>NC_052139.2:8266380-9499455 GCF_016086655.4 Lepeophtheirus salmonis
CCTTTAGCTGTAAGGAAATAAAAGAATCAAAAACTTTTTCAAAAAGACAAAAAAATTATAAATCATAAATTATTATTCTCCTCATTATGTTTCTCTTAGCCTGAATCATCCAACACCGCATAATCCACGAAAATAATTTTCTAAAACATCTGTTAATTCTTTGTTTCCTCAACAACAAGAAGACAAAAAATATGGAATATATTTATAAATTACCAAAATTATAACTTTATGATCTCTAATTTTTTTATTGCCGTTTATATACATTAAAAATCTGGTACTTTGTGAAAAAAAAAAAAAAATCTTTTTGAACAACTGATACAAATGAAACTCTAAGTTTAACTCTGTTTTGTTTCTAACAATTGTTCTTAATCTTATTTGTTTCATATTGTACCTCAATTCCTATTCTGTTCCTAGTCATTAATTTATTTGAGGCGCACTAATATTCATTTATTATCTATAGATATAACAAATATTTTTATGTAAGACTCAAAATATAAAAAAGAAATGTAATTGAATCAATTAAATATTAATGAATATCAATATAATAATGTTTTATTTCTTCTTTGTCTCATTGGTCGAATTATCATTCACTTCCTGAACCAATTCAACATAGGGCAAGGTAGCAGCCTCTGTTGGAACGTAGGTGTTTAGAGTAACTGGTTTAAAAGCTGTGGTACATAAATACTCATTTAGTTTTGTTCATGGACTACAAATAGTTATGGGCCCCTAATAGTGTTGAGAATCGGTCTGAATTGAATCTACATTGAATTGGTAATCTTACCAATGACTAAAAAAAAATTCAAAAATCTCTTAGCTACTTTCAGAAAATTCAATTTATTTTGAAAAAAAATGAAAAAAAAAAAAATAGCAACTTGCAGAAAGTTCAATTTTTTGGAAAAAAATTCAAAAATCCAAAAGCTATATACAAAAACACATAGCTACTTTCAGAAAATTTATTTTTTTTGTACAAAAAAAAAGCTTAAAAATAATAAGCTACTTAGAGAAAATAAATTTTAAAAAAAAATATATATTAAATTTATTGGAAAAAAAAATCGAAAATTAAATTTCAAATGTTAAATTTTTGTTACTCTGCCACTTGATTTGCCGGAATGACAAAAAAAATATATCAAAAAGCAAAAATTCCTTAATTTGGGGTGAGAGGGGAGGTTAATACAGCCCTCCATCTGACTCCCTTGTGTACGTTTCTCCCTAACAAATTCAAAAAAGAGTCTCCTCAAATTATTTTCTACAAAAATGACGTGATACCAATTTCTGAAAATCCAAAACTGTACTGAATTAGTTAAACTATATGGATCTTATTAAGACCTAAAATTTCCAAACCGAACCTCAACACTAGTAACACATACTAACTTACCTTCTAATACCGGACAGTCTATCCCACATTCCCTCCAAACTGTGTTCAATGATGTAACTATGTAGTTTAATCAATAATTAATTGATATAATGGAATAACTCACCTAATGGCTTTGCCTCCTTGTCAAGAGATGTCGGGCAAAATAGTTTGGAAGCAAACTCTCCATTTGGCAAGAAACCATTCATGGCAGGCACACAGGTATGCCACATTTTATCCCCATATTGGTATGGAAATATACAGGAGGACGTGTTTAATTTATCTTGGCAACCTGTGTTAGGTTTTAAAGAAAAAAAATTAAACTGAGATTTAATTTCACTCGTAATTGTACTGTAGTTTTTAAAAAAAGAAGTAGATAATTAATCATGTTCAGAACATGAGTTTGAAGGAAATTCAATATCATCACAGCCCCATGCTCTTCTTTTCTTTTTTTAAAAGTTTTCACGTCAACTTCCACGTGCATTTCATTCTTGGTTGGAAATTTTTCCTCCAAGGAACAAGTTGTCACGCTTTATTCTTATCTTTTAAACAAAGATGATGAAATATGAGGTCTTATAGAAAGTACTCAAATCTATCTACATATCTACATCCCGCCCATGTTCTAAGAAACATGTTGTAGTAGAACGTATCTTCAGGGATAAGGTGAACATATTTTGATTTCAAAAGGCAGTTAACCCGATCAGTGTTAATTTTAAGAGTTTAGGGAGGTTGTTTATAGATTGATGTGTGTTTTTTTTCCTTCTTAAGTATTCAATGCAGGGGGCAGAGAGTAATCTATTGGGGAATTGAGCCCCAATAATTTTTAAACTAATATTATTTGTTGTCTTTAATAATAGAGGTTACCCATATCTATGGGTTGTAACTTTTAAGCATTTTTGGTATGAAAAAACAAAAAATACCGAAAATTAACATCGTAATCCTGACCATTTGTAGAATTTTTAATAGGAAAGCAGCTTTGCCGGATATGTTGGGGGAGGGTGTAAGAAGCACTAAACTTTTTATACTGATCTTTGTCAAGAGGTATGTCGTCTATCCAAATTGTCAACAAGTAACTTTCTGTTTTATTTTTTATACTCACAAGGATTATGACAATTTTCACATCCCTGATTTGTTTCAGATAGAGAGATTAATAATAACAGCTTAAGAAAATAGTTTCCCAACAACAACAAAATAACTACCAGGCTAAAAAAGGCTTATGGAATACACCCCTATCAATATTCTCTCAAATAAGATCCCCAATAAAAAACCCGTGATTAGAGGACTAAGGAGGGACATGTCCTACACGAATGCTGCGCTGTTTACTTCATTATCACCAATAATCATGATTTATATTTGGCTAATTTACTTATTCACTTCTCTTGTACATATAATATTTTATTGAATACGGAATTTGAACACGTGTTTTTGTAAGAAGATTAATTATTACTAACAGTTAAGTTTAAATGAGTATGCTAAAAAAAATTCTTTATAGCAGTCAGATGATACAAAGATTCTGAGTCTAGTATATAAATAATATTAAACGCTCATGTTCTATTGGTATAAGGCATTGTATTGACTCCATAATGAATAGGTAAGTAGACTGATTTAATCCAAATAAGGATAAAAAAGTGGCCTTTTTATTTTTTTACAGGATGTGTAAAATAATTTACTCATCAAAAATTTGTGGTCTCATAATGAATTTCTTACTTGATTTTCCAGGAACAAATCACTCCACATGATATATTTTTTCCCTTATGGACATTTGACTAAATAAAGAACTCAGAACAGCATGATCATTTTTGTAGATTTGTATATCTGTTATCATTATTCTTGAGGCCAGAACATCTTGGAATAAAGTCAGTAAGCTCAAAGATAATGGAAAGTAACCATGATGATTGGTTGGGAAGTTATAACTTATTGGACTCAGAATAAAATTTATGATCGACATCAGTATAATTTCTGCTTGGTTTTTTGAATATTTTTGAAACACAAATCCAAAAATTAAAATTTTTGAAAAAAAAAAATTCTAAAATTAAAATAAAAAACATAAAATTTCCCAATTTTTTTTTTTCAATCCTCAACTATTCTCAAAATATAAAATTTTTTCAAAATAAAATTCCAAAATACACAACTATTCACAAAAAATCAATTTTTTTAAAATTAAATTTAAAATTCCACAACTATTTACAAAAAATGATTATTTTTGGAAAAAAAAATTAATATAAAATTTTTTCAATGTCCATATCTATTTTCAAAAATTAAACTTTAGGATTTTTTTTTTCAAAACTCCACAGTTGTTCACAAAAAAATTGGAACAACAATTTTGTATATTAAATTTTTTGAAAAGAAATTTCAAAAATTATATTTTTAGATTTTTTCTTTTTTAATTGGAGGGTTGCTACAGCTGTTATAGCCCACCTCCTGATTAGTGTTTATTTCCTCTCGCCCGCTAAGCTGGTCTTCCTCCAAACATTCTTTAAATTGTCAAGCTGACCACGTTCATTTTTGAGTTTATTTTCTTTCAATATAACGACATGTCATATTTTTTGTAACCCTATATATAACCACTTGAAGATCTATGGAAAATTTATTTTTCTCCGCTGAAGAATAATTCATTTTTAGTACATTTTGATGTTTGATTTTTAATAAAAAGCCATGGGAATATGAGATTCAAAGAAATATTTATCGAAATAAGGATATTCATTAATTCCTAATGAGAATGTAATCTGATATCTCGTTAGATTATAAATATGTAAATCCCTTCATTATTTATATAACACATATGTAAATTAATATTAGACATTCCTCGCTATGTTATGTAGAAACCATTGAATAAATTCTCCAAAAAAAATTACCTATTCAGGCCCGTTTGCAAGGGGTGGGCTGGAGGAACCTCTCCCCCCACAAAAAAAGTTAATCAAATAATTGATGTTATTTTACCTGAAAAATTTAATATTTGAACCTTATTTCTGGAATTTTTTTTATAAAAAATTTAAATTTTATTTAACAGCAGTGTATTTTTTTTTTTTTTTCTAAAAAAATATTTTTATTTTAAAAAACGTTGGATTTTTGAATTTTTTTGTCCAAAAAGTTAAGTTTTTTTAAACAGCAGTGGATTTTTGAAACGGTTTTCCAAAAAAAAAAATTTTTCAAAATTTGTTTTCCTAACAGATTAACACTTGAAATTTAATTGATGAAATTTTTTTCGATATAATTCAATTTTCTGTAAATATAAAGTTATGTATTTATGAATTTTTTTTTTTTCATAAAAACTCCAAAAATCGATTTAGAATGTTAATCTCAAGACCAAAATTTAATCCTTTTCAAACCGTGGATCAATTTTTTCGGTCTCAATATATAGACTACTTTTCTTTTTTTTGCTCTAAATACCTATTTTGTCCCCTTTCCTCATTCATGAGTAGGAAGGTATCTGTGTCAAAAAAAAAAAAACTAAATTTAGAGATTAAAAATTAGGAAAAACAGTTAATCTAGATGCTCTTCTTTTTTTTTTTTTTTCCTTAGTTAGCATGTCTTTGGGTTGTTAACATTTCCCTCTAAAAGAAGAATTCCTACCTATCTTTGGTGTAAATTGATGTAAAAAGGCATAATAAAATATATGTCTATATGAATTCAAATATAGTTTGAGAGAATATTTTCCTTGCACTAATGCTTTTTTAAATGTAGAAAATCCCCTCCTAATAGCAGTAATTCATTTTTCTCCCTCAAAAATCATATTACATGCAGCTGATATTAGCATAAGTCATAATTAAGTAATACCCTTTGTCTCGCTCCCACTTTTTCCTCTCCCTCTAACATAAACCCAATTTCTATTTATAATTTGTTCAAGTTTGATGTATGCGACACATTCAGCTTATATGACGTTATTGTGCCGATTAACACACTTTTAAACACACATGAGGTCATCCATCAACCCTTCATATATAGAATTGATCTATATCGAATTTAAAAGGAGACTGAACCAGATCGATTTTTCTTTGAGATCGGTCCTGTCCAAACTTATACAAAGGATCCAATTATGGATATAATTATTTTGCTCATTTTGTTAATTTGACTGTACCTACTTTTAAAATGGCGCAATGTCATTTAGTTGGATGAAATTAAATGATTCTATCAATTAATATCGAATCATTATTGCTACAAAAATGACAACCAACTCAATATTGCTTCTGACTCTGTTCAAGACAAAAAAAAATTTTTTTTTTTTTCAATGAAAGATCATTGTAAAGTCAATTGAATTGAAATTGATTGTTATTAAAAACATTTTCAGATATGTGGTCTATTAACACAAAAATAGGATAGAATTATGTCCCTCTTAAAATGGAATTGAATTACATTTGTATTTTTCGACGAATTACAATCAATTTTTATCAACAAATCATATATATAAACCCTTTGAAGGCACCACAAATGGTACCTAAAGTAGCCCAAATTCATTCTCACAATAAAATAATGTTAAATTTTATATATGTATATATTTTTTTCTTTGAATGGTAATATCAAGATTACTATAAGTTTTGTAAGTCTAATAAAGGTTTTAAAATATAGCTAAACACCTTGGCCATCGTAACTTATCCCAAAGTTTTGAATGCAGAGCTTATAATTGACTTAAATATGTCAATGAAATATTGGAGAGTATGTATATAGGGAGTGAAAAAAATAAATTAGGATTTTCTCTATTTCTTGATTTTGTTCAAGACTTCTTTTATGTTGAACACATAATAAATATAATTTAAGCGTCAAATATTGCCTAGTCAGATTTTGAACCTAAAAGGTTTTCGCATATTTTATGATCTGAATCGAATCAACTGATTCTGAAAGTTTATCAGAAATGTATGGATTGTTTCAATTGTTCAAAACTGGAAATTATTTCTAACTTTTAGTACTAAAATTACAATAATTTCATATGAATAATTATAATTGATAAAAAATCAAAAAAGGAAATGTTTGCAAATAAAAAAAATATATAGATGAGAAATTGAACTACTTTGATAATTTAATTAAAGATTTAGTAATTTTTGTCTGGACAAAAATGTAAATAAATCAATATTTCGTCTTGTTCTATTTTTTCCTTTCAATCTTTTCACTCATTCAAAACACAGTTGATATGTACTTCAAAAGCATTGACATTTAATTGTTCTTGTAATGTAGAATGAAAATCATTTAAGTTTATTTATCGCTAACATTTTTCAAATTGAGCCAAACGTAGAACGCTTTATGTAGTTTCGTGGTATTCCTTAATTATACTGCCTAGTCCAGTCTTAGGACTGGTTCTTTCAGTATAGAGTGACTGTTAGTACTAGAACTGATTAAAAAAGGAAGAAATAAAGTTGATTAACATCATCAGGGGCATAAATGGACCGGACTGAGGCTGAACTGAACAGAACTTCAGTTCTCAGTGCTAAACAAGGATGGACACAAAACATGCTTTATGTGTCCGAGACAAGTTGAATAGTTTGTCCTTTCTTTTTAGGTTCCAGTTGCAGTTTCATCAGACTAAGGTAGAAACAAAGCTATAAGACAAAGTAACAAAAGGTGCCTAATAACTTGAGTCGACTTCTTTGGCTATGTAAAAATTTTCCCCCCGCACGACTTTGCTTTTAAGGTTCATCAAAAAAAGTAACTTTATTCATTTTACTTATACCGTATGCAATTTTGTCTAACCTTTCCATAGTTCACCTTGAAATAATTCAATTAATTGAGTAATTCATGACATCCCCAGCAAAAGTATTACCTTTGCCAACTACAATTGCAGAAAAATTAATCACATGATCATCGTTTCCCAACTTGGCTTATAACTTTTGAGTACCACTAAAAGATTAAAAATCTGTGGTGGGAGTAGGAGTTCCCAGTTCTGATTCCACTATCTTGAATTTACAAAATTAAAGTTCAACCGTATCCATACTAATAAAGGAATGTATTTCTGCCTGTCAAGGGCTCATTTTGAACAATGGGCGTTTGTAGTTAAAGTTCATCGCCGCAAATTTAAAAGAAGACAAAGAAAAGGGCAGCAAATATATTTAGTTTTGTAAATCTTTAGCTCTTTTGAGTGTGTAAGTGGCTTTGCTGTTTGCAATCTGGACAGTATTTTTTAAATTTTCCATGCTGTTATAATTATTCTTTCATTAAAATATAAGACTAAGTGTTCAGTAACTAAGGGAGAAGTTAACACCACGACGACCGATTAAATAATGAAAAAAAAAAAAAAAGAGTACACACAACACCCGTTTTTCTTTTTCTAATTTTTAAAAGTAGTTTTTTCATTAAAGGCTACTTAACTCTACTAATGAGAGTAAAATTAGAATAATAATATTAGAGAAAATGAACGCATTAACAAAACCTTTTAATTTAAATCATTTTTTCGTACAAGTTATTTTAAATGTAACAGCGTCTTAAAGTTCTCGCACTCTGGAATCTGTTTTCCAAAAATATTCTTTTAGGCTATACGTTGAGTTGAGATAACATGTAGGGGATTTAATAAGAGTTTCAATTCAGCCGTAACATATGTCTTGCAATAGCCTTCTCTTCGCTCTCTTTATTATATTTCAAACTCCTTAACTCTAGTTATACGGAACACTGGTCTTGTATGGATGCAAGACCAAAATGGATAAATAATTTGTGTTGTCCTCAGAAAACGTTTCTGTGTGGACGGAACCAGGGACTATTATAGTAAATCAGTAAATTGTGGATTTTCGTTTAAAAATTAATTGTAGTATTTAATTATGAATTGATATTTATGCTTCAAACCATACCTTTGTGACGAAGCATTGTATAAAAAAATACGTCTCATGGAAATCCCTTCTGCCAAAGACTCTGAAAATATATTTTTGAAAGTATAGTGAATATAAGCAGAATTGAATAGTTTATAATATATATCCAAGAAGTACATAGTAAAGAACATATTGATATATATATATATATTTTTTAAATTTGACAATACTTTAATACATAGAAGTCTAAATCAGGGAGAGCTACAATTGTAAATTGTAAAAAAGTTATTTATATATTATATGTTATATTTATATATTATAGGTTATTTAAAAAAGTTTGCTCATGGGTGCTTATTCATGTGCTGCTAAAATACTTGTGCATGTGAATATTTAAAAAAATACATTAACTGTAGTGATGAAAATAGTATGCATTTTAGACAAGTTAAAAAAGAGAAACCGAAAATAAACATGATAACCCTAACAATATGAAGAATGTTTTTAGGAGAGTAGCTACAATCAGCTGTGACAAGCGAGAGAAGGAGATAAACAAACACATATTACTCCAATAACGATCCTAAATTCTCGTTTATTAATTCAAAGTTTATTATGATACTATCAATACGAAGTATTATGCTTAGAGATGTAGATATTGGCTAAATTGAGGTGAGTGTTGAAATCCATCCGAGAGAATGTCATGCAAAATATGGTAATATTGAAATTAAAATACCACATTTCTGCTGACTGAGATCACTCACGTTGTTACCGTTATTGTATCACGCAACCTTTCATTTGAAAAGAAGTTCAGAAAAATGTCAAAATCAGTTCAATTTATACTTCAAAACCCAGGCTTGGTCCTATTTACACATTTGTGTTCATTTCCCCCAAAAAAGTTTAAGTGTTCATTTGTTCATTTTTGTAGTTAAGTATATATATATATTTATAGTGAAAAGTTTAATTTTCAAATTGTTAATATAGTCAATAATGAAATGAAACAAATATATATATATAACAAATTGAATCATTACTAATCTTACCAACATACATTTTGCTTTGACTCTCAGTAAGATCGTAACAGTTGCACTTTAAGTTTGGTTTTTTTTTTAGCTAAAATTTATAATTTTTTTAAAGAATAGGAGCCCCACTCATTATAAAACTGGCTCTGAATTTAGCATTACTGAATTTACAGTTTTACTTGTATGTGTCTCCTTGGTATAAATATATTTTATGTGTTCATCGTTTTTTAGAATCAGTGTTTACAATAAGCTCTTTAAAAATAGTTCTTGATTCATTTTATTTCTTCATACTTTATTGTTTCTCTATTCTCTTGTGTGTTCCATAAATGTATAAGTTAGTATACACTACAGTAATCTAAGGTTAACAAAAATACAAGGTTAGACCATCGTGTAATCTGGCTTGCTAGAATTTTCAATTTGATGTATTCTACCGACTGTTGGGCAAGATGACTATGTTGACAAAACACGCAATGTAATACTAATATTAACTCAATATTAAAAAGCGTGGTGGAAGTCAAACATCAGGCGTACACGTGTTATGGTATTATATTTCAGTAACCGATTAATTATCAAAATTGGGCAAAATTTAAAATTTGAACATAGAATTCAAAACCCACTGATTTTATCTTTATTGAAAACAAAAAACAAGTATTAAAGGTATCACTTGTATGTATTTTTTTTTTTTCAAGGGTATGAATATTTTTACGCATTAATGAATCCTTAGAATACGATGTCCAGGAAGATTTGATAAATTTGACTTTTTCACGAAGCATAATTATTTTCATTTATGTTACTTTTAGGTCGATGTGAATAAACATTGAATACCATATGCTCAAATTTTAAATTCCTGGATTGTAAAATATCAAATAGTTCATTGCTTAGATTTTTATCATTACCTTGACCCTCAAGTTTCTTAATTGCTTAACTAAACAAAATACTACGTACTATCGTTTTATTTTTTTTTTTGACTTGTTATGATATATTTTTACCACAAATCTGATTTCCTTCAATTTCACCTTAACCGTTGCTTAATATCATACTATTGGTGGGATAAACATACTAAATCGAATTATTTTAATGTCGGAATAATTTAAATATTAGAAACAAGAACATATAACGAGGATTTCAAATATTTGTAAAGTAAATTCAAACCCTGCATTTCATGTAGAACCTTATCAATTTCTTAGAGTAGAAACGGAATACGGAATACGTGGAGTGTACGTTTTGAGTTCACATGATATTAATTAATAGTACCATTGTACATAAATACATGTTTTGACATATGAATTTGTATTCGGCTAACACACTTTACAGCACGTTTAAAGGTTTTTTTTAATACGAATAAATATTACATTGAACACATGGGTACCAATTGGAGATTTATGGCTCTGCACTTTTTGAAGATAAAAAATATCTATGAAAAGTTGTATAAATATGGTACGTCATTTTTACAAAATTATACGCTATTATCACGGCTTTCGTTTTTTTAAATTAATGAAAATATCGTTTTATTTTCCTTTCCGCTGTTTTAATCAATTATCATAAGTTGACTCTTGTCACAGTATTACCTCACTAACAGAAAAATGGCCTATGTATTGTGTTATCAGCTGTCCATCCCCTCCTCTATTTTGATATGTCATGGCTATTTCATAATGTATTCTTTTTGAAAAATAAACGAAGTAATAAGCTGTTTTATACTTATACTCCGTTTTCAAAAGAACAGGAATACAATTTCTTGTTGATCCCTTGTCGTATTTATTTAATATATTTATTGGTCATTTTATTATTTCTATAAAAAAAATTGGCTATTTCTTCATAGAAATAATATAATAAATACCCTTATAATAGAATAATATTACATAGCAATATCATAAAACTGTATGGAATAAAATACTATATAGATTTTAATATTTTTTTTTTTTTTTAAATGGTGAAGAAATAATATGAGAGTGATAGTTTGGGAGTATATAAAAGATAAAATGTAGTTGATATTATTGACTTACTTGCCTAACTACCAGATGGCTTTGGATTTTTTTTGTTTCAGTTTTAAGGAAAGGTTACTTGATACAATAAAGGTAAGGACGTGATATATATCCATTTATATTATTTTGTATGTATTGGCCATGTTATTATTCCTATGAATATATTTTGGCTATCGAATAGAAATGTATGCCTACAGTTTTAATAAAATGTTATTAGGCAATATATGTAATTCATTTTAGAAACTGTGGAGAAATAATATGACAATTATAGTATGGGATGTACTTAAAGATAAATTAGTATAGTTGACTTCTTTGGCCAACTACCAGATGATTTTAGACATTTTTTTTCTTTTTAGATGAAAGGCTGTGTGACATAATAAAGGTCACAGCGTGTTGTACAATTTAAAGCAATTACCTCTACTTACTTAAAAACTCAAAAAAGTATAACATAGGATTTTGATTGTTTAATTAGTTTAAATGAATCAAGAGCCTTTGTTAGCAATTGGTGGGATTTCATACTTAGTCATTGATGCTTATTTTGATAAAATTATCAATTCAATATATATAATAATTAATAACTATTATCTAAATAGTAATTAAAAGTTTGTAAGAAGAAATATACAAAAGGCTACTACCATATGTTTTGATTTTTTTCAATTTTTTCCTTTCCCTTTTGACACTTGAGGTTGACAGTCAATAAAAAGCTAGTCGCATAAAGGAGAATTATAATTTATTTATTTATTGGGGAAACCTTTGAATGCGTGAAGGTATGAATTTGAATTCAATTATCGAAACAGAAGGAGGGAGGGGAGAGAGGAGAAGAGAAGGAGCTGGGTAGAAAGACATTTAATTCATAGTCATTTGGATGGATTTTTCATACGAAGCATTCAGATTGGTGGATTCACATCCGCCCATCGTTCTGGTTCCTGTGACTTCATATTTTTCAATTTGGATATCCTAGCCACACGTCTTCTGAATTTATCTTCAATAGACTTCTATTGGAATATCTGAACGTCGTAGCAATTCCCCAAATTAATGAGTGGGAAATCTTCTTCTAAACAACTAAATAACTTGTTACCATATTGGGACATTCCTTTATTGAATATCAAGAAACTCCAAACAAATAAATTAATTACAGATAATTACTAAATGTTTTCCATAAAAGCTCATTATAAGTTGTTTGATTGATTACAATAGTAAAGTGTAGCAAAATATGAATACGATTGTTATAGTATTGATTGGACAATATCAACTAAATCTTTGTATGACATAACTCAATTTTCTGATGTCCAAATCTGAAACAACCATTTTTCTACCAAGGATCATGTACACTATGATTTTACCACGAAACGATATTAACTCCCAACAATGTTCTCAGCATCCTTTTCATCACCATCATCTGTCAGTGTATATTATGGAAATATTATGTCAGCCTCCCAATATGTCCATAGTCTAAGCCCCTGTTCTGTGAATATTTTCGAATATTTTCGTATCTCGATTTGAGATACCTTTAAAGTATATTTTCATTTTGAACATTGAGTCGATCTAAAAAACAACTCATTTGCCAAATTGTTCTGACACACACACACGTCATACATTCCAAGTTCATATATTTTAGGACAATAAATAAAATAATGTAAATGTCCTGTTTAAAGAATATAATTCATGCAAAGTCTTTCCGACTTTAAGTTAATAGAGCATCACAATGTTGTTGTTGTTGTTGTTTTTTTTGTTTCCCTGGCTTAAGATTTATGTAGTTCATTAATAAGGAGGTCTATAACCTAAAATGAATGACTCATCTGCAAAAACTGTCCATATTTTTTGTCTTTTTGGGAAAATAAGAATGAATATAATTCAAATACGATGTGATTTGTTGCCAGATATTCAAAATATTTTAATTATTATGTATGTATGACTAAGAAATTATTCAATATATTTATCAATAGAGCGTTTACATGTGAAGTCAGTATTATTGATGTCACCCATATTGGAAGCCAGATCAAATAAATTTTATAAAAGTAAATTCTCTTTTTCATTCAAAATAATCGTGTTTTTGGATATTAAAAATAAAAGGACTTAAGCATTACTGTCTAACAAAAATTTATCTTCTTAAATATTATAATTAATCAATCTAGAATTATTATGATATATATCAGACCCAAATATGTATTAAAATACATTTTTATTTGCATCGTAAAGACAATATATTAACTATTAGCCCGTGCGCCATAACGAAGCTTACACTGAAGATTGTTTTTCAAAATTTATAAAACCATTTGGTGAAGACAGTGAGAACAAAATTAAGTTTGTTTACAGTGAATTATAGCTGAAATGAATATTTTTTATTCAACATGGCCTCTATTAGCCTCAATGAAGGCTTCCACTTTTACCTAAAGACCATATAAACCTTACGGATGTAGTCTTCTGACAAGTCAACACATGAGGCCTTGATTGCGGATTCCAAAGATATCACAGACCCGTGAGGCTTGTTGCAGGTAGTTCCTACGACCTTTTTCTGAATTGAATATTCCAGAGAATTAAGATTGAGGGAGCTGGGAGGCTACACGTTCTTGGACTCATTCAAAGGAAGCTTGGCTGTAGAAAACCTCTTTTCCTTTGTTGCCGTTGTAATGAAATGTTTCTTCTTCTTGATTTTGCTTCAAAGTTAATTTTAATAACCTTAGGATCGTATCCTCACTCACATTCATCACCTTGGTCATACTGCAAGTGTTTCTCACTTGATTTCTAGTAAAGGGGTTTATGACACTCATAATTATTACCATTTTTCTTACTGTTCGTTTCCGACCTTGCCCAGACTTTCTGGTGACAGTTTATTGGGTTTCAAATCGCTTTTTATTGCCATACACGGACGTTCGCCTAATTCTGAGGTTATTGGCAATTTCAGTTGAGGTCCTCTGGTGCAAAAGTATTTCCAGTTCAAGAATTGTTTTGGCTTCCATTTTGTCGTCTTTGGAGATACAGCCATTATTTATAAATAAAAAAATTGCAAATTATTCTTGGATTATAATGCAATCTCACTTTTATAATAATTCATACAAAACTTGAGCTGTAAGCATTTCTTTAAGTGTACATTTAAAGATGACGCATGGAATAAATTTGCAAGGGTTATATATTTTTCTCGAAATATCATACTTTTCTCACCCTAATGGATTCAATAAAAAGTAATTGTAAAAATCTTGCCATTTCATAGGGACTTTCAGTACCTATATTATATTCACATATCACTGTGTTTCTTTGGCTTCCATGAGTATTACATGATTATAATACAATTGTTATATCTTTTTCATTTTAAAAGCCATTAGATCATGTTTCTTTGAGATATTTCAGAAATTTGAAAACTATATTTAATAAATATATCAATTATTTCGTAGAATTGTATTAAATACGACTATAAAGTATGCCAATTTTTGAAGGTGACAATCTGCAAAAGTCTTTATTAATATTTTCGAAAGCTTTTATAGTTGTTCTACAGTTTTTGAAGACAGAACATCTAAGTATAAAGTAATAACTAGGGCGTGTACTCATACAAAACGCAAGTAACACCGATGATTTGTTAGAGTTATACTTATAAGCAGTGAAGAAAATCCGGTGTATTTTTAGCTGGCTCTTTTTTTGGAATTGGTAATCTGAAAAATGAGTTTTCTTTTCCTTAGCAGTTGTCATTATTATTTAATTCCTCTGTAGTGAACATTCTTTCCTAAATAGTTACAATTATATTCAAAGCTTGAACATTATTATGCACGTATAAAAGCGTAACCTTGAGGATTTTTTGCGGAGTTGTAATTGTAAGTCCTTGTTGGAATCAGAATATAATTGGGTATCGACATCCGACATTCTAGTAAATTTCCTTGTTTGGCTATATCCTTTTCTCCTTCCTCCCTTGTCACAGCTGATTATAACCGATCCAATGTAACGTACTGACAACTAAGCTGCTCCCCTTCAAAACATTCTTCTAATCATCAGGGTTACCTTGCTAATTGTCGTTGTTGTTTTTTTAAATGCACATTCTACACTTGATTTTCATCACACCTTGTAAGTGTAAGTCATTGCTGGACTTAAAGTCGAATTGAGGTTTAAAACAGAGTAGCTCCTGCCTAGCTCCACTCTATATATATATAGAGTGGGATTTGTATTTATTTTCATCATCTACTACCTGCTCGCAGCTAATCTAATAAGTCATCATCACAGCTAGGCTGCTCTTTTTCAAATAATTCTTCAAACTATAAGGATTACAATTTAATTTTTCGGTTTCTTCTTTTTTGAGGTACCGACAGGTCATATTTATTTGGTTATTGGAAAAAACATTGAAAAATGTATTTGTTTTAAAAGATTAAATTTTTCGGAAAAAAATTTCAAAAGCTAAGTTTCTTATATTAAATTTTTTGAAATCCTTAATTTGGGGAGAGCTACAGCCCCTCCAGCCCACCCCTTTTCACCGCTCCTGTATAATACCCTTTTGCGTTAATAATACGTAGAGTAAGCTGCTTCAAATCAAGAGGTAACTTATGAAAACAGTTGAAAAGAAAATGCCACAGATATAAAAAACATAGAGTGAGGAAGTAAGGAAGAATTTGACGCCGTCATAGTTGAACAAAACAATCAAATTATCGTAGTAATAAATAGGTATGTTAATAACATATATAGAGGGCGCTACAAATATTTTTATGTTGGATCCCCACTGTATTTTAAAAATGATAATATTTTTCTTAATGGAACTCTTCAGTTTTTAGAGGTATAGAATGTGATAAATGTATATATAACTACACAGTTCATTATTTTAGTCAATGAAACGTTCGGCTTCAAAAAAAAATCCTTGCTTTTGCCCAGTAAAATATTTATTTTATCTCTATGAAAATATACAGTCTCATATGTTCTTTTCTTACTTCAAGAGGCTCGACGTGAACAATGTTTTTATAACATTATTAGTCGGTAACGATTTTCAGTTATCACTAAAAAATGTACTTGGATAACTGATTATGTTTGTGCAGAGGCGTCCGCTGGAGGACGCCTGGAGGGGGCCGCAGCCACTACCCCCAACCAAAAAAAAAAAAAAAATAAGAATTTTTTTTGAAAAAATTTAATAATTGATATTCTTTTTCAAAAAATTTAATAATTGAAATTTATTTTAATTTTTCAATTAAATTTTTTTTCTGAATAGTTATGGATTTTAGAAATAGTTCTCCGAAAAATTTTATAGTACAATTTTTTTTTTTTTTTTATATTTTAAATTTTTTCTAGATTTTAACAATTTGTCTTCGAAAAATTATTTATTTTAAACTAATTTTTTGAAAAATTTTCTGGATTTTTGAACTTTTTTCCGAAAAAATTTATATTTTGAATTTAGTTTTATTGATTAGCTGCGAATTTCTGAAATTTTTTCCAAAATTTAATATTTTAAAAAAAATTTCGAAAAGTTTAATTTGTCAACTTTATTTTTCAAAAATTTGCAATTTTTGATTTTTTTTTCAAAACAACCCCTTCCTCCCACCCAAAAAAAAAATGTATATATATAATCCTGCGCGGAAGCCCCTGTATTGGGACCCCAATTATAGGAATATAAATTGAAAAACCTAAATATAGATTTTTATAAATAAGGAATCAACGGAAAAATAAAAAATTAAGTGACTATATTTTTTACTTATTATGTATTACATTTACCCAAACAAATGCACCCAATGACGTCACTATAAAGAGTTACAAAATAAATCTGCTGTTTTTTCCCAACAATTACCTTGTTCCTTAGTTTTGTTCGAGTAACATTCGACGTCATTAGATACTAAATGTTACAATTAGATATATTTATTTTTTTAGACATCGGATGTATCATTAGTCGTTGAAAACTTTGAGCTTTCTCTTTCAATTTTATTTAATGAATAAAAATATTTTTTCGCATCTCTCATCAATTTTGTTCCATTAAAACACTATTTGCAAAAAAATAATCAAAAAAAAAATACCCACTTCTTTTTTTTAGTCAACATATTTATCTATTAAATAGCTAATTAATTGGTATCTCAATTTTTACTTATTTATTCTCAATTACTTTTAAAAACAACTAAAAAATAATAGGACTACTGATCTTACCTTTCTTGGGGCATTCAGGTCGACAAATTCCCCATTCTGTAATAGAACTAAAACAATGTTAGTAATCATCATATGTGGGGGGTCAGCACACAAGTAATCTAATTAAAGGAGAAATTCCCGAATTATCCTTTTACTTCCTAAATATAAATTGCCCATTATTTAATTGACTTTTTATGGTCAATTATGGGTTTCATATAATAAATTGTGGTGTGGTTTGACACATTTACAAACATTGATTATAGTCTACAGCCTTCTTCTTATATACGATACTTTGTCTCGTTCCAATATAGCCTTTCAAATATTTATTTTTTTTCTATAACTGATGGAGAACTTTTACAATTTTAAATTGCAATTTTTTCCTATATTCATTTCTAGTACTCCTTTCGACAATGTGAATCTTAAATTTTTACATCATATACGAGGATGGTGTGAAATGTTTTCGACCATAAAAATATACAATATATATATTTATTTTTTTTCTACATAGTCCCATATAGTAACTTTACACACTTTTACCAAAGATTTAATAATAATCTCTGTAACCCTTCCAAATAGTACTTGGCGTTTTTCTCTGCAAAATAATTATTCACGAAGGCCTTTTGATTCTATAAAAATCTTTGTAGTCTACTGTTTGGACTTTATTTTTGTTTTGGGTGTATAATGTTGTATCCAAATTTCATTTACAGTAATTAAGCGGCGCCCAAAACTCTGGTCTCTAAACTGTGTCAACAGAGCGATACTCGATTTTCACCAAAACACTCATATCAACTAACTTAAACGTCTGTTACATAACAATTTTGCGTCCAAAATGGCTGAAACTTAAGTGAGTAACTGTCAACAGATACTAGATGAATGCGACTAGGTTTTATTTAATGTGCTCCCATCTTTTTGTTTAGGTCGGAAACTTTTTAGACTACTCTAGTATCTAACATTTTTCATAAACATATTATTTTAGTCAGTGTTAGTTCTTTTATTCAAATTTTCTTGATGATAATAAATAAAACTACACCAACGTAACTCAATCCATCCTTAAGAAAGGACACTGTAAGTTAAAGTAACAGGGTAAGCCTTGCCTAAGATTGTTCTTTTCAGGTTGACAAGCTTGAATTGATTTTTTTATTTATTTAAAAAAAGGAAAACTTGGGAATGAACTTTTCTTCATTATACAAGCCTAAAAATTGAAAATATTTATATTATGGTTTTAAATTATGCTATTTTTTGGATGGGACACGGAGCCCAAATGTCCCCTCCCACCATTGTTTCGGCACTGTAATTAAGACTGATAAAAATAAGTAAGTATTGATAGGTCACATATGTAGCCCGTCCACACAAAATTACATTTATATTCTTGGACAAATTATTGTCCATGTCTATTAACAAATTATTCTTGCTCCCCTTTTAGAGAACACATAACTGTACTTTCAGTCGGCCGAAATTGATCGTCAAAATTAATGAATGATAAATTGACATATTTTATTTAACAGGGCCATATCAGAGACAATATAAGTCTCTTAAATCAAATATAGGGTTTTAAATATACCTGAAATTCTTGAGTAGCTTAAACCATTCCATAAATTTGAATAAAGAGCATATAATAGACAAAAATAACAATATAACATGGGCGTATGTATTGTATATATTAAGTAAAAAAAAATAATTGGTATTTTTTCCTGTTCTTGATTTTGTTCCAAGTTATTTTTATGTTGACGCAGAATATATAAATAAATTATTCTCAATAAAATAAAAATGTCGTTAATAGCTCTACTATCATATATGAAAGAATATGTATGTTGAATTGGGGCTACCCACGCATACATACAGTTTGTGATGTATGGATCAGTCCTGTTATTTAGGTATATGGTCTAGTCGAGGCTATTCTTAGCAACGGACTTTAAGATCGTCTTTCTTTTGGACTCCTAGTACTCGAACTGATTAAAAAAGAAGAAATAAAATTGAGTGACGTCGTCAAGTATCACGTGTTATTAGTTTTAGAATGGAACTGGATCCCACAAGACTGAACTGGACGGGACTGGAGTCTTCAGTCCTAAATAAGGGTCGACATAGATGATATATTATCAAGGTTGTGGCCGTTTATGGTTCAGGGGCCGTGAGGGGTACTAGAGGGGGCACAGGAAACTGCTGTAGAATAGAGTATGCTTTCAATCTACACAAATACATAGGTGACATATTTCGACATAGTAAAATTTGAGAAACCCTGGCTTAAGATATCATATTATTGGGGCCCAATGAGCTTAGTAGCGGACCTGGATCCATAATCTAACCCACCACTTCCCTCTTTTATTTACACTGTCTGGTCCCCAAAACCCCGTTTCCAGATGCATAAGAAGCCTGTAGCCATTTGGAACTGTATCACCATGGCGACATAAAAACATCATTAGAAAACGCGGCAATGGCACAAAAGACTCATAAAAGTGACTTATCGATTAAAGCTTTTTATAGTATATATTTTATTTTATTTATAAATTATATATTCTATATAGGAACAAAAGCACAAGAAGCAAGACCGATCAGCAATATATTTCAGTCTCAGATCTAGTCAATGTTCAATTTTGTAGGTTCTGATTCTAGGGGTTCAAAACTGGAACTGCTTTAACCGCAAGACTGTTAAGAGCACGCCCTTGTATATTATGTATATAAAACAAAAAATATATATTACGAAGATTTAAGAATTTTTCAAACTTTCATCATTTTTAAATGAGTTATTTTTGTGCAATGTCTTGGCTTTAATATGGGATTTTCCATATTCATAACTTACTCATCATGCTCAGAGATCACTATTGGACATTGATATTCCACTTCTAGAGGTTTATTTGAGATATACATGGAGATACATGTCTTATAAACGTAACTTCCTAAAGAAAATGGGAATATACAATTCATTGGATGCAGTAATTTGAAAACGGATTTGGGGAAAGCTTGGCATGTCAGATTGATCATTCCCTCTTCTTGGCCCATAATTGGTGATATAAAAGCCCAAAGGAACAGACAAAATTGTTGCTTCATGAATCTGAAAGTGTTGATAAATATAATAGAGTATGTCTCAAAAGTTTGAATAAATAAAATAAATATGTAGGCTTGTAAATGATAAGCATTTTTAGCGTGCGTGGTATTTTTTTAATCGTGTTTTTTTATTTTCCTACGCTGATGAGTTATAAGTATAAATCCTTTTTGGACTCCGAGCAGAATTGAGGATTAACATCCGAGTAATTCATACCAATGTCCTAGTTTATTTTCTCATCCCCCTCAACCCATGCCACAGCAAATTGCAACTAATGTAATGAAACGTCATGACAGCTAGGCTGCTCTCTTTCAAAACATTCTTCAAATTATCAGGGTTACCATACTTATTTTCTGTTTGTTCTTTAATACTGAAAATGCTTACGATTTACTGCGCTAGACATATGTTTCAAATGATTAATATCAATTAAACATAAAATTAATTCTATAATAATTATTGTCCCTTGGGATTTGATTTAGTATGCCAATTTTGATTTAAATGTGCTTTAAATATCCACACTTTAAAATAGTTATTATTTAATTGGAAACATAATATATTTATTTAAAAAAAAAGTGATATGGGGGGGGCTCCATTCAAATTTTAAAAAATAACTGGAAAAACTCGAAAAAAGATTTGAAATTCTTCCAACAAAGAACTAATTTTAAAAAAATTACTTTTGTAAATATGTGACGTAGAGGCGTGGACGGTCTTCTTTCTTAAATAAGAACTGATATAACACGAGTCACAGCCCTTAAAATTTCAAATCTTATCTTTGAGAAGAAAGTAGTTTCCTAAAGTGGGTCCTTAATTTGTATCTTAAAGTGGAAAAGTACCTCCAATGTCCCCCTTTAAAACCGACACTTAATGAAACTCACAGCGGATTTATGTATGAAGACTAAAGATGAATCCAGAAAATCGGTTAACTACTCACTGAAAAAATCCACATAACATGTAATTTGACGAGACGAATTGCATCAAAAAACAATCTTTAATGGAAGAATGAAATTCAATATGTGTCTCTAGTTATGTAAATAAGCAATGATGAATGACTTGATTACCTTTAGAAACAATATTTTGCCTGTATATTTAGGAAATCAGTTTCCATATTGTATTGTATACTAACTAGAGTGGTCGCGATACCTATATTCTGCTAGTAATATCAGTACTTTAAACCTTCTCCACCCATAATATTAAGGGGCAATTGTCATAGACTTATTTCGGCGTCCCTAGGGTTTTTTTTTCTTTGGAGGGCGGGAGTTAATAATGAAATACTATCTATGAATTAGTTTTTGCACCACGAGTAAACAGCTGGAGTATCTATATAACTAGAGTGGTATCAAATATGATCTTAATGCGCGACACATTATTTTCTAGTTGGTAATCTGAAGATTATCTTTTTTGTTTTCCATATCTGTTATGGTTATTCTTTCAATCTTGAAAAGAGAACGTCTACGTTTGGTTGCTTATGAAAGAGGAAGAGCAACACTGAGGATTGGTTGGGGAGTTATACGTTTAAGTCCCTGTTAGACTAACTACGCGTAGAATTGAGGATCAACATTGTAGTAATTTCTGCCTAAATCTTTGCTAGATACACAGTGGGATGAGAGCTTACATCCTTCCTCTCATGGGTGATTGTAGCTAATAAAATGAAACCTTAATTAAAATAGTCGCTCGACAATATTTGTCTTGTTGCGTTCATTAAAATATGACATTCCGCTAAGTAAGAATAAAAGTAATCGAAGAATAACATAGTATTACTGACAATTTGTAAATTTTTTTCAAGGATGAGCAGTTTCATTTAACTTCTGTTAACCATTTTTTAAATAATTTTAATGAACACATTCCTAGGTATATAGTGTACGAACAAACACGGAGGAGAGCATTTAAAATCCCAGGCAAACAATCTCTACAGCAAAGTGCATTAATAAATAGGCTTAATATTTCACTAATAATATCACTTATAATAATTGCAAAAAAAAATTATAAAAATAATCATAAAAGGGTCATTGTTTTGTATGCAATGAAAGAACAAAAATCTTTTAATTTCACGTTTATGAATGATATAATGTAAAGGTTGATTAGAAGATATAGTAATAATTGGGTTAATAAATCTTAAGCATTTTTTATGCACAGTCTGCTCTTATTTTTTTTTATTTTTTACGTTCCTTTAATTGGTTTGATGGAGTTGCATTGATTAGGTATAGTAAAGATTGTAACATTACTATTACTTTATCTGGACTAGGAATTGTCTCCGAAGTACATATCAGGGGTGTATATATATATTTTTGTGGGGGAGGAGGGCTAAGAATTTTTTGGAAAAAAAAATCCAAAGATTAAATATCAAATAATTCATGTTTTTTCTTTCTTTTTTTTCAAAACCACACCTATCCACAAAAAATTAAATTTCAAATATAAAATTTTCGAAAAAAATTTCAAATGTTAAACTTTGTGGAGAAAAATTACAAAAAATATATACCTTATAGCAGAAAAATTAATATTCTTGAAGAAAGAAAAGAAAAAAAAATTATTTAAATTTCAAAATAAAGTTATAAAACTTTCTAGAGAAGACAAAAAAAAACCTGTTGAAGCCCCTGCATCTACACAATTAATATTTCCTTTACTAGAAGTGACCATTAATCGAACCTAAGAACCTCAAGTTCAAGAGAATAAATTATCCATTGAGGTACGTTTTTTATTATTTGTTTGTTTTTTTGGCAACCTTAACTGTGTATATATTTTATAAAGCTGTTCACATTATTATTATTTTTTCTTGAGGAGATGAGATCCAAGAATCAACTGTAACCACGAGTGTATGTTCTCATGAATTACAGAAAGTAACACCGACGATTTGTTAGCAAATTATATAATAGTGATGAAAATCGTGTTTATTTTGGGCATGTTAAAAAAAGAAACAGGAAATCAACAGAGTAACCCTGACAATTTGAAGAATATTTTGTACGGGAGAAAGAATAATGATTATGACGTTTCATCAGATCAGCTACAATCAGCTGTGACAAGGGAAGAAGGAGAAAAGGATATAAACAAGGACATTCCAAAGAATTGCTCCGATGTCGGAGTCTAACAAGGACTTACAATTATAACTTTGCAACAAATCCTTAAGGTTACTCTTCATCTTTTATGAGCAAAAACGAAAATTCAATCAGGTTTGAAAATAATTGAATGTAGTAGGAATGAAGTTCACAACTACGAAGTAAAATAATAATGACAACAGCTATGGAAAATAAAATCACCAAATCCAACAGAATTGGCCACCAAAAAATACAGGAGTTTTACATGACTAATTATGAGTGTAAGTCCCTGTTCGACTCAGAGTAGACTTAAAAGTTCGAAAAAAAGGCTAATTCCCGTCTATGTCCTTCCATAATACAGAGTTGAACTTTTGTTTATTTTATTTAAGAGCAGTTAGCGAAAATAGTCTTACATTAAATGTATTCAAGTATGAATATTACAATATAACGAACAGAAAATTCTAATCAGTAGAAAATGAAATGAAGTGAAAAAAATCAATTTATATTCTATTTTTAAATATTGTCAGTTGTTAATAGGCAGTCATGCTCATGGGATCTCTTTCTCTTTAGGGGAAGATGACCTTCTGAAGATTATATCTTCAGATCCTCTTTTAGAGGATTATCTAAATAGACTCAAATTCAATTTATATTATTTTTTCCTGAGACTTCCTCGAATCCACTTTGCGACTTTGATTGAAGAGCTTTTTGATTTATTTTAGGTTAATTTAGTTTATTTTTTTGAATGTTTTTGTCGGAAACCCTTCCATTCAGAGATATTGATCGTGAGAGTGAGCCACACCTTTGCAATAGATTAAAATAAAGTACTAAAAGTATTCCGTTATGCTTGAGTTTCACAACTCAACTCTTATTTGACAAAAAACAACTATTATTGTGTGTGTTTTTATTTAGGGCTCAAATTTCCATGAATATGATTTGGCTAAAGAAGTAATCTATTTTCTTTCGTATTTAAGTTTCAATTGGGGTATACTGTATAAAGTTGAAATTAGAAATGTAAGGACTTGAACTAATATCTTTGATGGATATGTTTAAATAAAAATTATTTTGAGGTACTCTTCAGTCTTTTTTAACTCATCTACATTAAATCAAATTATATTTTATGTTATTAGATGTCCCCTATAAATTTCTTAATATTTTGATGTATATGATAATCAAATATCGTTTACAGTCTGTTTAACATGATAATTTAGTAAAGAAAGCTATCATTACAAGACTTAAAAACTAAAAGCTACCCGATATTGTGCGAAGTAATAAGGCGTTGGCTAAAAGTCAAATTTTGCTTTAATAATATAAAAGATAACTCTCCAAGAAATCCTTTGTGTTATTCTTTGTTTTTCATGAGGGCACTCACACGTAACTACTCAATACTTATACCAATTAATATCTGTACTGAACTCAATAATGAAATAATAATAAAAAGAGTTTGAGGAAAACAATTTAATATATTGGGACTGATGAGTACTTTAGTCTTTAGATTTATCACCAATTAAAACAAAACCAAATTCATTTTAACATACCAGCGTTTATTTTAAATACAAATCTAGACCTATCCTAAAAGTGATTATGAAAATCAGGGGCATTCTTCAAGAAAATATAAATACATACATGTAAATCCGGTGATTTTTTAGCTGGCCCGTTAATTTATAATTGGTAGTATAAAGAATAAAATTTATTTTCCTTATCAGTTGTCATTATTATTTAATTCCTGAGTAGTGAACATCCTTTTCTAAATAGATTCAAACCCTGTTTGAACGTTCGTGTGTGCTCATATAATACCCTGAGGATTTGTTCTGGAGATATAATTGTAAGTCCTTGTTGGACTCAGAGTAAAATTGGGGATCAACATCGGAGTAATTCAACCAAATGTCCTTGTTTATATCTTCTTCTTTTTTTTTCCTTTTTCTCTTGTCACAGCTGATTGTAGCTGATCTAATGAAACGTCATGAGCATTATTATTTCTCTCCTCCAAAACATTCTTCAAATTGTTAGGGTTAGCATGTTGAAATCGGATTATTATTTTTTTTTTTTTTTTTTTGGACATGCCAATTCCACACTGGATATTCCCCTTTGTATATATACACGCTTGCAGTATTTCATTAATAGTACTACATTATTATTTCTTATATCAAAAATATTTATATGATTTACATCATGAAGCTCTATATACAGTGGACCAAGTGACTTATTTTCGTATATCATACATTCAAATAGACGGAAGATAAACTTTGTTTAACTAAGATAGATAATAATCAATGTTGATGCTTACATAACTTTTGAAGGCACACATTGGTTAATCGATGCAAATACACTTGAGAAAGTTAGGGAATCTATTGCATGTTGGTAGTTTAAGATACAAATGAAAATATACATTTGTATCAATGAGTATATAAAGAAATTCGCTTATCTAAAAAAAAAAGTGACTTATAGCTTTGGACTTCACATTTTTAATCAATAGTTAACCGTTGGTCTTTCTTTTTGTCAGAGTCTATTCCAAAAAGTTTAGTTTAAGCTGCTTCTACTCATATGCTTAACCTAATATGACCTCCTGGTGTAGGCCTTGAATCCATAAATTTGAACTAACCAAGTTATTGACAAAGATAGAAATTTCCTTTAAAAAAATTCATGGCAATATGAATTTATGTAATACATTATATGCACAAGGATAGAAACATAAGGTCCTGTATAAAGTTTAGAGATGAATTGTCGCAAATCACACTTACAATAATTTTTTGTAGAGCAAAAAAATGCAGTGAGAGTACAAACCCATTTCCAATTTTATAGACTTTATTTAACGTATCTTTACAATAAGTTCTATTGGATATAAGTTTTATATTTCTTGAATAAAACCCAACAGGTTGGTCTTGAAACCATGATAAATATAATTACTATTTATATTATATGGTCAAAGAACAATCCATACTTTGATCCCAATGTAAAATTGGCAAATATATATATAATGCCGCCAAAATCCTACATACTTAATTTTGGTAATCCCTTATGCTAATCGGATTGTAGTACTTATATTTATTGAAAGTATCGTACAATATTTTACTCGAAATCGATATAAAGAGGGGATTATAAGTTAATATGAAACACAATCGTAATATTATATTAAAAAACTAAAGTATTTTGTATTTAAACCATTTCTAATTTATAGATGTACTAGAAAATCGTAAAATTGTTGAATTATATCACTTGCGAAAGTTGAGTGATAATTAAAATTACAAGGTTCCGTGAAATTAAATCTTAGTATAAAATTAGGAAAAGATTCTTTTTAGGTCCACTTCTATACGACTTAAAATAAAAATAAAATTAAACATTAGGAAGGATCAAATTCAAAAGGTTTTTTATTATAAGAAACATTGTTTAAAATAAACGAGAATCAAAATTTATTAATATTTTAGAAATTATAACATGTTAATATACGACAATTATATAGAATCAAGAGCAGTAATATAGTTAGTATTCTCTATAACGGAATCCTATTTTCATTCAAAAAACTTTCCGGATTAAAGAATTTTCATAAGTAGAAATTCGAGGTTGCGATACCAAATATATTTTGGAAAACAAATGTACCGATTTTCTTACACTTTATTTTATTTACTAAAGAAATGCTTATAAATTATAGTTAAGGGTGATCATTTTGGTAAGAATACAAAAGCATGCGAGGAGAAGAAAATAAATAAGTATGGCATCATTGATTAAATAATATACATCTTCTTCTATCAATCAAGAACGTTATCATTCCCGCCTTTATTATTCAATATTAATATAATATTATATGCTGATAGTCGATAGAGAACTGAATAAAATGCCTAAAATAACGTTGCCTTCTGTCTAGATTTCTAAAAATAGAGGCCCAGGAATGTAGAAAATACTTATCGGATGAGAAACAGATGGCTTGTCGGATTTATCGATATAAATGTGCCTTTAGTCCTCTGTCTAGAATTACACGCCACTCATTATACTCATCTCATAACAAGAGTATGGATATTCATCTATAAAATCAAGTTAACGATGAATACATCAAGTCAGACTTTAACTTACAAAGATACTTATTGCATGTAATACAACTTTATCCATTGCTAATCATCCTACGATAAAAAATACACGGGTAAACTCTTTCGTTCTCGATGAACCATCATTAATTAATGGAGGATATTGGTAATGATGTCATTTATAGAAATACCCCCATTGTAAATTGTGAAGTTAAGATAATTTTCAGCCTGTTTAGAGTCATCCACACCAAATTATGAAATGGAGCTCTGAATTTTGTAGCATCTAACAGTAAGTATTCATTTTTTTTTTAAATCAAATCACAAAATATGATTCTATTTTAGCTAAAATTATCAAGAATTATGATACACAACTCATTAAATGGCAAAAACAAGTGCTTAAATGGCCACAACAACGGGAGTAGTAGCTTTGGATGGTTCGCAACTAGTTTGTCTGACATTAGTTTCTTCACTTATAGACCTGGGTATGATCATTAGGTTTTCCAATATTACATAGTCAATAAATATTACTTTTTTATCACAAAAGGCTTAGCTATGGTTGATGGGCTCCAAGAAATGGTGTTCAGAAAACACATAAAAGGCAAAAACAACTGCTTAAATGGTCACAACAACGGGGGTAGTAACATTGGGTGTAGCATTATAATTAGCAATTGTGTGTATCCTTCATTATAATAGTATGCTGTTATAAAAGCATAAATAACGGGGGGAAATCTTTTTTTGATGCTCTTAATAGGGAGTAATATCGCCGGACATTACTACATAATTAGCCTTTGCTCTAAATCTTTACCGATGAGATCTAACTAATTATTAATAATAAAGTTAATGTCAGAATCATAAAATTAGACAATAAATATACTAATAAAAAAATTTTAAAATTAATTCATCGTAGAGATATATCTATCCTGTGCACAATTGTATATAGCAACTTCCACATGAAGAAGAGGGGTGATTATCTTTTTGATTAGACTCCACGTCTCGCTTGTGTATTGCAACCTAAAGTTATGACATATTTAACTGAATTCCGATGTTAAAACAAGAAAAAATTATCTGGATCAATCTATTATTTCAATATTCTGTATTTATAATTTATTATTATTAATAGTTATATGATTTTAATTGTTTAATTTTGTATATTTAACTTAAATGTTTAATGGTTTATTTTTTAGTATGTAGATTATATTTAATTAAAGCCTTCTTTTTTAAACTTTGAGCTTCAAATATATTTCAAATACTCTACTTTTTCGTTTCATTAGCTATTATTCTGAGAATAAGGTTCATAATGAATTACAATTTCATGGAGTGTGACGTTTTCAAATCTACTGTAACGGATAAAAAACGTCGAAGTCAATTATACGTAGTATATCTTCATTAAACATTTTGCTAATAAATACTTTCGTTATACCCTCAAAAATCATAATAAAGCAGGCAGATGATAATCACATCAGTATTTTAAACAATAATACCATATGTCTTTTTTCCCCCCTCCTCCTTGCACGCGTTTTTCTCTATAATATTATCAACTATATATATAGCAACTTCCACTTTAGGAAAAAAGGGTGATGATCTTTTTTTATTAAAGTCTACGTCTGGCTTTTGTTTAGCAACTTAAAGTTATGACATATTTAACTGAATTCATGTTAGAACATTAAAATATTATTTGGATCAATCTATTATTTCAATATTCTGTATTTATAATTTATTGTTATTAGTTATATGATTATAATTGTTTAATTTTGTATATTTAAGATAAATGTATGATGGTTCATTTTTTAGTATGTAGATTATATTTAATTTAAGCCTTCTTTTAAATCTTCGAACTTCAAATATATTTCGAAATACTCTACTTTATCGTTTCATTAGTTATTATTCTGAGAATATGGTTCATAATGAATTACAATTTCATGGAGTGTGACGTTTTCAAATCTACTGTAACGGATAAAAAACATCTAAGTATATACGTAGTATGTCTTAATTTAACATTTTGCTAATAAATACTTTCGTTATTACTGCTTTTAGTCCATAATGAGGGATGTCTGGCTATCAGGTTTGTTAGCTATCTCAAGAAAGTAGGTATCCTGTAGAAGTTGGCCCACACATCATACTTTCTCTTTGTATCCACAAATTGGAGACAGCAACAGAGGATAGTTGAAATTCAACTTTTGCAACCTTTTAATAATAAAGAAATAAATTTGGTAGGTCAAGCGTAGTAACGGCGTTATCTAGTTAACACAAAAATATCCTATGAATTTTGTTGTCAGCTGACGATTCCCTCTTCTCGCTTGATACGTCATGGCTATTTCATAAATTTTTTTTTTTCATAAATACACAAAGTAATAAGTTATTATATACATATGCTCTGTTTCCAAAAGAACAGGAATATAATTTCTTGTTAATCCCTCGTCGTTTATATTATATATATATCGGCCATTTTATTATTTATATGAAGAAATTTTGGCTATTTCTTTGTAGGAATAATATAATAACTTATCATAACTACTCTTTCAATCAAATATTACTAAGTAGTATTATAATACAGTATCGAATAAAATAGGTTTTAATAATATGTAATTTATTTTAAAAATGAGGAAGACATCATATGACAGTGACAGTCTGCGAGTATATAACTTTATAAGATATAAAAAGCGTTGGTATGATTGACTAATTTGATTTCGGGCCATTTTTCTTTTTGGGGGAAAGGTTGCGTGATACAATAAAGATAACAACGTGTAAGGGGTGCTAAGTGAAGAATATAATTGGCTGAGGAAGAGAAGAGGCAAAGTGAAGAATACATTGACGGACAAAAGGGATCTCAATTTTGTTACATGTTGATTCATTTGTGTTTAATTTATTGTAACTTCTATATTTTGTGTTAACTGCTAAATTTGTTAGTTATTAATTGTTTATATATTTATTAATAGACTACATTCTTTTCTGCATTTAAGTATGCCCTTTATTTAAGTGTGCGTCAATATGATGTAATTTGATTTGTGCATATCTTTTAAATAAGAAACTTAATTTGAATTACATTATGAATAATAGATATGTTTATTTTTTAGTTATTGCTAGATTTACTATTATTATACTATTACAGTACAAACTTCTAGATTGTATCATCCTACCTGTAAACTTATTCCAACAATTATGATCGATAAAATCATCACAAAATCAAATGATAATTAATGTAATATAATATTAAGACTTACTATTAGGTAACAAAAAATTTAGTTTGAATAAGTACCATAATCCTTTATTAATAAATAATTCAATTATGGTTTGAATTCACTCCTATCCGAGTTCATCAATGTCCAAGAAGAAAAACGCCAGTACGAATTTGCAAAGTACAACTCCCGTGCAAAGTATTCCTGAAAGTAATTATACTGTCATGATTCATTGTAGATATAAGAAAAAGTCTTAATTCCTCACATAATTAGAAATGATCTTCTCAGGCCACATCCCTCAGTCAACGGATGGACTCTGAGAGAACTCCCCCTTCCTCTAAATACTCCATAAAAACCACATTCACAACTTCTTCCACACAATGAGACCTTCCATCTAATTTCGTAACCCTTCGAAGTGCTAATTAACCGAATAACTCGGAAAAGTCGAGATATTTTTCGTCGGTCAATGTATTCTTCGCTTCACTTCGCGTCTTCTCTTCCTCAGCCAATTAATTATATTCTTCCTTCACTTCGCATCTCTACACTTGACGTACCAAATTTATTTCCTTATTATTCAAGGGTTGCGAGAGTTGAATTTCAGCTATCCTCTGTCGCTGTCTCCAATTTGGGGATGGAAAGAGAAAGTATGACGTGTGGGCCAACTTATACAGGATACCCGAGGAAGTCATCCCTTTGATCTTTGGTCAATTACTCATTGTCATATAGCAATATCTTTGATGCCATCTCCATCATTTCCTTGCTGGGTGGGGCTTCACTGGCTCCTTTTTATTAAGCTCCTCATTTGATGCTGAAATTGGACATAACTCTAGGGCTGCATTAATATATTCTATTGTAAAGTGCTTTGTCAACGTTAGACCAGTATTTTGTATTGGTGGATGAGCTCCACAGTTGTCCATAAATAAAAAGATATTTATAATTTGGACGACAATTTTTTTGTTCAGAGATTTCATCCAGCGCATAAATATGTCGGTGGTCATTCAGGCTTTGTTGTTGGCTTCATACTTGACCTGCATCTGACTTCCAGAACGTTGCGAGAAACATCTTGGATTTTGACTTTTTCCTATCACTAAAGGTCGCAGCTTCTTATCTGACATGGAAGCTCCCAAAAGAACTGTGATACAATCTTTGACCATTTTCACCTTCGTTTTTGTGGACATAAGACCAACTTGGAAGTGTTTGGAAAAAAGTCAGGTCTCGTCTCAATTGAATAGAGCTTGATTGTCTTCTATGATACAGGCAGATTCTTTTGCCATTCTTCAATAGTCTCCCCCTTCGCCACACAAAACAGCATTGCTGAGTTGAATCCTTGAGATAAATATCGGCAGCCATCCCTGAGACACTTTAAATTCATTCAAACAGATAGTCAAAGTGAAAGTAGCGGCCTTTTCCCTTATGATAGGTCCAATCAGTGGGATTTTTTTTTGAACGGCAGCCCATAAATTATTCCATTACTTTTATTTCGCGGAAAAGTATTTGGAACGACGATCCAAGAGAAGTTTACGCCTACCAGATAGAGTACCAGAATTATAATAACATACTATAATCTCTTTATTTTTCAATGTTTCTTAAACTTGAGTTACGCCGAAACCGATAATCTCTTGAATTTTTGTAACCTTAAGATAATATAAAATACATTCGTATTCTTTATTAAACTACCAAGGTATTATATGCTGTATAAACCTTGCGATCTCTTCATTCAGTTTGATGCACTTCAATCGCTGTTCCACCGTCAAAACAATCATATTTCGTGTATTCTTTTACGACATTTTTCTAAATTTTGAACAATTTTCTAAATAAAATTTAGATGTTCACTTAATATAAATGTGTATAAAACAAAATAACAAGCTCATGGGATGCTGTATCACGTTATCTAAATTTATTAGTTGATGGTGAACTAGATACATAACTATGTCTTGTTTATGGTCCCATGTAGAGTTGGGCAAGTTAATGTAACTTAACTTATCCTAGCTAAGTTAATTAACTTTTAACTTAACTAGTTGATTATTTAAACAAATAATATTTTCACCATAGATTAACTAGGTTTTTTTTAATTATCAAAATTAACTTTTAACTGAATTATTTAATTTTTTAAACTACATTATCTTAATTTTGACATAATTACGTTTAAGTTTAGGTGAAAATCATCAGACATGTCGTTGAACATGTTTGATTCCACATTAGCCTCCTCCGGTAGTTATCATTCGGTAAGTTCATTTAACTTAAATTACTTTAAAGTTAATTAACTTAAACTTAAGTAGTTAAAAAACAACTCAAAATTAACTTTAACTTAACTTGTTAATTTTTATAGAAATCGAAATCAACTTTCACTAAACTAGTTATTAAAATATAAAATAATAATTAACTTTAACTTAATTAGTTAAAAAGATAGGTTAACATGTTCATCACTGATCTCATGTGGCAGTTATATACATACAAATGTACTTAAAATTACTGTTCTGACAATACTTCATTGCCGTATATCGAATATGTTTATGACCTTTTTGTACCTCTAAAGCCTTCCAGATTATGGATCAATGAATTTCTGTTTTACGGAATTAAAATTAAATAATAATAGTTTAATGAAAGCAAATTTGTTTCGGGTAACGAAATTTCCGTTGGAGAGAATTCCGTAGTTAGGAATATTTACTTTGTCACTTTAGTTTAAGTTACTTTTTTTAGATATCCCCTTAAGAGATGAACAATGCTTCAAGCAGTTTGGCAAGTTTTTACATTGAATCATAATTTACCGAATATTTGTAAATTAATATACAAGTCTTACCATTCAAAAACTAATTTCTACTACATTTTCTGTAGTATTATTTTTAGAATCCTTGATTATTTTTGGTCCTGAATCCTCTGAATAAAGTAAGAAACTATACTTTTTTTTGTTTTGTTTTTTTACACATTAAAAATAATGAAGTAGCAGTTTCAAACTTTATATTGTTAAACTTATTATCTTAACTTTTTCTTCAATGTAGTGCTCCCAAAAACTTTTTATTCTCTGGTTTATGTGTAAAAATAATAAAACATAAAAGTAGTTTCTTAAATATTTTCTAAAATAAAACTTAAAAATGTAATTTTCTGCAAATAGATGTTATTTATGATTCTTGGATACCATCCAATTCAGAGAAATTATGTTGCGTTGAGTATTAGATGCTCGTTATCAGATTAGATTAATACCTTTTATTAATCACTTAACTTATAATATATTACTTGAATGAATCTGTCATTATTTATTAAATATTACTCAATTAAAAATTAATTTCGTGATATTACATCTTTAGCAAAGTTGTAATATTGGTTACTAACAGTCCACATCCAGAGTCAAACGACACTTTATGTCCTCGTCCTACATCAAGAATATGAATGCATACGAACAACATTTGACTCATAATGATTCTGACAACTTTAATACCGACCTCTTTAAGATGTTTGTTACCTGGCTATAATATACCTTTTTTGAGCGTGGAGAACCCCATTTTCTCAAAGTTTATGAAGAAATATGTCAATAGAACCGTCCCTAGTAGAAGGACTCTACATAGATTAATAGTAATCTTTAAAAACCAAAGGGAAAATTGGAGATAAGGATATTTGCATAGCTGTTGATGAGGCTAAAGACAACCGGGAACCATCAATGACATCTATAGTGATTGGTCATTTGGATGGCCCTTTCCTGGGACGTCCTTATCTAATCAACATGATAGACATAAAAGTTGCTAATATCGTTAATGTTGTAAATTTTGTCGTTCAAAGTATTCAACTAACTCTTGATTTGGACTTTGATGAAAATAAGTTAAAAGTTTTCATCACTGATGGAGTGTCCTACTGTAAAAAGTGGGCGAAGACCTAAAAAAGAAGCTACACCTAATTGAAACATATTATTATCATTATTATTTTAATGTTCCTTTAATTGGTTAGATGGAGTTGCTCTGATTAAGTATATGTAAGCATTATAGTATTACAGTTACTCCATCTAACCTAGGAATTTTTTTCTCTCGGAATCACCAGGGCGCGAACGTAGACACATCAAGGCATTATTTGTGTATTCCATGGACTCCACAAATTGGCTGAACTAGCACGTAAAGAATTCCTAAAGACAAACGAGCTCATTTCACAAATTAAAAAAATGAATACCTGGCTAAGAAAACGGAACTATACTCCTTCTTACTAAATTCCCTTACCTCCAGCACCTATCTTAACCCGCTAGGGAACTTGACTGAAAGCAGTTGATTACTAATTCAATAACTTCGAAGTAAGCAGGGAATATTTAAACAACTCTTATGAAAAAACACCAACGGTCGTTAAAACTAAGGAGATTATAAATGATGAGTTTATTTATGAAGAATTTTCAATAATTAATGATCATCTCTACCCAATTACTGAGGTCATTTCCGCGTTATAGGAAGACTCCCTTTACTTGTTATCTTGACTATTGTCGATATTTACACGTCCATTTCAAGCTAAACGTAGTGCTCAAATACTTATTAAAGTACACAAACAAAATTAAAAGATAGGGTTGAAACATAAGATAATATTTTACGGAAAATTCAATATGTTATCCAAAACACATCGGCAATAAAGGTATCCAGAAATATATTTCTAGTTACCTTGCGTCAATCTAGTGTTAAATATAAGTTTCCCTTCTTTTTAAGTGAAATATGAGACTCGCGAAATACACAATTATTTGTCACCCTTAAAATGACTTACAAAAGTTATTTTAAACTTGAAATATGTATAAAAAATACCTTAACATATTCTACATAATAATATATATTAAAAAATATTCTACCAAATTTTATATTTTTTTTCTTTCTTGGGAGGGTTTTGTTTTTAAAGAAATGTGTTGGTCGATTGAAAAATTATGTGGGTTTAAGTTCCCATCTGGATATCCGAACAATAAAAAAAAATATAACAAGTTACAACTATTTTTATTTTGCCTACGAAATATATTCGCAAAGTATATTCGTAGATTCAAAAATTTCAAATTTAAATGCATCCAAATAAGAAGAATTTAATCTTACTTATAAATATTATAATTACTGTTCAATATGATATATTTTATATCTGTGTATTTTTATTTATTGTGTCTCAACATATAATGAATGCTACAATAATAAAAATAATGGTTTTATAGCATACATGACAGGATTTTATAACAAATGAAGAGCTCCTTGAAACCTCGCAACCTTTTTATGGTATATTTATTACTAATAAACAGATTTTATATTATTTTTATATAATTATGGATTAGTTATTATAGTTCATTGTTAAATATAGAATCAGATCATTTAATTTAGATATTATGGAAAAATCAATTATATTTTTGTATGTTGTATTTAATATACATACAAATTCAGAATTTGCTTGCATGACGCAGATATTATTTAATTCAATGATTCAAAAAAAAAAAAGAATAGTTTTTTCAGTACTTTTATACTGATTTAGTATCGATTGATAATTAAATTCTTGAAGGATACTTTAAAATAGTTAAATTAACCCCAGACTTCTTATAATTCATTTATACTTATCCTATGAATATAAAAGGATCAAAAATTGATAACTTACTCTAGAAATAAACGGATATTAATCAACTTAATAAATAGATATTAATATATCATTTAATAATAATTAAAATGTCACTCTTTAAAAAATATCAATAGGAGGCCCAATATTGGGGTCTATATTAATACAGTTAATATATTTTTAGTCTATAGTTTTTCTGGAAATACCAAATTGTATTAAATTTATAATGGAAATAACAAATTAGCTGTAAGTTACTTCATACTTCAGAGAATATGAGTGCCTTAATGGCATAATTTATTAAGTATATAGTCTTATGAGTATACTAATATCTTTGAATTGTCATCAATTTCTTATTTATACTTCTGTATTGTCAAATATTGTACCCGTATGAATATATTTAGGTAGTACTTTTCTCATTATAAATGTGTCAGGAATACCTAGGTATAATAACTCTTCTTCTTTTATTGAGGGAAATACATTGTTGCATGTTGAATAATGAGCACTTAATGACGATTCATATCGTTTATAAAAGAGTTTTATGATGCTAATTGATTTAAATTGAAAAATTATCTCCATATCACATTTGTACATTTACAAACATATATAATCTAGTCAACTAGATAATTAATTAATAATCATTACCGATGAATATATTAATAAAAAACTGTAATGAAGTTCGAGACGATATAACATCATAAACAATCCGTAGACAACACTATTTGTATTGTTTTTTTCAAGTGAGAAAAAAGGTTTGGTGATATTATTAAATACGACAACAATTTTTGTTCACTGTCTATTGCATAATTTGCTGTCTTATAGAATAATAAATATAATATTTATTTCCTAAGTTTTTTTTACCTTTTAATCCTTGATATAAATCCTTCTCCAGTTATTATTCAATAATCATGAAAATAGTGAAAAAGTCCCTTGATGCAGTAAATCGCAATATCAATTTACTCGTTTTTTTGACGGGATTTATTGGTGTACACGTATTATGGAAGAAAATTCAGGAACATCCAATGGTAAACAAAGGAGGAAAGCCTCGGGATTATCCAATAGTTGATGTGAATATTTAGGATCTGGTTGAATTTTTCAATATTAATTTATACTATCGTTATCTTTTGCAGCTGTACAATCACATTAAACGTAGATTTGAATGATCACATTCTTTTCATCTTAAGCATTATCGTAAGGATTTCATTCAAATATATTTAATGGGTCGTAAAAAATCCACCCTTCGAGTCGTTGTAGTAACTAAAGTTAGTCACTTTGAGTTAGAGAAAATGACGATTGGATCAATTTCATATTCTTTTGATGAGGACAGAATTATCCAAAGTGGTTTTAAAAAAAACACAACTATAATTGTTTAGTAATGTAATCTACCTAGTGAAATTTCATGATATGTGAGTACATTTTATAAATAGTCACCTTGTTATTGAAATAAATAATTAATCAAATATGTAATTTTGTTATTTTGTTGTATGAGTAAATAAGTATGTACAGTTATGTGTTACGCATCCATTATCTGTTACAAACTTATATTTTACCATACAAAAGGGTCATTTAATAATGTTAAAGAAAAATATCTTGTAAATGAATTATCAAAAGATACATGTAATTACTGTCATACCGGGTTTAAACTGTCTTAAGGATGTCATTGCACTAAGCGCACATATCCAGATTTCAAATTTAATTGTTACACAATAGAGAAACTGACTTAAGAGGTCACCTGCACTAGACGGTCCCTAATTCAGTTTTTACAGCCTGGCTGTTTGATACAGATTTGGTTGTATTAAATTATGTTTATCTAAATAAGTAGTATGCATTAATTATTAATGTAGGCCTTTCCATAAAAATTTGGCCTGAATTTTCTGTGGCAGATTGTAACTCTTTTCTGCTTAAATTGCTTTATTTTTATGAATTTTTTTTTCAATTAAACAAATTTGTTACACCAAGACTATAAAGAATATTTGTGTAATTTTTTTTTGTTTTTTGAGAGCCTTATCTCACCAGAACCCGATTCTATTAGACGAAAAAGTAAATATTTTACTAAAAATAAATCTATGATAGACAATTGAACCATTCTAAGCTCGTAATGAAATATAATGTCAGTTAGAGAAATATTATAAACAGGTTTCTAATCTGAATCAATATTAACTTAGCTCATAAAAAATTATCATTGGGTACAGTATACATATTTTGTTAGTTACTATTGAATAAATTTAAACTAATGTACCAAATTTGGTATGTCAAAGAGTTAAGTGGCTCCAGTGGATTTTTAATTCCACCTGTTTTATTTTCAGTATGCGCCTAAATAAGTCAAATATAACATTATATTAATAGAGTTTACTACGTTTAAACAGTTGACATTCGGATTCATACAAAAATACATAAAAATAATTCGTATACGTAAAATTCATCATCACACTTATAATAATTAAAAAGGAATTGAAAAATGGATGAGCGATTAAGCTATCTTGTGGTCTGTAGCAGTTCAATTTCAGTCTGAGTCTCACGTAATTTGACTGCTAATCGTTCCCGCCTCCTCTTGAGCCATTCAACTCTCCAGGCCTTAAATTTATAACCTGCAAAAAAACCGGCGCTGAAAGTGATCCCCACGATGACAAGCCCCCGAATTACTTTACTATCTTCCATACTGAGCTAATGTGAGATCCGTTACAAACTTGATTCATTCATAATATTTAACATAAATGTAAAATATTAATTTGTGGAAAACAACATCTCTCAACCTTTCCTTCCCATATATAAAAAGATCTTTGCTCTAGAGCTCTAAATCATATGGTAGCCTGCCAAATACGTCATATTCTAGAAAAATGAATGCCAATAATTAAAAAAACAACTGCTGATGGTATCGATATTATATTATAAAAATAGATATGTTAAAGAATTCCAACAAATTTAGATTTCAAGGCCACATTAACTTTATTTGATGAAACTTTTTCTTTTAATTTCAGGGATAACAATATTTCCAGTATTTATTCGATCGGAACGGAGTAGTTTGAAGTTTTCAACAGAGATATCGTCTACCTCATCTCAGCTACTTTTTCTATGTTATTGTTGTAGCTAGACGATAATTGTGCTTCTTTTTTTTAGATGTGAAGCTAAGGCAAAAATGCATTATAATAATCTATAAATATTTAAAACTAGTTTATTATTTTATAAATTAACATATTACATTAACGAATAAATAAACCTTATTGATGCAAAAAAGGTATTTTATGAAGTTAAACACTAACTCATGGAACACAAAATCAGCTCCCCATTGATGCATGGGAATTTCATAGCATGTAGCATTGCCATACACATTTAATCTCCAATAAGTGACAGTTTAAATTGATGTTTTTTTCTTCAAATTCTTCCATTTGGAATTTATATGGTTGTTTTATACCATCTTCTATCCAAATGCGGGTACCGTGCTGACCTATGGATTTCCCATTTAATATTGAAATCAAATTTTTCTTATTCGAATGATTAACTTTAAGATATGTAATATATATCTATGACTTCTTTCTATTTTCTAGTCATTATTTAATTGTTTTTTCCATTAACTGTTCTCTTTCATTCCCTCCATTAATTCCCCCATTAATTTTTAATTATTTAAAATTTTATTTTTGAACACTCTTACTCTACATAAGATACACTAGGTGCTTTTTCTTTTAGTGCTCCAAACTGGCCAACAAAGTTGTGCCCGATTCAGGTTCAGTATTTCTACCGATCTTTGTCTCGATTCAGCCTTATCGATCTCGGTTCTTTTATAAAACGGGATCAGGATGAATACAGGCAATTATAAAAAGGGGTATCGCTAGAAAATTCGGGCCCAAGAAATCATATTAGGTACAAACAGGGCCGCAGCTATCTTATACCCAAAGTGAGTAGTGCCTTACGTTACAGCAGGGGCCCCAAAACTAAGATTGCTCAATACAATGGTCTTCAAAGTGGGGGGAGGCACAGGAAGATTGAGGAATTGAGGATTACTTAATCAGTCTACACATTCATAGACCATATTACACATGTTTTGTATAAAGGGAGCCTCAGTTAAAAAGTTATTAGTGTAGGGGGGCCTCGGCATGGTAAAGTTCGGGAAACCCTGGCTGAAGAAATATTTTAGGGCCCAACAAGCTTAGTAGCAGACCTGGATCCATAATCTAACCCGCCCTTTCCCTATTTTATTTACACCTTCTCGTGCCTAAAACTAATTTTTCAGATCCATAAGAATCCCTTAGCTATTTGAAACTCAGATACACTTTATCACCCTGGCGACGTAAAAAAATCATAGGGAAAACATTGCAATTGCACAAAAAAACTCAGTAAATTTACTTATTGATAAAAGTTAATTTATTGTTTATAATATATATTGTATTTGCTTTATATATAATATTCTATTTAGGAAAACAAGTACGAGAACCGAGACTGATAAACAATACATTTTGGTCTTGGTTCGACTGTGTCAGTTCCGGTTCTAGCGGTTTAAAAACCGAAACAATGAAACCGCTAGTCCGATAAGGGCACAACCTTAATTCCTTCTGTATCCATATTATGGCTTCTTGCAGAAGAGGCATCAGCTTTAATCATGTCAATATTTTTATATTGTCTGTTTAAAATAATAATAATGCCTCCTATGCAATCAAACATTACATATTATGATATTTGAAGTTGTTATGTATTTTATGACTCATAAGTGCCATTGTTTTTCAATAAGTTTTTATAATTACATTTTGATAAGGTAAGAGTACTCAATCACTTGACCAAATTTAGAACATACCGTCAACATGATTTATTGCATTGTCTTGAGATGTATAAAAAATTTTCATCCATGCTCTAGTAAATAATTTTCCAATTAATCCAATTCATGTAATTCGTTAATAATTTCTTCATCGTTTTAAGTTAATCGAAATTGTTTTTCTTAGGTTCGCACAGACAAAACTTGTATGAAATAATATTTTTAATTTATCATAATGCTCAATAAGTTTACCAGCGATATGAAATATAATATGTATATTGGTTGTATATCTAGGTATCAATGTTAAAGAGAGCTTATTTATTTTTAGAAACGCCACATTCTCTTGGATCTCTCTTTAACACTTTATATAAATTAATTTAGCAGCTAAACACTCGCCTTTTTTATAATTATGGCCTTCAAATTTTCTCATAGTTCTTTGTATTTCCATAGATATTGTCTGTAATGGGTGTAAATGACAATTTAATTCATTTAAAGTTTTATTCCACTCCAAATTTATAATTTTAATGGCAGCTGCGTTTGAAGGACAACGATCCGTCATTGTGTTTTTTATGAAATCAATTATCGTTCTTCTTACATGTTGATATATTGAACCTGTGATGGTTACATATGTTTTGCAGACATTACCGTCTGTGCATAAAATATATTTCGTATAATCGTTGGCTGTAGCTCCTGGCAATTCATCTAGAGCAGCTGATATAGAGGAATTTTGAATATTTTCATAAGAAGTAGCAGTAAATCCCAAGGTAGAATTTTTTTTGAATCTAGTAAAAATTTGGCAGTGAAGTAATCAGACAAAATACCTAATTCTATTACCATATTTTTTAGATAAGGATATGTTATCTTCAGATATAAAGAATTCTTGTAAAACCCAGGAGCATAAACCGTAGGAACTTGATTTATAATGCACGTATACACATTTAAACCAACTGAAGACTTGTAAGTATTACTGGAAGTTTTATCTGTGTTCGATGGAACAGGACATTCACATGAAGATTTTTATAATTTTTTATTTAGCAGTTAAATTCCATAATTACCTTATTTATTTTTTAATTAAATTTATTTGTAGTTCTTTCTACTTTCAAAGCTTCATCCAGAGTTTCTTGTTTAACATATTGAATTTCATCATTTTGCGCCTTATTTTTTTATAAGTTAATAATTTACGCTGTGTATTCTGTAATAACCTTTTTTTTATTGAATTTAATCATTTTATTTTATTATAGATGAAGCCGTTATAAATAATAGAAAACATTCCAAATAAGTACTTGAAATAAAGTTTTGAAAATAGTAACAGGTATCACTTTACTTTTTTATACTTGCAGTTATTTATTTTTCTAAGTTCCGGAATATCTATAAAAGAAAAATTAATAGTATTAATAATTAATAAAAGTTGCAGCACATACATAAAACTACAAAGTTAATAAATATTGTTTATTTAAATTATCCAAATTCCAAACCATATACACAATTTATTTGTGCTATATAATTAACTATTTTTATTGGTGTTTTCGAAACTAACCAAAATTAGGATACTTGATACACCAGGAGAGACATGATACAGGGTAGGAGGACACATGTTACATTGGTACAGAGTAGGATTAGAATGATATAACAGAAGGAAAACTGCCATTTGTTATGTTCAATCATTTATTTTACTTTTTATTACAGTTTGTCAGCATAAAGTAAATACTTATAATTACATAAATAAGATAAACAAATAAAACATTTACAGAAATAGAGCATAGTTAATAATAAAATTTAAAAATATCTTTTTTTTTTAATACTATTTACTGTCATTGATAATTAAAGTATAACATGAAATTAAACAAAACATAATTAAAAATAATATATTTACTGTATATATATTATACGAGTATATATAATAAAAATGGTGTGTAACAAGTCTCCTCCATAGTTTTGGAATCATAATAGATGATGTGAACTGAATATTGAAACCTTTAAGAATAATACAAAACATTTAAAATAAGATATCTTAAATAAAACGATAGCTTAATACCTATTCATAATTTCGATCTCAAAATTTATATTAAGATAATCATAATATTTACATTTTCTCCGACATACACGAAATGGGAGGGGTTTAGGGTCCATTTAACATACCTATATATAAATATAACATAATTAATCATTTGGAACACGTAAGTATTTTTATGTCCCTAGCAATAGAATCCATTGGCTTGCTCCACATGTGAGTCACAAAAGTAGTCGCAGCGAGCAACTGCCAACTCTATTACTCATGAACGAACGTAAAATTGTTCGTTGATCTATGACCGAATCATGACTCGCTTTTATAAATAAAGGAAGATGCTGTTTTTTCCTTTCGGCTGTTTTCATTAATATCCATAGAGATTTTATGAAAATAATCTGAAAAATCCAATCTTAAAACAAAGTTTGTATCATAAGAAAATTATACATGCTACAAAACAGCCACCCTGAAGATTCATGTACCTATTCAAAGATATTTTTTTTTAAATATTGAATCCCTTATAAGCAATATTGATAAAATTATTGTTAATGTTGCTAATGCTGTAAATTATTTTACACCCCTGGTAAAATAAATAATGAATGTGACTATGAAATTTATCAAATGATTTTAAGTTTTAGGAAAAAATGTCAAGGAAAAAATGGTAGGATTATAAAAAGAAAAAGTGCCTATGTGGAAAAAATGGCAAGATTCTTTTAAATTGAAATTTTCGAGGTCTGGAATCTCCGTCCAAAAAAGAGTATAATTTACTCCCTTATGAAGCCTGGTAGTTTTCCTCAGATGAATTTTTATCCCGTTGTCCCTAATGGAATTTGGAATCCGAACATCTCTTGAGGTGGATGATTAAGTTAGAAGTATCTTCCTTCGATTCCTTCTATCTTTTTTCTGGTCTTAACTCTTGGAGAACGTAGAAGTCCACTTCTTCCGGTCTTAATGATTGAAGAATGATCTTAGGCCTTAGCAATTTTCAAATTAAAGGCACATCTAAATATCAAGTTTGTCTCTTAGAATGATTAAATTGTTTAAATGTGTTGTTTTTATATATTTTTTTTTAGTAATATGGTAATAATTTCAAATTGTTGAAATACCTATTAGTATTAATTAACATATCTTAGCCTTATATCTTAATCTCAAAGTGAATGGATCCCATCATAGTTTCAACCATTGAAAATATTCATTGTAATATATAGATGAATAGATTCCTGCCTTAGGAAGGAATCTTCTCTACTATCGTATGAAGCTTAGTATGTTAGGATCGCTTCTTAGGATAAATTTTCATCCCATCGTCAACCCCGTATATATGTATCAGAAATTGAGCATCTCTTGACGAGGATTAAGTATATCGAATCTTCTCTTTTGTCCTAATTCTTAGAGTACATGGAACCATTTCTGTCTTTAATGAATGCAAATCGATCCAAGCATCTTAAAATCACATCTGAATTAATATGAGTCGCTCCATTTATTCAAATGTTTGTGAGTATTATGTTATGTTTGATATATTTCAACATTAAGATAAAAACTAAAGTATCATATTCATATTGTGATAATCCTAAGTAAACATATCTTACTTTATTGTATTTACAAATACGACATTAAGTCTCTTATTTTATTCTATTAGAATTGTAGTGTCTGGAAGAGGGCGTATGACTAGACATTGACCTATTCAACATAGCTATCTATTTTATCACAAATTGATAGATGTAACTTTTATTATTATGTAAATTCACTTTAGCAACTTTTTTGATTTTTTTTCCATGGATTAATATTTGATCTAAATTAGTCGAAAATTATGCATTATTTAAACATACATAAGCAGAAAATAACGATCGACATCACAAATGTGGTGATAGATATTTTATTCTTAAAACAACATTTTAAGGGCCGTTGAAAAACTATTAGTGTATTTAAGATCACCAGAAATTGACTAATATCCACAATGATCAAAATAAATAAAAATCTCTGTAATTGAAAGGTAAACGTATAGTTAAATAGATAAAACAGTTAAAATAAATGTAAGGCACCTACAATCTTTGGGGGCATGAAACATTCCCATAGAGGCTACTATACATACCGAAATTAATCAAATAAGACATGAGTGTTGAATAATTTTTTTAGAGCTGTTGCCCTCGTCATTTAGTATGTATTTACATTTATACAATTAATAAATTAATTGATGGGATTAAACTTTGACAAAATAATTTACATAAGTATTTGTTATACAAGTTAATGAAGTTGGAGGCGGATTCTCATTCTAAATGGGAATGAATGAAAATATAGAGTTGTAATACTTATATTCTATAAAAAAGATTACTGAAAACCATTATTGTGTATATATATATTTTTTTTCTGTTGGTCTAATGATGCTCTGTCCTCGTATTATACTTGTTCATAAATCAATGAGTCTTATTTTAAATGAATAATCCATCATTTATAATGATAATTAATAAGAAAGTGGTATTTAGTACTTCTTCCGTTCGAATTGTTGTCTTATTATTATTTTTTTTTACTAATTATGGGATGTAATAAAGAGGGATGCCTCATACTCTAGAATTGCTGTGGGCAGGAAAGAAGAAATTATTTTATTCTATGATTTTTTCCCCCTTATTTGAATTTTCCTTTCAATGATACATTTATAATTGAAATTGTTATTATAATAATGAATGTATAATTTAAGATACAATGGTCAATTATTGGCAAAGGTGGGAACTTGGACATGAGTCCATATTTTACAGTCGATCTCACAATCAATGACTCGACTTGGACTCCAAAGCTAGTTTATTGCGTCCTCAGGAAAAGACTTAACACTATGGACACTATATTATAGTAATGGACTTAAATTACGTCTGAGGATTTGATGAAAATATTCAAGGAATTGGACATGACTTGAGATTCGACGTAGACCTTCAGAATAAGAACATTTTCCCTGCTCAGATTCATGCTGTTTTGTAAGCTGTAGGAGTGGAACCAATACTGCGAAATCTTTGGAGGCTATAGGTTAAAGAAATACGTAGAAATGATTAGACACCTACTAGAATTCAAGTGTGGCCTCATTACATTTTTGAATAAGGACTTTGAAGACGACCTATTGGATAACAAATCCTACTGTTCTACATGTCATAGCCTATTAAAATGAAACAAACTAACAAAACGACATAGACTCAATCTCAATCTTTGTAAACGAAACACACTCCTTAATCTTGCTAAAAGTGAAATACGAATTGGGGATCTTCTGAAGCAAGACGCAGTAAATAATTTGAATGGTCAACTGAACAAATAGACACGTTTCACTCCTCCAATCAACTCAACAATTTGTCAAATATCCAATTAAGGTTGTTTTTAGAGCAAGATCTTACTTTTTATCATTATCAAAATCATAAGAAGCTTCCAGTGTCAAAGTTTGTGTATATTGCGAGTTCAGATAAAGTTAAGATTGTTGATGCAATTGATAGCGTTACAGTTTATTTGAAATTTATTCTTGGGTAGGAAGACCATAATTTGGAACCAAAAGAAATGATTACGAAAATTGAAAATTTGATTTTTTTCTAATGTCTCGTATAACAATAAGTTAAAATTAGCAAATTTTGCTCTCTTCATCTTCAATAAGGATAGAGGAAGACTAATATACACAATGGACCTTGTTTAAAAGTGCTATATGCGTAGTAAAATTAAGTTATGATTTTTTTATGTGTGTCTACATCCAAAAGTTATTGCATTTAATATTATAATTGTATATATCATATTGTAGCAAGTAAATGTGCATTTCATTACAGTATTCAGTGTGAAATATTATTTTTACTGGACTAAATTTTTTTCTGATAGGGCATTTAAAAAAATTATATTCATATATTTATTTAAACAGGAGTTTAGAATATAATATATTTGGTTTTTATTTGTTTATATAATGTTAATAAATTATTTTCTACATTATAGATGTTGTTTGATGGAAAGTCCTATACTTTTCCTATGAACATAATCTTTATGTATATCAAGATAATTCACTATGTTCCATGACTTGTCTCCAAATCATGCCAAGTATCCAAAATTTGATGATTCCCCTCAGCAAAAATGAGGTTGGGTGATTTCAATCTCCGTGCTTCATCCCGCCAATGAGTTCTACTCGGCCCTCTTCTTTATATATAAATATATATATCATCCCAGCCTAATCCCTTACTCTTTTGTTTCTGGTTCGAACTCATTAAATAGTAAAATTTCGATAATATATATAAAGCAAAATTAATATAAATATAATTAACCTTTATATATAGATATAAATATAGTAACAAGAACCTATATGCGTGATAAGTAATAACCTATATGTGAAAAAATTAATTTATTTAGAGACCAAACGAGTAAATTTAGAAAATTTTTGAGGTAATGGGGAGTATGTTCCTAGTATTAAATGAATTAAACATCATTACACTAGTTTGAGATAAATTAAATTTACTACAAGTTCTTTCTGGGTAAAACCAAATAAAGTTTCCCGACCGATCATAAGAAATCGAAGTACTTCATGAAAAAGATAATAAGTAATTGGATTATAGAAGAAATTGAAAAAAAATCGCGATCTAAGATAATGTATTATAAATAAACTATGTACGATTTAAAAGTATATTTTCTATCGTTCACTTTTTTGAATTCGTTATTCGTTCTACTACGAATCACAAGGTGAATTATATTTGTACTGACTCCTAGTCAAGTATTTTTTATTTATTTTTTTGGCAAAAAAAAAATTAGTTTTATCATATTCTGAGCTTCCTTTGGAGCATCATAGAATGAAAAAGTAAGCTTAATTTGAGATCTGACAGATGGAGTCATGCTACCAAGTAGGAAGGTGAGAAAAGGAAGGAGCTAAACTAAAGTAAAGAGAGATATTCTATATATTATATATGTATGTAGAATATAAATTCATAGCCCATAGGAAATGTAACAAGAGACGTAAAGTGGATTTTCACAGTGAGTATCAGAAGTCGTCCTGAGAAGAGTGTTGAGCTGAGAGTGAGTGATTGAGGGAGTATTGAATTCAAAGAAGGGAAGGTCCACCCGATTGAGTGACAAATACTGTTGAAACGAAGGAACAGGAGATAATTGATAATAATTAGTATGAGTATGACTCAGCAATTGAGTGGTAAAGGACAAGAAGGAGTCTTGATCAGATTATTAGAACTATAGTTTCCGTTGGGGAGTCCCAGTGAGCCTCGAAATGCGAAAGAGCCTACCATGGGGTATGAGCTTACTGGACCTTTTTTGTCCCGTGACTCAAGAGAGGAAATTGGTCACTTATCGATTTTTTATCCTTTTCCTCACCTTTTCGACATATGTGTGCTTCCATATGTCAAGGAAACCCATCAGTGTAGTGAAGCCAGTCCTTGCTAATTGCACTCGGGATCCCGTCACTGGAGGAATCCTTCCCAATGGAACATGCACTTCTGATTTTATCACACAATTTAATGGAAAAGGAGAGGATATCCTTTGGTTGGAAGGGATACTTGACGGGATTTATCTTATGTCATATGCAGGCTTCATGTTTATTTCCGGAATTCTTGCGGAGAGAATCAACCTCAGATATTTCCTTGCTCTAGGAGCAATATTTTCTGGATTATTCACTTATGCATTCGGCGTGGGTCGCTATTGGGGCTTCAAATCCTTCTATTACTATGCTTTTGTGCAAGTAAGATTCAAATCTATTATTCATAATAAATGCAAATTCCTTTGTATTCTAATTTAAATGTGATCAGTTTTTAGGTGGTGCCTTTCAGTCCACTGGCTGGCCTGGTGTTGTAACTGTCGTGGCTAATTGGTTTGGTAAAGCCAAAAAAGGTCTCATATTTGGAATATGGAACTCTCACACATCGATCGGCAATATTCTTGGCTCTACAATCGCTGCAGCTTTTGTTAATGATAACTGGGGATTGTCTTTCATTGTACCAGGGATGATAATTGCGGGAATGGGCTTTTTACTTTGGCTCTTTCTCGTACCTCATCCAGCAGATGTATATTTGGACGTGGATATTCAGGAATCAAGTCAGGTAAGGAATTGAGATTTCCATGTCCTCATTTGATCCTTTTCTAACATTCAAAGCATTTTTTTAATAATATTCCTTAAAATCCTCAAGGATCTAATAAATACATTTGAAGAAATCAATTTTCATTAAGGTTATGTATGTATCGCAGTGTTTCTGTAGTATCATATTATAATTTATGTCACATACTTTTAATGAGTAACACACTTGTTTATTGTATTTGTATGAGGAGTTAAATTAGAAAAGTATAGCATATTGATGTATCAATTATCTATTACTCTGCCTGTCTTGTTGGAAGTTGAATAAAGTTCAGGCCATTGATTCCCTTCTTTCAAAATAAATTTCATAATTTAAAGTACTAATATATTTGCTTCAATATTATAGTAATGTTCAAGTATGTCTAACTATGAACTTCTTCGATTTACTCATAACAAACAATGCCATCATATATTGAACGCGTGATACAGTCATGACTTTAAATCTCCAACTTATCTCATACCATAGCTTTGAGACACTCATTGACTTTTCTCTTATCATCATTATTATTGCCTAATATCCAATCAACATTTGGCTCCATTTATACACAATTGTCACCCGATATGACAATTGGAAAACTATATTTAATTTTATAGAATTTTATGTAACATACGGATGATTATAACAATAGGCCTGTGATATTTGTTATCAATCATAAATAATCCTACTTATCTATGTAGAACGATACTTTTGGAAGTTTCCACACATGATTCTAAATACATACACATAACTTTAAATATTAACGAATAACCACATTCTTCACTGTCTATTTTACTTTTTGTTTTCTTTAGTTACAAGATTCTACTCACGATACATATTCCCCAGTGGAAAAGGAATCATCTCCGTTGCTTGATGTAAGTTAATATTAAATATCATGCATTAATGTTACTACTAATCATTCCTTCAAAATAGGATGATTACTATGGTCCTCGTGAGAGACGAGGATTAGGCTATCAATCAGTGGATTCTGTAAGTAAAAGTGTTCGATAATTCAAGAAGCTTAATAAAAATTAATTAATTTTTGCGTAGTCTCCAACAACTGAAAGGAATGAACATGCTATGCTGGCTCCAGTCGAAACTGAGGAAAAGCCGATTGGATTTCTCGACGCAGTAAAAATTCCTGTAAGTTTTTATATGCTTTGTTTAATGTTAGTCTTTACACTTTGTAAAGTCTATTGAGATAATTTTATATCATATGAAATAATGACATTATTTTGATTCAAATCAAATAAATAACTCTTCTCTTCTTTAGGGAGTTATCGAGTTTTCACTCTGTCTATTCTTCGCTAAATTGGTCAGCTATACATTCTTATACTGGCTTCCAACTTTTATAAAAGACAATGGTAAGATAGTAAAAAGTAAAGGACAGATTGAAATAATACATTTTTGGAGGGGAAGACTCCTAGAACTTCTCAAGTACTCATCTTTTCTTCATTTTGAGGTTCATCTTTCGAAAGATTTAAATGTCCATATTCTTTAATGCGTTCCTTTCTTTCCTTTTTCGTCAAGGAATTGGCATTGAAGAAATGTTCGCGAAATTTATTGTCTACTCTATCAGTTTTAACGTTTTCAGAATGACACCCCTGATTCTAATAGTATCAAAAAATTAATTATATTATTTTGTATATGTAGATACGGCTTACGTTTATTTTTTCAAACACTAGGAGTCGTCGACTTGTATGACTACTAAGTATTTGTTCACAGTTTGCGCAAAGCTTTAAAGATGAATTAGAAGGTAATTTTTTTTTATTGTATTCCTCTCGATTAACTGGGTACCAGAATGCAATTCTTCCACCTAATTCAAGATGAGTTGCAGCAAAGTTTAGTAGGTCATCAATTATTTCGGATAAGTCGTAAGATATCTATAGAGAAGACGAGTAATTAATTATATAATTATACAGTATTATAAAGACCAAAAAAAATAAATAATAATAATAATACCTTGGATGGATAGTGTTGAGGTAAGTGTTCTTCAGAAATGGACACATTTTCCCTAAGTGTTCCGATTTTCTCTGTGGGTTCACGAATACCATATGGTGGATCTGCAATAATAGCTTTGAACCATGGAATTTCTCTCCACGGAGGTCTTGAATTGTCTGCTACAATTATATCCCCATAATACTTCTCCAATTGATATTGTTCGAAGTTGCCTCTCATACTCTCCTCCTTCTTTCTCTTCTTTTGTCCAACTCTGGAAGGTCTAGTACGTGCGTGCATCATTAAATAGTCAATATCTCCACCAAATGAATACCCTCCAAATTCTGACGCAGCTAGTATCAGTGATCCTGTGCCAACAAATGGATCCAACACAAGATCTCCTTTACTTACTTTAGCCAAGTTGGCCATGAGTAAGGATAACGTTGGTTCCATGGTAGTATTTCCAATGAAGAGACGGGATTTGATGGAATATTTTGTTATCAAATGTCGCTGTCCAGAGCCTATACATCGTCCAAAAAATAGGTTATGGGGGGTTTCAGGGAGATTGTTATGGTCGAACCCCGAAAACTCAAAGTGAGAATAGATATCATCGGGATTTTTCATTTTGACTTGACCTTTGAGGGGTAGGAAGCTATACCTATCGATGATACTAATTCGTTCTTCATAGGATAATTTTTTCATAAAGGCCTCACAATATATTTTGAAAGAACGATTCTTTGATGCATATTTCTCAACTTTTTCACTTGGATAAGACTTGACTCTCTTGAAGAGCTCTTCATAAGTATTACCATCTCCCCATAGCTCAATACAGTATTTAACCGAAATGCTCCTTGATAATATTTTTTGAACAAAGTCTTCATTGGGAAAATCGAGTATGACCCAGGGATCTTCACTTGATTTATGTACCCAAATTAAATCTAATCCAAAAATATTACTTATGGCTTCAAACTCGGGTATCCGAAAGCTCAAATGCTCATTTGCACACCAAAATAAATATTTCATTCTTACCTATAACAATAAAAAAAAAAAAAAAAAAAAGGGCGTCATTAAAATGAATTGTCACCATTATAATTATCATGAGATTCTTTTTTTAAAATACATTTTATTTTCTCCATTATAGGTCATAATATCAAAACTGATACTGCTGCTCTCCTCTCAACACTTTTTGATGTTGGGGGTATATTTGGAGGTGTTATTGCAGGTCTTGCTTCCGATTACTCAGGTAAAAGTGCAACCACTTGTGCTGTTATGCTGGTCTTTGCCATTCCAGTAATGCTTACTTATGAGGCCTTTGGGAGTCAATGTCATTTAGACATGAACAAAAACGATCATTGTTACACAGGCAATATCAGCTTACTAATTTTAGTTGGACTTTTAGTCAATGGACCTTACGCCTTGATTACAACAGCAGTTTCAGCACAACTAGGAAGACATCCTAGTATCGGTCATAATTCTATGGCTTTGGCAACAGTTACATCAATCATAGATGGTACTGGATCTGTTGGTGCAGCTGTTGGTCCATTGCTTGCCGGAACAATCCATGGTATCAAAAATACATTCTGGATGCTTGTAATAGCAGATATTTTAGCATTGGTGGTAAGTAAAATTTCGTATCAAAAATTATTAGTATAATTAACCCCACTTTTTTTCCGTTTCAAAGCTCTTATCTCGTTTAGTTGTTAACGATATAAAGATCTGGAGAGAAGATACAAGACGGAGTCAGAGCGAAAACATGTTAAACGATTAAAAAGTTTAATCACTCTTATTCTCTTGTTGTTATATTATATTTATTATGTATATGTAGCCAATTAATTATCTTCCAAGTATTCTAAGACGATTATTATAATATTCCTTTCGATATTATATTAACCATGTGTTGCCTCATTTCTTAGATTATCAACTCTACTCATAAAATCTGCAATTCTTTTGACATCTAAATCCTCTTTCCATTTCCCTTGTTTCTTAAAATATGATCCGACAATTAGACCATGAGCTGACATGAATTGATGAACATTCTCCTTTGTCACGCCTGAGCCAATCAATATTGGAACGTCCAATTTTTGAGATTCTACTTCTTTAAAAAGTTCTGCAGACACTTCATCCCCAGTTTCTTTCCCAGTCAATATCACCCCTTCCGTATCAAAGAATGTTGCGGCTTTTATTGTTTCTATGAGACTAATATCTGAAGTAATTGAATGAGATGAATGTTTTTTCTTTATATCACAAAGAACGGCAACATCCGATGCCCCAATGCTTTTACGAAACCTCAATATTTCCCCGGCACAAGCATCAATGTATCCTTCATCACCTATATGTCCAAAGACGTAACCCTCCGCTCGGATATACTGTAGGTTTGCAGCATGTGCCACGGAGAGAGCTTCCTTATTGGCTCCTGCGAGGATTTGTACTCCAATGGGAAGTGAAGAGGGAACTTCTTTACGAATTGTAGTTGCAACGGCTGTCATTGCAGAGACGATTTCAGGACCCACTTTTTTAAGGTAGGGTATATCATGCATATTTTCGATCAGAATGGAATCCACCCCAAGTCTACTGTAGATTAACGCCTCCTTCAAGGCAATGTCCGTTATTTGATGTATAGAAAGAGAGGAGCAAGGCGTTCCTGGAAGCGCTTTTACATGAACCATGCCTATTATATTAGAGCGAAAGAACGGAAATACTTTACGGAAAGTGTCCATCCTGAAATGATCAGATATAATTTTTAAATAAAAGTAATAGCGTAAAGAGAAATGAAACTAATACGAATACCTACTTATTTATTTAGTTATAATTATAGTATAAACTTAATCTATAAGATCGAAATTCCCAGGTCATAGGCTAATGTTTTCTTCTGTCCCCCGTGTATCAAACCTGTTTATTATTAAAATGTAAAATGATAAGGCTATGAGTACTAATACTATATGGAGGAGTACAAGCTATAATCACGCAACCTGTTCCAGTGAAACTTCTTTTTTTTATATATGATAAATTCTACATGGGAAGCTCATATGAACAATGTACAATTATAAGACAAAACAAATTGTCGTAGTTGTAATTTTATTTCAACATTACATGGTATTGTAAGACACCCTTCCATTTTGGGATAATATTTGAAATCCTAAATATGATGGATCGACTCAAAATCAAAGTAGACATATTTTAAAGGGGTTTCTAAAGTAAACTATAAAATATTATACAACTAATTATTTAAAATGAAACATTTTCCCTTCAGAAATAAAGTGCCAACTTCAGATAGGGTTTTGTACCCGATTATGTAGTAAGTTTCATTCAAATAATATGAAATATTATATCCTCCATTGATCTTAAAATAATAATGTTATGAATTATAATGATTATTATCATAGCGATGATTATGTATTTATATGTTAGTTGCCGAATAGAAAGAGATAAAAAACTTCTTACAGACTGTAACAATTACTCATATTCCTAATTGATGAGTTTAGAAGGATCAAAATAATGTAATTTTTACTAATAGGGTTAATTGAGCCGGAAGTTAGGAAATATGCATACATTTGAGTACAGAGCTGAATGGATTTGGAAATAGATTTAGCTTTATTCAGATAATATCAAATATTTTCCCATTCATGTTGCATTAATAATGTTATGAATTCAATGGGATGAACAAGATTCTTATATTTGTTACCGAAATAGAACCTATTCGAAACATCAGTTAGACTATATCAATTTTCTATATCCCCACCCATGAGCTTAAAAGGATCAAAATAATTTAATTTTTAGAACTAGGTACATCCTATTCCAATGAAGTAAAAATCATATCTGATGAATGTGTAGAGTCACATGGATTTACTCACGGAGTCAGTTTGGGACACAGAGAATATGTATATTTATCCATAATTTGGACTTGCAAATTTTTAAATAACTGCAGATTTGTAGTCAGGATTTATAAATATTATAAATTCAACCTCAAGCAACTATTCGAATCATACTTTAGAAATTAAATTTTTATTATTAGTCCCTAAAATAATAAATAAACATGAACAATTTCATTAAAACTACGCATATCTAAAAATAAACTATTTTTAATTTATAGTTTGGCATAATATTTTATTTAATACTGTTGGTGATGCCCAACCATTTGAATTATGCGACTCCAAAGCCATTTAACTCATTGTACAAATACACTCGACTCTACCTACTCTATGAATTAATTATATTAGTATCCAAAGATCAATCGAATAATAATATTTCATTATTTGAATGAAACTTACAACATAATGATCTTGTACAAACACGAACTGAAGTTGATACCTTATTTTTGAAGGACAATTTCATTAGTTGAATAATATTTTGAGCATTTTACATTAGAAACCCCTTTAATATAAATTTACTTTGATTTTGAATTATATACATTTAGTCAAGCTATCATTTTTTGGTCAAGAACAAATTTTTGGTTATGAAATATTACCCCAAAATGAAAGAGTTGCTTAAAATACCGAGTGAGGTTGAGATAAAATTACAAATATGACATATTCTATAGTCTTAAAATTGTACAAAATTCATAGGATTTCAATAAGCCGATTTTTGTTTATAAATGATATTTTCCCCACAACAGGTTGCGTGATCAGATCTTGTGCTCCTCCATATTGTATTAGAACTCATTGGATTAGGGTTTGTTAATATTTATTCTATGTCACTATTCAATGTTTTGATAAAAAAATGTATTGACGTCATTTTGTGGTCTCGGAGTTGATATTTTTACTATATAAAATTCACAAATTTCCAATAAACCTTGATAAAACTCCAACAAATGGCTTTATGAATAAAAAAAGACTTAACGCCTACATAGAATTCTACTTGATGGAAATATTATACAATTATTTGTTTGGATTGATTAAGGGCCAGAAAAGTAGGATAGATAGAGAAAAATATCATATATTATATTATGGAAGTTAATATGTGTTATGTATTAAGGTGGAACGTAAAATTGATCGTCGCCAATTTATAAATAAATAGGGAGTCGTGAAGGAGTATGTAGAAAAAGGGTATATTCTCGAGATAAGAGCAATTCAGTACTAAAAATGTTGAAGTCACGTGAAAATGCTCAATGCAGACAATAAAACAAGGTTGAGGGACGATACTATTAATAATTATAATTCCGTATAGATATCAAAATCCTTTGGGCATTTTAAAAAAAGAAACCCAAAATCAACATTGTAACCCTGACAATTTGAAGAATGTTTTGGAGGCACGGCGTTACCTCGCCAACACAAAAACATCCTTTGTTGTCAGCTGTCAATATGTCATGGCTAAAGTTGATAATATTGTAGAGAAAAACGCGTGCAAGGAGAAGGGGTATGGTATCATTGTTTAAAATACTGATGTGATTATCACCTGCCTGCTTTATTATGATTTTTGAGGGTATAACGAAAGTATTTATTAGCGAAATGTTTAATGAAGATATACTACGTATAATTGTCTTGAGACGTTTTTTATCCGTTACGTTAGATTTGAAAACGTCACACTCCATGAAATTGTAATTCATTATGAGCCTTATTCTCAGAATAATAGCTAATGAAACGACAAAGTAGAGTATTTCGAAATATATTTGAAGTTCCAAATTTAAAAAATGAAGGCTTTAATTAAATATAATCTACATACTAAAAAATAAAACAATCATACATTTATGTTGAATATACAAAATTAAACAATTGGATTCATGTAACTAATAATAACAATAAATTATATATACAGAATATTGAAATAATAGATTGATCCAAATAATTTTTTCTTGTTCTGACATCGGAATCCAGTTAAATATGTCATAACTTTAGGTTGTAAGACATAAGCGAGATTTGGAGTTTAATCAAAAAGATAATCACCCCTCTTCTTCATGTGGAAGTTGCTATATACAATTGTGCACAGGATAGATATATCTCTACCGATGAGATCTAACTAATTATTAATAATAAAGTAAATGTCAAAATCATAAAATTAGACAATAAATATATTAATAAAAAAAGGTTAGAAATAAATCTATCTTAAAGATTTAGAGCAAAAGCTAATTATGTAGTAATGCCTGGCGATATTACTCCTTATTAAGAGTATCAAAAAATATTTTTCTCCGATTATTTATGCTTATATAACAACATACTATTATCATGAAGGATATACACAATTGTTCATTATAATGCTACACCCAATGTAATAACCCCCCGTTGTTGTGCCCATTTAAGCAGTTGTTTTTAACTTTTTTCTCAGACAAAGTTAGATAGTACAAAATTCAGAGTTCCATTTCGAAATTAGTAAATATTTTATACTTTTTACTGATAACTTGATCGTCCTTTGGTGTGGATGACTCAAAACATTTTCATATGTATTTCTATAAATGACATCAGTACCAACATCCTCCATTAATTTAATGATGGTTCCTCGGGAAGGGATAGGTTTATTCGTGTATTTCTCCATAACTTTTTTGAACGTAGATGATTAGCAATTAATAATGTTATATTACATGAAATAAGCATCTTTGTGAATAGATTTAAAGTCTGACTTGATGTATTCATCATTAACTTGATTTTTTTAGATGGATATCCATGCTCTTGATATGAGATGAGGATAATGAGTGGCGTTTAATTCTAGACTGGGGACTAAAGGCACATTTATATCGACAAATCCGACAAACCATCTGTTTCTCATCCGGTTAGTATTGAATAATAAAGGCGGGAATGATAACGTTCTTGATTGATATAAGAAGATGTATATTATTTAATCAATGATGCCATTAGTATTTCTTCTCTTCTCTTCGCACGCTTTTCTATCTTACCAAAATTATCAACCTTAGTCATGGCTATTTCATAAATTATTCTTTTTCATAAATACACAAACTAAAGTAATAAATTATTCTTAAGGGTGATAATTTTGGTAAGAATAGAAAAGCGTGCGAGGAGAAGAGAAGAAATACTTATGGCATCATTGATTAAATAATATACATCTTCTTCTATCAATCATGAGCGTTATCATTCCCGCCTTTATTATTCAATATTAATATAATATTATATGCTGATAGTCGATAGAGAACTGAATAAAATGCCTAAAATAACGTCGCCTTCTGTCTGGATTTCTGAAAATGGAGGCCTATTTGGAAAATACTTACCGGATGAGAAACACATGGTTTGTCGGATTTGTCGATATAAATGTGCCTTTAGTCCCCTGTCTAGAATTACACGCCACTCATTATCCTCATCTCATAACAAGAGTATGGATATTCATCTATAAAATCAATTTGACGATAAATACATCAAGTCAGACTTTAACTTTGATCTCACAACGATGCTTATTGCATGTAATATAACCTTATCCATTGCTAATCATCTACGTTCAAAAAATTTATGGAGAAATACAAGGGTAAACATATTGGTTCCCGAGGAACCATCATTAAATTAATGGAGGATGTTGGTACTGATGTCATATATAGAAATACATATAAAAATGTTTTGAGTCATCCACACCAAATGATGATCAAGTTATCAGTAAAAAGTATGTACGAATATCGAAATGGAACTCTGAATTTTGTACTATCTCACAGTAAGTATTCAATTTTTTTTTAAATCTAACCATAAAATATGATTCTATTTTAGCTAAACATATCAAGAATTATGATACACAAGTCAGTAAAGGGCAAAAACAATTGCTTAAATGGTCACAACAACGGGGGTAGTAGCTTTGGATGGGTTGCAACTAGTTTGTCTGAGACTACTTACTTCGCTTTAAGACTTGGGTATGATAATTAGGTTTTCCAATATTACATAGTCAATAAATATTATTTTTTATCACTTAAGGCTTAGCTATGGTTGATGGGCTCCAAGAAGTGGTGTTCAGAAAACTCATAAAAGGCAAAAACAACTGTTTAAATGGTCACAACAACGAGGGTAGTTACAATGGGTGTTGTATTATAATTAACAATTGTGTATATCCTTCATGATAATAGTATGTTGTTATATAAGCATACCTAAATAACGGGGGAAATCTTTCGATACATTCGTTATACCCTCAAAAATCATAATAAAGCAGGCAGATGATAATCACATCAGTATTTTAAACAATGATACCATATGTCTTTTTTCCCCCTCCTCCTTGCACGCGTTTTTCTCTACAATATTATCAACTATTTATTCTATTCATATGCTCCGTTTCCAAAAGAACAGGAATACAATTTCTTGTTGATCCTTCGTCGTTTATAAAATATATACATTGATCATCTTATTATTTATATGAATAAATTTTGGCTATCATTTAGTAATACAAATTAAAAGCTACGCTTTTAATAATATATTACTAAGCAATAATATAATAACCTAACGAATAAAATAAAATGTAGATTTATATATTGAAAAATACACTTTAAAATGGTGAAAAAATGACGTCGATAGTCTAGGAGTACAGATGAGATTTATAGCAATTGGTCTGATTGATTTATTTGGCTAACTACAAGATCGACCTTTTTTCTTTTCTTTTCGGAGGGAAGGTTTCGTGATACAATATAAAGATAACGACGTAGAGGAGAGAAAGAATAATGCTGATCAGATCATTTAAAATCAGCTCTGACAAGGGAGGAAGGCGATAAGAAAATAAACAAGGACATTGGCAAAAATTACTACGATGTCGATCTCTAATTCTACTCTTAGTCCAACAAAGACTTACGATTATAACTCCGCAATAAATCCTTAGGATTATGCTCCGTCTTTTATAAGGCCACACAAATGTTCAATCAGGTTTTTGAATATAATTGAATCCATTTAGGAAAGGATGTTCACTGCTCAGGAATTAAATAATAATAACAACTGCTTAGGAAAAGAAACATCATTTTTCACACTACCAATTCCAAAAAAAAAAAACGGACCAGCTAAAAAATAAGCCCGATTTACATCACATAATATAACTTCGTTGAGAATTAAGTTACATATTACTCCGTGGAAAAGTAATTTAGTTATACATATTAATTATTAATTAGAATCAAGAGTAATAATATTACTTTATTTTATAATACTTTTTCTCGATATTCCCTTAAAGGAATCAAATTGGCAAGTTCTTACAATAAATAATGATTAAGTGAATATTTTTAAATTAATTGGGAATTTCGGCTCTATTTAGAGAATCGTCTCTTTCGGCTCGGCTCACTATTAAGATTGATTTTTTTGGAATTTTTTTTGCAAAAAAAATTATTTTTTGTGAACAGCTGTGAATTTTTGAAAATAACGAAGAGAACATTTTACATTTCTACATTTAAAATAACATTAGTAGATGGAAAATATCTATATATCAAATGTTAATGTAGTGATGTGCCACGAGCTGAATTGTGCTGCGTGAGTATTTTCAAATTACAAAAAAACACTTGAGGAATTACGAACTATACTTGTTATTCGCTTGAATACTCATTATTTGCCTGAATTCTCGTTACTCCCTCTAACACTTTTTGTTTGCTAAAAAAATCATATTTTTTAAAGAATTATTGAAACAATGGATCTTTATCATTGATTGGAATCATAGCTTCTTTTCGATCAAACATTTCTATACGAGGCCCAGATAACTTACTTTTTTAAGGAAATAATCATAGACTGATAGTTATAAAGTATTATTACTGATAAAATAATTTAAAGCGACTTCATGGATGTTTTCCAAGTGATGTTTAAATGAGGTCGTGCTGTTGACACCAGAAACTTTTATATTTTTGATGCATAAACTGTCGATCCCAATATTTTTATCCTTCTTAGATATATTAATAAAAATTCTAAACAATGCAAAAAAGATAATGATAGTTACAAAGTTAATACTCTAAGACTAAAATGCTGCAAGAGGAATGGGGATAAAGTTTAATCATAAATGTAAAAGGATACACCGAAAAATTTGGAGCTAGTAGAGTAAAAATCAGTTTTGAACATTCTAATTCATGTTGAGCGGTCCCTCCCTCATGCATTTAGAAATATTCATTAATCTATATTAGTACAGACAATTTTGTTGCATTGGTCTGAGGAGGAATTTTGAGTGTGTGCTTAATAAACTGCGTAATTCCCCGCAATGTGAAGTACTCCCACTAGACTAAAAACATTCAAAACAAAGATTACTTTTAGAGAGGACTGGTGCACATTTAACAAAAGTCAACATAGTGTTGTTGCCTCTGGGAAAAGATCAATTCTAAATTTAACAGAGAAAGGAAGTCAGTCTAGGAAGATTTACATATTATAATGGACTCGAAAAAGAAAAAACAGAGAATCCCACGTTTTACCACTGTGGTTTTTATGCCCACGAATCGAGTTTTTTGTGTCTTTTTTTAAATATTTATTTCATACAAATGGACAACCAATTTACGTGTATTGTTCGTGGCACATCATTACAAATAATAATAGAGCACGGAGAACACTGTAGATTGTTGCCCCTGAAAAATGAGGAGTAACTTAAAAAGTATAAACCCAAAAATAATAAACTACTACTTCGCACAATTGTAATTGCATTCATACTTAATATTTTATTATTTTCCTACCAACTGTAGATGAAGTATCAAGTACCTTTTTAGCATCGTCTCTGACTTAGATAATAAATAATGAATTAAATGTTGTGGGACCCGGAGGTTGGGTACCACTGTCTTAAGAGACCCCATTTTGATATTCCTAATTCGTAATGGCATAAGGAAATTAAGAACTAATAAATCAATGGTCCGCAGGGGGTGGGTTGGAGCTAAATTAAGGAATTTATGTATTTTTTTCCCGTCATTCGGGCAAACTTTAATTTTTTGAATAGCTATAGATTTTTGAATTTTTTTATAAAAATGTAGTATTTGAAATTTTTTTACATAAAATTGAATATTTGAAATTTAATTTTTGAAATTTTTTACTAAATTAAATTTCAAGCTTCAAACTACTTAAAATGTAATTTTTGAAGTTTTTTACTAAATTAAATTTCAAGTTTCATACTACTTAAAATTTAATTTTTGGATTTTTTTTTGTAAAAAATTTTAATTTTTCAAAACTTTTTCAAAAAAATTCCTACAAATCTAATATTTGAAATTAAAAAAAAAACATTCTAAAACAAAGCTCCCCCAAAAAAATCCCCTCAAAAAAAAAAACATATAAATATATAATCCTGCAAATTATTATAATTAATCCTTGAAATAGTTGAATGAATTATTATTGAATAATTAGTATCGAACTTGTTTTCATCAGACTAATTTGACATTCCTTTGCAAATTATATTATATTATTCAGAACGTTTATTTGGTCCTTCAAGCTCATTTTTTTATTACTCAATTATATGAATTTAGACATGAGGATGAGGGTGTCCTGTTGATATATCTTTTTGAGCTATGCAAACACAAGAGGGATCAAAATTTGCGTAATTTTACATAAATTATGAAAATAGTAAATAAAATATAATTTTCCATCGTTTGAAGGGTTTTATCAATCTTCAAATTTTTGTGAAATTCATATCTTCAGAGATTTAAACTGTATGTCTTAAATAATTGAAAAAATAATTTTGAGAGTTATTTTATGATTAAAACAAGAATGGGCACTCGGTAGAGCCTTAAAAACCTCCCCCTATGGTAATTTTCTGATGTGACTTTGACCTCTCAAAATTTAATGGCCTCTAACTGTGACCAGTCTTAGTACTAAGTTTGATCAAAGTCAATCCGTAACTTTTATTATTACATTTTATTTTATTATTAAAATGAATGATCCAAAATATAGAAAAATAATATAAGTAAACTATAATACCCAACAAAACTCAGAATTTAAACTTATTTTTGTGCCCAAAATTTGGCATGTCTACTCGAAATTCAATCTATTTCTTATATCTCGAGAACTAGCATTAGTTACACTTTGTGAAGCATCTGTTACCAGTTTAACATATCTTTCCACTGATTGCGTATGACAATGAAAATCAAGAATTTATTATTTTTCCCCATGATTTGAAGGTCCTCATTAAAAATATTTCCAAGAACAGGTGGTCTTGACATTGGTGCCACACATTAATCTTGTTGTTAAATTTTACTTTTAATGGTTTAAATATTCTGATTTTAGTGTAATTTCAGTTCCCCTTGCTTTTATTATTCTTCGCAATGCCAACTCCCGAATGTGGTCCCGCTCATCAAACAACTTACTGACAAGTAGGTTTTTTGGGTACGCAAAAAACATTTTTTTTTAAATAACAGGGTCCACAACAGACCTAATATTTTCTGGTAAAAATAAAGAGCAAACAATCAGTTCAAAAAAATGCTTTGACCCACCCTTAAAAAACGTAAAAACTAAATTTAACAGAGAAAGGAAGTCAATCTAGGGAGCTTTATATGTTATAATGGACTCGAAAAAGAAAGAACAGAGAATCCCAAGTTTTGGGGAGTTACGAGGTTTTGACGAGTTCCGATTAACACTCAGCTTTTTATGCCCACGAGTCTAATTTTTTTTTTTTTACTTCATAAAACTCGAGTACCAATGTACAATTTTTGCTCGTGGCATATCACTTTGTAAATGTCTGTGTGTGTTTCCTTCAATCATGGCCGAACCATTGAATGGATGTTCCTGCATTTTCATGTAGCTTCTTACCATAAGCGGTAGAGTTTAAACTGTATTTTGGCCAGCACTTCAACTGTACAACCTGAGAGCCAGGGTATTATGGTATATTAGGAGGCTTTCTTGATGCTCAAGGAAGAGGCGACGGAGAAATATAATTATTCTCGGTCCCATCAGTTCACCTGCACAATCCATGGGCTAGGATGTGTTATAGCATATTCGAAGGGTTCCTTGGTGCCTAGAAACACAGCGGCAGTAGAGCTTAAACTGTATTTGGGCCTAGTACTTCACCTATACAATGTGAGAACCGGGGCGTATTTTGGGATATAAGGAGATTTCCTTGATACTCACGGAAGCGTCTACAAGACTGTGAGTTCCTGTGTCAGACCCAGAATGAAGCAAGTACACCCTCATTGCGTGAACGAAGAGTGCCTATATAATACCTATATATTAGAGCGTCCTACTCATTATCAATAAAACTAACATGAGAATAATTCTTAAAATTCCGCGGTCTTTATTTTTTGTTTTATATTAAGCAGAAGGATAATTAATGTCCCGGGGAAGCCGACTCTAGTTATAATTATACTTATATTCATTTATATTTATTTCATTATGTATTTTTAAATCAATTTAGAGTACGAAATATAGGTGAGGATGCTTACTTCAGAGGAGGGAGAAGTTAACACCACGATGACCTATTAAATAATTAATGAGCAAGAAAGTGGAAAGAGCACACAGAACAACAGATGTCCATTCTAATAGTTAAACTTAGTTTTTTCTTTAACAGATCCCTCCTTTATATATAAGATATTATCCCATTTAAAATATAGTTCCAGGGGGGAGGGAGGTAAAGAAAATAAGCACGTAATTCCACAAGGTGGACCAGGGCTTAAAAGTTATTTAAAAAAGAACCACATCCTTTATGAATAACTCATAAGTCATGCTCATTAGTGATTAATAGACTTTCAGGTTTTGTAAATGCTATTTTTGTCTAAAAAATGAGTATTAATTTAGAGTTGAATGATTGTAATGAAAAAAAAAAAAACTTTTAAAAATTAGAAAAGGAAAAACATTTTTTGCATGTGCTCTTTCTCTTTTTTGTTCATCTCTATGTTAATAAATTAAAGTTTGTATGAATGTCCGAATATATGCAAACAAGTAACCGGGCACAGTGTATATATTGTTCTATGGTGTATATCATAATTATATTTTATTTAAGATATAACAACGTAGTCTTATTAATTAACTATTGTAGGCGTGTGTATATAGCATCGAACGTGTGTACAGGGTGCATTGTATATAGTGCTCCCTGATGTAAATCATATATATGTACATATTTTTGATATGAGAAATAATAATGTAGTCGTATTAATGAAATGTTGCCTGCGTGTGCATGTATAACAAGAAGAATATTTCTGCTTGTATTTGTTATAGCTAATATTTATTAGTCCCCCTAATTAATAATTAATTTATAATTCATGTGCATTTTCAGATTACTTATTTCTACTTCTTATGACTTGATTAATAGCTTGGATGAGGGGAAAAAGACTGAGAGAGCAGCTCATTCAACAAGATCTGATAAAATCCGGACTAAAAGGTTCATAGTTGGCTTGAAACGATCAATTGACACTCATTCAGACACACCAATCGCTATTTTGGCCAAGGTATGCAATGTGAACAAATGACTATCGATATGCCATCAGGACTGACTTGGGTTACTTATTTAGGGTCAGAGCCTTAAAGCATCTTCTAACAGAGCAGAATAAGGCAGACAGAATGAGCAAAGGCAAGATTCTTAATAACCAAATGAAGAGAAAAGGTAGTTACGTGCGGTTTTTTTTTGCGCGAGAAAATCTTCACGATTTACACCAAGTATGACCGTAAAAACGATAGATGGATCTCTTTGAACACTGATGAGGTACAACTAGTCATGAAGACAAAGAATTTGGCTTTGCTTATGGTCCTGGTAGTCATCATCACGGTGGGACATGTTATACCCTCACTTCTTCCAAATATACGAGATGGTGATCAAGGAAGTCTACAAGGACGCTCTCAATAACGTGGTCATCTCATGCATAAATGAGGTCACTGATGGGAACTCATGACTCAGAACCTGCTCATAACGCCAAAATGTCCCGGATTTTGACACCTCTATTCTATTGGCCAGCGAACAGTCTGGTCCTCAATCCCTGTGATTTTTACCTGTAGGACGGGGTAGGAGGATCGCCAGCAAGAATATTAATGCCTCAGTTGAGGCATTGAAGGCTTCCATCGTCTATACAACGAAGAATCTGGATCTGCAAGAGGTAGCAAGGGCTTACCTGCCATTCAGGCGCCGTGTACAGATCGTGATCAAGGACAAAGGCTTTCATTATGAATAATTGTTTTACTTTGAAAGTGGCTTTCAAATGAATAAAAATAATCAATATACAAGTCTCATAATTAGATGTTAAAGTTATTCTGGAATTACCTTGTCCACCCTGTACTATCAAAATTTCTCTATATAATGCAGTTGAATCAGAGACCAAATGGTTAATAAAATTAGTATAATAAGAAAACAAATATAAGCAAACAGGACAACAATTCGAATGGAAGAAGTGTTCATCACTACTCTGTTAATAATTATCATTACATTGATGGATTATTCATCTTAGAAAAGACTCATGGATTGACAAACACCCCTAATACGAAGAAAGAGCATAATTCTCTCATTAACCCAACATAAAACAACCAATTAGCGTGTTATAAAGTAATTCACATTGCATATTTTCGCTAAAAAAACAATTTCAACCAAAAATAAACAATAACGACGTATACACATCATTTATTTATATTTTAAGGCGACATATCCTTGTGGAAAAATTGTTTTATGCAAAAGTATTGGGCAAAATATAATAGGCGGCTCATTTGAATAAGGGTCTTAATTTAGTAGCACCAGATGTCTCGCTCCCGCCTTCTCCTTATAATAATAGTTAAATAATATTTAATACTTCTACTAAATTAATCTTTAAGGAATAGTTTTCATTAAATATGATTTTTACAAAATGTCCGTTGGTGGTCAGACCTTTGGTCCGACATTGCCAAGACCAAAACTGTTGACAGGGCCCTTTTTAAGGGGTACTGAAGAGGTAAGTACCCTAGGCTCACTCTCGACTAGGGTCTCTGCTAGGGATTTTTTGGAAAAATTTATATATATACGTATACCAAAAAAATATATTTTTAAAAAGACCATAAAAAGAGAAAAATGACTGACATTTTCTATAAACAGGTCACTCTAAAATAACATACGAGTATGTAAAATATTATTTTCTAATTTCTTAAATGTTACTTAAAATGTAATTAAAAATGGCCGCTCAATATATATTTAAATCAAAACTAGTCACTTAAATATAAGGGTACCTGAATTTTTTTCAGGTAGTAAAATAAATACTGTTTCTAATAAGCCTGGCTACTTAATCCCTTGTGTGCAATCCCTGAAGTCTATTTACACATTTTAAAGAACTGATATGTAATTTGGCTAAATCTAGGGACATATATGACTTATTCATGGATTATAATGTATTTTAATTATGTCTTGATAAAGTCAGACATCTAAATATAAACCCCCATCCAAAAAAAGATTTAATTAGTGAGGGTTATTATTGGCGTTTGTTGTCCTCATTCATCACAGTTTCTTAATTAACTTGATAATTCTTAATGAGTTATTACCTCATTAATTATTTTTTTCTCTTCTTTAAACTTGATCAAGGCCTCTTCTTCACAAAAAATAAAACTTAATACTTTGATAAAATCTTTCTTTCTTTCGAGGTCTTCATCATTTTAATCAAGGGTTTAAATTTTTTGTAACGTTTAGTGTTTATCAGAGAGGCAGATTGATATAGGTACTATATATGTTCTACAAATACAATACTTCACATCTCAGTATCTTAATCTTTCCAAAAAAACAGATTCAATATACCCAACTACAGGAGGGTCATTAAAAATGAATGTTTTACTTTGTGGTTATCCTCATAAGTTTGCCTGCGCTTCATACTTCTTTCTATCTCGAAATTGGAGACAACAACTGACGATAGTTGAAATTGAATTCTCGCAACCTTTTAATAGCAAGTAAATAACTACTGTACGTCAAGTGCAAAGTATTCCTGAGAGTAATTCTACTGTCATAATTCATGGTTGATATAAGAAAAAAGTCTTAGTTAGTGTTATTATTTAATATATGTATAAAGTACTACCCTCATTATTCTTCTTATAAATAGCCGTGCATTGTGTATGCTTGTCAGAGTAGTAATGATTATGTATTAATAAGAATATATACGTGTTCTTATTAAATTACAACGTTCCCTAATTCCTCCGCGTCTCTTTAAGGAATGTTTGATTTTTACTAGAAAATTTAATATTAAATTTTTTTATTAAAAAAAAAAAATCATATTTTAAATTAAATTAAATTTTGTGAATAGCTATGGATTTTAAATTTTTCTCTAAAAAATTAAATACTTCAATATTTTTTTCTAAAAATTTTATAATTAAATTTTTTTTTCAAAGAAAAATATTAGTTTTTGTGACGGCTTTAGATTTTGAATATTTTTTTGAAAAAAATCAATTTTTGTGAATAGATATGAATTTTTTTTTCCAAAAAATTAATTTTTTTGTTAATAGCTAAATGTATCACTGAAGCTAAAATTGCTTTGTGCTGGTAATTTGAGTTAATATTTTAAAAGTGGTACATCAATAAAAAAAGGTTGAGAATCCTTGGTCTAAAAGAACCATTTTACTTTAATAATATAGAAAATAACTCTTATGAAATTCTGATTGTTCCTTTCCGTTTTTCATGGGCATACACACATAACAACTCTATACTAATATCAATTCATATGAGTTTTGACTTCAAGAATGAAAAACTAATAATAAGAGTTAAAGAAAAAAAATTATATGTCGAGATTTTTTAACATGCCCATTATACACACGATTTTTATCAGTAGAAGAAAAAGAAGAATTCTCGCCTATCTCCGGTGTCAATTGGCTTAAGAATATACAATAAATATATATACCTACGTATAAATTTAAGTATCATTATAAATTTCCCATGCACTAATGCTATTTAAAGGTAGAAAGTTCTTCTCTTTATAGTAGTAATTTATTTTCTACTCCCCAAACCATATAACAGACAGGTGATACTAACAAGGGTCTTAATTTAATAGTATGTCACGCTCCCGTCTTCTCCCCGCGCTCTTTCTTTCCTTAGAATAAACTCAACTCTAACTATGAGTTTCTATAACGTTCCTATTTGGTGAATCTACATCCACGCTAAATAGTTAATTGTTCTTTTGTTCAATTATGACAATAAGTATGAAATGCAAACACGGAATCAGCAAGCTAACTGCTATAAATTGACGTAACAATATGATCGATAGACAAGATAAATAAAAATCAGGTAATGTATTAAATTTATGTGTAATGATTTGCAAAATTTAATAATAAACTAAGGGATTTATTACTTTGCTTCATCTTTTCTTGTTTGCAGTTTGCAAAAAAGACTCCTACACACAGAACTATTTGTATTTTAATTATTTGGATGATGCATATTTTTTAACATTGCCTATATATGTATTGATTGAAAATTGATGTCTCAACTTTTGTAAAACATTAATGCATTTCAAAGTATGGATTTGACAATTTATAGTGTTCTGTAGTGATTACTCTGAGTTCATTCGCTCAAACAATTCATTTCTACGATATGGGAACGTAAGGAAATGTCATATTCATCTGTATCTTGCATGTTTATACCTTATAAGTGGGGCAATACTAGTTTTATCATTTGAGGGGATTAGCTCCAAAAAATATGAATATAATTACTTATATAAATAGGTTTATTTTATATATAGACTAGCCATGCGCGGACACTTTGCCGAAAACCTTATTGCCGAAAGCTACTTTCTTCAATGTCATTTTGCCAAACAGATATTTTGGCGAAAAATAATAATAAATAAATTTGATGATGATTCATGGTGCAATATTTTGTTGTTATGAATCCCATTTCTGCTACACCCATTTTAAAATATAACATATTTATTTATTTGTCATAAATTGAAATGATTAAGTGTTGATTAATTAATAGCTGATTCATTTTGTTATAAAGATGTTTCAACAGTTGGTTCAAATCGCTATTAGAACAAAAATCAAAACAACTGTCCAATAATTAATTGAACAAATAAGTTAGAAATAGAAAAAAATGTTTGAATAAAATCATGAATCAATCGTTTATATCGAATCTGTTGGAGCTCTTATGGATCTAGTCAAGTTTTGATTGCCATAGGTTGCTTCTGATCTAATAAATATCAAGATGTGTTAGTTATTGGAGTAGTTTAATAGATAATTACATAGTATGCCGACATGAACCATCATCAAATAGATATTATTTTTTTCGGCAAAAAATGACATTCGACATTGTAGCTTGAAGGTTTTCGGTATAGTGTCTTAGAGCCTCACTAGGAGAGGATATCTACATTGCAGGTCTGAATACAGGGCAATAGAAACAAAGAATGAGGGTAGAATAAAAATAACAAAGAGATGGATGTAGAAATATACAGAGGGAGAAAGGAAGAGGGAAAAAACAGAGAGATATAAAAAACAATAAGGAAAAGGAGGTTTTATTTTGGTCAAAAACGGGCTCTTTATGACCTCAGAGTCCCAAAAAAATATCATGGAAATATGCTTAATTATTTTATATGTCTACTTGCTAAATTTCTGACTGATTTGTTCGACCATTTTGGATTTCATATATGAACATACCGAAAATATACTTATAAATATATATACAAGATATGATGAAAATGATGGGGGCTTCCAAAACTTATAGGGCGGCTCAAGCCCCCCCCCCCATTGGGCAATTGACGCTACTTCCTCATGGTAAGATACCTGAACATTAAGTACACATATTTTTATAAGGGATACAAATTAATTGTAATCATGATATGCTTAAAAATAAAGGAGTTGGTAGAATAATATAATTTTTTGACAAATCATTTTAATGTACGTTTCTTTCCCCCTTCAATTTTTGATCATTCCATTTCAATAATTTTTCATGGAAATCCGATAATATCATAATCTTATTATATTTATAGTAGATATACTAAAGTAAGCTAAAAGCTACTTTTTATAATAATAAAAAAAAAACCAAAGTGTGTATCTTTCCAATATTTGCAAATCTTTTTTTTTATTATTTTATCATAAGATAAAATACAAATCATTGGGCGTAGCAGTTCATCTACCCTTTTTATTATTGATTTTTTTTAAACCTCACGCAATAGGCCTCCCAAATAATAGCTTTATGTTCATTTTAAGAACATAAAGCTAAAGGGGGGACAAGAGAGGGAGTTACAATATTTTATCATCTATTTGTATCTCCTTTGAACTCAGTGTAGTGGAGATGGAAACTTCAAAGTATTAGAGTCGAAGGATGTTTACTACTTATTAGTAGTGGGTTGTTGTTGGTCCTTATTTAGGATTCAAGATTGCAGTTCTTTCCAGTTCAGCCTAGGACTAGTCCATTTCAGTCCATATATTATAAGGTGTTGTCCTTGATGACGTCACTCAAGTTTCTGTCTTCTCTTTTTAATCAGTTCTTGCACTGACAATCCGAAAGACCAACGGTCATAAGGATCGGTACAAAGGACTGACCACTTCTAAGATTGGAATAGACTGAATAAATAAGGACTGTCACATCACTACTTATAACAATGGATTTTGTATATGGTCCGTCAACACGAAAGCAAGCAAAATTAATGATTTTTTTTTTTCAAAATGGAGTCTGGATTATAGTAATAACCGTGTAGTCTCACACATAGAAAAAATATATGGTGTATATTGCTGTTGATTGCCGATGTTTCTGCTTCTTTTCCCATAATCAGTGTTCTGAACGTTGATTGGTTGAATTAGCAGGGTCGTCTGTTGATGGGGGCTGTAACCCTATCAAAATTAAGGAATAGGGGTAAAAAAAATTAATATTTGAAATAAAATTTTGCAATTTTTTTCTCGGAAATTTAGATTTTTTGTGAAAAGCTGTGATTTTTAAATTTTTTTTCAAAAAAATTAATTATTGATTTTTTTTTCCGAAAACTTAATGTTGCAAATTAAATTAATAAATAATATTTTGTGAATATTAATGGATTTTTGAAAAAAAATTTTTTTTTTTTTTTTCAAAAAATATCTAAAAGCCAAGCCGCCCTCCAAATTTAATACGTCCCAGATAAAAATAAGCTCTTATATAGCTGTGAACAATTCTCGAAAATTATTGATATTAATTCCATAGTTTGTAAGAATGAGCCTAAAATTGGCTAACTACCAACTGATTTTATGTCTCTTCCCCACTTTTTTTAATGAAACCTAGTGTGATACAATAAAGTTAACGATGTATTGTATTTCCTGACAAAATATCGTCAATTTCTTTAAAAAAATTATTCTTACTAACCCTTTGGAGGCTCTGTAAATTAGAAATTAATTTAGACAAAATGAATCTTCATAATGAAAGAATGAGAAATTGATGGCTTTTATTTAAAAGGAGCCATATTTTAGCCAATAAATCCAATAAAAGTTATAAACTATAGCTAAAATATAAAACACCCCAACAATTAGAATGTAAAGACTATAATTGAGTCAAATGTGACTATTTATTATTAGGTTGTGCGTATATATGATATAAAGAAATACAGGCTTGTGAACAGAACTCTAAAATAACCAGTGTTCCATGGAACGTGTGTTCAATGAACGGAACGGATTTTTTTAATGTTGAACGCTAAAAATGAGATTCCAGCGTTTTGTTCTAAAAATTCAATAAATCAAAGTTTATATTTTTTTAATACTTTTTTAAATATGATTTAAAGGGCTGATAAAGCAAAGACAAACGCCTAGTATACCTATTTTGCAAAAGTGGCACAGGAGGGAATGAGGCATGTCGACACTAGGATGGTGGATGGCACAAGTCCACCTTTTGACATAGGTCCATGTAGCTTAGTCGAGAGGATTCATGTCGAACGAGGAGGAGGGTGACAAATTGTGCTTCGAAAAATTGGGAAAATTATTTTCGAGCCATTGCAACGATTCCCAGCATCATTACGGTGGCTGGGAACTTAGTCTGGTTGACGGGCAGAACCTCATCGACAGCGTAGAGGAGGAACGGTCATACTGAGGCGTGTAAGCGTTCTGCAGTTTCGGTGTTCCGTTCATTTTTTCCCGTTCAGTGTTCAGCTATTATTTCTGTTCCACGTTCCAATCATAAAGTAGGACCATATACACTGTACGACAGCTAATAGCGACGTCCATTTTGATAGTGTCAGGGAGTCTTCCTTTGAGAACTTGGTTTCAATATTTTTCAGCAGAATAATTTGGTCAATATTAGAGTTCAAACGAGCTACAAATGACTAAAATCGTTTCATTCATTGTTGAAATGGAGGCTAAAAGGCAAAGAATGACCGATTTGATTTATGCCCGCAAGAAAAACTTGACCGTAGACTTGTCGAGAAACTCTAGGAATTACCGCTACCTCGCCTCATGATGAGATTCAACCGATCAACCAGACGAAGTTTCTAGACTCCACAATGATGCTGGGAATCATGGCATCATGCAGGAATAAGTTCCCAAAAGGCTTGAGTACCAGGACGTCCTCAAGGAGGTGGTAGCTCCTTTGAACTCTAATATTGACTAAATTGTTGTGCTGAAAAATATTGAAACATATTTCTCAATTTAGGCCTCCCTGACACTATCAAAGTGGAAGCCGCTATTGTTTGTCGTACAGTGTATATGATAATACCTTATGATTGGAACACCGAACAGAAATATAATAATTGCTGAACCCTGAACGTGGAACGAAAAAAAACACACCAATCTAACGGAACTCTGAACGGAACACCAAAATAGCAGAACGTTTACAAGCGTGAAAAAATACATAGGACATTTTCCTTTCCTTGATTTTTTTTCAAGATTTTTTTTATGTTAATACACTACATATATACATTTATATTATTTCATTTTGTAGGAAATTTATTTTGTATGCAGTGGTCCTTCTTTCACCTTTTTATCTAATGTACCTACTTTTAAAATTTCAATAAAACCATTTAAGATTTTTTTTCTAGCTCAGAAATTTAAGCAGCTTTTTTATAAAGACTACCTACTTTTTTAAATGTTCCTTTAATTCGTCAGGTAGAGTTGCACTGATTACTTATAAGTAAACGATATTTACTCCATCTGACCTTGGAATTGTCTTTGAAGTTCATATACAGTGATGAAAATGGTGTGAATCTCGGGCATGTAAAAAAAAACCCCTGGAAAATCAACATGATAACCCTGACGATTTGAAGGATGTGTTGGAGGAAACCAGTTTTACATTAAATTACCTAGAATCAGCTGAGACAAGGGAGGAAGGGGAGTAGGAAATAAATAAATACATTTCCTACGAAGTCGATCCCCAATTCTACTCTGGTTTCAACAAAGTTTATAACTATAACTCTGCAACAAATATTGAAGGTTACTCTCCATCTTTTATCTCTAGGTTTTGAATATATAATGAAAGGAAGTTAACTATTCAGGAGGAGTTAAATCACAACAGCTAAAGAAAAGAGAATTCATTCTTCAGATTACATATTCAAAAAAAAAAAAAAAAAAAAAAGCCAGCTAAAAAATACACACGATTTACATCACAATTCATATAAATAATGTACATTTCCTTCTCCAGGAGCGACCATGAATCAAACCTACCCAGATTGAGTTCAAGAGAATAATTTCTGATAAGCGAGTTGATCGCTGAGCAATGTCATACCTTATATACTATTTTTTTTATATGAACAAATTAAACCTCTTATTTTGCTCATATATAACTCAATCTAATCTTTTTATAGTGAGTTACTGTTTTTATCTTGTTGTAATAAAAAAAATTAACAAAATCAGAGGATATGATGTTTGAGATATTTAAATAAAAAAATATGGTTCATGTCAAGCATATTTTTTTAAAATAGAAAACTTGGAAAAAATTCGAAAATATGGTTGCGTGGGTCATTATCTTTTTGGCAATATCTATCCATCAGTTAGTGGTTCACAAACTCCAATCCCAAACGCAAACAACATTTTTTGATCAAATTCATGATGAAAAGGGGCTCAGAACACAGAGCTGGATTAAGTTACAGATTTGAAAGTTCATTTTTGATTTTCCCGATGCTAGATAATTTGATGTATCAAAGTTTATTCAAATCAAATGAAAAAACTAATTATAGTTTAAATTTCTGATGAAATTACACATTCATATTTATACAATACTAGCGACATTGTTCGGAGTTATTAGACGATGACAAAAAGACCATCTTTGTATAATAATATGGAAAATAACTCGCTGACAAATCCCCAGCGTTATTATCCAAATTTCAAGAACAAACTCACACCTAGTTACTCAATAAACGGATGTTCTCATCTAAACAATGAAATAATAATGATAAAAGCTCTAAAAAATAAAACATTACTCAGATTGGAATAGAAAAACCACTCACACACTTAAAAATGCTTAGAATGTACATCCCTAAATGTATTTACTCTACTTTTCTTATCATTTTTATATTATAAGCTGAGCTTTAGCTACACACCCTCGTTGCTAAACCTCAACTAAAGTCACATTATTTTATATAACACTAGCAAAGGGTTTCCAAGCGTTGCTCGGGCCAAGGAGTGAGCGGAAAATTAAATAAACAATGGTTAATGCTTTTTCTTCTTAATGTTTAGACACCTACGGTGTAGGGTGAGCATTATTATATAGGGGCCTGTATATTATATAAAATGTATTAATATGGATTTAAAAAAAAAGTATTATAAATTTTAAATAACATACCAACATATATCCATGAAAGTAATTGTTATTACTTTTGTCAAAAAGTACCAAATCGAAATTCGTGTAGAAAATTGCAAAAACTATTTTAAACTAATTTTGGAAAAAAAAGTTAATAGTATTTATTGGCATTGTAAAAAGGAACACATACCTACCAAAAAAAAAATTGTACGAACAATAAACAAAAAATTATGGAGAATATTGTCGTCGAAAAATAACCTTAGATAACTAGTCCATTTTTGGAAATATCGCAAAAGTTATGAATCAAAATGTTATGGAAATTAAAAATACTTGAAGATTGTCTGTTACTTTAATGGTCGAAATGAATTGTTTGTGGCATTTCTTCTTGAAAGTTTACATTTGATGAAAAAAATTATTTAGAAAATGAAAGATATTTAAGTAAAACATCATTTTGTGTGTGTCAAATTTATATGCAAACAAATTTCTACAAACTTTATCTTATTTAAGAATCCGACATTCCGTTGGAAATCCATTTTTTTAGCACCTGAAAAAAAACAAAAAAACAAAAACCCGCAATTTTCACCGATTTCTTTTTTTGCTTATTACTTTTTTGATTTTGAATAAATTTAGAAAACGTCTTAATTCGTATAGTTGTTTTTTGAGATGCCAGTTACTTTTTGATATAAGGACCCTCCCTCACAAATCGTAACTCCCTTCTTAGCCTGGCCAGGTTCAAAAGAGGCACGTATTGTAAAGAGGTTATTATGCTTTGTTATAATTGTAAAAAAAAAAAAAAATGGAGGAGAGCTATATTTTTTGTAGTTGTAACCTAAAGAGTGTTTTTTTTTATTTTCCAAAGCTGCTATCATTATTATCAAAGAGAGAACATGTAAGTATAAAGTAATCACTAGTGCATTAAAGACAAAAAGTAACACTGAGGAGTTGTTGGGAGATATGGGTGAAAGTCTTTGTTGGACTCGGAGTAGAATTGAGGATCTACATAGGAGTAACTCTTTCCTACGTCTTTACAGAATGCATTTATGTTTATTTTTCTCATCTTCTAGCTGCTTGCAACTAATCTAATGAAATGTCATGACAGCTAAGCTGCTCTCCTCCACAACATGCTTCAAATTGTTAGGGTAATCACGTTAATTTTTCATTTTTTATGTTTTAAAAAAAAATATTCCTTTAATTGGTTAGATGAAGTTGCATGGATTTAGTATAAATATACATTATAGTAATACAATTACTCTAACTAACTTAGGAATATTGTGTGAAGTCCATATAAATACAGTATATTTATTTCTCTAGGAATCAGTTGAGCCTGAACCTACACACATTGAGTTCTAGATAATAATTTCTCCCAAGTGCGTTGTCCATAAGACATTTTTACATACTGGTAGATCATATTTTTCATAACTACAGCCTCTCACGCTTGTTATAAGAAATGAGTCATCCTCAGACAAAAGCAAACAGACAATATTTGCTCTATTAATATGGATATTAATGTAGATTCAATTGCTTCTTAAAGGTCCAAAGTCGTCCATACTTCATGAATTAAGAAACTGTTTCTTTTATATCGTCATTACTTATACAATTATTATTTATGATGATTGGACCATTGCAAATAAAAGTTATGAAGATACTAATTACCTAATTGCTTGTTGAAAGTTTATATCTTTCTATACAAAAGAAATACCTTTAAGACATATAACTTCATGCCTTTTTCATTAAGTACATATGCGGTATAATACCACATAATCCTTAAAAAAGGATAATGTACGGATATAAACCTTTTTTCTGACGTAACTATAGGGTAATGCTAATCCACATCTAAGATTATTTTTTATGACATACTTTTAAATTAAAACTGTTTGATACACATATTGGCTAGCTGGGCCACGTAATATCATTTGAAGAGCCCTATAAGAAGAGTTACGTCACAAAATTTTAGTGCCCCCTTGTGACATATATCAAATGCCCCAAAAAGAACTTAATACAATAAATGAATACTAAAAAAATAATTTTATTGAGTTAAATTATTATGAAAAAATGGAATAATTACTTTAATAATAATTTCTTTAACTTATTTAATTTTGCATGCACATTCTTCGTCTTCCGAAAGTAGAAGACGCTATTCTATTTTCTTTGATAATCGCAGTTTGCATTCGTAAACATATGTGCATTCTTATACTAACATACTCAGGCACAGTAAAAAAATAAAGTTTTGGTGACATTTATAGACAACTAAATTAATGGAATCGCTACTTCAGCTAACAATTTTTTTCATTTTTTTGAATTGATTTACATAAGATTTGAATCAAGCCTGTATTTTTTTCAAATTGATCCAAACAGTTCTTGGTGTAATAGATTAATTGGACAACAAATTGTTCCTCAACGAATCTTAACTGAAGTGAATTATCGAAGGTTTTATTAGACCAAGTTTTGGAATATGAAGACTTGCAACTTAAATTTTTTATATAGTTTGAATTAAATACCGAAGAGAGGCGCATTTTTTAAAGACTTAAACTTTGATTCTGCGTCCCAAATTTTGACATCTTTCTCCTTCAACTTCTTCTTTAATTCCTTTATTTCTTCTTCATAGACTCCAAGTTGGATTTGTATGTTGGTATTTATTTCATTTTACCTCAGGAGAAACATCTATAATACATAGAATTATTATTTTCTAAGGATAAAGTAACTAATGCAAAAAAAAAAAAATATATATATATCATTATGAGAAGTTTCATATCCTATTGTTGATGAGATTAGATTCATGTCCACTAAGTCTATTTCTCTATTTTCGGAAGTAGGAGGTTAAGGAGTAAAGTATGTATGATCCTGAAATTGTGGAGATCTTTTTTTATCTGAAATTTGAAATAAAAAAGTTGCTTGAGATTTCCTTAATTATTAAATTTTCTTAGCATCAGCATTGTTCTCGAGAATGAATATGGGGTTGTTGGAGTTTTTGGTGAGCCTTGGAACTTTAGGTTTTAGATATTTAAACAATGTTGGAATTCCTTATTTCTTCAAGATGTTAGAGTACAATCGAGAATGATATTATGGTTTATAAAGATTTCAATTCATTTTTAGGACCCATTGCCTTCCAAGGAGTTTGTCCCTTGGAAACGAAAAAAGTGGCATCCTCTCAGCTCAAGAACGATTCCTGTAATCCACGGCGCACGACAAGAGGGCATCCTTGGAGTGTTTAACAAAATATATCGCCTTTGTAGAGTTCTTCACCTAAAATATAGTATTACATTTTGAATGTTTTGGGCCGTGCCTCAAACACATGAGGAAGTCAGCTATTGCCAAAGCGGATAAACGGGTGACGTAACTCTACTTATAGGGTCATATGCAAGTATAAACTAAATAAAAAGGGAAATTTTATTGAATAAATATTTCTATTACAAATTGGAGCCAACAAAGAATTCAAACCTTGTATCTTTGAATTTATGAAAACACATGTTAATATTAAATTATTGAATCATGTATCTCCCAAAAATTTGACTAATTTCACAGTAATAAGTATGTAATAGTTGGGAATTTTAATGTCACGCACCTCAGCGAAGAAATACTTGACGCCTCCCTGCGCAAAAGGCAAGGAATAAAATTTAATATGTTGAATCCTTTTTTCGAGGGATGACTCTGAGTATCTTCCCATTTGCTATTTGGTGGAAGACAATCAAATATAATAATAAACAATGGAATAAAAATATCAATACCTAGACAATATGTAATGTAATTTAGGCTTGAGTTCGTAGAAAAGAAAATATGCACTATACTCCTTTTAGACGTTCTTGGTCAAGCAATTGTAAGCGGTGGGGGTGAGTTGCCGATTAATTTCGAGCCCTTTGTTTTCCTTTATCATTAAATCTCTTTAGCACCGAAATCACGTCTCTTGCTTCAAGTTTATATTTTTTTTCTCTTATATATCTACCTACCTATTATAATACATATATATTCAAGGAGATAATGCCATAATTTTGATTAGAAGAGCTTTTTTTTTATGCTTACAATCATAACTATATGTCTCTTTTCTTTGTCCTCACATTTACTCATGCCTAGTTATGTATGCGTATCCTCCATATACAAAATATGAAACATCTTATAACTATATATAATGTATTCAACTGGGGCGACGACATTTGATAAAAATATCGATAATGTAAGTACATTACAAATATATTACTTACAATTATATAGTTAAGAAAATATCCTTTCACTTATTAACATGCCTAGTACGTACTATTTTTGTCCTAGAGAAGTGATTCTCAAACCGGGATCTGCAAGGATATTAAGATACAGCGGCGTCCGTAGGAGGTGAGATGGAGGGACTGTAGCCAGACACACAGTAAAATTTATTCACAAATTAATTGAAAAATGGTAAAAGTCGGTTACTCTTGGCAAATCTAAAGCGATGTTTCTCACTTACTAAAAAAACAATCTAAACTAGGGGTTTAATTTGGAAACTATTTTCTTTTTGTAGTGTGTTATTGAACAACTGACAACTGATTAAATGTTATTAACATCAATTTCTGATCAAGGATGATTTCAAAAGATAATTTGGAGTATTCCTTTTTAATAAACATATCCTACAAAAAAATATCACGTCTTTGTTGGAGGTAAAAGATATAAAAGCTCATAACCATTGTTGAATAATTTCCAACATGGAGATCAAAGTTACATTATTTATTTTTGATATTTTCCTTTTATTTTGATGATGGTTTTGATATAATATTTTCGAAATAAAAATATTTTCGTTTAAGATGAAAACTACATAGAAACGCCAAGTACCCCATGATGTTCATTTCTTTTATGTTCTATGATGGAATAAAGGCCTTTATAGGAAAATGGGAAATGTTTAGTGATTTTCAATGGAGTGTGACCTTGTGATCCAGGAGTGTGTTAAGCCCTTACTTACCATATCAAATAGTTACACAGTTTATCTTATCCTCAACTATTCCGATCGAGAGAGACTGATCATTTCATTTAAAATGTTGCAACTTGTACAAGAAAATTGTACAAGTTGCAACCAAAAGATGAGATAAATAATTTTAAATTAAGGATTGTGATAAATATAATACGTACAGTACAGTGATTGGATTTTAAAAAGATTGATTAAATTTTGACATATTCATGAAAATCACTGTTCCATGATGTATTTTGTGGCACACAGTAAAGTTAAGGATGAATGCCCACAGTTATACTACTTAAAATAAACAAGTAATTGTTAAAAGATTTCAGAATGAAATTATAGCAACATTATAAAGTTGTTAACTAAAATGGTTGATGATTTAATGATTTAAAACATTATAAAACAAAGAAATTGTAACTTCTATATCTGATTGTACAGGGTATTTAAGGTTATAACTTGTACAAAACATATTATATGATATACAAAAAACAAACACTAGGAGTCCCTCTATCCAAAGAAAATCTCACATTTCAAACACTAAGAGGAAGTATAATTTCTCTCAAAAAATTCAAATAAATCCGTAACGTCATTTTTTGGGATATAAATTTTGCTTTAAGCTTGGTTTTTTCATATTTATAAATGTTTTCAGTCATAATTATCATTTAAAATCTTATTGCCGCAATACTAGCACCGTGCATTTACAGACAGCCCTATATGTAAATTACAGTTATAACTTTGCAACAAATACTGAAGGTTACGTTCCATCTTTTATGAAGACACACGAATTTATTTTCATCACTGATCATAAGTATAGATTGAGGACATTAGTGTCGCGTAATATCACTTCAACTGTTGCGTGTATCCGCTGATATCTAATGATGTAAATCCGGTTTGTTTTTTAGCTGGCCCATTAATTTGTAATTGGTAATATTATACAGGAGGAATTTTCTTTTCCTTAGCTGTTGTTATCATTATTTAATTCCTGGGTAGTGGACATATTTTCTTAAATAGATTCTATTTTGTTCAAAACCTGATGAACATATTTGTGTGTTCAAGAAAGACTCTGAGGATTTGTTGAGGAGTTATAATTGTAAGTCCTTTTTGGACTCAGAGTAGAATTGGGGATCAACATCGGAGTAATTCTAGCAAATGTCCTTGTTTATATCCTTTTCTCCTTCCCTCCATGTCAAGCTGATTGTAGCTGATCTAATGAAATGTCATGAGTATTATTCTTTCTCTCCTCCAAATTTTTTTTCAAATTGTCAGGTTTACCATGTTGACTTCGATTTTTTTTTTTAAGATGCCCATTCTACACTGGATTTGCATAACTTTTTATATTATAATTTATAAGAATATATAACTTATATAAACAAGAATCGCAATAAATTAGATAGGGAATAAAGAATAGGAGTCAATTTAGTTAATGATTGAGATTCAAAGGATAAAGCATATGATCCCATCGTTTAGATCGAATGTGTTGGAGCTCCAATCAAACCTTGTGAACCCCTTTTCAACATTTCTCTATGCTAATACCATCTCTGACTCTATTATTATCAAGGTGTGTTTGTCATTGGAGTAGTCTAGTACATACATAATTTCACAGATTTGCAGCATGAATCATCATCGAATATATTTATTATTATTTTTCGGAAAAGTGGCTTTCAGTTATAAAATCTTCACCAAAGTGTCATAGAACCAACATATATGTATTTATAATACTACAGAACTTTTAATTTTCAGTGCGAATCCCATATTTATGTACAAATAGTCTTGGAATGTTCTCATGTTTTAAAAGCCATTTTTATTTTAAATTCACATTAAGAAATAAATCAATTGATATAAAACTAGATAAAACTTGTTGTTTGGAAATATTTGACTTGTGAATCATAAATCATTACATCAATATGTTAATCAATTAAATTTCCTTACAAATTAAATAATATAATCAATCAGAAAGAAAATTTTCTTTACCTAAAGTTCACTAAAGGAATGTAACGATTAAATAGAAAGACAACAAAAAATGGAAACACAAAAAATCAATTTATATACCTACTACATATTTGGTAAGATTAATTTTCTTTTCAAATACAAACTTTTATTCTTATTGCATTTGAATTCCTCAAATATGTATACATTTATGAGTACAAAATTTTTTGCAAGCTTTGCTTATCAAGAGAGAAGCATAGCCTAATGTTTGTATCTAACAAAATAATTCCACATTTTTATTTTTTGCAAAATCCTCAACAGTTCTTTTTGTGTAGATACATACTTAAAACTTAGTTCTTTATTGAAAACAACTATGTCATATTGGATTTCTATGACAGATGCATAATTGAAAACTATGTATTCATTAGTCAAGATTCTACAATTATAAAAAATATTTTATATGGCTTGTCACTTAAAAAAATGAGCTATTGATTCATATCAAGAATGCAAATTTGAAAAAAATGTATCACTAGTCACTACCAATAATTCATTAGTAGTGACTAGTGATACTTTATACATTCACAATGAACATAATTATGCTCTCAGAGTCGGCCTTAGCCACTGAAATGAAACCCTTTTTTGTGCCTGACGGGAGTGCAAAATATTTTTCTCGTTTTGATCAAGTAAATTGTGTACTAAGTTGAAACTTTAACAGCTGATATCTTCCACATTACAAAAATACACAAACTTTAACATCTTATCATTGCAAAAAATAGTATATTTTTTTAATTCAAATTGTTTAAACATTCAACAATTATTACGCAATATGTATCCAAGCTAATTTCTTTAAATGAGTGAAAGCAAATAAAAGTGTTTTATCTCACTAAAATGGTTTCAAAAAGTCTTGCAGTAATAATCACCTTCTCAGGACTTTTTTTCAATCAAATTACATCAAAATTCTACAATATATTTTCTAAAAATCTTGTTTCTGTTTCCCAACTTCATGTAAATAAAAAAAAGAAAATATGTTCGAAAAAATTCTTACAACTACTATTGTTTAATTGAATTGTGAATGATCTCCGTTATATCTTCAGGTGTATTTTGTACTTAATATATTTGGTTTGATTTTAAAATTGTGTTAAATTAAAAATAAATATTCTATGTCATTGAAATGATAATTGTTCATTGCTGAAACTTTCTATTCAAATAATTTTTTTACTTTTTTACAATGGGTAAGGTAATTTCAAGAAATAAAATATTTTTTTTGCACTTCAGTCAAAACATGCCCACACCAAATAAAGATATTGTTCCATATTTATTTCAGTGTTCCTTGCCCTAAGTAAGAATTTATTTAACGTCCAAGGATAGCTATATACCAAATATAGCTAAATAACCTTGTTCAATTGCAAACTCTAATTTCATCTTGTTTTCTTCAGGAAGAACGGCCTCTTCGACTTTTTCTTGTAAGTTGTACAGTGCCTCTTTAATCGAAGATTCGTCTTCGTCCGTTTCAATGCTGTCTAATAAGGATAAAATATTTTGAATTTGCAAAGTCTCTGTAAGTATTCCATCATTCTTAACCAAGTGCTTGAAACGATCAGCAGGTACTATGTAACCGTGAAGAAAAGCTTTAAAGCTCTGATCTTCATGTATAGTGATTCCTCTTTCAACCACCGGGAGTCCAGTCTCACCCTCACAAAATTTGAGGACATCAATTTTGTCTTCATTAATTTGAAGAACATTAAATCCACTTGGTAGAAAAATTGATCCTTCTGAAACGATAAAAGAAAAATGTGATTTTAAACTTGATTATTTTATTTCAATCATCAAAATAGTTTAAACGAAATTGGGAGTTAGAAAAGAGATGATGACGTATTGATTACCTTTCAATAAGGAGTTCTTCAAGTTATTCATGGATGAGGGTAAGTTTGAATAAATGGAAGGAACAGCATCTTCCTTTAATCGACGTTTTTTCACTTTTCCATCATTTATTTTCATTTTCTTTCTGCTCGGATTGGAATCCTTTGATTCATAAGTGAAATCCCCTGGTTGGAAATGAAGGGAGCACAAAACTACTATTGTTTTTGAACTTTCTGGATAATCCCAATTGTTTCGAACTTTTTTGATGGCAGCAATCCACTTAAGTCTTCGAGTGGGATTATTAGGAAACCGGTGAATTGTAACATGGGGTGGTTTTATCTTCCTTGGTTGACCTACTGTACAACCAGGGGCAACACAGCCATTTGGCATTGTTGGTTACTCACTTAATACGACATTTAACACTAATTTAATTCTTTGTTATTCAGAAAAATGGATGATTCTATAGAAGTTCAGAATTTGGCTTTTCAGTTAGTGTTACTTTACAGGTATTATTACTTAATAGTAAGGAGTAGTCAGCTGTTTATAGAGAATAATAAATATTGCGCTCTTTTCTTCTACTACACTCGTACCGCGTACGTAGTACGTACGTCATACACTGAAGAAAATCTGGAGATACACACGCCGAACACTCTCAAGCTAGACTATCAAAAGGACCTGTATTTTTCATGTTGCTAATATAGGTCGTTTTCATGTGACGTCAACTTCGTTGATGTCAGCCATAATGAGGACTTAAAAAAACACGGGTTTATAACAATAAAAACACTTTTTCTTCATTCATAATAAGTCAATTAGTGAACTATAAGATATCAAAATGGTAAAAACAAATAAAAGGAATTAAACCTTACTGTCTATCAAAAACTTATATATCTTATGCATGGTTTCATTACCTATAATACCATAATATCATATGTATTGAATGTATATGTAATATCATCTTATTTCCATACTGCAAATAGTAAATTAACTATTGTAGAACATAAAATAATAAAATGATTTTCTCTAGTCATCCTATACTTTTCTCGTGTTTCATCGATCAATAAAAGAAAAATATCGAATCTAGCCATTTTTAGGGATTTTCAGTTGATATTTCTTCATTTTAAATCAAATATCACTGTTTATCATAGGCATCAATGATTATTCAATGCTGGTTTTAAGCCTTTTTTTTTATTCTTAAAACCATTTCAAGAAGTTTCATAAAGATTTTTTGGACATTTGTCCATTTTATGTAGTAAAAATACCAATAATGAGGTCCAAAAATGACTTCGCCTTCAATTACGATGCAATTTATGACGTCAGTGAAAACACTTTATTCATAGAATTGAAATAATTGATTTGTATAAATTAATATAAATGCTAAGTAATACCCATTTGAGCAATGTCCTTATTTATAGCAAAGATTTTCAGTTCTCACTGAAAATTTACTAGCTTAATCGATTACTTTATTGGGACCCAAATACAGTCCTCGGCCTTCAGGCAAATTATGCTGTAAAGTAAAAATTTAACATTTGAAATTTTTTGTGAATAGCTAAGGATTCTTGAATTATTTTTTGAAAAAATTCAATATTTGAATTTTTTATTTAGAAAATTTATTATTTGAATTTTTTTCCAAAAAATTTATTATTTGAATTTTTTTCCAAAAAATTTAATTTTTGGGAATTAGCTCTGGATTTCTAAAATGTTTTGCCAAAAATAATTGATTTTTCAGAAATCTATTATTACTCTCAATATATTATATTTAAAAAATCCATAGCTATTCACGAAAAATTTGAAAATTAAGTTTCAAATATAAAATTTTTTCGAAAAAAAATTTCAAAAATTCCCAACTATTCACAAAAAACTAAATTTTTTTTTATTTTCTTTTCAAAAATCCATAATTATTCTCAAAGAATTATTATAATTTATAAGTTTTAAAAATCCACTATTTGTCACAAAAAATTTCAAAAGTTTATATTTAAATATTAAATTTTTTGGAAAAAAATTAAATCAAATTTCCAATATTTAGTTTTCTAGTAAACAGAAAAAATACCTTAATTTGGATGATGCTACAGATCCATCACCCCACAGGACGACCTGTAATTGAGCTGATAAATAGCATCGGCCACTGGGAACAGTTACAACACTAGATTTTATGTCTTTATGCCTCATTAAAATCCAGAATTCTACTGTGCATATTGCCAGGGGAATATTTTGAAGGGGGCTGTTTGAGAGTAAGAGCGCACACCCACTGAATATTTCGGATCTAGAATTATAAGTGTAGAAAAGATGACCTGCAGCACTTGCAAGATAATTTCTATTTTGCAATAGATTTCCAGATGCCCAACACTGGATATACAGGGCTAATCCATAACCCTTAAGATAACTTCAGCAGCCAAGAAAGTACACAAAAATTTATTTTTCGAAACAACTTTTTATACCATAACAATCAACTTAAAATTTACTTCGAAATGAGTACCAGTTCATTCCACAAGGGCACCATTTGCGGCAACTACAGCTCTCAGACACTTTGAAACTGCTTTACACGATGTAAGGATGGTCTCCTCTGACATAGAGACACTATGACGGCATTCAAGTCGTTGATCCTGCTGTAGGAAGTCACTCTAACCTCCCTCTCCAGGATGGACTATATCTAAACCATGTTTTTTATTTTCTCAAGCTTTTATTGTTTTATTCTTTAGGAGAGAACATCTGCATATAAACTAATTACGTGTGAGTGTGCTCATGGAAAACGTAGAGTAACAAAAAGGTTTTAAAAATATTGCAAATCTATATTATAGAAAAAAAGTTTGCCAGTTCTTCGACGTCTAGTTGCAAGACGGAAATACTAAAAATATTGTTAAAAAATAAGTTCTTTAGTATCTGTGTTTGCAATTTTTAATAATTTTATGTTGAATATTTTTTAAAACTTGGACATAATTATTCATAAATATAAAAAATGTAAAAAATTTTATATTAACAATACAAAGGCATTGAAAATCTTTGTGTTATATTTTAACATATAACTCTGAATAGTGTTTTTTTTTTTTTAAAAGAAATTGGTATAAAAATACCAGACAAAAATAGAAAAAGAATTTGCTTTTAATCCTTTTTTATTTAGAGACAAAAACAACAGTTCTGTTCTATATAATATATAGTCATCCAATAAATATTACTAAACATACCATCCGAAAATATATTATGTGAAGAAAAAACGATATCAAAAAACTTATTAAAAAAATCTACTCCCCTTACTTAGTTTATAATTAATAATTTTTAAGGAATGAGCTTTACAATTTTATTTATTAATTGGCGTTTACCATAAATGAAAATCAGGAACTGACAAAATTAAATGTTGATTAATGATCAAAACGTAGGATCGTTCACACTTTAATCATTTTCTAAAACAATATAATAATCGATCATGATTCATTCAGGAATTTGAAGTGACGGTTATTTCAACTTAAGAAAGTGTGGAGTTTGTACTAAAATTTTCATCTAATTTATCAACTCGATGATTGATTAAGTTATATGGGAGCTCGTGAGTTGACATGCAGATTTGAAGCACCCCAAAAATGTGTTATTGGTTGTTTTAAACTAAGACTTACATATATTTTTGTCAATTGATTTAGTAATTATCATATGAGAAACATTAAATTTGATAAAAATCTATTGTTTTCAAAGATTGTATCATATTTTAGAGGGGTATTAAGAACCAACGATTGCATATTAAGGACTATAATTATACTTGTGTAGAATATGACCTTAATGTGTGGGATATTTTTTTCTGCTTGTGAATCTGAAGATTTTATTTTATTTTCCAAAGCTGTTATCAATATTATTTCATTCTTGAAGAGAGAATATATAGAACAGGTTGTGCCCTTATCAGTCTAGCGGTTCCAGTTCCTGAACTGTCAGATACTTTCTATCTACATAATTTTATGTAAATGAAACACGTCGATACCTTCATTTTATCACACAACCTTTCCTCCAACAAGAAGCATAAAAAACTATATTATGCTAAGGCCCTCCTACACTAATACACTTTTATCCGAGTCCCCCTTTATACTAAACATATTTACTATGTATGTGTTGACTGAAAGAAACACTCAATCCTCCATCTCATGCTCCCCCCACTCGCAGCCTATCCTCACTTTAAAACCATTGTCATGAACAAATTAAGTTTTCGGGCCCTGCGTATAAGATAGCTCCACCCCTGTTTGTATCTAATATCATTTTCGGGGCCCACATTTTCTGGTGAAAACCCTTGTTTTAAATGCCTGTTTCCAAACTAAACCTGTATAAAAAATAACCGAGACCAGGACCGATATAACCACTGAACCTGAACCGGTCACAACCTTGTATATAAGTATAAAGTAATCACTTGTGCATGTGCTTTTGAAAGGCAGAGAGTTTCACTCAGGATTGATTGGGGATTTATAATTAGTGTTGTATTGGTCCTTATTTATTTGGTCCTATGCAGTCATAGAACCGGTCATATCGATCCTTAGGACTGTTGGTGATTGGGACAGGTCTTAAGACAGTCAGTCCTTGGATCTTTTCTAACAAATGTTGATTGTTTATTAAGCCAAATAAGATACATGAGATAATTGTCTAGAGCATCGCACATACCCTGCCAAAATTAGTCTTTTTTCATAATAATAGAATATAATACGAACATATTATATGGATACTTAGTTATATAATTCTTTCAATTACATAACGTAATAATAACAAAAAAAAAAAAAAAAAGATCCTCAATGATGTCACGAGGGATCGAATTTACCTTCTTTAAGGACCGACAAGTATGACTAGATGGACCACATATGACTGGGCCGTTGTCCTCGGTCCTAAATTAGATCCAAAACTTTTCTCACACATTCTTCAAATTGTGATTTTCACTTTCTTTTATTTTTACATAGGAACAAGTCCAATTTCATAGAAATCTAGGTATATTCGAAAAAATATAAATGTAAGACCTCTTCTATTTTCCCCTATAATAATAAAAGGCTTTTATAATCAATCTGGTTCATTTTTATATTTCTTAGAAAGTCAAAATTGTTTTTGGATCACTTTTTCTAGTGTATGTCGAGGCTTAGTTTGATGACTTTTTTTATAGAAATACATTTTTTATTCATTTATAAAAAGTCATTTATTTGGAAAAGTGGTATATTTTATTTTTTCTAAAGATTATATATTGTGACAGTATGAGCCCTTTAAACTATGAGAGATTAAATTAGCACAAAATGTAAAAAAGGCATAATTGACCATAAATCTGGAACAAATTGAGATACCCAACTCAATTTGATTTTAGGCGGAGGTTTTTTACTCTACAGAGTGCACATTCCAGTTCCTTTTTTTTATTGTTTTCTTCCTTGTCTGAATAAAGATATTTAATGTACAAACATACGAAATACCTATATCTAAAATATCACGGAATATCCATTATTATTTTTGTTTCCTTGATGATCCTGCTACAGCAAATAATATGATTGTTATTTTCATTTCATGAACATTTAATACTTATATTATAATATAGGTATTTAAATTATATAATATACGTACATATTAATCTATTTATTTTTTTTGAATTTATGAAATCCACAAAGAAAGTGTTTCCTTTACTTTCTTTGAAATAATAATTAAGCTGTTCTTCTTATACATCCTTAATGATCCAAGAATATAATGTATATTTGAACTAAGTCAACCCTTTATTTATTTCTTAAATTATTCACATCATGTATTTAAATTGCCTCTTCAGAGTGCTTATGAAATATATGTACATGATTCCAAAGCTTGGAATATAATATATAGATAGGGTTGTAATTTTTTAGCATTTTGGGAATACAGGGTGTTAAAGTCAAATCGGTGTATTTTTCAAAAATCTTTAAATTGTCTCTGTGGCCATATTTTTGGGCAAATTTAAATAAAAAATGGCTTGTATTGCACATATGAATATGGAAGAATAGCTCATTTGATATATCTTCCTTCTGAATCAATCGCGGCCTAGATCTGGTACTAGGAAGAGAAGCAAGCGTTGAAAAAGTAGTTATTAACTTTTGTTGATCATTGTCTCTTTGCCTCCAATCAGGGAGTCCTTGATGTTTTGAGATATTCGTTTTGTATTGGATTCAACGTAGCTCCAGACAAAATAATCAATCAGATTTAGATCTGGACTCCTAGGGTGGTCAGATTTTCTTCCGTGCATACTTTTGCGGCTGATGATAGATCTGGGATCATCAGTCTCCCGACGAGCCTTACAAATCTTTGACCATGTTCGAATTGGGATGTATGTGACATTTGAAACTCCCCGATTTGAAATCTCCATGTTGTTGTGGACAAAAATAATCGTCACGGTTCAACACCTTTTCCTCCTTTTTAAATCCAATCTTCCTTATATCTTATTATTTCTGAATTAACTCAAGCAGGAAACGGGATCAGGGCTATCATCGACTCCATTGGGTCAAGGCCTTTACGAAGAAGTGGGAATTGGCACAATTATAGCCCTGGTACCATTGACAGATAGTGTTAATTCAGTAATAGTCGCTCTTCTCGTCACTATCATTGTTGTTAATACTTTCGCTGCAAAATTAAAACCAAATGGTTTTGGGACTTCCAACCTCTCATATATGTCCGTTAACTTAGTTGTAATGCTTTCATTTTTTTCTCTTAAGTACTACTAGACTATCATTGTCATATTATTTATCTGCAATTTTTAAAATGAATTATATACAACGTAATTCAGATCCGTGTTGACAAAGTTAATTTTTGCTTCCATAAATCATCCATTCATTATTTTTTGGTGCCTAAATTTTCTTAATTCGGTTGATTTTTCCCTCTCCCCCACCAACTATATAAAAGGACAATTCAAAATAAATTTTCATTCAGTCAAAATGGAGGCTCGAAGAGAAATAGTTATTGAACTTCATAAAAAACGAATGAAGCCAACGGAAATTAGAAACGCTCTTGGGGGCACATTATCCCACCAATTCATTCACAAAGTTATCAAACAGTATGAACAGAATGATAGTAATCAAGATCGTCCGCTTGCACCAAATCCTCGTACTGCGAGAACACCCAAAGTTGTTGGCCATCCGTGGCAAGATTTATAGGAACCCAAGAAGAATCAACTTATAATTGGGAGCTGAATATAATATTTCACGTAGCTCTGTACTCCAGATAGTTCATGAGGATCTCAATGCAATTCCTAAAGCTTCAGCCCCGGCCATTCATAACTAAGGCAACGGCAGCGCTCCATGGAAAACGATGTCGAATTTTGCTTCAAAGACTTACACGAAGCACCAGAATTATCTTCTCAGACAAGAAATAGTTTCACCTGGATGCCAAGTTCAACCGTCAAAATGACCGAATAATAGCTTGTCCAGTTATGGGGGTCCATCAAATCGAAGAGCAGTCCTCAACTCTAAATTTGTAGCTTCGTTGATGATATGGGGTGGGATTTCAAGTCAAGGCTCCTAGCTTCCGTTAGTTTATCTTCAAAATGGTGTTCGGTCGACCCAAGAAAGCTACAAATCCGAAAAAATATATACAGGGTTCGGAAACAAAACGTGACTGATTTTAGAAAAATGTCTATAATTTTATTTTTGCATAAGTAATTTTGAAATTTTTTTACAAAACTTTGAGACACGACCTTTGTGAACATGTTCACTCAATATGGCCGCCCTCAGCAGCAATCGCAGCCTCCACACCCCCTTGACCTCCGCTGGTGATCCTCCAAGCCAAAGGTTGTTCTGACGGTTGTAGACCTGGTCCACGGTGAAAATCTTATCGTCAGAGAAATTTTTTACTGTGGATCCATTTGCCTTGATCCACACAAGAACTTGCTCCTCTGAAGTCTCATTTTCTTCAGAGTGTCTTGTCAGCAGGTGGTGTGGGGTCCTTGTGTAAGAGGACAGCCCCAAGTCCTCCTTCACAGCCTCCTGATTGTCCCCTCGTCCACGTCAAACTCGTTAGAGAGGGGATTCATGGATTTTGTGGGGTACTCATTGATTTTCTTCTTTAGGTCCCCAGAAACTCAGAATCCCTTTTCAAGTTGTGTTCCCCACTTCCTTCTTTCCTCCAGAGGTCTTTTCCATCCTTTTTCATCTTGGCCACCTTGAAAATGAGGCTCCTGGTGCACTTTGCAATGTTCATAATCTCTGCCACCCTAATTTTGGCATTCAGAAGGTCTGAGATCCTCTGCCTTTTTCCTTCTTGCTCACTCATGATGAAAGATTTGAGAAATGCTTATTCTTTACTTATGCAGAAAGAACAGGAGATTCGGAATGTACAGGAAAAAATCACAAAACCTTTCTATTTTCATTACATAATTAGCATTTATTAACAGTCCACGTTTTGCTTCCGAGCCCTGTATATTTTTCAACAGAACGGAACCCCTGCACATACTGCAAGACAAAGACAAGAGTAGCTACAGTGGAATATGGAATTTTGGCCCAAAATTTTTTGACCTTCTTTGAGCACAGATATTAAATCCCTCTATTATTTCGTGTAGGGTTATCTAGGGTCGAATTTAAGACCAATACGACATTTCTTAAATCTGGTATTGATTGGGAATGGGGTACATTACCTCAATCCCTAGTGCGTAAATCATGTCAATCAATTCCAAAAAGACTCAAAGCAGTAATCGGCAAGGGAGGTGCTTTTATTGAATAAATGTTTAATATTTTTTGTACCCTTTCAAGTATATAAACATAAATATTTTAAATCTTTTCCCCTAAAATGTCTTATTTTTGGACAAGAGGTAATAGATATGATAGCCAAAATTTCTTCATAGAAACAATAAATTGGCGAATAAAAAAATATATAAATTCCAAGTACAACGACAACGAGGGATCAACAAGAAAATGAATTCGTGTTCTTTTGGAAACAGAGTATAAGAATTATAACTTATTACTTTGTTTATTTATCAAATAGAATAAATTATGAAATAGCCATGACGTATCTTGTGAGATGATGGAATCAACAGCTGACAACAGCATACAAGTATTTTTGTGGTTGTGAGGTAACGCCGTGTGAAAGATCAAGGAACAAGGTAGTATTTAAATATGTTTTCTTAGGATCAACAACTATTATTTATGAGTTCTTACAAAGAAAATAAAAAAAAAGAGGAACGGCACTGTCCTCCTTTGAGATGTTCTTGCATTAGTAAAAAGAAACAACCCAGTTACATACTCAGTTTAAAGAGCCTGTTTATCTATTTCTCTAGTATTCATGAAAACCATTCTAAGTACAAATTAATGACTAATCACAAGATGCTAGGTCTATTTGAAAACTGTAAAGAGTGAATCACTCTCCCGTTAAAACATGTCTACACAAAATGCAGAATCATGTTTATTCTCAATAACGAATTCCTTATAGTAGAAACTTCTGGATTAAAACATGCAGTTCTTAAATACAAACTGTAAACATTACATACATGTATTCCTGATAAATACATGGAAGTGTGTCCAATATCCATGTATGAAGAAGGACATTAAAAAATAGGAATTAGTTAAGTAATTAAGGTTTTTGTGTAAAGATAAATAAACAACTACTTGATTCCATGTATAATTTAAAAATTTCATTTTGTTGTGATCTCATTTTTTATGGGAGTGTTCTAGAAAATAGGCAACATTATCATCATATTTTTTCCCGATTTCGAAGTCAATTTCATTACTTCATGCCCCGTAAAAGGAAGATCGAGGCAAGCGAAGGAAGATACTTCGAACTTGATAATCCATCTCAAGAGATGTTCAAATTCGGATTCCGAATCCCACGAGGGACGACGGGAGGAGAATTCATCATAAGGGAGTAGAGTGGACTCCTTCCTTGGGAATGATATACCAGGATCATGTCAATAAAACGATCCATTCACAATGAGTAGATAATTTTAATATTTCAAAATGGTATCACTTAATCAATACAAAATTGAACAAAAATCCTTGGGCTTACATATTCTTTAAATAAATCTTGTTTCAAATTATGCATTGAATATTTTTCTATAAGATAGGGTTTGATATTCTTCATCACTATGTGTTATTAATTAGTGATAAGGGTCTACAGAAAAATGTCGTTTTTCAACATTTTTCAATCTAAAAATGGAAATATACAAGATACAGAATCACTAAAAACACTTTTACATAATTTTATTTATTGTACTTTTAATTTGGGGATTGTTTTAAAAGTAAAATATGATTCTGAACGATAATAGTCCCGAATTACTATAATCCCAGATATTTCAGGATTCAGATGACTGAGAGAAAAACGGAGATCAGTTTTGGATTCTGCTCTCAAAAATAAATTCATTTTTTGACTTGAATTAATTTGTACAAAATGAGTGTTCTCCTGTGTAATAGTTGCATAGTTTTGAAGAATGGAATAACATAAACTGATTTGGGGGCTTTTTTTTCTATTTCTGTTCATAGAAAAGGTTGCTTGATACAATAAATATAACGCCGTGTAAAAGGGGCGAATTCATAGAAAAAGTAATACATAGAGGCAATAAGATGTACGAATGATTAAACAATGGAATGATCACAAAAGGAGTATGATATGAAGACATATTTTTTTTGTTTTTCTTGCATTAACAATCTGCAATTCCAAATAGAGAAATATTATTCAAGTCTGATGGCTTAATGAAAAGTTAACTAATCAATATTTTTTTTATCTAAACTTCGTTAAAATTTTAATACACCCATATACTCAGAAATAAAGTAATGAGGGGCGTTTGCAGGATTATATATCGGGGAGGGCTTGGTTTTTGCGATTTTTTAGAAAAAAATGGAAAAAAAAACTTTTTGTAACAAAAATTTCAAAAAATAAATTTTTTGGAAAAAAATCTCAAAAATCCACAGCTATTAAAAAAATTTTATAGAAGAAAAAATCATTTTTTTTGAAAAACAAAAATCAAATATTAAATTTTCAAGTATAAAGCAAGCAATCCTTAATTGGGGGGTCGAGTATGGAGGTCTCAAGGGAAGAAATTCACTATATTTTACTCTCTGAAGTAGCAATGTCCAAGGGCTGAACATCTATTATACAACCGTTTTGAACCATTTATAGAAAGCTGAATACAAAAAAAAAAAAAAAAACTTGAGCAGGGGAAGCATCCTATTTTATTAAGATAGCAATGGCACGCATGTCTTTGCACCCCCTACAGTCCGGATCTGGTTACAAGTAGGGGCCATCGGTTCCTGTCTACTGCCAACGTGCTTGGGGGTACAAGTTTGGCTTCAATTGAGGCCTGTGAAAATTGGTTGTTCATGTTTTTTATTAATAGAGATAATGGCTCGACAAGAAAGGGCATAATAAAGTTGGATTTTCATTGGCAAAAAAATTATCAAACAAAACGGTGCAAACTTGCCATAAATCGGTAAAACTACTTATAAAGTATTGAAATATATATTGAAAAATACGAAATTACTTTTCCCGAGCCTAATATATACTTAAAATATTGTTTAAAAAGAGATACTTGAGTACCCGTGTTTGCAATTCTGAATATATATATATTTTAAATTTATAATAAATACATGGTTAATTTAAATACATAATTATTCCCAAGTTTAAATTTTAATTATTTATTAAAAAATATCGATTATTTATCGATATAAAAATAGTGAAATGTTTCACTATGCAATGTTTCATGATGCAATGAATGTGGGTAACAAAGAAATTTGAGTTTTTGTGCTATAGTTTAACAAATAACTCTGAGTAATGTTGTGTAACGATCCTAGTATGGATTTAAATAGTAATTAATATCATGTGTATTTGGGCACGTTAAAAAAGAAAAAGAAACCGAAAATCAACACTGTAACCCTAACAATTTGAAGAATACCTACATTTATTGATAGTTAAATAAAAGGTTCAGGATATTGAAAATAATATATTTTAATGTTAAAGTCTAAAATTTTATGTACAAGATACTCCGTTTTGTTGCATTTCTTGTTAAAAAATTGAAAACTGACGTTTTATAAAAAAAGAGAAAGATAGAAAACAATTGAAAAAAGTAGAAAATTTATCATAGGTATTTTTGTTAAAAATCAATTTTTATGTGTTAAATTTATATGCAAACAAATTTCCATGCAAATTTCTACAAATTTTATTTTGTCTACGATTACGATATTCTAAATTTTTTTTTGCACCTGAAAAATAAAAGTGCAATTTTCACCGATTTATTATTTTGCCCATAACTTTTTTGATTTTGAATAAATTTACAAAAATTTTTTAATTGTATAGTTGTTTTTTTTTAGACGCCAATTACTCAACCCCATAGGTCTCCTTGATCTGCAAAAAACAGTTTTGGTGTTTTGGATATAGAATAAGTCCCCCTTATATGACCTCCCCCCCCCCCTCAATATAAAAATAATAATTGGCACCTCCGTTTTAGTCTGACCAAATTTAAAAGAAGCATCCATGTAAAATTATACCCTCCTATGTCTCAACAGTTACAACTGCGTATGCACAAGTAGGATGTTGTTTATTGTTTTGGGCGGGTAGCTAAAAAAAACATGGATCAATGCATTCAAAAGGGGTATGCTGTAAAAGGTTGCCCCACGTCATACTTTCTCTTTCTATCTCGAAATTGGAGAGAGCTACAGAGGATAGTTGAAATTCAATCCTCGCAACTTTTCAATAATGAGGAAATAAGGTCTCATTGTGTGGAAGAAGTTGTGAATGTGGTTATTATGGAGTATTTAGAGGATGGGGGAGTTCTCTCAGAGTCCATCCGTTGACTGAGGGATGTGGCCGGAGAAGATCATTTCTAATTATGTGAAGAAATAAGACTTTTTCTTATATCTACAATGAATCATGACAGTATAATTACTCTCAGGAATACTTTGCACAGGTTGTAGTGTGCAAATTCGTACAGTTGTTTTTCTTCTTGGATATCGATAAACTCGGATAAGAGTGAATTCAAAGCCTAATTGAAGTATTTTTACCCTTAGTTTGCAGTCTGTAATCATGATCCTTATTCAAATATTAATTATTTGTTACCTAATAATAAGTCTTAATATTATATTACATTAATTATCAATTGATTTTGTTAGAATTTTATCAATCATAATTGTTGAAATAAGTTTACAGGTAGGATTATACAATCATAGTAGCTTTTATTGTATATTTCTATACCTAACAACTATACAATAAATAAAAATAAACACGTCTTTTAGTAATAATGTAATTTAAGTTTCTTATTTAAAAGATATGAACAAATCAAATTTTATCATATTTACGCGTAGTTTCCAGTCTATAATTATGCCCCCTGTTCAAACTTAATTATTTGTTTGTTACCTATGTAAAGTTATGTTATAATTTTATCGATCACAATTGTTTGAATAAGTTTTTACGCTATTGGGAACAACTCTCCTTTCTGACGATTAGGCAGACTATCGCAACCTTGTGAATGAGTTACATATGGCACACTTTAATTTTGTGCATAAGTATAACTTTGTCGATCCATTAACTGGAGCTCATACTCAGATGATTGAGTCTTTGTGAAGTCATTTCAAGGGTATGCTGAGACGGTCTATAGAGCTTCAGACATATCTCAACGAGTATATGTGGAGGAAGTTTCTCAAGTATATTAGTCCTTCTCATAGAATTTTTGACGACATTATTAGTCAATATCAGATATGAGGTTCTTTCATATTTTTCATTTTTTTTCTTAAATTCAATTATGCTCCACTTCTTTTCTGTTTCCTTACATAGTGGATTTGATGGCAGATATGCTCTTCACAATCATACCCATTTCTTTATTCCATGAAGAAGAAGTATATCTGAAATATTATTACCAAATTGGACTTATTCGATAGCTTAAGATAAAAAAAATCTTTCGGAAGGATTGTAAATTAAACAAATTGGAAATTTGGACTGCTTCAATTTAATATTTTTAATTTATTTTAGTATGCTTCTTTTCTTTATTAAAGTATGACCTTCCATACAGCAAGGCTGTCCATCTAACTTTGTGACCCTTTGAAGTACTAATTACCCGAATAATTCGGAAAAGGCGAGATCCTTCTCCTCTTCATATTTTTCTATTCACTTCGTGTTCCTTCGCTGAACATACCGAAGTTATTTTCTTATTATTAAAAGGTTGCGAGAATTTAATTTAAACTATCCTCTGTCACTGTCTCCAATTTTGAGATAGAAAGAGAGAGTATGACGTGTGGGCAAACTAATACAGGATACCCAAATAAATTCATTATTGCTCCAAGTCTGTTACTAATATATCTCTGGGAAAAAGTTTTAGAATGTGCAACTTAAAAATTAGATTTGGACATCTACAGAATCTTAAATTACCATGTCTCATGTATCATTTCATTTTCTGGAACATACATAAATACTTTTGAACATGAAAGGGATATTTTTTATCTGTAATGTTTCGAATGCATAAATAAGGTATTAACCCTTCGTTAGTGAATATCCTTTTATGACGCAGTTTGGTAGCTGGGTTAAAAGTCAGCCCTAAAATAAAATGTAGCTTTAGCAAAACTAGAGGCAGAAAAATTTTGGGGGACAGAAAATCCCAGTTCACTAACAAAGGGTTAACTCTTTAGTTACATATCCTTATAGCTAATCTAATATATTTCACTAAACTATTGGCTGTTCGTTCGTCGTAAATCATCATTGTATGTTTTATCTGTCGAACGTTCCAATACCTGAATTTTATTTCATAGTGTTAAACGAAAACTTATTTTCTGGAATAATTATGTAAATAGTTGTAATATAAAACAGATTAGATACTTTATTTAGTTACATATCAGGGGCATCCCTAGAATTATATAAATATATATTTTTTTCTCTGCTCGCCCCGTGGTTTTTGGAATTTTTTTTGAAAATATATCGCTATTCACAAAAAATTGAACTTCTGGGAAAAACTTTCAAAAATCCATAGCTATAGAAATAAATTTCTAATATTAAATAAAATTTTTAAAATTCAATAGTCGTTCACAAAAAAATTTCAAAAATTGACGGTTGATCACAAAAAATTACATTTTTTGATTTTTTTTCCATAGTTGAAAATCAAAGATAACTATCGTCAATTCTGGATCTTTTTGATCATGTTATAATTAATTTTTTTATAACTTCAATAATTTCGCCAGAATTTGATGGAATACAGGTTTCTCTCTGGGTGCGAACAGTAATTTTTTGTTATGTATAAACAAAATACTTAAGTTACGCTATGGAGTTGAATTTTTAAGATTGATTATTAATTCTGATATACTTTTTATTTCTAACTCATCTAAGAAATAATTCTACCATTAAAAAATCATTAATAAATATAATAACTGCTTTACATGTAAAGATAAAGAAGTAATTTAAATATATTACTTTGCATAAAGCAAGATTACAAGCCATACAAATTACCAAAGTTCGATTTTCCATATTTTTAATTGCACAGTAAGCACAACTTTTTGTTTTTTTGTGTACACTCTGCTAAATATCCACTATAATTGTCCATTATAAGAGATACATTTTTTTCTTTTTGTTGGTCTAGACGATTGTGTTGCCCTCTTACTACGTTCTTAATATTTAATCAGAGTCTTCCCAATTACACCTTTGAAGTCAAGAAGCGATAATTTATTTGGATATTTAATGTTATAAACGATATAACTATTGACGTAAGCTATATTTAGAAAATCAAAGAAAATTCTTAGATAAAATCATGTTGATAACTGAATTTTTGTCGTATGAAGCAGTTCTTTTATCCATGAGATTGCCTTGGTTGTAGAGCTTTACAATTGTAGTACTACATTTTTATGGCCCTTTCGTTCAGATAGACTGTCAGTTGTTTTACATTATATGCTTTATGACTCTTATCATCTTTGAGATTATCATCAAAGTAAAAATTATAACTACGTGAATGATGTCTTCAGGAGTCAATGAAGCATTTTATGCATTCGTTTATGTTGTAACCTCTTCATCAGCTATAAGCATCCGAATCACATAATAAATTGTCAGTTTATTCTTCATCAGCACTATTTGCTTCGTCTAAAATGCTATAAATTTCGTTACTAATAATGTTGCTACAAGGATATAATTTCTTGTATTTTGTTTTATTTCCATTTATGAACAACTTTACATTCAATAATAAAGTATTCATAAAAAATATTTGTATATACATACTTTACTTGCTAATCTGTCTACTAATAAAGAGTACTCTGATATGACTACTCTGAAACACTGGTTCTTAATCTTGTTGGAGGTACTGAACCCTACCAGTTTCAATATGAATATTTTCTGAACCCTTCTTAATTGGTTAAGTGGAGCCTGTCATCATAAAACATGTGTGTTTTGACATCAACCAAGCCCCTGAGGCTGATGCACCGAACTTCTAGGGTTCGATTGAACCTAGGCTAAGAGCCACTCTAAAAGGACAAAAACTAAAAATACTATCCTTAACAAATTTTTAAATCTTATCGAGAGATAAAAATGATTACCTCAGAGACCGAGAGAGACACCGGTCTCCCAACAATTTTAAGCTCCCATAATATTTGTATTTTTCATCAAAGCATAGCAAAATCTTCAACAATTACTCCTTATACTAGAAAAATATTCAACAAGTAATAAAATTATTCATACATGAAAAGCATATGATAGGTAGAATTACTTTATCGAATTCCAAAAAACCAAACAAAAAATTACAATGTTTGAAGACTTATATAGCACGAATATAAAGTCCTATGATAAAATGTTTTTATACATTTTAGAGATCTATTATTACTTGTTCTAATAATTAAAAAAATCTTAAATATCACGAAAAATTATGAATGAAAATGTAGAAGTCTTAAAATCAAGAGCTTTTATCAAAACATTCTCCGTAAAGTCTTCAATTTTACTATTACAGATACGTGTCTCAATAAATAAAAATCCAATTAAATATAAGCCTCAAAAAAGGTTGAGTACGTTTAATTGCCCAACTTAATTGACCTTGTTCTAATGATAAATTGTATAAATGATCTCTAATACTAAATATGTGTAGGTATATGTAACCATCAATCACTCATTGTCTAATTAAGTTAAGAACGTCGTCACACCATAAAAAACAACGTTTTGAAGTCATAATAATAATGAAATGTTGACTTTAATTCATTCTTTTATTCATATTTATACTTACTGTTGATGGTATTAATATAAAATAATTTTATTCAATATATAGGGTGGTTTAGGTTTAGAGTCCTCTCAAGAAAATTTAAATGGTTCATAGATTATTGTAACTTGTATTATAATAAGTACTAACTATTTTTTTAAGATTTTCAATATAATACTCGAATAGACCAATATTTCATTCAATGTGCCAAGCAACTTGGCGGAGACTGCCTTGAACTTCAATATGTTGTAGTTCCTATAAGTATGAGTAAGACAGTTAAAATAATTTTATTGTCTTAATCAACCTTAAACAAAAAACAACTAAAGTCAAGCTAGAAATAATAATGTGCTGCCTAGGTGGCATTTTCTTTTTTTTGCCCGGTACACTGATCCGTACTCTAAGAATAAGACGTAAGAAAAGGAAGAAAAAGAAGAAAGAAACGAGAGAGAGAGATAGACACAGAGAGGGAGGAAGGGATTAAACTGGATTTCTCGAGAATTCACTCATTTTTTCGTAAATTCTCTGTATTTCCTTCAACTCAGTGAAGGATGAAAGATTATTCAGCATGATTGGTCTATTGGACCTTTTCCCGAAACATAAAAGTAAAAACCATTGAGAAATATAGTGGCCAATCCAAAAATGGCTTTCGTTTTCACTTCCAAGATGACAATCTAAGTAGTAGTGCTCAGGGTGATAGTTTTGAGTAGTTTAATAAAATTTTGCCTTCAATTTTGTTCCATTTTCAATATTTTTTAACCTTTTTATCTTTTTATTCTTTTTCTTTGCAAATAAAAAATACCCATAAGTTAGCTATAATGTATTCAATTAACGGCTTATTAAAGCAGTTTGCCAGAACGAATTCCAGCATACGGGTATTCCGATTTCTAGCAAATAGACATTCCTGATAGAGCCAAAAAACAGAAGGTAAAAATCCTTGTTTGAAATAAAACTAGATCCTGGAATTCCATGGTATTAAGTCGATACTTGATTTTGTGTAAATTAATTTAGGATTTCACACTGCATTATTATTAATATTGATATTCAAAAGGAAATTTTCCCATTTTGTTTGTCTTTGGAAGACTCATTATTAAGAAAGAGTGTGTGTAGCTAGAGCTCATTTCTATATCTGCAACATGCATTTTTTTAAATCCATAGCTATTCTCAAAGAATCAAAAATCCAGCTGTTCAAAAAAAAATTCCAAAATTAAATTTAAAATATTATAATTATATAAAATTTTTAGAAAAATAATTTCAAAAATTATATTTGAAATATAAAATTTTTTCCCAAAAAATTCCAAATATTAAATTTTTCGGAGGAAAATTTCCAAAATCTATAGCTATTCACAAACAATTAAATTCAAATAAGAATTAAAATAAATTTCAAAAATTAAATTTTTTGAAAAAAAATTCAAATATTAAATTTTCTAATAAGAATATAAAAATCTCAATAAAGGGGAAGGGGGCGACAGCCACTCCAGCCCTCTCCCTGATTATAGCTAATTGCATAAATATTTATAATTTCTTAATCGTATAATTTATGTTGATTGTGAAAAATTGTGATTCTAAAAAAAATACAATATAAAAAAAAGGTGTGAACGATTAAAGTCATTTATATGAAATCTCTCTTGGCTCTTGAGATTAGGATCCTGAATTATGGATCGGTGTTCGTCAATCAAAAAGTGTGCATGTGCGGTGTGGAATTCCTTGTAAACTGTTTCTGGACACTAGCGTTTTAGTTTTTGAGAATCTGCTGCAGACTCCTTTGAATGTACGTCTTTTGGAATCCCTCACTCACTACAGGTATGCAACAAGTCATCTTGTGTTTATGGAGATTGAAATAAGGGTGCATGAAAGTGAAACTAAGGAATTTTAGAATAATTGTAAAATGGCAAATATATTTTCTAAGTTTAAACTTGTCATCATGGGGGGGGAAGGAACCCTTGATATGTGATAACAAAGTTTACGGTTAACTGCTCTTACTTACAAAGATAAGAATGTTGGAGGATTCACTTTCATATCAACTTCTTCTAACAATGCTAAAGTCACGTGAAAACGCTCTATTCAGTTACTGTGCATTAGCTCTATAGTGAAATTTGTTTTAGTCTAAAGAAATTAAATTAGATGAATATAAATATTTGTGTATTCACATAAATATAATATAATTTAGATGACAAGGATTTTCGTCTGTATTTTTGGCTGTGAAGATCCTTCTTCAGCCCCCTCCCCAACAATGATCCACCAACATTGCCGTCTTACACTTTCCTTGATATCTTTTTTCCATAAAATGAATATCTTGGTGACATTTCCCAGATTTTCTGGGAAGAAGTCTAAGTAAGAACTTAGGAAATGTATTTTTGATTCATGCTGCAACCCAAAGCCGTGAGATTTTTGAAGTAGGATACACAACATACTTGAGGAGCCAAGCTTTTATCCTGATTGCCAACTTTAAAACCAAAATAATGTTCGTAACACTTTTTGATTAATGGTGTAAAATATCGTTTCTGATCATGGAACGTCAATTAACCACAAATAAAACAAAAATTATTCAAATTATTTAAGCAGTTTCTTTGCATGTTGAATATGTACTTTACATAAATTATATAAACCTATTCTTCACCAGCATAAAAGCCAAGCGCCATTTTTGAAATTTTGAATTTATCACAATTTAAAAAATGGTGACGTTTACTTTTAGGGTTATCAGTAAAGTGTATATTTAATATATTTTGATCATGATAAAATGTGTTTTCGTATTTTTCTCAGCAGGTCATGATATTATAAGGATCAAAGTTTCAAAAAATTATAGTAAATTTGTGACCAAATCTTTATATGACATGTTCCTTGACTGCAAGGATCATATTATAATCTTATGATTAAATAAATATGTCGTTCAGTACAAATATAAGTGGATTTCAAAGTTACTTGGCAATTTATTGTATTCATGTCAGATTGAATTATCATTGGTAATCTGAAAGGGTCAAGGTATTGTATAAGTATCGCATTTGATATTATTTAAACTCATGTTGATTCAAATATTCACAAAATTTGTTTAAGATTAACTTTTTCTAAGACAGACACAATATTTTACTCGATAAGCCTCTTCAGAATTAAGGAATATGAAGTTAAATCATTCGGATTATAAGAACTTTCACTAATTTATGGACGTAGATGCTAACTAGGATACATATATATATCTAGACCAAATGAATTCACACACCTTCTGAATAAAGATGCATCGAAAAATGATTGCCAAAAAATTCAGAATGACGAAATATTGACAGGGTAAAATCTAAAAGAAAAGCTTATCAAGATCGACACAATTCATATATTAGGTATGATAATCGCACAATTGACCAAATTGATTAAAAAATATCAAATGAATTTATATTCGCAATACTATAATAATTAAATATACTTTTACTTAAATTTTAGGGTTCAAATTGTTTTGGAAGACCCAACATTTGACCGAATATTTTTGTTCTAGAAAAGACAAATTTAAAATAAGATTTTCGTTCAATTTAATTCGCAATTTTAAAAAATTAACATTTTTTATAGCGGGATAGTCATTTTTAGGCCTTCTATTACAATTTTTAGGGGTTCTTTCATTGAACTTTATAATTTTAATACATTAAGAAATTAAACATTAATTTTGAACTTTTGTGCTTCATATAAAACACACAAAAAAGACGGCAAAGTTGTAAGAATTATTCTCACTGCTCGTTTGTATGTATTTTGGCACACTTTTTTTAAAGAAGAATATAAAGTTTAGACGACAAAAAATATTCAAGCGCCTACTGTTGCACTGTCCTTGGTTCAGCTGTTATATTATTGTCAAAAATCCTTTGTTATATTATCCCTTCTTTTTTTTCTTCTCTAAACCTTTAATTCCTTTTTAAAAAGAGTGCGCAAAGTTATATATGGAGTAAGAATAGTTCTTAGAGTTTTACAGTATTTATATTTCGCTTGACATGAAGTAGTCGTTTTTTAATCAAAAAGTTCTTTTAAAAAAATGCTATTTTAAGAGCACCATGGGCGGGAATGTCTAATAAATTCTTACCATAACCCTCTCTTGAGGCTTAAAAACATACATGAATTTTTTTAGAAAAATCCAGTGTCTTGTTTGGCCGTAAATTTTGAACACACTAGACTTTATTATATCGGTAATCGTCATTTTTATCCTATTTTTGATTTGTTTGTCCACTTTGTCGCATTTTTTGTTGTAAGTAATTCTTTTTTTTTTGCAATGTTGCTTAAAAGTTTATTAATGTCTGTCTAAGATGAAATTTTTCTAGATTTATAAAGTTTTATTGATGTTTGATCTATTTTTTTATCTTATGCAGTTGACAACACAACTTTGTTTTTTATAATGTGTGGCAATTAGGCTGTAGAAGAAGTAGTGAGATGGGCATGGTTTCATTCTAGAGGCCAAATTCTAAGGTTTTTCTTAAAAGTGCAGTCAGTCGCTATTATGTGTTGGAGTAGTGATTAACGTGGATTTATCTTTGAAAATAAATATTGGAAAAAAGTGGGTTGGCAAAATATTTTATAAAATTAAACTAATTGTAATTTAGATCCTAATTTTTAATAGGTGCGATTTTCTAATATACAAAGAATAATTTTTATCCATTCATTTTCATAATTTGAAGTTCTCAAAATTCTTTGGCCGCAAACAACTCAACGAATAACTATGTTCCAAATGTATGATAGCATGTGCATCAGATTTGTTGCCATACCAGATTTTTAAGACCCTAGCAGTATCGCCAATTACTAATTTTGTAATCAACTAATCATTTAAAACTATAAAAACTTATGTGGCAAATTAAATTCTTCATCTTTTTGTATGAAATAATTTTCCCCTTTAAATTTCTTACACAGTTGAGGAAAGGGGCTCAAAAATAATTTATAATAGAGGCTTTTATTATTTTTTGGGAAATGAAAAGGGCAAGAAAAATAAATGTAATTTCATGATAGAGTCGGAAAAAATGAGATTTCGGTACAAAAATTTGTAAATTTTTTTCGAAAACCCCTCAAAAAAAAAGTCCTAACACCATCCCTGGGTACTGTAGCTACTAAATTAATCCAAGCTAATTATGGTCCGGGTCAATAAAGTTCCTTTATTTTCCATGATCAATAAATTAAGATATATAATGATGAACAACTTCTGACATATTTAATTCAAACTTCCATGAAATTATTTTTTCCCCCTTGCATTGTTTGTGATGCGATAAGGCATAAACAAATAGAGTTTTTCTATTTGTTTTCATTTAAATAAAACTTTTTGTTTTTAAATTCGTGATGCAACAACATATTTGTCTAGGTAGATTGTTTATTTAAAGAGATCAAAGTGTAGTCTTTTAAAGTATTCTCAATATGTAATTGAGAAGAAAAATCTTAAATTTATAATCAAAATGACGAAAAACACCCTTAATCAAATGTACCTATTAATTTCAAAATTTATCCCTCAAATGAATACTATTATTTTGTTTTCAAAAATGAAAAAAAAAAAAAAGTTTCGTAATTTGAGAGTCAGCTGTATATTTATATGTAACATTTTCTTATTAATTGAAAAAGAAAGAATGTTAAATTCGGTAATGCACGTATTCACTGCGAACCCCTGCCTGGAAATACTTAAACTATTAGTATCCCTAAATATGAAAGGTATTGAGAACACAAAGTCAAGCTACCTATTGACTATTATTCTTTTTTGGACAATCTGTGAGAATGAATTCGTCTCCCAAAAAAAACAAATGCTCTTTTGTTAAGACTCTTAAATTTCAGGTCATATATTGCAAAAAACTCACTTTGAGAGAGCCACTCAGGATAAAAAACTTTAAAGCCTTTTTAATAGATGCTTCAGGAAGCTAAAATTGTATTATGAACTATGTAGGTAATTAAATATATATGTACTACGTATTTTATTGTTTTAGTTTTATATACACTTTGTATAAGAGCAGGCTCGGACCAGTTGGCACTTTTTCTGTTCATCCGTGCATTTTTAAAAAAATACCATGTCCATTATGAAGTACCAAAGAGTAATCTTAGCAAGTATACTGTGGAAGACCCATGTTAGATAAAGCAGCACCGTTCTAGACTGATGGTCACCGGCACACATGGGAAAATCTTTCTTAGGGATCAAGGTTGTGGTTCCTCTCAAAAGCACGCTAGGGATCTCTCCACCTGCGACAAAGCTATTGTACACCTTCACCAATGGGTAATAATTCTAGTTTTTAAAAAGAGTTTCCGTCAACTCCTAGCAGGTATGGGCTAGTAACGGAGGTAGATTTGACAACCTCACTCACAGTGATGGGTCTACACAATCTTGTAAATTACTCGTCGTAATGCCATATTGGGTTCAGGGCCATAAGAAAATAACTCATTGAGGATCTTATTCTTCTCTACAAGGGTTTGAAATTAAAGCCTCCACTGGGAAAAAAAAATTATTGGTTTAGTCAATTATATTTTGACAAAACTGATCATGTGGTAGTTGTTTCTCCATATGGTTTTAGCTTTGTCGCATGGTAAATGATGTCTTTGGAGAACAATAAAAACAGAGTCAAGAAATAAACGGAAATTAAACATTTTGTAAAAAATAAATCCGTGAATTGTTCAATTTTCTCAGTTAAGGCGGTCAAAATGAACAGAAAGTATGAATGGCGCTTACTTTCAGCCTAAATAGGAACAACATTTTTGTCTCTTATCTTCACATGACTCTAAATAAATAAGTTAGTCATATTTTATCTATGAATATTATTTTACGTCTGATGTAGAACGATGACTCTTTGTGTATTTGTTTTATCATGTTCATTAATTTTTTTTTACTCTAATAATATTTCCCTTATTTTTTCATGTAGAGATGAAAAAAAATTGAATCAAAAATAAAATAGGGACTACATAAGTATTATAACGACATTGAGAAATTATTTAATGCAATTTATTAGTATAAAATAAAATATATTATTTCGTATGAATTAAATTCATTTAATTTTATAGTAATTTTGATAAGTAGTAGATGAACCGCTCAACTATCCATACATAGACATATTTGAGTCAATTATTGGCTTTGTATTCAAATTTGAAAGATGAATTAAATGTACCGAAGAATTTTAGCTATGGTTTAAAACTTTTATTTGATTTATGATAGTTATTGGTCCCAATATGGCCCTCTCAAATAAATTAAATAAATTCTTTCATTTTGATAATGAGTTTTGACTAATTTAAATAGAATTTGTTACGTAGTTTTAGGGTTGATATGAATAATTATTGACATAAATTTAAAGGAATTTGCTGAAGAGTACATGTAAATGTAATCCAGGCTCAATTTGAGAAAAAAAAATCTTTAAAAAAGATGCCATTGGATTAAATAAAATATATCTCTTTCACATTGTTTTAATGTGACAATCAATTTTGGTACTTTAGGTATAATTTCCGACGCCTGCAAAGGTTGAAAAAGAATAATTTGTAATAGAAATTGACACTAATTCGTCAAAGAATACAAATTTTGAGAAAAATCCTTATACTTTGCGTTAGTTTACTTTCTAGCGGTGCTTCAATGTCTCTTGTACTTTAGACAAATTTATTAAGCAAATTGGGAAAACGAAGGCCACGTGATCAATATTTGACTAAATATAGTTGTTTAAACGACAATTCTTTTTGTACACTAGGGAGCTTTTGGATAGATTTGAATATTTTTATGGCTATAACACGGCATTACTTTACTAGCAAAAAAATATCGAGCATACTTTGTTGTCAGCTGTCAATGTTTTCGATTCTTTTCACCTAATTCGTCTTTTGAATGTTGATTGGTAGAAGAAGAATTAGCCTTTGTTAAGTTGTAAACACTTTTTAACAACTATTGAATAAAAAATCAATAGTTGGGAAGAATTTGCCCAGAATTGGCTAATTACAACTGATTTTGGCCCTTTATTATGTTTCTTTCCGAATGAAAGGTTGCATTACACAATAAAGGTACTTAATTGATCATTAAGTATGCAACTTTGATTAATTAACCCTTCTAATTGAATTAAAAAAGGTAAACTCTTGGAAGGGAAGAAAAAGTTGCATACGTCATGAGATAAAATGACAAAAAATGAGTAAGGGACGTCATTTGTGGAATCATCAAAATTCTTGTGTGAAGAAAAAGGACATGAATGAAACAAGGAATCTACTCACGCTAACATGCGTTTTTTGGCACTTTGTGTTAAAGATTTAGGGACGCCCAAAAATTGATTTGTACAGAATACATATAAAAAGGAAAAATATCTTCATGTGACGTTAGCATTAGTAACTTTTGTTATATGGCTTTGCCTGTAAGTATCTTAAGTCATGATTGGTTACGTGTGTTAAGTGACTTTTTTAAGATTTTACATATCTCAAGGTAACGAATTGTTAATTACATATCCCTTAACATTGATATGAAGAAAAGTTAAATTGAAAGTAATTAAACTTTGTTTTTCTTCTTTTTCAAAGTAATTATGTGAGCATCCAGGGCAGAAAATTCCAGTTCTTTTTTTCTTTTCTTAAGCATGCTATTTGTATGTTTATGTTAATATGCTTGATGCATGAATTCTTTAAATATCTACGCATTTAATAGTAGCTTCTGAAAAAATCATTAATTCTTAAATATATATTTATTATGTGTTTACATCATAGAGTCAGCAATTCCCCCCCCCCAAATAAGCAATTCATTATAATGTTTTTCATACCTATGTTACATAATTGTATGCACTGTGTACGTGCTACTGTTAAGATTCAGTCTGGAAATCCTGTTCAGTCTGAACAGGTTCGATAGAAAACTTTGTTCTAGATCTGGGATATCTAACCTTTTAATATTACCGCATTACCACTTCAAATAATTTAATGGGGCACGAAACCTATTACATTTAATTTAATGAAAAATGGCTTCATAGAAACAACAATGAAATACATATTTATTTCAAATTTAGACCAAATCTATTTTTTCAAGGCTAAACTGCTTCTAAAAAGGGCTTTTTTTTTGGGGGGAGCTTGGTTTTTTTGAAGCAATTATATATTTTGCTTCCCTACATAGTTTCATCGAATGACTTTTACTTAAAAAATAAACCATCCTTTAATTTTTTTGCCCCAGAGTGATAATTTTTCAAAAATTCCTTTTGGTCGGGATATAATTTGCTATCTACGTGTTTTGATGATGTTTTGACAATTTTGATATAAAAACTGCTTCAATTAAAAATGAGTAGTCCGTCACAATTAAACATTAAGTGGGCCATGGGCCTCGGGTAGGACATCCCTGTCTTGATCGCTCCCCATGTAAAACTTAATACTTATATCTAATGATGAAAATCTGGTGTATGCTTTAATTGTCCCGTTTATTTGGAATGGTTACTATGAAGAATGAAGTTTATTTTCATTAGCAGTTGGCATTATTATTTAATTCCTGAGTACCACATTCAATTATATTCAAAACCTGATTGAACATTCGTGTCTGCTCATAAAAGATGGAAGGTAACCTTGAGGACTTGTTGAGGAGTTGTAATTGTAAGTCCTTTTTGGGCTCGGAACAAAATTGAGGATCAACATCAGAGTAATTCTAGCAAATGTATGTATTGATTTCCTACTCTCCTTCATCCCTTGTAACAGCTGATTGTGGCTAATCTAATGAAACGCGTCATGAGCAATATTCTTTCTCTCCTCCAAAACATTTTTCAAACTGTCAGGGATACCTTGTCGATTTTCCGTTTCTTTATTTTTAAAACATGCCCATTCTACACTAGATTTTTATCTATCCTTATATCATATATTTAAGGATCTCATTTTTGTTCTCTCTTCATGAATGAAACAATAATAATAAGAGTTTCATATTTTTTTTAATATGATGATATGAGCCAGAGAGTACTTTAGTCTCTAGAGCGCTCACTGGTTGCCCATTACCAACACACACTCTTTCATTAACCTCACTACACTTTACATTTGGTATTTCCTTTGTTATATGTATGTAGTGCACCATTCCTTTCTTTTTATAAAAGTTTGTTGTTAAATTGTGATCTTTTCTTGCAATCAAGGAGTCCAACAGCAAGGTTAATATAGTTTTACTCATAAAAATTGGGTTTAAGGAACATGCACAACATTACATGGGTGCTAAGGGGGAGGAGGCGTCAAGTTAAAGCCTCTAAGAACTAAATTATAGCCACAAGTGGCGTCATAAGGAACAAGGGACAAAATTCGGAAAAAGTGAAAAAAGTGTTGACAAGTTATCAATAAAAAAACAATTAAAATGATTTTTCATCTAAATTGATTGACATTTGTATTTTTGACAAATTATCGTGAATATCTATAAATTGTAGTTGAAGTGGGAATATATTTGATTGTTTTGACAGGTTTTATTTAAAAAGCAATATGGGGGTCTTATTATTCATAAATCAAATAAAGATTTTGAACTATAATTAAAGCTCTCACGTATCTTAATTTATCTCAAAACTTAAATACGAAGCTTATAGTTGACGCATATATGCCTATAAAGTATTGGGATGTAACTATATATGAAGTAAAAATATTTTTTTTTTCTTAATTTTTGTTCAAGATCATTTTATGTTGACACACCACGTGTATAAATTCAAAAAGATTTATTCGAGATACAAAATATGAAAAAATACGTTGACCATCATTTAATTTTCACATGTTTTTCTTAATGGATATTGTAGAGCATTTTGTTCAAATTTACAAATAATGCTTCTTTGTGGACTAAAGGTCATACATATATTCTGAAATACGATGATAAAAAACCCTTATATATTTCGTGCAAATTTGATATTTGGCACATGAAGCATGAGAGATGAATATTAATTTTTTTTTCAAATAATGTCCATAGAAAGAAACTCATATCATGAGTGAGACTCAGGCTCACAGCAGCAGTGATTCTAATTACGAAATTCCCTACAACTTTATCGTGGATCAGTGCAAAATATATAGCTACGTCATGTAGTTTAATTGTTTATAAGACCTTAGATGTTTTATCAAAACAAATTTAAGCTTTAAAATATTTTAACTGCGTCTGTCTGCAAATACAAGTTTCAAAATAATTGCTCTATTGTACTAAAAATATTTAGACTTGAACTTAATATTTTTTTAGAATCCTTTCAAATGGAAAAAAATAAAGAATAAATAAACAGAGCTATAATATAAAGAAAGAAAAATAGATTTTATCTGCTGTTAACTTAAACAAAGCGAGCAAAAAAAATATATACAATATACTCATTAGACTGTTCAGTTTTCGGGATTACAATTTTCTCCTCCTGTACAAAAAACTTTTTCTCTTGGGGACAGTAAAAACACTCCCTTTGTCAAATTTTGAGGCTTCATAGGACAATTTTGCTTGAAAAATATGGTATTTTTTATTCGAAATTGGTCATTTGGAGACCTCTAGTATCGTCCAAAATATGATATTATGAATAAAAAGAATTACTTTTCATAATTTTTAGTGTTCAGTTTATCAGTTAAAAAGTTTGTGCACCTTGTTTTAAATCATTTAAGGGTTCTAAAATGTGCTCAATGATCTCTACTTTATGTAACACAAGATATTGCCAACTCAGTTTGTTCAACAACTGTGTCTTCACCTACAAGGTGAAGATACAAAACTTGCAGTCGAATTTAATTACGATTATATCCCCATTATTTTTAATTACAGGCGGCCATTACAACACCATACGACAACGGACACAAAAAAGAATACGTTTTGTTTTAATACCATGTCTCTAAGTATAAAAATGTCAGAGCAATAACAAAAAAGGCAACTTGTGTGCGACTCCATGCCTATGTCAGTGCCAAGAAGGATGCAAACACTATTGGCATCTCTATCCGGATTGCCTACCAAATCAAAAAAACAAAAAAAAAACATTACTATCCCAAACTTCTGCAGCAACAATATAGCTGACTTCTGGTCTTCCTCCAACCCTGACTTCATGCCACTGGACTTTTTAGTTTTAGATGTTTTGAAGAAGGATGTCTGTCGTACCTCTCATTCTATTTTGGATTAGCTCCGAGCTGCCATCATGACAGCGTAGTACGCCGGAGACCCAGCCTTCATCGTCCAGAGCCTAATCTGTTTGTCAGTGTGTCGAGGCTGTTAATGTATATTCAATAAAAAATATAGCGAAATCTTGTATTTAAACATATCACAAATTGGGCTTGAATTGTCCTTTCTTGATTCCATACAAAAATCACGTTGAATACAAAGTTTTGGGTTCCCACTTCGTAGGGTTCCATTTTTTTATGTTATGTTTGATAAAACTACAAAACATTGAGGACATCTTAAACTTTTTAAATTAATAAAATATTTTCTTTTACTAATAGCATCATATTTGGGGCAGTACTGTGAGACCTAAAAATGTTCAATTTAAATTCAGAAGTACCCATTTTCCAAACTAAAATGACTTGTACCACGCCGAAAATGGCCAAAAATACTTCAAACTTTGCCAAAATTAGTTTATTGATTGCTCCCAAGAGAAAAGATCTTTGTGCAATGTGCAGAGAGACACAAATATTTGCCAGAAAAAGGGGCAATCTAATACATATTTAAAAAAATTTGATTTCTTTGTTGAACTCTATTTATTTAGGAATACAAAGTACTATTTAATTTGTATTATATTTTGTTAAAAGATTTCTTTATGTGAATTTAATTCATAACGAGGTTCTTATTTTTTCATTAAGTAAGTCTGATTTATGACAAAGGCTATTAATAGAGAATGAGTATTCATAATTTATGTAAATATTGCATTCTATTTATTCATAACTCCTATTAACACATTTTCCCAATTTTTATTCCCATAGCAATAACAATTGATTCACATTTTTTAATAGCTTTTAATTCTAAATAATATATGCAGACACTGCAAATAGTACTTAAAGTGATCAAAATTGATTGTCACAATATAATACGTAGAAATTGATAGATTTTATTTGAATGGTACCATATCGGAGTCAATATAAGCCTCTTAAACAGTTTTAAAACTATAGTTAAAACTCGTGGGTATCTTAATTCAGACTAAAAAAAAATTGAATACATACCCTATAATTGACTAGGTATAAGGTATATATGCAGAGTCTTGGAGGCTTATTATACATACCCGATTAGAGTATAAGTAAATTTGTATCCTCCTTAAAGATCCGAGATCCGAACCGGCTTCTGATACTTGGACATTTACGGGTCATAAAAACATCCAATGATTTTTTTGGATCTTAAAAGGCTTATTGTATTCTGTAATATAAAAAATATATTACCTATATGGAACGTAGAGTCTCTATTTATCTTGAGTAGTGCTTGGAGCCACATCTCTATATTCCATACGGTGTTACTTCACTATAACAAAAATTTATTTAGTTGTCACCTGTCGATGTTTCTTTTTCTTTTCCTCTAATCAATATTCTTAACATTGATTGATTGGATACGAATTAGTTCTTATTAGGCTCCGAACAATTATCCAATATTATTGAATAATAATTTAATAATTGGAATAATAGGCTAACTACCAAGTTATTTTCGGCCTTTTTTCTATTTCTTTTAGAAGGAGAGGTTGTGAGACCTAATAAGGGTAACGGTATGCCCAATGTTATTATAAGAATCATTCTATTAAATAATAACTAATAATTATGTTTTAATAGGAATACCATTGAGCTATTCATTGTTCCGGCCTTAATCTGGATCCTATTTTATTAAGCTCCGAAATTGTAGTAAAATACTGTTAAAATGTAAGACAAATATCCATCCAATTTTGGCTTTGGATCTGGATCCGAAAGTTCTGGTACCTCGAAAGTTACTTGAATATTAAGTCTAAAGATCTGAACGGATCAGATCCGAGAAAATGTGAATATCTCATAACTTTATATATATGAAGTAAAAAAAATAAATTGGGATTTTCACTTTTCCTTGATTTGTGTTCCATATTGTTTTTATGATGACACACCATATTTAAGTAAAGCATTGTTTCTACAACTAATTATTAGTAATGCAAAATGAGTGTTTGGTTGTTACATGCTATTGAACCAGTCATGCAAAGTAGCAATGGCTAAAGTAAAAAAAAACCTTGTAGTTTTTTTTTATTCCATTGTGATTTTATACCAATAGAATAAATCACTTGTGCTATATGAAACATTTTATGTATTTTCCTATTACTAATTTATTAATGAAGTATGTTTTTAGGGTGGTCCAGACCCTTAAAATACTCGATAGGCTCTCCGGGATACTGCTTATTCCAGATCTGTCCTCCAACGCAAAAAAACAAAAAAGTATAGCTCAATAATGACTCATTCAGAAGCTGCTTTGGATCCACCTAATTGCTTGAGATTAACCTTGGGTCTAGAAATAATATTCAACATCTTGCCATGGCTTAGAAAGGTCGCTGAAGTGTCTAAGTGAGCACCACTATCATTTCATTGGGAAGGAAATATGGCCCCCACAAGTTTTGATATTAATCCAATGGAATATTTTGTCTTGAGCTACGTTGAATCTAAAACCTATTGAATATATTATGCCTTCAGGTACTCTCTGATTGCCTCCATTAAGGAGACAATGATCAAAATGCCAAGGAACAACCTTGTCAACGCCTTCACCCCCTTCCGTGCCCGTATACAGACCTTGATTGATGCTGGAGGCAAATACATCAAATCAGCTCTTTTTCAACATTCATGTGCACAATTCAAGCAATTTTAAAGTAATCCACTTAAAAATGTACTCTCAGTGATAGTTAAAAGGTTTTCGAAAAATGATCTTAATACATAATTATTAAATGTGCTGTAATTTTTATACGCAAAATTTGCTCGTGATTTTATGCTGAAATCGCAGTAATGCTTGATTATAATTGTTTAGTACTTAAATATAACATTCAATTAGAATGTACATACATGTCCTTTTTTATCCTTGTTCAAATGTATTTTCCTAACTTTTTTTTTTTTCCTATAAAATTATTTAACGATTCCTTCGATACACATTACGATTATTTATCACGATTAATTGTTAATACATATGCGTGTGATGCATGAATAAGTTTACATTCAATATTTGTACAAGAAAAGACCGTTTTTAGTGTGTGTACCATAGCAGTCATGATATCAACACTGCACCAAAATTGGTATTGGGGATTCTTGGTTTGTTGCATTCGAGTCAAAATTTTGGAGCTCGGTCAAGTTCGAGTTTTGAGTTTTGCGTCGAGTGGAGTTGTTGTTAGGGGAAAATATCAATTTATGAGTTCGGTTGGGTTCGAGTTTTTGAGAATTTACATGCATATGTTGTGTCAATATAAAAACAATCTTGAACAAAAGTCAAGTAAAGGAGAAAATCCTTTTTTTTAAATTTTATTTCATTTATACATCCACCACAATAATGTTTTCAGCATTCCAGTTCAAGTAGAGTATAATTTCCAAATAATATTTCGAGCGAATTCGAGTAACATTCAAAAGTTTTTCCGTCATAGGAAAGTGTAGTTTTTTCAAGTTCAAGTAATATTTGAATCCATAACTAATATTACTTGGGACTCAAAATGACTCAGTGGAGGGCCTAGTTAAGAAATTCGAGGGAGATTACGTTATCAGCGTAATTATATTTTAATGACGTTATGGTAGAACATCTAGAAATCCAATGTTTAAATATCAATTTAGTATAGTACCATTTTAAATGTGTCAGTACCTCGGGACAATTATAGTAGAAAATTATGATATCATTTGCACAGTGATGTAATGGAAATTAATTAATAATTTTTATAGCATAATTGGGCAACAAGCTTAATGCTTGATTAATTATATATATATACAAGGCGGAATTACTTGAAAATAGGCTTAAAATGTACATATTCATATTAATAAAGAGTTCATTAGATTTATCCGTATCCAGCATCTACCATGGTCTGGATCCAGTCTCGGAAGGAGGAACAGGTATTGATGGAATAGTTGTTTGGTCATTTCCTCTTTAATGTAGGCAATCAGAGAGTCCTTGATGGCAAGATATGTTCCATTTTCTAAGATTTGGCGTAGTCCTAGACAAATAATAAATTGAATTAAAATCCAGACTGCTAGGAGAAATATCTCCTTCCTGTAGCTCTTCTCATCTCAGAGCTTCTCACGGTCACTTTGCCAGCTCTAAGTATTTAGCATTGGAACTAAAACATTTACGTGGGTCATCATCATTGATCATACTCTGAAACTATTGGATAAATTCGCTTGTATTGACTTTCCTGATCCTCAGTCTCTAGAAGATTCTTACAAATCTTTTACACGGTCAGGATTGTAAAGGAAGTAACATTTGAGACCTCCGGATTTGAAATCTCTATGTTATTGTGTATAGAAATATCGTAACGCCGTTCCTCGTCTGTAAATTCAATCTTCTTTATCTCTGGAACAGCTATCGCCATGATGTCCAAAAATTCACTAAAGTATGTTGATCCGACAATGTTTCTGCCAGATAAAAATCTACCTTCAGACAGCTACATCATAATAAAAATGCCGGCTCACATAAGTGCCAATTTTATCTTAATGCCCCCTATATTTACGTGCATTTATATATATTTGGTAGCTTATTGCTAAATTATGTTCTTTTTACACTTAGTTTGCGTTTAAAATGATTTTTGTGCACCTCCAAGTTTTTGATATACAATTTCATTATTATAATTATTCTCATAGTCAATGGTTATTTTATTGGATAATTTTATATATTTGTACATAAATAATAAAACAATTCTCTTAACCCTCCGTTCTTTTCCCTTCAAAAAGTCTTTCTTTGGGGTTTCAAGACTTTTTATCTCATTTATTTTTCGACAAAAATGTTTTCTGTGATAGTAATAACGATCAAATATGAACATCATATTTACGATACCCTTGAAATTAATATTGCTGCTCTATGCGTTTGATAAAATTAGTAGATATTATTTAAGTTTATTTTACTTATTTTTTTATAAGAATGTGAAATTTGATAAATTGAGTGAGAGTTTGTCAAATAAAAGAATAATTTCCTTATTTAGAAAAGAGTTTTTGTTGTTATTACTTTCTTTTGGAATATTTTCCTTGTTCTTCTTTCGCTCCTCTGCATAAAAAATTTCAGCATCTAAGTTCCATTATAATATAATATTTACATTTTTGCTATACTAAACCTCGATCGGAAATAGCCAAATCAATGAATAATTGATAATGACTCCCAGAATATTCGAGAAGGAAGCAGGAAAAATAGACATACAATAAAAAAAATAAAAAAGGAATTTCCGTTGTAAAAAGCTTGCGAATACAAAGACTTTTAGAAGTAACAGGTTGAAGTCATAAAGTTGTAAAAAATATGACCTCATCTTTGTGATGAGGGCAGTACAACTAAAATGACGCTTCATTAAATTAGCTGCCAGCAGATATAAGTGAAGGAAATAAACAAAAATCCCACCTCGTATAAAGCAAGGACATAGGTAGGAATGACTGAAATGTCGGTACTCTTACTTATACTTATTACTCTCAATTATTCATGAACTCGCACACTTTATTCCTAGATTTTCCCTCCTCAAGAATTAAAGAATAATTTTAACAGCTTTGGAACATAAAAGTTTATGACTTATTTAAAGTCATGTTTGTTACAAATATAGTTAAGTCTTATAAATAGGTATGTATATCCAAAGTATTTTTATAGTGCGAGATTTTGTTGTTATCAATCTGAGACTTAGGAGTGTTTTTATTTTCTGATGAGGTTCTCATTAGTCTTTCATTCTTTAGCCACGAGTATGAATGACAGAGGTTACTACTGAGGCTTTAACATTGTAAGTCCTTGTTCGACAAAGAGGAGAATTGAGGATCAATATCGGAGTAATTTCTTGATAGTTTCGGAGTGGGATTTGTCTTTATTTCCTTCCTTTCATTGCGGCTCACATAATATTTAACGAAGCGTCATGACACCTGAACTGCTCCCATCCCAAACATTCTTCAAATTTGAAAGGGTTACCATAGTCATTTTTGTTTCTTGCGAAAAGGCTTAAGATTTACGACCCAACTTGTAAAAACCACGCAGGATATATTTATAATTAATCTTTTTTGTTTTACTGTTTGTAATATATATATATACTCGTGTTCACTCGCTATACTCCTGTGAGAGAATAAAGTTTTTGACAAATAGAAAAAGTGAATCCAACCACAGAGTTTGATTTTTTTTCTTTTGTTACTGATTTTAGTTTCTTTGATAAAATCTTAATGGAACTTTTTTTTTTACCGTGCAACCACAAAGGTTTGCGTATTTTAAGCAAATAGCTACCTTTGACAAAAGAGGAAAAAATATTATTTCCTTTGTTATCAAATCAATGTGAAAGAAACGATTATATTATTTCCATTATCATCAAACCATACGCCATTTAAGCTGACTGTCATGAAACTATATACAAATACCTGCCCTTATCTTTATCAACAGATTGATACACTTTTTGTAATGTTACAATCTTTTAGTATGTAATAAGTGAAATGGTTCTGTCCACAATCCACATGCAATGATTGAAACTTTTAATGTGTGAAGAAAGTTCATTCACAAAGCTGTGAAAAAAATAACCTATTTCGATGGATATTTTGAGAAGAAGATCTGTTGCACTCTTCATATAAATTTTGAAATTTGTAACAGTGTGGTATGCCATGGACAGACGCCTTTCATCGTCAAAAACCGTCAGTCTGTTTGTTGGCATATTAAGACTGTTATTGCCCTTAAGAAGTACCTATAGCTTAATATAGTATTAAAAAATATCAAAAAATTGATTTTGAGTTATCTATTCTTGATTTAATAAAAATCACGTGTTTCATAATATAATCATGCATCTGGAAGTAATGGCTCTTAACTATGTAAGTCTCGGCAAATTAACATTATACGAAGTTAAGTTTGTTGCCTAAAAAAAGATAGAGAAGAAAATTGATACATAAATTGAGACAATTAAACAAGTCTACGGTTTGGGTATATATATATATATATATATCCGTACAAATCTGTCTAAGGGATAACTTAAACCGAATCAACAAAATATTCGATCTTGGACTGAGTCTTAAAATGAGTGTTTATAAGAAGTATTATTTCAAAAATCGTTGACGTCATTAAATAGGAGACATAACTGGATTAAATTCATCTAAAATAAGTTATTTTATTTTTTTAGCAGGAAACTCAGACATTCAAACCATAACAAAACGATAAACACAATGGAATGAAATATTTTATTGCATGAAGGTAAAGATAATCGGTTATCTACGTATGTTTTTGTTGTAGGGTAGACCATGGACAGTTGTAGCACGGGACAGCTCCTATAGTCCTTTTATTTCCGAACATCACAAAGGCTACAGTCCATAAATTTACACCATAAGTATTACACCTGTATATGTAGTGATGAAAATTGTATGTATTTTGTGTATGTTAAAAAAAGAAACCAAAAATCAAACTCTAGCCACAATCATCTATGACAAGGGAGGATGAGGAGAAGGGATTAAACAAAGGCATTGACAGGAATTTCTCCCATGTTGATCCTCAATTCTACTCCGAGTCAAACAAGGACTTACAATTATAACTTGGCAGCAAATCCTCAAGGTTACTCTCCGTCTGTTATGAGCACTCAAGAATATTCAATCAGGTTTTGAATATGATAAAATTTATTTGAAAGAGGAAGTCTACTACTCAGGAATTAGATAATAATACCAACAGAGTAGGAATAGAAAATTCATTATTCAGATTACCAATTCTAACTAATGAGCCAGCTAAAAAATACAAACGATTTACTTCACCCATTATAAGGTATTGATTGATCCATCAATTTGATGCGTTTGAGCAATGTTAGCACAGTAATGTACATCCGCACTATGCAGATTAGAATTGCGATCACAAGCTATAATTAAGTATGTACATTATGTGTACCAAATGCAAACCATAGGGAGAGAGTGCGGGAAAAAATGCCCAAAACTAGCACATGTTTATTATATAAATCTATATGCTGTGTACAAGTTGCAACTAAAAATGAGATAAATTATTTTAAATGAAGGACTTAGAGTATTTTGGGATAAGGACCATGCAATAATGGAGTATTCCATTGGTGATCCATATATTAAAAATGTAATTTTTCACTAATTATTTTAGAAATTAATAATATATAATTACTCTGTAGCACATTATAAAGTTCAAATGTCTGCAGTTATATTACACATAAATACATAATATCCATGTAATTTCAGAAGATAAAAATGAAATGTATGTATCAATTTATAGTTGGTAGTTAGATTGACTAAATAATACATTGAAAGGGGAAGGAATTGCACTTAGTACATTTTTCTTATACAAGTTGTAACTTGTATAAGAAAAATGGGAGGGAGGGTTCAGAGCCTTTTAGTGGGGCTTGAGCCTCTTCTAAAAGGGCTAGTGGAGCCACTAGTTTAGCCAGTCTTTACTTGTAGTTGTTTTTTTTTTTGCTTATTTGGGATTCATATAATTTGAATTATTAATTACTTTGCTACAAGTTAATATATTTATTCAAACTCAGTCAGTAAGGATTAAATTGATATAGTTTAAGGCTCCATCAAAAGGGGACAGTTGGCACAAGTGCTGCAATATTTGATAATTCTTTATTATCATCCTAATTTTTAAATAAAACAGGGCCTGAGGATGTTTGTGTGAGTGAATTTCTCCGATTATATCTTAATCTAATGTAATACATTAAAATTTAAAAATTATATAACCTGAAAAGTCTAGTTATTTACTATACCGTCTCATTTTTTTTTAAATCGATAATTTACATTCGATATTTGGCTACGAGGACAGTTGCAACGTTGACGAATTCACTTCAAATATAGTTAGTAGAAAAAGTAACGACTGGAATAACCTTTCAATAAATTCTAAGATTGAAAATAAGTTCAGGGATCTAAATCAGACCAACTGAAAGTAATTGAAGCATAAAAAAAAAAAAAAAAGTGTTGCAAGGACATCCAGCCTCCCTACCTATAAGTTACATATTCCTTGAAATATTCAGACTTTGTCTGTTATAAAATGTATGCTTTGAATGAATATGTTGAAAAACAAAAAAGCTTTAAATCATATTTAACGTGATAAAAACTCCACAATCTGTTAACATAGTGTTTTTTTTTTTAGTTTACTGAAAGAATGTAGGTATTTTTTTCTTCAAATGAGGATCTACCATATATGTGTATATATCATATCTACCAATGAGAAACTTTAAAACTTGGTCAAACATAAATTAAATTAATTTATCAGGTATATATTTTTCTACAGATATCACAACTGGTTTAACTGAAATGAATTAAATATAACAATTGCGCTTAGAAAGGAGAAGTCTGGAGCAAGATATATATATGGTACTATTGATTTAAGACCCTTGCATATTGTATGTATCAGCTACCTGTTTTATGGTTTTTGGGGGGGAAGGGAGAAAATGAACTGTGTCTTTAAAGAGGAGAACCCTCTACATTAAAAATAGCATGACTGCAGGGAATACATATATTATAATTATTTTTAGAATCATACAAATTTATTTTATAATATTAAAAAAAAAAAATTACAACAAAATATATGCAAGAATGTTTACTTCAGAAGGAGAAGTTAACTCCACGAGTACTTATCATATAATCCACAAAAAAAAAGAACATATTCACCAATCCTTTTTTCTTAAGGTTATTCCGTAACGCTTTTCTGACTGATGTTTAACTTCCACCACGCTATTTAATAATAACATCAAAGTCTATAGTATTGTTACTATTAATCACATCATTTCTAGTATTATATGGTGTTAATATACAGTTGCTATACTCTATAACGTCAAAATCTGTCTGTCTTCCCCATCACTTGATGATCTAACTTTGTATTTTTATTTACCTTGGTTATTTCTTTTTTAATCGCTAAACTTGCTATTTTTTTTTACAATTACCCCTTCTTTGGTAATAAATAACTTAATACTCAATTAAGTAATTTTAGCCAAAACTGATTGTAAATGCTTTTTCGGCTTTTTTTTATACAGTTTGATTGAGCAAATTAATTGGATCATTTAATAAATATATATTTCCTAAATATGATTTGTCTCATTTCAATTAGGTAAAACGCTGTTAAATATGAGTTAGCTATCAACATAGCAATATGATTCTTTTATTGGATAATATAAATATTTTAAAATTAAGGTTTTATTAATTTTCTCCTACCAGAATAATATTTCAAAATGTTTTCCATACAGAAAAACATATACTATGTCGTTATTGGGGCTAAAAGGTTTCAATCATTAAAAAAAAGTTTTCCCCCAAAAACCATTCTTAAAATAGTTTATTCTTACAAGTTTACTTAAATAGGGTTCTTTTGGGAACAAAAAATACCCAAAAGGTCTTTTATATGAAAGGAAATTATTGGTTCTTTCAGGATCTTGGAGTGCTCACTTCTTGTAACTTGAAGTTCAGTACACACATTTTCAATATTGTGAGAAAAGCCAATAAATAGAGCTATTGGTTTCATCAAAAGGAGTTTCAGCACATGACATATGCAGGAAATAAAGTCCATGATGTTCCTACATTAATATATGCTTTACATTTGGGAATTATATTTATAAAATTATAAATATTATTTAACCTCAAAATTTCCATAGGCGATTTGTTTGAATGGTGTACAGAAAGTCTTTAACTAGTAGTATGTCATCCCATCTTAGTACCGATCCTTAAGACTGGCAGTCCTTCGGACTGTAAAATAAATCATTTAAATGGCTCTAGTATGCGTACAAAACAAGAGATTTCTGATTCATATTTTAGTACAGATATCAATTTGCTACCTATGAAAAATAGTATTTGTAAAATTCCCAGATGTTTATATATTTAAAAAAAAAAAAATGTAATTTACAACCTCAAAATAATGTATGCTTTAAAAAAATAGGGATTTGTTTCATGGATAAAATCTTAGTGAGTTTATGTACCATATATGTATGTAGTATAAAAGTGACTGAATATTTTTAAAATGCAAAGTTTGACTAATTTATGAGGATTTTCCCCATTCATTTTTGGTTCAACATTTTTTTTTTATGGACCAAGGTATGGTATATTATATCAAAGTGAGAAATTTATGTTATATATAAATACATATTAAATTTTCTTTTAGAGGATGAACCTTTTTATATTTCACCAAAACCTACATGTTTATAATATGAACTTGCAAGTAAAGATAACAATATTTATAAAAAAAAAATCTGTTCATTGGATGAGAGTGAAAAGAATATTAAATTACTTCAACGAAGCAAAATATTATCACACTAGATTTGTCTGATTATAAAATGGAGCTCTAAACTAATAAATGAGTACAAATTAGGAAAACAATTGAGACTTTCAATATTCAAAATTAACTATCAATCTTAATTGTAGCTGTTCAACAAAAAAAAAAAAAAAAACTTATGGAGCGGATGTACAATACATCGTGTCTAGAAAAATACATAAATCATAAAATATCAATCAGTTTTAATTGTTCGTCAAAATAGAAAAAATATATTTGTGGGCCGTTAACACAAAAGCAAGCTAGAATGTCTCAAAAATTGAGTGTGGATTACATTTGTATTCATAGACTAATAATGAATCATGGGACGATTCCAAAAAAATCCCGATGCGATTCTAGTAAAAATTACCGATTCCAAACCCGATTCTTTAATATTTTAAAGAATAGTTAAAATAGTACAGAGGATTATACAATATATTTATTTATATATATTTTTTGGGAGGGTGCTTGGTTTTTGTAATTTCGTTGAAAAAAAATCCAAAAAATAAAATTTTTCGGAAAAAAGTTCCAAATATATAATTTGATTTTTAATTTTTTTTTTTCAAAAGTCTAAACTATTCACAAGAAATTACCGAAATAACAGATGTTTAGGAAAAAAATTTTCAAAATCCCTATTCGTTCTCAAAAAAAAAAAAAAAAAAAAAAAAAAATTAAATTTCTAATACAAATTTTTTTGTTATATTATAAATTTTTGGAGATATTTTGAAAAAATACATAATTATTCACAGAAAATTAAATTATTTTGAAAAACATAATTTAAAATTAAATAAATTTCAAATATATTATTCTTTTGAAAACAAAAAATTCAAATATTAAATTTTTTTTTAAAAGGGACGAAATTTTTAATTTTTTTCTTCTTTTTTTTAGGGGGGGGGGGGCTTATTTTTTTCAAACTCATTTTTGAAAGTAATAAATAAGAATCGGAGTCGCAAATTAAACTTAATTTTCTCTATACCGATTCAATAAAAAACACGCGATTTTCCGATTCCCATTAATACTTCCATCACTGTTAATAATCGTCAATTTCTATGCATAAATTATTCTTATTAACCCTTTTGGAGTTGCCTAAAATTAACTTACAATAGTAAAAAGGAGGAACTCGGTAGAGTGCAAAACCTCCTCAGAAAATCAAATTGAGTTCTATATCTCAATTGGTTTCCAAAGTTATTTTAATTAACTTTTTTTTTGTTACCTTGACCGTTCAAAATTAAATGACCTCTTACTATGACCATATATAATCTTCTTACCAAGTTTGATCAAAATATACCCGTTACTTTTGGCATAGTCCTGATGACTAACAGACAAACTTCGTTGCCGGAAGTAATGAGTATTTCACAGATTTGATTTAAAAGGGGTATATTTTAAGGTGCTGGAACAAGTCTGTCCTATAAGATCCGATGCAGATATGATACAGTTGCTTTTGTTTCGAGAAAAATGTTGGATCAATCAATTTCAGTCAAAAACACCCATAGGAATCAATAGTCATTGATTTGCACCTTCATTATATTTACTATAAACAGTCTCGTTTTAAAAAAATCATATTTCTTAAATATGTAACTATGAATTTATGTAAGGTTACGATCCTGTAAACGGAAAATATTTCGATATTTTATTATTAATGTATTCGTATATATTATTTCAAATATCCCTAGTTTGAATGTTTTTATTTTTAAGTGAAAGCTTGGGAATTTAAGAATATTGTTATATTATTATTTATAAATAGGTCTCCCATGGAGACGAAATTGATTAAATGTTACTGATCCTCTAAACTTGTTTATTATGTTGGTTTAGTCAAATACATCTTCTTTAAAGTTTTAAACTATATTTACAATTATTGGGTATCTTAACCAATTCCACAAACTAGAATACAAAGTCAATAGTTTACTTAAATATGTACATGAAATATTGGGTTGTGTGTATATATAAAGTAAAAAAAAATATATATTGGGATTTCCTCCTTATTCTGATTTTGGTTCACGATTTTTTAGTTTGTCGCAACACATTTTTTCTTATATGACTAAAAATACTTTATAGAATATCAAAAATTGGTGAACTTAAATATAAGAGATGCTAGGGAACGACTACAACAGGCCCTTGTTCGACCATAAAAAAACTACAACCACAAAATTTATCCTTACAAAATTGTATTATAAATTAATGGAGATTAATGGGGGAAAAAAATCAATAATTTTCTTTTTAATATTGGATAAAAAGGTAAATTGACTTTTTGTGATTGTTATGTTATTACGTACATATCATTTGAATTATTGATTAGTTTTCAATCACTTAATATAGTTTTATCAAAATACAGAAACCCACTTATTGAGTATAAATTTGAGATGCTGTAAGCTTCAGTAAAATGGGGTTTGTTTCAACAAGGTCCTAGGACTGATTTTCTAAATATCGGAGTTTCTTATTAGTTCGATCTTTTTTACCATTCAAGGGTCTTGAAGACTGCTTAGTCAGTCCTTCAGTCCTAAGGTGCTAGCTATCTTTTTTTTATTTTCTTCCCTCCTCGAACGAATTGAAGAACATAAAAACAAAGAAAAGTTGTATAGGCAATCGGTAGAGCTCAAAACCTCTACCTAAAATCAAATAGATTAGTGTATCTGAATTTGTTTCAAAGTTATTGTCAATGATGTATTTTGAACGTTATGTGCTCTCTTGACCTCTCTAAATATAATGGCCTCTTACTGTGGGCACATAACATTTTCATAGCAAGTTTGATCAAAATTGATCTGTAACTTTTGTAGTTATCCTCGTGACTAACAAACAAATTGGATAAAAACAATAGTTACTTCCTTTTAACTTATTTGACAGAAGTATCAATGAACGATAGCCAGAACGTATAATACATGAGCATTATACGTTCTGGCCACATACCACCTGTGACGTATTTAGTAAATTACTGACAAAGGACTGGACTAAAAAGACTACAGTTTTTTTAGTTGTTTTTTTGAACTGATCCAACACCAATTACAACACATTTGCTAGCCTTGAAGAGGGTTTTTTTGGTGAATTTTTCTGATCTATAACATTAAACTGATATAATCCTAATCTATATTAATAAAGCAAAATTTGTGAGTCATTCTGTATTAATGTCCAAATGTTTGAATTTATAAATATTTAATAATGAGTCACCGGGTGTTCTGTATATAGTAATTTATGATGAATATCATAAACATATCTTGATCTAAAAAATAACAATATAGTTTATTAATGAAATCTTACAAGCGTTTACATATAGTATCAAATTTGTATACAGGGTTTACTGTATATAGTGCTCCCTGATGTAAATCATATAAATACTTTTGATCTAAGAAATAACAATGTAGTCGTATTTATGAATATTGAAGGCGTGTGCAATGTGCATGTATAAGAAGATCACTATTTCTGTTGGTCTCTTATGTACACCATTTACAGTATATTTTAATATTTGAATTAAATACATATAAACGCTTCAATGTTGAAATGATTTTTGTTTCTTTTTGTTATTGAGCACTCTTAAGATCAAAGTACTCATCAGTCATCCGAATATATTATGTTTTTTTTCAAACTCTTATAATTATGTTTTCATTCTTGAGACGAGAATATATATGAATTGAGTAGTTACGTGTGAGTGTGCTCGTAAAGAACGGAGAGTAACACCGACGATTTCTTGGCGAATTATCTTCTATATTATTAAATCTTTTAGTTGAAGCCTAATTATTCTGGCAATGTCGGTTACTACCGCTTGTCTACTATAATACATTGAAAGTTAATTATTCAACACCATGAAAAGTTTAGTTCAGATCTTTATACATTTATCGTATATTCTAACTCAAATTCGATTTTTAACTGTTGGAATCATTCCTGGCGGCTGGGATAGTAGCAACATTTGACGAGCTGTATTAACATACAATTTGTGGAACAATTCCTATCTGATATCATCTCTAAATAGATCCAAGGAATAACAGATAGATATGGGTATGTCGTTGCGTCAAATTTTGATGTATCTGAGTAAAGCCAACTAAAAAATAATCGTCCAAAAAAATAAATAAAAGTGTCACAGCTGCCCTAAGTTCCTCCTATCAAACATAGCAAATAACAATTTTTGTATGAACAATAATCTCTACACATGATATGAATTAAAGTATTTTATCTGATTTTTTGACATTATATCTAGACATGAGCTGATATCAAAATACTTTCCGACCCGATATCATTAGAAAACCACTTTCTCATCAAATATTTTACAAAGGATTATATATACCCATATCCCAGAAAGTATTTGTTATATTTTGTCACAATTGGTTTGTTTCGCTTGTCAACATAATTAGGATACTAATTAAAAAAAACAAAAACTACTTTGTTGATTAATGCTTTACATGATTGAAAAGTCTAACTCGTGAGAGACACAAAAATTTGAGTCATCAATATTGATGAAAAAGGTGTTTATTTTGGAGATGTTAAAAAATCAGTAACCGAAAATCAACACGGTTAACGTGACAGTTTTTAGAAATGTTTTAGAGGAGATCTCTTTGGTTATCATGACGAAGTGTACATATATATACGTACCCACCAACGGTACAAGTGACACTTTTAAAGAAAAAATGATTTTGAATATTAATATACGTACTAAAAGAAGCTACTTTACAAAATTTCATCATAAATTACTTTGAGGTGCGACCTCTATTTAACAAACAACGCGATTTTTTAATAGATTTTCTCTTAAACCAATCATTCGATTTAAAAAAAAACCACTAGCAAATGAAAGATGAATCATTTATTACTATTATTATTATTCAATATAATCGTCTTTGGTGTCAATAACAGCCTCGACTCTACATCGAAAATGGAAGCATGTCAGGATAACAGTCTCCTTTGATAGATTCCAGAATTACTTACATATATAAATAGGCTTTTTTTATATATAAATAGAAGAGGGTGCTCCCATTGCAGGGATGCATACAAGGGAATGGAAACAAAGCAATAAGGTAGAAGAAAAAAGAGACAGAGAGATGGATGTAGAAAGATACAGAAGGAGAAAAGAAGGTGGAAGTGACTGAGAGAAGGAGAGAGAAAGAGAACAGGAAAAGGAGGTTTATACTCGGTCAAAAACAGGGTCTTAATGACCTCAGATGCCACAAAAAATACCGTAGGGAAATGCTTGATTATTTTATACGTTTACTTGCTAAATTTCAGAGTGTTCTGTTCCTCCATTTTGGATTCAATGTGTGATAAAACAAAAAACAGACATTTATATGATTTTTTTGTATGTGGGGGCATCCTAATTTTTTTTAAAGGTACTCAAGCCACTGAGGCATAATATACTATACTACTTATGAAGCAAACACGTGCATTTTTCCTTTTAATACCGAGATATTATACAGGCAACGAGGACTTACAAATCGAACCGACTGGACATATAAAACTATATTTTCAAGTTTTATACTATTAAAATTAATTTCACTGTAATTTACTTTTATTCATCCATAAAATATCCTCCATCGGCCACAAAGACATTTTGGATGGGAAGGAGGACGTATTTGAGGATTATGTAGCTAGAGCTCTTCTCTTTTTGTGGCAAATAATATCAAAGAAGAATTAATATGAACCTTATTTTTTGTTTATGGCTGGGGGGTCGAATATCTTATCTTTGTAGAGAGCTATTGTGTCCAAAGGATCATAATCAAGTGTCTCTTTTAGATATGTAATTAAAAACGTTAGCTAATCGTTATTAACATCCTATCCTAACAATCTATGAAATATTTAAATTATATAACAGAAAACAAGGTTCACAAGAGTATATAGTAGATTTTGCTGCGGCTCTAAAGTCACTAGCTAAATCGTGTTGTTTTGAGATAAATTTGGATGAAATGTTACGTAACGCGTTGGTCATGAGACTACACATTGAGACATCTCAAAAGATTTTACTAGCTGAGCAGTACTCGACTTTTAAAAAACCTTTGAGATAGTCCAGACAAGAGAAGTTGCATTTCGGGGGGTTACCTCTATTATGTAAACACTTAATTCAAACGTCATTCAGTCCAAAGAAAGAAAATTTAACATCAATCTACAATTAGTAATAAGTCTTTATTACCCTCAAAACTCCGTAGTGGCTTTGGTAAGAATCACTGGCTTGAGGACTGTCCTCCCAAGTATGTTCTTTCTTCGTTTTGTCAAAATAAAGGACATTTCAAAAACATTGTTTTAAGTTTATAAGGTTAACCGTTCAAATAGTTATAGATATCAAAGATGTAGATAATATGTTGTCCGTATAAATTCTATATTTCCTTATCTAGGACCAGGAATCGAACTCACAACAATAATTCATTAATTTGTTATTATTATTATTATATATATATATTTTGAAGAGAACCTCTGAGAAAATCATGAATGTTGATGTTAATATTTGAATTTATTGATTGTCGAGCCTTTTACGGCAAATTTATAAAGATAATAATATTCCAATTTATATTTTGTAACATGAAAAAGATTGTTGCTTTAAAATACCAGCATAAAATATTAATGTTCAAATGATTTGCAGAATGACTAAATATTTTTCCAAGGTAAATGTTTTCTTTTCTTTTAGAGCATTGGATCTTAACAAGTGGAAATTTAGATCTTGTTTAAAAACTTCCAATAGAAATCCCTTTATAATACACATGTGATATATGTACAATATTAGAGCGGCTGAAAAGTTCGTAGACTGACACGTAGATGGTGTCACTAGAACGAAATAATATAACTTTTATGTAGAATACATCCTTCTAAAGATGCATGTACAAGTAAGTATCTTAGCTGTGGCACAATTGGTTTGTGATATATAGAATTATGAATGATGCAAATTTTGTTATTGTTAAAAAAATGGATAAAAAAGAATTTCGTGTGTAAAATGAAGCTTTTTTTTTTTGGAAATAAAAAAAATATTGTTGAAGGCAAGGGTTGGCTTAATAAATATTATTCGGACTCTGAGCCAGTGAAATCAACATTGAAAAATAGTTTGAAAAATTAATACAAGTTGAAATGTGTGTCGAAGGCAATCCACGCAGGTGACGTCCTAAAAAGGCAGTTACCGACGAAAACATAAAAAAACAACTTACATTAGTTGTTTGATTAGAATAATCGAATAATTAAATATTCCTTAAATGTTCGATTGATATATTAATGGTGTATCTTTTACTTATTGATAAGTTTTCTATGATATATTATAAAGTTCAGATGCCCACATCTATATTACTTGTAAATATGTAATTTTAATTTGTAAAAATAAAATAATATCATCAATATGAAGTTGTTTACTAAATCTGTTTGAGTTTCAACAGAAAATGGACGGCTAAAATTAAATATATTTTAATAAAAATAATATTTAGAAATTTGATTAGACCCTGACTTCAACATCAATAACTCAATCAATTTTTATCCTATTATTTTAAAAATTTGTCTGTAGATTAGTTAAAGTATTTTTATCCAGATATTTACATACTTATATTGGGTATACTAAAAATAAAACCATTATTTGTAAAGTTTTTTATATTTTTGTAGCTCTCCGCTATATAACCAATATTGATCTCTTTATCCTTTCTTCTTTTTAGTTAAAATTAACTTCATAACTCTTTGCTTATTAAAACTCTAGGATATTTATGTACTATAAAAACTCGATCAAAATAAATTAGGAGCACAGAAAGAATAGATTTTTAACAGACCAAATTCTCCACCTACTAATTTTTATTTACAACACTTGTTCTCCTTGGTACTACAAATTGGTGACCACCTACTGGAACTGAACAATGCCCGGATGACGAATAAAAAGAATGTACCATCTTTTCATTCACAGCACTTTCTTTTTGTCCTCAAGGACCAAGGATGTGGTTTGATATCCCAGTGATAAACCACTTCAAGAAGAGTGTTTCGAAGTTCTCGCATTACCCTGGTCTATTGGTTTATTGTCCTCTGATATTCTTGCTAAAGTATCGGATGTGACCCCTTCACTCAAAGACTCTAAAACCCCATACGAACTGCTGAAGAATGAAGTCCTGTAGCCGTGCCAGTCTACCCTCACGGCTCGACTCCAGGAGCTCCCGGCAAAGGAAGAGTTGGGGAATTAAAAGCCAAGTGGCCTCCTCAAAAGAATAATAAACTACTGGAGGACAAATACAACTTTTTGATGGTCAACTATCATGCCAGCTCCTTTATCAGCGCCTTCCTCAGTTCATACAGAAGTCACTTTTCCCCGTCAAGGAGGAGTTGGATTTGTAGGAGCTAGCAGAGTTGTCTGGTGAGTTAGTGGCATCAGGCCCCGGGGAGACTACATACTCTCTCCATGCGTCACCCTAACGTCGTCAAATACAATCCATCAAAACGTGGCACACATGCTGACTATACGTCAACTGCAAGCCCACAAAATGTCGCCCAAATGGCAATTGCAAGCCGATGAACCCGAAAAACCATTATAATCACACGTAATGGCTAGCATGCCTCTGCTGCAATAGACAGAGTTAATCCAGTATACATCTTTGACTCAAAAAACTACTATGAGATGCCAAAGAGAACTTCAAAAAAAAAAGTATTGTTCCTTAACCCTCTCATAACTGGGGTGAGGGGGAAAGGGATGTAGCGCTCCGCTCTATAACCAATTTTATTATTTTTTTCCCTTCCTTCCTTTTTTTTTTTTTTTTGTATTAAAAGACACATTGTAACTCTTTACCTATTAAAACTCTGTTATATTTTAAAATACTATGGAAATATAAACGACTATAAAAAGTTGGATCAAAAGGAAGTAAGAACACAGAAAGAAATACACACAGTCAAAATCTGTCCATAATTTTTTTTTTCAATACGAACTCTTGGATTACTAAGGTCATCCAACGTAAACCAATGGTACTTATTACATGCGAAATACATGTTACTAAAGCAATTTATTAGAAAAATAATGGATATTTTTACTACACATAGTATATGAATATACTAAGTATTTCCATACTTTTAATAACGAAAAGTCTGAACGTTACACATTTCTGTTACTTTTTAATTAGGTGTACAAAACTTTTCCACTTTGCATTCCTGTTAAATTCGTTACACATATATTATTCTCATTTCGTTATGTCCTACACACATATTAGGGTTGAGTTTTGGGGAGAAACCCATAGATTGGTGAGTTACAACTATGAGTTTTAGTGGAACGAACGAACAATTTCGATAATTAAAAAAAAAAAAAAGTTGGTCTGGAACAGTTTCAATTCGGTTTGAATCAGTCTCATTTAAAATTTGTTGTATGTTTGTTGCTGATTTTATAGATTCATAGTTGATAAAGTCATGTGTATTTTAAAACTGTTAATATCGAAACACTATGACGTCATATGAAGTTAAACATAAATCATATTTGTACAGCTGTATATTAGGAAAGTAAATTGGTCTATAGATTGAGACTGAAATAATATGTTTACAATTTGAAAATGATTAAATTTTGCTCTAAGGTCTGAGATAGTAGTTTTGATCGTACTATTCGTCCCAATCGTTCTAGAAAAATTAATCTAAGACAGAATCAAAGGAGAAAAACCCGTCTTGGATCGAGTTTCAACACTAATGTGTTAAGTCAGTCCTCATTTAGGACTGAAGACTGCATTCCTCTCCAGTCTCAGTCAATCCAGTTTAGTCCTCAATCTTATTAAGTTTGGTCCTTGATGACGTCAATCAACTTTTTTTTTTTGATCAGTTCAGTATTCACAGTACTAATGACCAACCGAAGGAATGATAGGATCGCTCTTCAGACTGTACTGCACCGGGACAAATAAACAAGAACAGAGATAACCCTTATAATATATATATATTATAAGTTTGTCCAGTTTTATTCAATATTGTCACACTAGAGCGACTGAAATGTTCATTTTTATAGATTTTTGCAATTTGTAGAAAATACCTGCAATTATATAAATAACTTTATATGTATATAACTTTTATTTATTGTATTTTCTATTGTATGTTAATACTATTTGAAGTACATACAACCTAAAAGTACCAAAATATGTACATAAGTTATAAATTCCGTCATGATTTAATGTGAGTACAATTGTATACATTCAACATATTTTGTTATGTAGTATGTATACCATGTAATCAAACTACATACTTCTCTGTAGCTCCAAATGTACAGTTCAAAAAATGCACAACATGACTTTCGATTTAAACCATTTAGTATTTGTGTGAGCTTTTTATAAAAAAATATTTTCTAACTTATTACATTGTTCTTTAAACTCTTGGGGGATTCTTTCCAAGTTATTTTTTCATTCTTTTCCTGCTTCCCCGGCTAAAAAATATTAATTTTTGGCATATTTCATTTAATAACTTTTTTATAGAAGACATTCAATTCAAACCATTTAAACCAATTTGCCACAAACTTCATTCTACATCGGTTTAAGTTAAACAACTCCCTCTTGAACGGGAATAGACGTGGTTTTAGGCCGGATTCCCCACATCTAAGTTGCCACGTAGTTATTTTTCCCAAATAGAATGGAATTAGTAGTGTTGAGACACGGTCCAGCACCAATTTTTTTTCTTTCGGTTCGCTATAAACTTATTTTTATTGACCGATCTAGACCGATTTCTTAGTTCCGACGGAGATCTCAGACCGTGAATCGATATTTTTCGATCGCAGTTTATAGACTAATTTTTTCAGTCTCACTCTATGAACATATTTTTTTTAGATCTACCCTCATTGATGTTTTGGTTGTTCCAAAATGATTGACTCTGCCCAGTAAGAAAATAAATTACATTTAAAAGGTTAAAAAAGTATTGGAAATGTCACATATTCTCGTCCAACTCTGATAACATCGTGGAAAGGATTCACCAACTCCCACAACTGCCTGAAGAGCTCCTCTTCTTTAACTAACTTTATCAACCCCTGAACACTGTGTGTGAGGTCTTAATGGCTAAAAACAGATGTAATTCCAGGGTAGGTATTGTAGGGACTTTGTTTGATCGCTTCCACGCTTTCCTGTCGTCAGCAGGTACTCTAACCTCGTCTTTTGGCTAGCCGTAGTCCCACAAGGCAGGACTTCGACTGGACTCACTTGGGGTTACGGTTAAAGCCCATCACGTTGGGAATTATGTTCCAGCTAATAAAACTATTATAATTTATGTAAACTTAACTTATTTATAATCCAAGGCTTATATTGAGTATTCGTAAAGTTATTTTCTAAATGGTTATAAATCATAAGTATTATTAATTTATGAAACCTATGAAGTTAACTAATTTATAAGCTTGATTCACCAATTTTCAAACGTGCTCTATGGTCCATTCTATGTTCCCACACTAGTTCCCACACAATTCTAAAGTCTAAATTACTATATTGGGTATGGCATAGCTACTAGCCGTGCTAGTTCATTAATTAGACTTTTGAATAGTTAGTTTCAAACATGTAACATTGCAGTGATATGTTGAGTGTATTGTTGTTGCTCAGCTACAAGTACATAAATTATTCTCCTTAAATATGAATGTATTACCAATAGATAGATTTTGATCCATTTTATTTATTGTTCATCTAGTTAAATATTTTATTTATACATAACACAATTATTTACCACATATAGCTAATGACTACCTACTGTATAGCTATAAATTAAATCTATATTTAAAGTATATACACTCAAATGACACAATAGTACATACATATATTGGCTATAAAACATCTTAAAATCTTAGAATCGGTGTTGGGCATTATATGTACAGACTCCGCCGCCCTGGTTCTAACATCGTATAACGTCATTGTGCCGTTTTTAAAATTTGAAAACTCATGTGAGACATATTCATTATTGCAAAAGCTTACAATATTTGTTTCCTATCAAAAATTCCACGACATCAACTCACACACTCTAAACACCCTATTTTAATCTTAGTTGGAGTCTTAACCCCAGAATATGTGGTTTACAATATATTTTTAACCCCTCTCTACTTATATAGGTACGTACAACTTTTAACGATTCTTATCAGTATAAATCCAAACAGAGGAAGATCTCTAGTCAGTCAACGATTAAAAATATCATTTCTTGGGAATATTTTAACTCAAAGTAAAACGGAAATCTGATAATAATACCTTTTGAAAATCCTTTTTAAATGTTTCCTATGTATTTAGTTAAATATATATCTCTGCTTTACACTCAATGATTTCTATATGTAGATTTATTCAAATCAAGTTTCATCTATTGCTTATGAATATAATGCATTATGATAATTGCTCATGGTGTATTTAGTAGACAAACAGTTTATTCATCTATCCGTAGAGTTACATAAAATATGAGCAGAAATGCGTGCTATTCTTTTTCTGGTTGGCAATCTGAGTAGTCTTTATTATTTTCGAACACTGTTATTCTTATTATTTCATTTTCTTGAAGAGTAGACATCTTGCTATGAAGTAATCCCTGTAAGATATTATTAATTATTTCTCCCTATTTGAAACATTCAAACGTATTAGCAACCAAGTAACACTTTACTTTTGACAGTGATATTTTTTAACATATATTTCGTCTATCAGAGTATCCAGCATCTACTTTTTATTTTATTAAAGACACCCAAGAATGCTAACTATCGTTTAAAAACTTCATTTTATTTATTAAACTTAATTTGTTGACGATATTCTCTTTCAACTACAATCTATCTATTTCAAATTATTTGATTGAGTTGATATAAATTAAGGATAATGTGTTGAAGAGTAGAAATTTCATATAGGGTAAATTTCGAGAAAAATACTTCCAGCCTTCTATTGTGTTGACAAAGCAACCCATACATATACTTCCCTCAGGGAAAGTCAAGGCTCTTAGTGTTTATCTAGTTTCAATATGAAATAATTTATTATTTGCAATTAACTTTGATTATCCGAAGAGTGCTCTATTTTTTATAAGTGATAAAATATAAAAAAACAGAAAATGATTATCCATGAATTGATTCCCTGATGTGTGCATTGAACTCATAAGTATTGACAAGCCCCTCGGGAGTACTATGTCACACAAGTCAAAAAATATATCATAAAGAAAATAAAACGTATATAAGTCCCATTGGTATAGAATTTGCAGGAGGCAAAAATAAAGGTTCGTTTCCTCCAATCCAGGCATCGTCATTGTCTCTTTTTTTGGTAGTCTAAGGAATGCTTTTTTCCCCTTAGTAATTGTCATTATTATTTAATTCCTGAGTAGTGAGCATCCTTTCCCAAATAGATTCAATTGTATTCAAAACCTGAACAAACATTCGTGTTTCCACATAAAACACGTAGTGTAACCCTGAGGATTTGTTGCGTATTTATAATTTTAAGTCCGTGTTGGACTCAGAGTAGTGTTGGGGTTATGCATCCGAGTAATAGCGAATGCCCTTTTTTATTTCCGTCCTTCCTTGTCACAGCTGGTTGTAGCTTATCTAATGAAACGTTATGGCTATTATTCTTTCTCTCCTCCAAAACATTCTACAAATTATCAGGGTTACCAAGTTGATTTTCGGTTTCCTTTTTTCGACATGCCCATTTTACACTAGGTTTTCAGCATTACTTATAATGCATCTATCAATAAGTCACTGATCTCATCCACCGGGTATAATAATGAAATCTGGGGCTTGGAATCTATTTTTAAATTAACATATAATGGTCATATTTTAAGATTTATTAAAAAAAAACAAAAAAACTGAGCAGCATATACAATAATCAAGAATATATTTCCTAAAATATAGCCTCCATTGGCTTAAATAACTGCCTTGATTGGGTTGTGAACCGTGCGCAGGGCCTGGAAACTGGAGCTCGATATAAACTTTTGCATTCCAGGACGATGGAGTCGACCAGGGACTTTTTAGTGGTGTTAGGACCTCTGTTCACCTTTAACTCAAGGTAGTTACAGAAAAAAAAATCCATCAGACTCCGGTCAAGGGAGCTAGCCAGTCAAATATCCTTGAACACACAGTCCTGGAGCCAATCCTGAGTCGTTTTGGAGGTGTAGCAGGGGGAAGAGTCTTGTATCAGATTTATGGATGGTCTTCGGTGACTTCATTGATCTAGCTTTGTTAATATTTATATCTTTGTTTACTAAAATCACCAGAACAGCAGAATATAGTAGGCTTCAAGTCTTCTGTAGTTGACTCCTTGGTGATGTTTTGGCTACTAAGTAAAACATTTATATGTATATTTCGCTCAAAAAAACAACATTGTGTAATTCTCTTATCATCTTTGCCGGAAAAATCCAGAAATCTGAAGCACTGGATTTCGTTGTTGCACCTTGATATGTTAATTTTGTTTAAAAAACACAAAATTTCTGGTTAGTATAACCTTGAAACAATACGTGTCGAAATTTTATTGGATTTTGTCCATTATTTTAGTTGTTACAACTGTTTTTGTGACCCCTGCTTTGCAATTTTCGAGTCAAATGATAAAAAGGAGATTTTGCCTCATTTGTATCCAGACATATGTATCTGCGACATTTGTATTCATTTTTTTTTTGTATCCATGACATATGTATGCACGACATTTGTATCCATGACATTTGTACCAAATCCCAAATATCTTAGCTCAGTTAGCTCACAGTTTACTATATGTATGAAAATTGAATATGAACACACTAAACCTTATATACTATGTAATTAAAGTTATTACTAAAGATTTCACACCACACATTTATTTTTTAATTAATTTTGCATTTTACATATAATCACCCAAAAGTGATTGATATTCTTTTTTATCCGTAATGTCATTGTATTTTACACATATATTTGCCATTTTTCTCTGCGTGTCCAAAGTACGTAGCCTCGAAATAATCATAGATGGAAATTGTCGAGCTCCTCTTCCACATCAATATTCCTTGAATACTCAATGTTAATTGTTTCTTCTCATACTTGAACAATTTCTTGGAGAGGCACGAAGGCCATGGCAATCAAAACTTTAACCAGCCTATCCGATTCGAAATCTTGATTCACAAGCTTTCCCCCCTCCCCAACTTGGCTATTTGATCCGGCACTACTTTCTTGAAGTGAAAGAAGCAGGTTAAATGTCAGTATCTGGTAATACTTGCTGCACATACTTAATGGCAGCAATTTCCATGTCCAGCATCATCTCGGACGACCCATGTCCAACATACTCCTTGATGATGGACCACATTTTACATATACCCCTGTTTCCTTGTTTTGAAATAATGGAAAACAGGACGGCAATGTTCCTCCTTTTACGTTTCTAGAGATTACATATATTTGCTTGAATAGATGTGGGCACGTCTTGAAAGTTCCATCAGCCATTCATAGACTCGATGATTTTAGTAGTTATTGTCCAAAACTGGACATAAAAAAAGCATTCCTGCACCTTTAACAACATCCTTGCGGATGTAGTCTGCAAAAAGAATCAATCTAACCCCAGCCGATGTCTCCTACAATAGAAAAAATATATGATGGAAAGATCTATAAATAAATATTTGCTGTAAAATAAGTTACCTTGAGTGATTGAGGAATTAACTGGATAACACCTTCTAATGAGAGAGGCAACGGGGAAGACGTCAACTTATTTACCGTCTCCTTTGGATCATTCTTCTTATGCTGCCCTCACTGGATGTCGGGTTGCAATGAATGTTTTGTAACTTATTTGAAATGTCAAGCATAACTCGTCTTGGAGGGACCCTTAGGTTTTTCGAAGCATTCTGCAATTGTTCTTCGACCACCTCCATTACCATTGCCTCTCTTATCCCAACAAGATGATTATGGGAAGACATGTAAATAATCCTAGAGATTTTGTCCTTCCCTTCCATGGTATTGGCCACACTTAAACACTTATCTTCTCTGTACTTCCGACACCGCCACTTTATCATCCCAGTCCTGGTGCCCATCTTAGAGATTAAATAGGTTTCTTCATCACGTAGATATAATGTATTTCCCTTTTTCAAATATCTAGCAACGACGTCCATATTTTATTATAAAAATATGCAGTTTGACAAAATATAATTAATAAAAAAGGTGGATACAAAAGTCTCACTTATTTACTGTGGGTACAAATGTAATGGATACAAATGTCTCATTTATTCAATGTGGATACAAATGTGTGGATACAAACGTGGCAGAATTAAAAAGAAATTGTGAGTGTTGATTTAACTGACTTATTTACATTGCTTAAAAAGAGGTGAGCTCGTTTTTGATACCTGTCGTTCTAGTGTTAAGCATTGACGCATTCTACGTAGTTCCATATTTTAACCCTGCGTTAGTAAACTGTACATCCCGATATATATAAATTCTTCTTATTCCTTTCCAACAATTCATTTCAGTATCCTCCTAAAACATTTAGTCGAATCATATGCAATTATTTTATTTATCTTGAGAATGCCTTGTTTTTGAATTTATTTGTATATATAGCAATTTTTCAACGAGGTTTAGTTAATTTAATTAAAAGTACTGCTTAAAAGTTATTCCTTTTTTTTCTTATTGATATTTCAGTGTGAGGAATAAGACATGCAACTGTAACTACAAAATTATAGTAGTCTTGTTATTATATTATATTCTACACACAATCTCATTAAAAACTGATGGGTACTTATTTGATTTGCAAAATTTTGCCTACAAGAATAACAAATTATGAATTGTATGAATATAAGACATAGCTAACAAAATAACCCTTATTTTAAAATATTCGAAACAACATGAGCTGGGGGTTCAACAAGTATTTTTAGTGTTCTAATTGATATTTACGAGTACCAAAAAATGGAATTGTGTTCAAAATAGTTCAAAATTTAAAATGACGTAACTATTATTATATTTTAACTGTAATTTTCATATAATTCAATACGTTCAATTTTTGGGGTTTCTTTTTTATCCAGTTCAAAACCGCGTTATTAAAAAGATTATGCAAAAAAACTGCGACTTATACATATATTGTACATATAACGGAATATATAAAAAAAATTGATTTGTTTGGGGCTTAAAAAATAAATGTTAATTATGTAATGAATCTTTTTTTTTATTACTAAGATGTAAAAAGTAAATTTAAAAGGGGTTTCTTACATTCAAAGTTTATTTTTTCAGATAAAAAAATTCTTTGAAGTGGATTTGGTGTATGTATTACAGCTGTATGTATATTGTATACGCCTAAAAGTCCCTAGAGAAAAATACAAGCTTCTTTCATTCTAAAGAAAGCCTTTTTACATTTCTCAGCTAAGATTTCTTTAATGTACGAGTTGCGTGAACATAAAAATAATCTCGAACAAAATTAAGAAAAATAGAAAATCCCAATTGATTTTTTTTTACTTCAAATACAAGTATGTTCGTTTAAGAACAGGATGGATAAAGGATAAAAAATTGAAATTATTATTTCATTTTGTATTTTCATTATCTAGATTACAAGAGACGAATTTCACTCAATCCATCCACAGTTGTTGACAATAATCGTTCCAGAAGCCCTTGGACTTTTTACAGCTATTCTTGATGAATCACGATTCCAAGTTGGCTCAAATGTGTACTAAGGCATCCTTTTACTGGTCCTTGCTCCTGAATGGGATGTCACTGAGACATCCCTTCAAACGCTCAAATAGGATGTAGTCCATTGATGCAGTATCTGGTGAGTAGGGATACCAACATTCCATTAGAAGAAACTTCCTTCATTAACATATCTTACGTGACTTTGGAGGTTTGACAGCTAGCACCGTCCTGCTGTAGCCACCACTCCTCTCCGTAGGACCTCCTGGCCAATGGGAAGATCTCCTTTCTCAAATATTTATTATAGGTGGCTGAATCCAACCTCTCAGCAGGTTCAAGGAAGACAAAAACACATACATTATTTGCAGGTTGGACGTAACTTAACTTTTTCAGAAGCCTTGGAAGTCCTTCTTCTCATGGTCCGGTTAATAGTCCTGGAAACATCATTGTCACGGCTAATTTCTGTCTATTCTTGTCTCAGTGAGAAAGGTTCAAAATCACTTCCCTGCTCTCCATCTGAGTCTTTGGTTTCAGGATCCCCGTGATGATAATCCAAATAAAATGCTTAATCCATCTGTTTTATAAATATTTTTTGTCGAGGTCAAAGGATTCACTGACAAGAGCCAATCACAACGCTACATCATTTTTGACGGCAAATGTAAAAGTATATGGTCTTAAGTGACACACATGTATACGTATTTTCTAGCCACATTTAAGTCAATTATATGCTTTTTATTCAAATTTGTGGGGTGAGTTAAGATACCCAAGAATTTTAGCTCTAGTTTGGAATCTTTATGTTTTATAATACTTAATTTGGCTACGATACCCCCATTAAATAGAAAGATATAATATGTGAAGATTTAGATTTTCAAAATGAACATTTTGAGTACATACTCTGTATATGTAGCAAGTTAACAAAAAAACAATCTTGAACAAAGAATAGGAAATGAGGATCGTTTAATATATACTTACAATTTCATGGCTATGTTTCGATCAATTATTATAGACAATGTATTCACATTTATGGGATGAGTTGAAATACCCAAGTATACTATCTATAGTTTAAAGCCTTCATTTGATGTATTATAAAGTTAATTTGATCCGAATATGGTCCATTTTAAAAATAATCTATCAATTTCCCTTTTTTATATATTTTAACGATCAATTTTTGCTACTTTAGGTGCAATTTGTAGTGTACCTAAAGAGTTAATAAGAATATTTTGTTATATAAATTGATAATAATTATTGGAAGAAAACGAATGTAATCCACACTCAATTTAGAGAACAATGAATATAGCTTGTTTTTCTGTTGACAAGCATTATATGTACGAATATTGAATCCATAAAAAACTTTAACTCAGTTGCTAATGTCATTGTAGGTATGTCCTGTGGACTGGTTTCATATAAAATTAGGAAAATCAAATGTTATAATTGAAAACTTTAAAAGGGATATCATTGGATTAATTTTTATATTGTTGAAAGCAATTGCAGAGTAGCATGATTTTCACAAGGGTAGTCATTTATAAATTTAACACCTTGACGTCACATATTGAAAAAATTTTTTTTTTGCTACGTTACGGGAATTTCGGATCCTGATTTTTTTTTAGAAAATAAGGGTAAAATCATTATTTGATTCGGGCCCTCTTGATATATTTTTTTTTTTCAAGAAACTTCAAAGTTTTTTTTTTTATTTTGTTTGAAGATAAATGCATTCATTTATCGGCCATTTTTTTAATAACTGGTAAAATTTTTGATTTTACCAGTTTGTTTTTTTGTAAAAAGGACCATTCCTTTATTTATCAGTGAGCTTTATGAATTTAAAGCTGAATCCTTTTTATCCATCTTACTATTGTGGCCTTTTTTTTATTTCAATATTTTCAAATTTCTTAATTTTTCTGGAATTTCACTTTTCACTTTTGATGCCCCTTAAAAATTCCTGACTCCCCCCCCACCACTCGATCACTGTTATAAATGAATTTTTCGTACGCCTATTCTTTTTATTCAGTCCTGTCTTAGGGCCGTCCATAAGACCGTCGATCCTAATAATTGTCAAAATAAACTACAACTAATTTTAAAAAGAGGAAATAAAGTTAAGAGACGTTAATCAAAGGTAAAACTTTATAAGTTTTTAAACAGATTTGCAGAACTCAAATGAACCGACACAACACTAGTTGAAATTAACTTATGTATAATCAAAGTTGATAATTCTGTAGAGAAAAACGCGTGCAAGGAGATTTCGAGGATTTCGAAATATTTTTGAAGTTCCAAGTTTAAAAAGAAGGCTTAAATTAAATATAATCTACATACTAAAAAAATAAAACATCATATATTTATGTTAAATATATAAAATTAAAGAATTAAAATCATATAACTAATAACAATAAATTATAAATACAGAATATTGAAATAATAGATTGATTCAAAAAAATATTTTCTTGTTCTGACACCGGAATCCAGTTAAATATATCATAACTTTAAGTTGCTAAACAAAAGCCAGACGTTGAGTATAATAAAAAAGATCATCACCCTTTTTTTCCTAATGTGGAAGTTGCTATATACAATTGTGCACATGATAAATATATCTTAACGGATGAGATCTAAATAATTATTAGTAATAAAGTAAATGTCAAAATCATAAAATTAGACAATAAATATACTAATAAAAAAAATGTTAGAATTAAATCCATCGTAAAGATTTAGTGCAAAAGCTAATTATGTAGTAATGTCCGGCGATATTATTCCTTATTAAGGGCATCAAAAAAGATTTCCCCCCGTTATTTATTCTTTTATAACAGCATACTATTATAATAAAGAATACACAACATTGCTAATTATAATGCTACACCCAATTTAACGACACCGTTGTTGTGACTATTTAAGCAGTTGTTTTTGCCTTTTATGAGTTTTTTTGAACATCATTTCTTGGGGCTTATCAACCATAGCTAATCCTTAAAAGTGATAAAAAAGTAATATTTATTGACTATGTAATATTGGAAAACCTAATGATCATACCCAAGTCTTTAAGTGAAGAAACTAATGTCGGACAAACTAGTTGCGAACCATCCAAAGCTACTACTCCCGTTGTTGTGAACATTTAAGCACTTGTTTTTGCCATTTAATGAGTTGTGTATCATAATTCTTGATAATTTTAGCTAAAATAGAATCATATTTTGTGATTTGATTTTTAAAAAAAATGAATACTTACTGTTAGAGGGTACAAAATTCAGAGTTCTATTTATTAATTTGGTGTGGAGGACTCTTAACAGGCTGAAAATTATCTTAACTTCACAATTTACAATGGGGATATTTCTATAAACGACATCATTGCCAACATCCTCCATTAATTAATGATGGTTCCTCCGGAAGGGAAGAATTTACCCGTATATTTCTCCATAAATTTCTTGAACGTAGGATGATTAGCAATGGATAAGGCTATATTACATGCAATAAGCATCTTTGTGAGATCAAAGTTAAAGTCTGACTTGATGTATTCATCGTTAACTTGATTTTATATATGAATATCCATACTCTTGTTATGAGATGAGGATAATGAGGACATTTATATCTGCATTATACAGTATAATGCAGATGTAAATGTAAAACAAATCGTTTGAGTCAGAACACGTCGTTAAAAAGTATTAACCAGTTCTTTTCAACTATGCAATTATCAGAGCTTCAAAGAAACTGTTTCGAATTCCAGCAATCATAATTCGACACACTAAGAAAAATAAATACAATAATTGACAAACGATAGTAAAATACAGTGTACATTTATCCGTTAGTGAGTTAGGGTCGTGAGAGAGGTTTGTACAAATTTGATGACGTAATTTTCCTTAAGGTGTTTTTCCCATAAATGAAAAAATAAACTTGTCAAGAAGGATAAGAAAGATGATAAAAAAAATATGTTATGAATGTTATTTTACTAAGTATTAATGACAAAAGATAGTGTAAGTCCATACATTCATATATATGTACCTATAAGTCCATACCCATGATGACTAATGAATCACTAAAAGTACGCTCTTGACTTGAAGAAGAAACTAACTGTTGTTGTAGATGTATTCTACAATAAACATGTTTTTAATAAATGATTCTTTGATGAGGTTTGACTTTTATGAGCCAAGTGCTTCCTTCTCTATAATATATTGAGATACGATCATTCAATACATAAATGTTTTCATACTAAAGTGTTGTTCGGTCAAAAAAATATATAAGACGCCTCCGATGAAAATTTCTTGCACATGCATAACTATTACCGGAACCGGTAGAAAAATCTTGGTAGTTCCATTTTTCTAACCAAGTACTCACACTTAAATGAATTAATTAATGCATCATTAATGAGTCATATGATTTGCGATACCATTTTTTGTTTTTTTGGGTTATCTTTATAACATTACTGAACCGGTTTCAAGTTTTTCCTAATTTTAATTTATAATTTTCTAATGCAAATTAATTTTTCTTTCACGAATCAGCCGTTTCGATCAAACTAACACATTGAACAACAAGGGCTAAAACAAGATGAATGAACAACATCTTCTTGAGTTATTACAGCTCCAAAATTATCTAAACAAACAAATAGTGACAAAATAAAACTATTCCTCTAAGTCAGTGATAGGGGAACAGGTGTAAATTACCCCTACTGGGGTAATTAAGAACATTTTGGGGGTAATTGGAGTACAACTTCCTAGTGTTAAATGAAATAAGCAACATGTCACTACAGGGGCGTCCGCACGTGATAAGGTGGAGAGGCTGTAGCCTCCCCCCTCAAAAGGATTTTTTGCTTCTTACTAGATTTGTTTTGGTCATCACGCAAATTATGGGTAAAAATTTAATCTTTTGTTAATAGCTGTGCATTTTTGAATTGTAAATTTTTTTATAATTGTTTATCCGAAAACATGAATATTTTGTGAATATGTGTAAATTTTTGAAATTATTTAGGAAACAATTTAATAATTGAATTTTGTTTCTAAAAAGTTGAATATTTTTACTAAAAGATTTAATTTGGCAAATTTTTTTAAATTAGTTTTCTGTGAATAGCTATAGGTGATTTCTGATTTTTTTTTCCAGAAATATAATTTTTTGTGAACAGTTGTAGACTTTCGATTTTTTTTTTCAAAAATAATAATAATATATATCGAATTGGAAAGAAAAATATTTTGACATCATCCGTGGGATGATGTCAAAATATTACTACATATATATTGGTATCCCGTCCGAAAAACAAAATTATTGGTATCGTGACAATACTAGTTATTACATATATCTCACTCCATCCAAAGAAACGGTCAAATCTTGTTTGACCATATTCTAGGACAAAAATGTAATTTGTTATTCTTAGAACTTTTTTCTTTTATTCTTTTTTTAAGTCGTTGCTTTTAATTAGTTACACCATTTTTTGGTACAAAATAATACAAATTGGTGCATTTTTTTAGTGTTGGATTCGATTCAAAAATTTCAGTTTGAGTGTTTGAGTAATATGGTGGTTTCTCCTTTTTAATACAAGATGAAATTTCTCTTTATCTAATAAGAAAAGAGCGCTACCCTCTAGTTTTGTACTCTTCTTTGAGTAGTGAAACAATAAATTTGACTAACACAACATAATTTCAGTTTTCAAAGAGGCAATAAAAAAGTTATATAATTTAGAAAAGTTTAATTTTGTATCATGATGATAGTAAAAATTATAATTTACCCAGTTTTGAAAATCATATCTGATAGTTTACGTTCCCTATTCTCCATGTACCTAACTTTGGTATTTTTTGATTTCTCTTTAAATAACTTTCCATTTAAATTTTAGAGATATAATAATTTTCTACCAAAAAAAGATACCAAATGTACAGAGCTTTGGTATTTTTTGTAAGTAAAGAGGCAATTTGAACTTTATATCCGTTCATACTATTTACTTACATAATATCTATTGCTACATGTATCCTTGGTAGAAGCAAAATATAATTTGCAATCTATTAAATAGAATGATGTCATTTTTAAAAATTGTTTGTATATGACGTCAAAAAAAACACATATTAATGAAACTATCTCGATATTACTTATGGAGTCTTTTTCAACGTAGTCACTCCAAACATTTTTTCAAGAAGAGCAGCTTGGCTGTCATAACATTCCATCTCATAGCTGTTATTTCTTTCATCTCATCTATGAGATGAATGATATACACGCAGTGTTCTGAACGTTGATTAGTTGAATTTAAAAAAAAGTTAATGAGCTGCATAAACTCCTAAGCAATTATTAAAAATTAATTCTAAAGTTGGGAAGACTTTGCGCAAAATTGCCTATCTATAAACTGATTAAGGGCATATTATCCTTCTTTTCACATGAAAGGTTGTGTGATGCAACAAAACTAAGGACATGACATTTGTTCAAGTAATGCCTTTTAGAGAGGGCTATAAAATATATGATGTTACATGTGTCTAATAGTCAAAACGCAACCAAAGACCCTATCTAGCAATGATATTGGTAGGAATTACTCCAATTACGATCATCAACTCTACTTCGAGTCTAAGAAGGACTTATGTACACATGTAACTCCTCAATAAATCCACAGTGTTATTTTTCATTATATTTATATGTTTTCTAAAAAAGAAAAAATAAATAATGATGACACCTATGGAAAAATAAATTAAAAAAGTACATATAGTCCTATATCAACTACAAAAAGCCGGCTCTGTCTTCCGTTATCATATTATTTTGATTTATGCTATAATAGAAATCTAGAGTCTAGAGTATGAGTAGATAGTTTTTTGGTTTAAAGTTTTCAGATACGATGCTTCATGGCCTCAAATATGTCAAAAATTTCTATTTCTAGTTATGTAGTTTTGAAAAAAAATAACTGTTAGTTGAAATGAATATGCTACAAAATAAAACGAAAATACTCATTTGATTGATATTTCATCGTAATTTTGCACTTTAATGATAAAACTTAGAATGAAATACACAGTACACAAATTGTCTTTTTTTTAGTCATATTTTTTCCTTTTTTGTGTGGTAAGAAGTTACTTTGAAACAAATGCAAGTAACTTATTTGTCAAAATTTATCATTAATTAATGCTACATTCAAAAAACATTTAAACCTTCGTTAGTAAACTGGAACTTTATATGGACCAATTTTTTTTTTAAACTATCAATTCCTTTAATTAACATTTCATCACCATGCAACACTTTTTAATATATTCCTGAAACGTCTAGTCAGAAACAAGGAAAAATCAATTTTATATTCTTACTTTTCTGGGTGAACTGTAGATAGTGCTCCATGATGTATATCATCAAAATATTTTGATCTAAGAAATAACAATGTTGTCATATTAATAAACTATAGAAGGCGTATGCAAAAAACTACATTGTTTGTCAAATTTACTTGAAAATCGGCTTGAATTGTACATATGGGTATTGAAAAAGAGATCCTTTGGTGAATCCGCCTTAGCGACCTTTCTGAGACATTACAAGGTGCTGAGTCTTATTGCCAGATCCAAGACCGATCTATTTCTAGACATTTAAGAGCTCCCAATTTGAAATCGCTATGTTGTTGTAGATAAAAATTATCGTCTCGGCGCAACGATCACATAACTTTGATTTGTTGATACAAAAACGTTTCTGCCGGCAAAAAAAAGAAAGAAGAAGAGATACCCTTCAGACAACTGCATGATAATAAAATCGCCGGTTCATGCATGGCCCTATTTGATCTTAACACCCTGTAAATATATAAATCTTATAGATTTATACTTGTAAAAAATATTTGTATACAAGTATATACATATGTGTTATGTGAGACCGTCTTTCTTTCAACACATTTTAGTAAATGTATTTGCAATAACGACAGTTTATATGAATGTATATATAAAATAATATATCACAGACACTTAAATGAAGTGCATCCTTTATAAACGAAGAGAATATACATAGAAAGAAATCAGAAATCATAATATTTGATTCAATAGCCACATAGTTGAAGAAAAAAAAAGAAGATATTTACACAAAACTTGATGAATAACAGATTTTTATTTTCAAACTTAATCACTTTAATTGTTTCCCTTGAATCATATGACTACAATAGGGCCATGTCCATTTATTAATAGTCACTAAGATAGTCTAAAGATAGGAAGGATTCACAATTCGGTTCGGTTTGGATCTTTCGACGTAAATATTCGAGTAAATTTTGGGTACACATACTTTTGGATCCAGATCTGAAGCAAAAATTAGACGGATATTTGTCTATGAACATTTTAACTGAAGTTCGGACATAAATAAAATTGTATCCATAGGGGAAAAGTTTTGGTATAGGGAAATATAAAAAAAAAGATTGCGTAGTTAGATTTTTTTTTCGTGTTATTAAAGGATTATAAAATGCTTATATGCTTGCAAAGGGCTTTGGTGAAGAAGTCTAGTAGGACGGTCTTTTGGCCTAGATAGATAGAATAATTGCATGAGAGGACATGAAGATCACTGCTTCACATTTATTAAGTAGTCTGGGGAGTGGTTTGATGGATTTCTCTCAATATTGGTTCAGTTATAGAGTAATTACGAGCACACTTTCTCTTGGTAGTACTTACAGCAACGATTATGAAGAGATGATCTGTTTTTCTCTGTAAGGTAACTAGAGACCACCAAACATTTTTTGTATGAATCTGGCTAGTCAAATATGGGATCATTTGACACAAGTAATATATGGGAAATATAAAAGATTTTTTAGAATGAAGAGTTTCTATTATATTTATACCGGCCCAGAAAGGAAATTAATTAAGCCTATCATTAACAAATTGCTGAGTATTTTATTTAAATTTAATTTATCCAAAACCCTAAATCATCATAAAGTTTAATTTTACAGATGCCAAAACAATAAATAACCTAATGTTATTACGATTAGAACAAAATTATTGGTTATTATTATAATAACATTGGGGAATAACCATGCGTTGCTCCAAGTATAAATCAAGATAAATAGAGATGTTATGTTCAATATAGATGATATTTTTTTTAAAGCTAGGTTGAAGTATTAAACAATACTTTTCGAAAAATCCATTGGATCTTTTTTTAAATCCATAAACGTTCAAGTATCTGAAGCCTATTCGGATCCCTGATATTACAAATTCATCAATACCGAACCCAAGATCTTCGTGTCCGGATAGAAAACCTTTAAAAAAATCTTTATTAAGCAATACCATATGAAGATCTGGAATATTCTTCGGATCTTATTTCAAGATCTGTTAAAGCTCCAGTACAGAAATCAATTAGAGTCTCGTACCTTTTTAGATAACACAAATATACTTTCACATTCAGGTGCAAGACTCGTCTATCTCTATGATAGTCTAGATTGGTTTGGTCCTTAATATTGGCCCCCTCCCTTTTCTCTGTTCTCAAAAAGCAATCTAAATTTTAAAGCGCTTTCTCAATACGACGGTTTTTACAAACTTTTTTCGAATTTCGATTACGGGTAGGTTGAAAAAGTTTTAATATGGTATGACAATAACCTTTACAAAAATGAATTGTCCTACAAGGGCATCTTTTGGGAGGATAAAAAACTTTTATTTCGTCAAAAAAGACTAAATTATAGGATTAGTAATTATTTTTCATATATTACTTCTGATATAAATAATTCTAACTTTTATAAAATATTATTTTAGTTTTTTTTTAAAGCTATCTTATGAAGCAAAAAGAGAAAATAACATAAGAAAAGTTTTCCTTCCTGAAAATGTAAAAAAAAAAGATGCGCGCTATACGCGGATTGCTATTTTTTTCTACCTTTTTATCTATTTTTTTTCAGCGGGAGAATAAAAAAACACCACCACTTTTTTAACACTTTTTATAGGTTAAAAAAATGTTTATCAAAATTATTTTATGCAAAATAACTGAAATTGTTTCTTAATTCTATATTTACCATGTAAATATTTTGTTTCTTTTTTCATATTTTGATCGAGATGTGCGGCCTAAAAATGACCTCAAAGGAAAATGCATTGGTAATTCTCATACTATATCACAACCTTTCTAAACTAGCCATAATCGAAATTCGAAAAAAAGTTGAATAACTGAGCGCCCAATTCTACACTCAATATTTTTCACAAATATTATATTAAAGTAGCGGAGTTGAAGTATCTATTCTTCTTATACGCATTGTTATTGAATCACTCAACCTTTCCTCCTAAAAGAAACAGAAAGAAGGCCCAAAGTCAGTTAATAGTTAGGCAGTTCTTCCTAATGATGGAATTATTATTCAATAATTGTTGGGAATAGTTCAAAAAGGAGTTATTTTTAATTTAACAAAATAGCATTTAGAACACTGACTAGGAGAAAAGAAGCAGAAACACCTACAACTGACAACAAATAAACAGTATATTTTTGTGTTATCCAAGTATCGATGTGTAATGGTTGATATTGATTGATGATTGTATATATGATGATGTCATTTAGCAAAGACAATTTATATGTTTGGCTTATGCGTCCAATTCGGACATGTTCTTAAAATTTAGGATAATACTGGACTAGATGTCGAAATTTATGAATATATATATTTCTATTAGTAGAATCGAAATGTTTGTAAAGTAAAAAAGAGCACAAGGGGAAGGCAGGAGCGAGACATGTGGTACTACTCAATTAATAAAACTCTTGATAATATCTGCTGCCTTTTATCTGATTTTGAGCGGAGAAAATGAGTTACTGCTATAAATAGGAGAACCCTCTACATTTAAAATAGTATTAGTATATTTAAATTCATATATATATAGTTTATTATGCATTTTTAAAACCTTTTAGATTAAAGGTAGACAATAAAACTTACTTGAGAGGGAGGGGTTAATACCATGACGACCGATTATATAATGAACCAAAAAGAAGAAAGAACACACGCAAAAAAAAAATCCTTTCTAATTTTTAAACGATGTTTTTTCATTACAAACTGCTCAACTCTATCTATGAGATATGATACATATGGAGCCTATATGTTTGATAATATAATAATTCCTTTCTTAGATCATATACTTTTAATGAAGTACATGGTTTTACGAGTAATATATGCAGATAAATATCATAAACTCTGTTTCACATGATCATCTTTGAATATATAATATTCACATATTTTGTGAAAACAGTTTATGATATATTATGAATCAAAAAATTGTATTTTCAAAGTAATATGATGGTCAACTCTTTATTATTCAAGGTTTAAAATGGAATATGTATACAGATCTGTGGTACATTGCATAAGTTTGCCCACACGTCAAACTTTCTTTTTCTATCTCGAAATAGGAGACAGGGAAAGTGAACAGTTGAAATTCAATTATCGTAACCTTTTTATAATAAGGAAATAACTTTGCACAGCGAAAATTATATATTATTGGAGTAAGAAGAGAGGGATTTTGACTTTCTTGAGATACTCAGACAACTTTGAAGGATCATGAAAGTAAATGGAGGGTTTAATTATGGGGAAGAGATTGTTAGTTTCTCTCATACGAAGTATTCCGGGAGGCAGCGGGGGGAGGGGGCTCGGAGTCGATCTGTGGACTGAGGGATGAAGCCGGAGGATATCACATCTCATTAGCTACAACTTTTTCTTGTATATACCCATGAACCATTACTGGAGGAACGTAATAGATATCATGGAGAGAAACTTCTACATCATAAAATCCAATAATTATTCAAGTAAAAGAAAATACAGCAATATAGTTACAGTACAAACTCCAAGGATTGTCTATTCCTACATGTAATCTTATTCGAACAATTTAGAGATAGAAAGAGAACGTATCCGGGCAAAGTTATACAATGTACCCCAGATCTGTATGAAGAAAAGTTGTACGTAAAGTGTACATTGGGTAATATATATTTGTTTATATAATTTCATGTATACTGACGTCATAACTTTTCATTCTACATTTCACGTAAATTAATAAACATTAATCCAATATTGTATTTTAAATGAAAATAAGGAAGAAAACTATTTTTGAATTCATATAAAAGTAGTTTTCTAATTAAACCATTTCTTTGTTGATAGTTCTTTCAGCAAATAGCCTATTCATAAATGGGGTTTGCCTAATATTTCAACTATTAATATTCTAAAAACACTTTTTTTAATAAAAAAATCTATTGATGGTTTTGTTCTACGAAATAAGAATAGTGAAAAGAAACGAATCTTACTACTTAAAAACCACAGAATGTAAATATCGATATATGAATACGTACATAAGTAATTAGTTATGTCGAATGAAATAAATCATGTTTACAATTGATTGTTAGTATAATCTTGAATGATATGATGATTTGACAAAAAAAAAAAACAACAACATAAGAAACAAAACAAATGTTTGTTAAAACATAGAATGATGCAAATCACCTTGCCACAAATATTCATTACAATTATTATGTGAACATATTGTATAGCTATTTACCTAGGTTAGTGTACAAAGGTAGATAGATACCTAGAGAAGTTGAATTTCCTTTCAATTAATAAAGGAAAAAATAAAAGGAAGCCTTGAAAATTTGTATACAAAAACAGTACTCCCAAATTATCTGCACTTTCATGCGAAGAAATGTTGGTCACTTTCCTCAAAGCTCCTCGAAATTACTGTTGAGTTACATGTTGAATACATGAGATAGATTTCCAAATAAAAAGGTGAACTTTAGTTTTTTTATATATTTAATAATGCTCAAACACTAATATACATATAATTGCATTACGTACCAAAATCCACTGTCCTTCTGGAGACTTCCTCAGAAACATTATTCTCAAAATGAGAATAAAGCAAATAATTTAAGTACATAAAAATAGAATACAATGCCCAGTGACATCCTTATAAAACAGTCCATTAATTTAATTTTTGCATCCCTTACATGGTAAAAATTATTGATAATATTAATTGACAAACTCTTGAGCCTTTGGTTAGATTCTAATTAGGACGTTTGATAGTATTAATACATAACTTCCTTCTATTTATATATTTTGGAAAGGTAAACCTTTTCGTGAACGATAAGTTTAGATACTTTATCTTTGTAGCTGATCTATTTTTATAATACACTGTACTACACATTTGACATTACCATTATAACAAAATATATTTCTATTATTGGCTAATTGTGACAAATAATTAAATTTAGCCAAAAAAATAATAAATTTAGCCAACAAAATAATAAATCAACCCATCCAAGACCTTTTTAATGGATCTAATGGCAGCTAAAAAATTTAAACCAATCAGCAACAAGAAGGAAACATTATGTTCCTCTTCCACTGAGTGCCCACTCTTTCCCTTGAGTCCTTCAGGTAAAACCATTATCATAACCTAAAATTGGGGATTTTGTACGGGTTTCAATATCTGCATTTCACCATTTCCTCTTTCTACATACGAGTATTTATAATGATGATTAAACTCGCCCTATAAAAAAATTAGGAGAAAAAATGCATCTCCTATGTAAGAAATTATATTCAAACATATATTTTTTCCTTATGTCAAAGCTTATTATGATGACATGTAACTGGTTTTTAACTTGATTTATTTTACGGATAATCATTTAAAATATTGGGCCGTGCAAAATTATTTACCGATGATGTAAATATACTTTTTAAGAGGTTTTGTGGCAACCAATCTGATTGTTTCGTATTTTTACTGTTAAAATAAACAAAAATCCTTCCTGTGAGAGCGTAGCAACTTCCTCACGTGAGACTATGTCCAATCAGGAAACAAAGGGGATAGAAATTGCAGCCCTCCTCTGAGCGGGAGTGCCTCATAACAACATTAAGGAACAGTTTGGGGCCTCGTTGAAGACAATTTACAACGTTTCGAAGCGCTTGGAGGCTGGGGGTAATCTCAAGTATTCCCCTGGGGCTGGCAGGAAGCCCACTGTCTCAACAAGGGAAGTAAATGCTGTGTTCAAGAGGACTCCCAGCAGGTCTATTGTCGACATGGCCAGAAAGATGGGAACGTCGAGATCAACTGTTTCAAGGGCATTGAAAAGGGCTGGATGAAAGTTCCTGAGGCGTACTGAACGCCCTCTGCTAACTGAACGTCGGCGAGAAGTCAGACTTGAGCGTGCCAAGAAAATCTTGAATGATATCAAGAGCTCATCTGGACGCATCATCATTTTTTCAGATGAGAAAACTTTTACGGTCGATTTTGTTTTCAACAGGCAAAATGACCGTGTTGTGAGCTTTGGAGATGTGCAAGATAAGCACCGCTATGGGGCAACAACAAAGCACCCTGCTTCGGTGATGATGTATGGTTCCCCACTGGCTACAAATTAACAGCGGAGGATTATGTGAATATTCTGGCGTCCAATGTCCTTCCGTGGATCAAATCCATAGTCGGCAACTCTTCTTGGGTTTTTCAACAAGATGGAGCACCCGCCCACGCTACCAAGAAAGCTCAGGAGTGGCTCAAGGACAACATGAACTTTTGGCCCAAGGACTACTGGCCCCCTCAGAGCCCAGATCTGAACTCACTAGACTTCCTTATCTAGGTGCACGTGGATACCAAGGCCTGCAAAAAACGACACAAGAACAGAAATGCCTTAAAGGCTGCTGCAACCAGGCCTGGGCCTCCATGGACGCCAATTACATCCAGCAAGTCTGTGGCAGCTTCAGACGTCGCCTGACCAGTGTCATTGAGTCAAATAGTGGCTACATTGATTAAATTTAATCACAAACTATTTTATTATTCTAAAGATGTATGAATAAACTGTTTCTCAAGTCATTCGAAATGTCATTATTGTCCGCGATATGTTCTGAACAAAAATCGGTAAATAATTCTGCACGGCCCGGTTTAATAAAGTTAAAAGTATCAAAGTGTTATATGTAGAGATGTATAGAGTATTATCTGCGATATGTTAAAATCCATGGTAACCCTGACGATTTAAAAAATGTTTTGGAGAAAAGCAGCTGAGCGTTCATGACGTTTCATTCGATTTGCTGCAAGCAGGTACAAGAAAAAGCAAATAAAGACTAACCCTACTCTGTATTTTGAATGATATAGGGTGGAATCACTTGAATGTCGATCCTCATTTATACACTGAGTCGAGCAAGGACTGACACATATAATTCCCCAACTAATCATACGTATTCAATCTTTTATGAACACACAAACTGGTGACTACTTTAAATATTATATGTTTAGATGTTATTTCCGTAATAGTTCAAGAATAATGACAACAGCTTTCAAAATTAAAAAAAAAAAACTCGCTAGATTACCAAGTGAAAAAAAAAATCTCATATCCGTTAAAGTCATATTTCGGTTAAATGTTTTTAATTACTTATCTTTTTAAAATCTATACATTTTAAAAATTTGTAACTTTTAATGAATATTTCACGATCATTTTAACTGCTATGATTTTCATTATTTTTTGAAAATATATGTTAACTCATTGTCGAAAATAAAAACTAGCAAAAATCTTATATATCACTTTAGGATGATGAAATGCCGAAATTTTTTATATTAATAATGATATTTTGAATCGATATTATTACAACACAAAATGACAAAAACACTTTTTTCTCTGAGCTAGAACAAAACTGCAAAATACAACGCTGATTCGGAAGTCGACTACATCACTTCTCGACCCTCATTCTGTCATTCTCACTATTGTTGTGGGTGTCAACTAAAATATTTCAGAGGAGTAACTTGGCAAATCTTCATGTGCCTCCAGATATTGGTGCAGCGCTCCAGTTGCTTAGATTGCCAGTGGTCGAGAGAAAGCCCTGGCCCTGGAAATAAGAGGGGATACCCAATTACTCGACGGTTCTATTTACCGTCTTTTTTGCTCACGTAGCTCTCTCTGGCCAGCTTCAACACTGGTTTTGTTGGAGTTTCCTCAATTGAACACTTTCGGTCGGCTAGGAATGTGGAGGTCCTCTTCTTGTCACTTTTGGAGCTGTTGGAGCCTCCTATTGACGTCAAACTGACTCGTTCAGGTGCTTTGGAAGATCGTAAATGGCCAGCCTGGAGTACTTGGTGGAGTCAATAATAAATCTGGCCCCATTTCCGGCTACATCAAATTCAATAATAGTCGCTCTTTCCGTCTCTTTCATGTTTTTTGCTTATACTTTTGCCGCGAAATTGAAACCAAATGATTGCTAAGACTCTCAATCTCTCATATATGGTCATTAATTCAATTAAATGCCCTCGTTATTCACCTTGATGAACTCAAATTATGTCCAGATTTATCTGTTAAACCCTGTATCTACAACAAACCAAGCCCCTAAGAAGCTAAAACAAGTATTATTTGAAATGAGATAACATTTACTCATCATTTTTGAAAATTATAACAAATCTGAAGTATTTGTTGATATACATCTTATAGTTGTTTATAAATGGGTGGATGGGTTTTACTCTGTGTTTTATTTTAGGGAAATGAATTAACAAATTTGTTTATAAATTAATAAATAGATATATTTGTTGAAACGATAGCATTGATATTAATTTATATAATTGATATCAATGCTTAATAAATAGTTTGCCTGTTAAAAACATCCGGTATGAAGACAGTTTAAATAATAATTGATGAGCTTCATCTCAAAAAATATTTATATGAAAGTAAATAAACAAAAATTGACTGCCTTGAGGATAGATGTAGCATCAAATAAGCTTCATAAAAGTGCATTTCTACATTTTATATAAATAATAATAATTGTTCTAATCTCACAATATGTTGTATTAAGACATAAATGTGCATTTTTGTAATTCCTTCATTCTCCAACATGAACTGGATGTACAAATGACCTTTGGAAGGACTTTCCTACCCCCTCCCCCCCCTTTTGCCTTCCTCTGACAACTTTGCAATTAGATAATTTATTTAAAAGCAATAAATCATTTTGTTTATTCCAGGGTCTTGCCCTTAACTTCATAATCAAAAGGAAAGGGCAAGGGGGCGTGGGGAGGGAGGAGAAGAGGAATGAGGAATATTATAAAACAACACATAAAATTGAGCCAGGAAGTTGGCAATTAGGTAAAGTGATAATAAAAATATAATAAAGGGAAAATGTAACTAACTATTTCTGTGGACAATACATCGTTGTATAAACTCATTTCGTCATGGATAACAAAATATAAGAATATATTTTAATTTATTTGTTAAAAGGTTTGTATAATATTATATATTTATTGCATCTCACGTCCGTACCTTTATGTTTCACGAAACCTTTCCTTCGAAACAAATCATAAAAAGAGCCCAAATTCAGTTGCTACCAGTTAGACAATTATTCCCAACTATGGAACTATTGGTTAATGATTAGTGGGAATTGTTCGCAGCTTAACAATAGCTAATTTTAATTCAATTAATCAACGTTCAGAATACTGAATAGAAGAAGAAATATCGACAGACTATAACTATTTTTGCTTTTGTTCGATAATTTCATTTGAGCAAGGTTAGGCAACAAGAAACAAGAAAATCGCAGGCCAAACACAGCAAATTTATTAAGTAACTTTATTTTTAAGGTGACGTTATTGGGATCTTTGGGGGGGGAAGGTATTGCATAAAAAGTGAAAAATGGATGAAAGGATCGGTTGCTGGGAAATTCATTCACTCATTCATCCATATTCAACATCATAATTAGTGATGGGACGATTCCAAAAAAAAATCCAAATACTGATTCAGATTCTTTAATATTTAAAATGATAGTTAAAAAATAATTTTTTGCTATCAGGGGGTTCACAGAATTATATATATATATATTTTTTTTTAATTTGATATAAAGTACTTCCGTTTCTTTTCTTTCTTAATAACCGGCTGCGGGATTTAATTAATCTTCTGTAGTGTATTCTGTAGTATATTACCATACCGGTGGTCCATTGAAATCTGAATACTTACTAATTCAATAATTGATGAAAATTGGGTAATTAAAATTAATTCATATTTCGACATATTCAACATAAATAATTAGTGACAAAGAAGAACAGCTTCTTTATAGCTTGCATACAAGTCGAGAAAATAACACTTGAACGTGATCGACAAATTTCCATTCAAGCATAACAAGCAGGTGGGCTTCTCCAGGGCCATCGTCTACACTGTCGTCAAGTCCAAAACGTTGGAGAAGAAGAAAAACTATGTCAAAATGGGCAAACTGGACCCGGAGTAGTTAAAGAATACATCCATAATAATCACTTCAAGTCCATGAGGGCCCATGCAAGAAATCTCATGGTTTCCCCCCAGATTATCCTAAGAGCTATAAAAAAAGGGGCTGAAAAGAGCTTTGTGAGGGTGGAGAGACCACTTTTGACACAAGTAATGACATATACCTCCTCTGTTGCAAGACTCCTTTGAATGTGTCTTTTTAACTGGGAAGGCCTGTATAGTAGGTCATCCAGCACTGGGACCCCCATGAGAGAGAACTACACTTGCACGTGTGCCAGGGCTTCCACCGCTGCCAGGAAACAATCATTGCTTTTAAGGGCGGCTACATTAATGAATAAGAGAGCTCAGACACACATCTATTTATACTATTAATTTTGATGAAATTATTTTGTCTATTAATAAATTATATCCATTTGAAGTTTAGAATAAGCTAGTGTTGGATCGGTCGTAGGACTGATTTCATACAGGCCTTGCTATCTTTTTATTTCTTCACTCTAGCTTTCATTAATGATTTTCGGATTTCTTATATCCATTCATATCCATTTGGGACATATAAACAGATGAAGAAGTAAGCATTCCCCTTTAATTGATCAACATTAGAAAATGTAACTTCTTTTTTGAGAATTTTGATTAATTTCCGCTTGGGAAAATTTGTTCACAATTTGCAGGACACACTGTATACATAAGTAAGTTTGCAATTGATTAAAGGATACAATCCTATGTTCTAAAGGCAACACATTGTTTTTTTACAGTAAAGGTTTCATCTCTTTATTTGCAAATATCTACAGCTAAGATGGAGGGCAAAATATATCATGTGTGAGCCCTTTTTGATGTGGCAATGAGTAATGAAAAGATATCGCATTGCTTGCTAATCCAAGGGTCTTATTACCACGATTCAAAGCTGAAAAACGACAAAAAGAGCCTTTAGAGGAAGGCTGGAAACCACAAGGTCAAACATACTCAAAAGTGGTGCAAGTACAACTTGGTGAATTTCTGTCCTCATTCGCTATGGCTTCTGTACTCATCAGATTTCCACTCTCTTGACTTGATTCTTATGTACGGCGAGTTTTTCCAAGGCAAATTTTTCCAGGGCGAGTAATCCCACGGGAAAAATTTTAAAACATATTTTGCAAAGGCGAGCTTTTCTAGATCCCTTTACAAGACTTACTCCCTTAAAATAACAATATCTTCACCGACTACATGTGTTTAAAGCACTTTTGTTCACGTATATTTTGTGCTCAATTTGTCTTTTGTCATTTTTTGAGCATTTTTTATCATAACTTTTTTTTGTTACAATATTTATAAAATTATGAGACTCAAGTAACCAATATACATGGTAGTTTTTTATATGTTAACAGATATATTTAATATATACGTTTTTGTCATAACTTGGAAAAGTAATGAATGGTTTAATACAAGTAATAAATAATTATCGGAATTGTAAATTAAACATTGTTTTTTTATCCAGATGCCAATATTCGTTCACGATTTGCAGAGACAAACCTTATACAAATGTAAGTTAGGAAAGAATTAAAGGATACAATCTTATGGTCATTAAATAACACATTATTATTATTTATTTTTTTCAGTAAAACCTTTATCTTTTCATTCCCAAAATTGTACCTTTTTAAGTAGGTTTAAATATACAAATTCACAAGTAGCAAGTACGAGTTTTTATCTCTTTCCAAATAATTTATTCATTCCTTTTCCACAACATCATTTAAGATAAGTAAAATAAGAAAACTATTTAGCAACATATATTATCTACCTAAAAAAAGTCATGCCAAAACTGTTCCACTTACATTCTAACACACACACAAATATATTAAAACGATAAGAATTGGATTTTAAACATCTTATTTTATGGGTTGGTTCTATTTAAAAACGTACAGATAAACAAAACACTTTTTTTGTCATTCATGTTCTATCAAAAGTACCAGGTGTTTGAAAAGTCTTTGACCACCTATATGACGACGATCTGAGAGGCTTTTTAAAGTTTCAATCATATTAGCTGAAGCTGGATTTCTTAGCTAACAAAAAAATGGTGTAACATTATTATAAGCGAATTATTATTAATAAAAATGGAAGCAAAAGGGTTAGAGACTGACACATTGCTCTGCACTGCTCATTGCAACTCTGTCATTTTTAAAAGGCTAAAGGCTTACCATTATACAGCATACCAGGGCAAAAAGCTAAATGAGGACGGAGACCCCCTCAAGGATCGTTTCCTAAGTTATAAATCAATAAAATTGACCCCAAAGGCTGCTAGACATATATTTAAGGTCAATTCAACCATGAACATATCAAAATTTGAGGGTGAACAAGTCTACAGTCTCTAAAGCTGTCCAATGGACTAGAGGAAAATCTCTAAGGTACGTTGAAAAGCCTCTGATAACTCAAAATGAAATGGATGTCCATGTAAAACCATGTGTAAGAGCATCATGATATATGACCTCAAGCACAATGCTGATAGAATCATCTTTTACAGTAATGAGACGACATTTACTTTTGAACTTGTCATCAATAGTCAAAATGTCAGACTTGTTTGCTTTGAAGATACCCCTAGAAGTCATTAGGAACTCTCCAAGACGAAACATCGAACCTCAGATATTATGCTTTGGATCATGGAGACGGTTCTTGGAATTTTTTTGGAAAAAAATATGCAAAATTACTATTTTTAGGAAAAAAAAAGAAAAATTAAATTTTTCTGAATATAAATATGAAAAATAATTCAAATATTAAATTTGTAGGAAAAAAATTTCAGAAATTCATAGATAAGCAGAAAAAAATAAATTTTTTGAAAAAAATTTTAAAAATCCAGAGCTGTTTATAAAAAAATGATTTTTTTAGGAAAAAAAGTTTTGAAATTAAATTTTAGATATAAAATTTTTAGAATTTTTTTTTTAAATTAAATTTTTTGGAGAAAAATTTCAGAAATTCATAGTAATTTACATTTTTGCAAAAGTAATTTGAAAAATATAATTAAATTTTAAATATTATTTATTTTATTTATTTCAAATATTACATTTTCTAGTAAAAATAAAAAATTACTTAATTTGGGAGTGGGGTACAGCCCCTTCAGCCCTCCCCTTGTACACGCCCCTGGTCTACATTATTGTATTAGGTAGGTACGACCGTGACATAAAAAAATTAGTATTATTTTCTTTTTTTTTTAAATTATCTTTTGATAGGAGATCGTTCCAGACCAAATTTCCAAAATTGGTTCAGTCTCAGACTGGTTTAGGATCTCCAGATGGAACACCAACACTAACATTAATATCATGATGCCATTTTGTTCAAAATAACTGTTATTGTATATAGAGCTTCACTATTGCCAAGAAAGAAAAGTATGTAAATATACGTATATTTTACATAACTTGTATACTACGAGTGAAGTTGGTCTCCATTTGATTAATCCATATACTGTAACTCATACATATTGTACAATATATCTGATGCAAAAAAAAAAATGATATTTTTTGCCTTTTTGCAAAATGTAGAAAATAAATGTTTTATCATGATAATTCCAAGAAACCTTTTTTTACATATATTTAAAAAGATTACTGCAAAAAACACTTACACATTTTTTAAACACTGGATTTACTCATTAATATTCCACATCAGGGTTTCACTCTGATAGTACCACCACACCACGGCTTGAAGTATAATATGCTTCACTGACCTCCACATACATAGAAACATAGCAATAAAAAAAGTAGTCTATTTTACATTTTATAATTTCTTAGTCATGTTGCTTCAGTGTAAATGCCGATAAGTTTTACTGAATTTACAAATTTAATTATAAGTAAAAGGCTAAAAATTAAAATAACAATATATATAATTGAAATATTAAAGATATAATTTTAGAAAAATGAACATTGTGAAAGAATCTAATAATACAAAGTGTTGAAAAAGTCATTTTACTATCAAATTAGTAATTTTTTAAGGATAATTCAGCTTAGAAGTTAAACACAGTTATTGTATATATATATAAACTTATTTGATAATGTTAAGCACCGTTGAGCATTAATATGTTCTCTCTGAATAATGACCTCCAAGCGAGGCTGGAGGTCATACCAATTTTTATCCATTTGGTCTGTACTTTGTTCACAGATGTAATCAGGTCTTCAATTTTACTGTGGTGTATTTGACAGTCTCTTAAGTATATTTGCTCCCACTGAGAGTAGTCTGATGGATTGAGACAAGGGGCTCTGGTGAGGTCAGAGATATGGGATAACCTTTTCCTCCAATAGTATTTCTGCTGATCGGCATAATTGATTAAACAAATTAATACTAATGCGAGATATTTTGTCTTGAATATGTGGCTTATTTCATTAGGACTACCCTGAACCGGATTATTTTGTCAAATTATGACCAGATATATAATGAATGTCTTCTTATCAAAAAAAAAGAAACACCATTTATTTGATTTTTAATCAAATTCAATAGCAGGAACTCTTTCAGGAAATTGAACCCCTCCCTCAAAAAAAGTAAATAATAAAAATGAACTTTTGGATCGCGCGGTGGAAAATTTTTTAAATAAAATAATTTTTTTTCAAACGTGTCTTTTCTTTAAATCAAGCTCATTTGGTTAAATACAGGGCCGGACCAAAAATTTTAACCATAAAACGTTTCCCAAAAAAGCACCGACCAAGTTCGAGTTTCTTATACCTTTGATATAGAAAGGGCTTCTCTAGATATATCAAGGACTTAACCCCTATAACTTTGATAGAATTGTACACAGTTGGGGGGTCATACTTGGACCTCTTCTGTGAAAGATCAACCATGAACATTCCTGAATTGTCTTTAAATGTATTTTTTGTGTTATCAGGATTATTTTTACATTCCGAGCGAGGACGATCCTTAAGGTTTTCCCACTTTTCAATCCATTCACAGACATTTTAAAGCGTAAAGTGGCTGATTTCCAGCTGTTCCAAGATTTCAGTAGTGATCTTGCCTGCGCGGATCAAAGTAGGAGCTTGTAATATTTTTATCTCTATCATTTTCTGTAAGTAAGCTTCAAATATGGTTAAGATTTTGTTTTGAAGCTAGATAAACAGGCTTTGTTTTTATTTCAGCAAAAGTGCCATAAAAGATGTTTAAACCCTCGAAAAACGTGATTGAATAGGTGTAAAAATACTTTTTTAGACCCCCCATATGACACTTTTATGGAACATGGAATAAATACAACCAACTATTTGTAGGGCTCTTATATAAAAGATCGTAGATAGTTGTAATACCTTTTTCCTTTTGCCTCAATTATTTAGAGTGCCGGCACAATATGTTTACTATTATTTGAACCAATTGAATTATTATATCAGTGATTAGTTTTTTCACAAATTGCATTTGAATTTGTCTCATCAAAATGCAATTTGGCTCTAGTGTTGTGTCGGTTATCCTTGGAATTTCCCCTAAGAATGTCTATTGCTTTTTAGAGTAAATGAGATATTTATTAAGATCATTGCCCATATCCAGCCAAAAATATTCATATTTTCGTTATAGTGCAACATACAATATTTTTGCTTAGTTATAACATTTATTCTATTATATAACAGTAATTAAACATAGGGGGAAGACCCTCAATGACGTCCAAGGCATCGATTTTGCATTTTCTAATGACCAACACCTGAAGTTGTACTATATGGTTTCCGACTGGACCGCAGTCCTTGAGCCTAAATAGGGACCGCCTCAACACTAACTGTTTCCGTAGTTAGAGTCGAATGCAATCGTAATAAAATATCGAATTTGAGTGAGTAATATTATTTTTTGAGAATAAATTAATTAAACATTTCTATGGGTTTGAATTATTAACCATTTGAATGTTTTATAAAAGATTAAAATATATATATCATAGATCACTGAGGGATCAGTAATAAAGATTGGATAAATTCACTCACTTCTTGAATCTGCCCCATTTGTTACGACTGTTACAATATTCCATATTTCTCCTCAAATGAATGATTTTTGAATTTTGATAAAATAATATAAACTAATATCAAAAGAATCAATAATACAAATGATATAAGTTGCAGCAAAAACAATGATTACAAAAATATTACTCAACTCTTTAAAGTCAGTATTTATCAAATATTTCCAACAAAAAATGAAACAAAAATTATAATTGTTTTTACAATAATACACATCATATTATTGTGAATTGTGAAGTAAATTTATATTGCAAACCAAAAGCCATATCAGAGCCAATATAAGAACCAAAAATAAAACTTTAGATTTAAAATATAACTAAAATTATGGGGTATTTTATCTCATTACACAAATGCAGGGGTGTCCCCAGGATTATATACATAAATATGTATATTTTTTTTTTACAAAAATTAAATTTTTTTGACTCAAATATTATATTAAATTTTTTGAGAAAAAAAAAATGAAACATTAAATTTCATAAAATAATTTTTTTTTTTAATTTTTAAAAATCCAAAGGTATTCACAAAAATAAATTTTGAAGAAAAAAATTTCAAATATTAAATTTTCCGGAATTTTTAAAAAAATTCAAATATTAAATTTTTCGAAAAAAATTTCAAAAATTAAATTTCAAGTATTAAATTTTTGAAAAAAAATTGAAAAATTCACAGTTCACAAAAAATTAAATTTTGTAGAAAAAAATTCAACCATTAAATATTTTGGAAAAAAAATTCAAAAATCTATAGCTATTTAGAAAAACTAAATTTTTAGGATAAAAATTTGAAAAATTTATAGCTAATCACAAAAAATTAAATTTGTAGGAAAAAAAGTTGAAAGCAAAAATTGCTTAATTTGCCATTGAAATTTGAATGCATATAGCCTATGGTTGACCTATGAAATATTGGGTCGTAAATATATATGAAGTAAAAAAATAAGTTGGGATTTTCTGCTTTTCTTGTTTTTTGTTCAAGATTGTTTTATGTTGACTCACCACATTTAGTTTCAGCAATACATTTACAATTAATTATATGTATGTAATGCAAACTGAATACTTATTTGTTACATGCTACTGAAACAGTCATGCAAAGTAGCAATGCCTAAAGTAAAAAAAACCTTTCCATGCAAAGAAAAAATATGTTTATTTTATTTCATTGTGATTTTATATAAATTGAATAAATTACTGTTCTACAAGACATTTTATGTATTTTAATATTATTAACTAATCAATAGAGTATGTTTCTAGGGTGGTCCAGAAAATTAATTTTGTTCAACATATTTTAAACTTTATTTAATATTAAATGGCTCTTACTTCTAAATGTTTTGCTCCAATTTTATCTTACAACAATAAGCTATGTAGAATACCAAATTTATTTGTAAGCAAAAATAAATGTATGTCAATAATAAAAATTTACAGTTTTAATATCTTTTTGTATTTTCAATATTTAATTATTTTGTAAGGATCGGTTAGTAGTACCCGGCATTGCCCGGAGTTATTAGGCATCGAAGAGCCTTAGTGTTTTTTTCTTTATTAATATGACAGATAAATCTGCAACAAATATTTATTGTTACATTTCGTTTTTTTTCAGATAAAATAAATAATAATAGGTTGGCTAAAAAGTACTTTCGTATTTTTCGCTTTATTTCAATGCTTTATAATAAGTATTAGAATAATCCAAATAAAGTTTTTGCTAAAGATAATCTAACTTCATAATGCCCTTCCCGTAGACGCCCTTGTCCCTATTGGCAAAAAACTCGGACAACCAATTTTCACAAGTCTATATTGAGGTCAAATTTGTAGACCCAAGTGCGTTGGCAAGGAACAGATGGCAGTCACTTTTTGTCAGGGCCAGCCTGCAGGGTAGATACGTAAGAACTTCCCATCCGAGCTCTCGGTACTTCTGGTATATCCTCAAAGCTGTGTGCGACCTGGTGTTGTTTTGATGATGTCCAGTTGTACTCTATTCACCAATGCATGTAACTTATCTTTGATCACTAGCTTGAAACGTCCGAGTTGTTCAGAGTAGAGGGCAAAATTTGTGAGAAAATTAACAACCACTCTTGTGCTACACGAACTGAAAGAGTATCGGCCCCCTATACATCGCAAATCCATACTCGACGCATGATAATTAACCACTGAGCCTGTCAAGCACAATACTGTTCAAAAGCATTTGTAATATACACTCATTCCCTGTTCAATACTTTATGATATATGCTCCGATTATTTTCACCACATCTTAAAATAATTTGATGATCTAATGAGTACTTTAGCTCGTTGCTAAAACTCATCTAAAGTCACTTTTTCAATTTTTTTTTCAATTTTAAATGAAGTACTTCCTTTTTTTCTCTTTTATAATATGACTTAAACTAAACGCCTGCGAGATTTTATTCCTTTTATAGAGCGCTTTATCTGTATTATACTCATTTTTTTAAATTTTTTTCCAAAATAAGAAAAAAAAAAACATAAGTAAATGTTGTGACATTAGCTTGCCTTTTCGTGGAGAAATGAGCAAAGCATAACTATGCCTAATTGCTCTATATTTTGATGGATTTTGTGGATTATGATTTTGTAGTTTTACTTTCCCTCTGTGCCCGAAACTCCACCAAAAATGGTCTTAAACACTCAGAGACAAACTATACGAGGAATTGAGAATGGTCCATCGGTAATGTGGCATAATTCTACTTTGCCTGTTGCTCCACCAAAAATCGACTCATTTACAGTTATAGTCAAAAGATTAAGAGAACACACCAGTACAACCCCCTCTGAATGTCTCTCAAATATTACAATTTTTGGCATGGAAAATATTTTTATTCTTAGAAATCAGATAATATCTAGCTCTCGCTTGATACCTTCTTGATATTAGGTAATGGATGATATAAAATTCATTATAAATTGAGACATTTCCTATAGAGAATCTCTTTGTCTCACAATCTTTTTTTCTTTTCTTTTTTTGAAAATAAAGACCAAAAATATAGGGAACTTTTTACCTTCCCAAAATAACGAACTACGTAGATGGTTATATAGCTGAAGCTTTAATGGGGCTTCCATTTTTGTATATTTATATATACGAGTATATATGTGTGTATAAATTGGAAGCATATACCTTCATAATTAGATACTTCTTGATATTTACATTGTAAAGCCACAAGAACACACGCAATGTCTTTCCATCAAAATTAATAAATGTGATTCAATCTACAATGATATACATGTAGCGAGTCAATGTAAAAACAATCTTAAACAAAAATAAAGAAAAGGGGAAAACCTTCATATATTCAAATATACAGGGTTGATTTTATCTAGTAGTGCACATTTCATTCTTTTTCAATTTTCCAAGAGTTAAATTTAAATAAAAGGTTTTGTGAGGACATTTATGTAATATTGTTAGTCCTCAGCTCTAATAATTGCCTCGATACGAGGTTTAACTCCCTTGAATATGGTGTCAGGTTCGTGCTTGGTTAACTCCTTTTTGATGAAAGCCTCTAGAGACTGGGCACTCCTGTGAGGAGTAGCATATACACTCTCCTCCAAAGGAGCCAAGATAGAGTTGTCCAAGAGGGTTGCGTCTGTAAATGAGGGCATCTACATGTTGAGGTCCCAAAAGCTTCAACATTTTACTTCTTTGTTGCTCCATTTTACTCGTTCTCTTTTGTTTTGTTTTTAATTGAGTTGAAACAACTTTACATCAGGGTTCTTGAGTCACAAAACCTATCTTTCACCTAGTTTGAAAAAAATTTTACAAATAAATTTCCTATTTACTAAAATGTAAATGAAGTATTCCTCTAAATAAGATCAACCCTGAACATGCAACCCAATATTTATAATACATTTCATATTCAATGATAGGCTTATTTGTGGAATGAACATCGATACATTATTTTTCAACTCACTAGATGGCTCTTTAGATGAATCAATACTCCGTTTTAAATACTTTTTTATATCAATTAGCATGATCATTTGTACAACAACATTTGTTTCACTCAATTCAGTGAAACTGTATCAATTCACTGAATACTCAAATTGTATCTTATTGTCACATAATGAAATGCCTCAATTCCCCTAATTGAACATCGTTTTAGATTGTAGGTAGGGAAGAGTTGATGTAATTATCAATACCCAGTATTGAAACTTTATTTTATTTGTTAAAATATTATTTTTAGAATGAAAATATATTTGTTGTCATGACTAAATCAATTTGTATATCCACAACTTTTTGAGAAATGAATCAGATTTAAAAAGAAGGGACTATAAGCTATAGCAACAACTAATCTATGAGAATATGAATTAAAAGAATATTTTGGAAATGGATAGAAAAATCTATGACTGATATTTCAAATAGGTTCATTAGAAATGAACAATAAGTCTCAATATAATTTGAATTCCCAACAGAGACTTGAAATGATTCTCAATTTTTTTTCACAACGTCATTTTATTTCTGCTGCGGAATGGCAAGAATTGACAGACCGAGTCCTTGCTGTCCTTGTGGAATCCCAAAGCATTAAAATGTACGACCTTTTTTGAGAACACATTTTTGAAATGGCAATAAAAGAGTTATAATTTCAAACTTCAACAACAAAATAAAAGTATATACGATCCAATTGAAATTGATATTAAAAATTTATAAGATATTTTTAATTTTCATGATTGACACAAATCACATTTCCGTCAGGTTAATTATGAAACTTTTAATCTCGTGGTCAATTTTATCAGCAAGATTAAAAAATTTATATCGATCTCTAGGAAAGTCTACTAAAATTAATCAAAGAAGAAAATTGAGAACAATATCTACAGTCAGTCTTCGAATTTTACCAACAAGACATTAAAACATCTCTGGCTGTAGTAAAAATAATCCTAAGCATTTAAACTTGAATATAACACACACATCAATATTAGCGATCAAATATTTTATAATTTTAGGAGATTGGACACAATAAAATAATAACTCTTACAGAAGTTGTTAAAATGGCAAAATTGAAACATATTATTCCTACTACTCTTGCATTAAGTGAGAGATCTTTCTCTGCCTTGAAACGAGTAAAAACATAGATAAGTTTAAACAATGCAGATTTCTGTTTAAATAATTTGGTGGTATACATATTCACAAGGATTCTGTTGACAAAATTGATTTAACACATGTCCGAAATGACAATGACGAATTTAGATAAATAAGTGACTTGTATTAACTTAGAAATTCCTTCTTAGCACACAAAAAAAAGTAAAAATATGTGAAGAAAATGACATTTTATGTACTGACTAGCTAAGGATTACCAGGCGTTGCTCAAACTATGGAGGGAGAGGAAATCACAATGAAAATTGTCAAATTAATTGAGAAAATTAAAAAAATATTTAGAAAATACTTCAATATACTAATAATTATAATATTAATGTTTCGTTGTTGTCGAGAAGTATCCTGATAGTTCTAATTCTCTTGGATTCTTCACACTATATCAGTCCCGTTAAGTAAGTTAATCTACAAAGTCTGAACATTGCAACTCCCCCCACCACCCCAAAAAAAATAATTACGCTTATTATTGCCTCCTATAACCTTAGTAGTATTTTCACAATTTATCAATATACATGTAAATCTGGTGTGTTTTTTAGCTGGCCTGTGAATTTGTGATTGGTAATACAAAGAACAAATTATTCTTATTCTTAGCAGTTGTCATTATTATTTAATTATATTATTTAAATAGATATTACTGTAAGTCATTGTTGGACTCAGAGTAGAATTGGGGATCAACATCGGAGTAATACTAGCAAATGTCATCGTTTAGATTCTTCTTCCTTCCTCTCTTGTCACAGCCGATTGTAGCTGATTAATGAAACGTCGTGAGCATTATTTTTTTCTCTCCTCCAAAACATTCTTCAAATTATAAGGGTTACCATGTTAATTTTAGTTTTTTTAACATCCCATTCCACACTGGATTTTCACCTTTGATTATGAATATAAAGAAAATAACGTGTTATAAACTTCAAATAATATACCAACATATAAGCATCTAAAAAATTGTCTAGATGAGAAGCCAATTTTTTATTTACTTCAAAAAATTCACAAATCGAAATTCGCGAAAAAATGGAAAACAACTTTTTGCCTAACTTTGCACAAAAAAAAGTTAATAGCATGTATTGAAATTGTAAAAGAAACACAAAACTACCAATATTTTTTTCGTACTAGCAAAGAAAAGGTTATGAAGAATAAACTTGTCGAAAAATAACACTCGATCACTGGTTCATTTTTACAAATATTACAAAAATTATATAATTAAATGTTCCGAAAAATTGAAAATAATCGGATGTATATGTTGTGTTGGCGTTTTTTTATGCAAAAAACATCGTCCTATGCATTTCTTCTTAAAGGATTGAAAATTGACGTAAGATGAAAAAATGGAAAAAAGGAGAGAAAAAACGGAAAAAAAATTGAAAAATTATTCAGAAAATGATAGATATTCCAGTTAAAAATCAATTTTTATTGGGCAAATTTATAAAACAAATCTCCAGACAAATTCCTACAAACCTTATTCAATTTACTAATCCCATATTCCATAAAGAGCTCTTTTTTTTTTTTTTTTTTTTGCTCCAGAAAAAAACAAAATTGCAATTTTCACCGATTTCTTTTTTAGTCCATACACACCTCTTTTATATATCTACAGACTATAGCACATAGCTTTCTCTCTTTTCCTTCAAATTGCATAGTACGTTTTATATTTACAAAACAAAATGACTAAAATATATTATTCAGTTTAACTTTAGTTCTAATGTAAGCTTAAATTTTTAGTATGTCAATTAACAATAATTTTTATTCAAAACTATCAAATAACTACAAAAATAGTTATTTTTCACATCTTTAAGGGCCATGTGACATCATTTCCAAAATCTATAAAATATAAAAATTTATATTAATAATCTTGATACCCAAAAAGTATGGCACCATAAAAATATTGTTACAAATTTTTTATTTGAACATGTCTACAGTCTTTTTGGTATTTGGCGATAAATTGTTCTGGAATTGCGGACAAATACCAAATGTCATAATTTTGATTATGACATTTGGTGCCTTATTGACGCCCCAGTGTTTGAAATAAAATGTCAGAGCTCGTTGGAGTAAGTATTCTAACCGTGAAGCGTATTTTCTGCAAAAACAGGGCCGTTTTGAAGTAAAAAAGAAAAACATTTCATGTATACTTTGAATAATTTTGAAATCCATTTTTTTTGTAACGGCCTCCATAATCACCAGATTTAAATCCATTCCAATTTTTTTAATGTAGTGTCCTTGAGAATGAACTAAAAGCTATCCCAACCTCAACTCACTTAAGGCAGCCATCATAGTCGACTGAAAAAATTATCAAAGCCTGTTATCGTTTTTGACACCATGTCGACATTGCATGATAGAAGCTAAATTAATTAATATTACGTTCAAAAAGTGACTTTCATGAAAGTCTCATGGTTAAAGTTGTACTTAAGGTTTTATTTAATTTTGAAGGCTTATATATGTACAATTTTGCAAAGTTTAATTGAAATAAATTGATTTATAAAAAAATTATCCAAAAAAGCTCGATATTTAATTGCTTGACCAGTGTACATAAATTAATTTTATCTATGGTTAGAAAATGAATAATCCTATATAGTTAAAATAATTTATGTGTGTCTGTGATGTATGTCTCACTTAGTAACAGAAAAAGGAAGAATGTATATTAATTGGGTAATTCCATGTCAACTGTGGCCATCACCGATTTTGATGATTTTTGGTACACTTATTAAACGTTATTAAATAATTCCTTGTCTGAAATTTCAGATAGCTGGGACTCAAAGGGAAATTTTTAGGGTACTCAAAGTTCTGGAAAGAAGCCGCAAATTTTATTTTGCCAGATTTTTTTAATATAGCTTAATTTATTTTTTGGATAAAAAAATAGAGTGGGATCTCAATGTGATCATCGCCAAACAGGCCACTAACTAGAGGTATATGGAACACTTGATTTACTTGTTGTTATACTATACATTACCTTGTCCCATTTTCTGTTGCTCCATTATTTGGTCTGGTGTTTTTTAATTATTATAATTATTATTTAATAATGAGAATTTCAGCCTTGAGATACCTTTTTCCTTTGAATCCACATTTTTAAATTGATCTTCATTGTAATGAATATACTTGTACATTTAAATATCAATCCATATAAACATATTCTATATTTTCACTTAAGCATAACATGTCATAAAGAAATATTTTCTAAGCAAAATATAATGCACAATTTTTTATTCTATAAAATACACATTCTTTTGATAGCTGATTCAATTCTTGATTCTCCTGAATCACTTTATTCACTTACTATTAGCAAACTTTAATTCCTTGGTATAAATTAATGGAGTTTTAAGTACCCTCAATAGTTTTTGCATTTCCTAATCTCTGTCTTAGAGTACTTTCTTCATTATTGAAGTCATCTTGGTTGCAATAACAAAAGCCCATGTTTTCCATTCTAGATTTAGGGAGTTCAAATAGTTGTCTTTTTATTTGTCCAACCAATTCCATCTGATGGTCCCTTGCCGTAGCTAGTAACAAAAAAATTGCCACTCAGAAGAAACTTGAAAATCTTCTTCGTAAAATGTAAGATTTAAGAAAGCTTTACAATTTTTATAATCGATTGCACAACTATCAGAGAAGTAATATATGTTTTCTATTTGTAGAAATTTATCCCTCAAATGTTTGAGCATACGATCTTGAAATAAATGCACTGTTACTTCGTCAGAAATTATTGTATATCAGTGATGCATAAAAAATTATTTTTTTAATAATAGTAGGTCCAAGCGTGTATGTCGCCTGAGATGAATTCCAGTGAAATCATTGGGCAGCATCCTGGACTACAAAACTGTAATTTTTAGAAAAGTTACCAATGACAACAAACTCTCCTTCGGGGGTTTCTTCTTTTTCTACAATTACTTGGGCCTTTGCAATAAAATCGTGCTTGGATAGTTTCAATAATTTTTCAAAAAACCATTCAACAAAATCTTGAATTGGTATAACTGTATTCGAGAGTTAACACGTATCAGTTGAAATCCATTGCAGAAATCGTATTTCCTCAATCTTGTTTTCTTCAAATTTGTAGAGCTGTTTATCCTTAGAGGATTCAATGACTCTGCACACATCACAGGTACGGAAATAGCAGGACGGTAATCCGAGATTACAAACTATATCTGAAATAGCATGGTGATAAGTCTTATAATCTATTATTTCGGGCATTCTTGATCCCATAATCATCAGTTTTGAATTTTAATGGATAGTGGTACACACACTGTGTGTACCACTAGTGCCAGCAAGAAAGCATTCTGCCAGTCGAATGGAACCAAATTTGGAGAACCCAACCACGAAAACAGGTGCAAATCTTTAAAATTTTGAAATAATCCCTTTAAATTGTCAAAAATTAATTGCTTTTGTTTTATCTTCCTTCTACTAAATTCTCGTACGACAACACCATCCTTTTTCCCACCTAGTATTCTACTTGAATCGTCTGAACGATAAAATTGAACCACTTTTGCCATGACATCAGCAGGCATTGGATTTCTTTGGATTAGGAAGCGCCGGCATATTTTTTACATCGATCAATTCCTTTGCATCAATTGCCATTTATTGAGAACATCCAAAATTCTGCATCATAACACTTGTACTCATAGTTTTGTAAAAATGGTTGAAATCTGAATTTTTTTACCATGATTTGAAAGTTTTTACTGTTCCTTGAGCCCTTGTATCATTTCCGGCATGCAGTTTTCTGAGCACATTGAAGCACTTGAATCGACTTCAACATGAGATCCAGTAACCAATTCAAATTTCCTCCTAACAGATTCTTGCTCTTTATCCTATTTTCTTTATTTTTATTGCATCATGTTTATACTCAAATGAAAGCTTTGTATGAGTTGAGTATTTTGACATAAAGAAAGTAAAAATCCAATCACTATGAAGGGGAGTCTACCAAAAATCATCAAAATCGGTGATGGTCATGCCGTCAATCCTAAAAAAGTGTGTACACTTGACATAGAATTACCCAAATACGAAATAAAAAAGGGAACGAGGAAGAAGATGAGCAAGTTAATCTTAGTATGTATCTTCAATCTTCATTAAATTTATCGTTAAAGAAGGAGCATGGCAAGTTAGCGATGGCAATGACAATAAATAAGTCACAGGGGTAAACATTTGAAAAGTTGCTTTATATTTACCAAAATCAGTATTTTCACATGGTCATATGTTGCATTTTGAAGAGTGTCAAAAAAAAGTGCAGGTTTGATTATATTTACATACATAGAACATAAGTAACAAAAAATGTTGTATACAAGGAGGTTTTACAATAGAAATTTACCTATTATGTAATTATACTTTATAGTAAATCGTTTAAGTTTAAAATTAGCTTATAAATAAGCTATCTTTAATTAGCCATCTTTCCGAATGCGTGTTTGTGCTAGTATAATATTAATATTATCAAATTTTTTCCATAAAAATTTACTTTAAACAAAATACATAATTCATTTACTAAAATGATGATTTTCCCATAACATAAAAATAATTAAAATGGATTTTTTTGTAATGTGTCATTTTTCAATTTACTAATTGACATTTTGTATTTCATTTATTATAAGATGAGTGGGTGGAAAGATTGAAATTGACATATATTACTCAATTTAAAATAAAGGGAACAATTAGTTAAAGATGTATGAGATATGGAGTAATATGAAAATGATAAAATTGATTCACTTCTTTCATTCTATATTCGAAAGTTTATATAGATTTTTTAATAAAATCCAAAACTGTAACAGAATAAGTATGTTAGTGAATGAGAGCAGTTATGGTAAATTAATTAAAAGAACGTTCAAAAAATGAAGTCCATGAAAGTCTAATACTTAGAGTTGTAAAAAATATGTTTTATAAAAAAAATTAAGTGACAATCCGAGCAGTTATATTTTATTTTCCAAAGGGGTTATCATTATTTATTCATTCTTGGGAAGAGAGAATCTTAGCAAAAATTAACCACGAGTGCGTGTCGGCTCTTTAGGACACAGAATAGAATAGAAAACCGATATTGGAGTCATTCTTGGCTACATAATATATTCTTCATAGATACGGAGTGAGATTTACTTTGATTTCCTTTATGCCACAGATACTTGTAGCTAATCTACAAAACAAAACGTTATGCCAAATGAACTGCTCTCCTGCAAACATTCTTCAAATTTTCAATATTACCATGTCAATGTTTGGTGTTTTTTTTTTTATTTACATGTTGATAGTTATAGTTGTAATAGGACGTTAGACAAATGCAAGACTTTTTATAGTTACAATCTGAACAGTATTTGATGTTGTTCTTTAATTCTTGAGGAGTATAAAGTGCGTGATCGCATGGATAACACATTGATCCCATTTTTTATGAGTGTGTACTAGCAAAGATTCAACATTATCATCATATCTTTTCCAATTTTATGACGTCATGCTCCGTAAAAGGAAGATCGAGGCAATCGAAAGAAGATACTTTTAACTTGATTATCCATCTAAAGAGATGTTCGAATTCCGATTTCAAATTCCACGCGGTACGAAGGGAGGAGTATTCATGAATACTCCTCAAAAAGGAGTAGAGTGGACTCCTTCCTTGGGAATGAGATACCAGGATCAAAACAATAAAGCCTTCCATCTACGATGAGTCGATAATTTTAATATTTCAAAATGGGATCACTTAAAAATACAAAATGGAACAAAAATCTTTATTATTTATGTTATAAGTAAATATTTTTCTATTAAATAAACCAGTGGTTTCAAAAGTACGGGTCGCTACCCAATACTGGGTCGTGGAAAAGAAGGCACAGGTCGATTTAAAATTTAAAATATGAAAATGTTTTTCGTTAGTTTTCAAATAATATTATATAATAGTATTAAAGTTGGACGAATTACTTGTTTCCGGTATGACTTACTTGTTTGCAGAGTTTCATCTTACGCATGACGTACTACACGGGATCACAGCGTAGTATTTTTAATATAGCTAATCACACCTAACGACGTAACGTTACTGCATTCTGAATCCAAATACTGTCAGTTTGTTGTTGTTGTTTAATTGACAGATAATTTATCCTTTTGTTATGGGAAAAAGAAAATCGGAATCAAATCCATCTACGTCAAATACATGTATAAGTACACCGCCCAAAACAGGAAGTTATAATTCTACTAGTTGTACTAGTATTACTGCCAAATCTACGTCTGAACCACCAGATAAAAACAAAACATGGACGCGACATTATAACGATTCCTTTTTGAAAATTGGTTTCATAAATTGCCCTAACGCAAATCAGGATCATACGCCCCAGTTTGCTGTGTGTAGAAGGGTGATTACTAGCGAAAGTTGAAACCATCAAAACTGATAAGACATTTAGAAACAAAACACGGGTAACTCGTGGATAAACCTATCTTGTTTTTTCAACAGAAGCAACGTAACTTAAAGCTATCGGATCAGGTTCTCAATCGCTCAATTACCTTGAATGATAAGGTGCAACTGGCTTCATAATTGTTTGCATACCGTGTGGCAATAGAGAAAATGTCTCATACAGTGGCTGAAAAACTAATTTTCCAGCATCTCTGGATATGGTGCATACCATTTTCGATGACAAGTCTGCAGAAAAATTGAGAAAGACTCCTCTCAACGACAACCAAATGTCTTGGTGAATATGCAATTGGAAGCACAGCTTTTTAGTCGGCTACAGTCAGCCTGAGATTTTGCTGTCCAACTTGACGAGAGTAATGATATTTCAAATTGTGCTACACTTTTAGTTTATGTGTGGCAAGATGACTTTATTGAAGATTTACCGTGTTTTGGGATTTTACACATATTCAGAGCGCTAGATGAATGTATTGTTGGGCAATACAAATTGAATTGGGCTAATTTCAAAAGAATAACAAGTGATGGTGCAGGAAATATGACAGGTAGATATAGGGGAGTTGTGAAAATAATATATGAGGTAACTGGTAATGATGATGTTTGGAATCACTGTTTCATTCACCGTGAAGATATGGCATGCAAGGATGTTTCCCTTGATGTTATGGCACAACTGAAGGAAGTAGTGGAAATTGTTAGTTTCATTTAAGGAAGCCCGCTAAATAGCAGACTTTTTGAAGCATTATGCTCAGAAATAGGAGCAAATCACACTCATTTACTGTTTCACACTGAAGTACGGTGGCTGTCGAGGGGAAGATTACTCAAAAGGGTGTACGAACTCAGGAATGAGATTCACATTTTTCTGGTAGAGAATCAGACTAACTTGGCAAATTTGTTATACGATGTCAATTGGTTAATAAAGTTGTCAGATCTTGCTGTCACTTTCTAAATTTTTAAGGAACTAAATTTGAAGGTACATGGAAGAGGAAATGATTTATTCTGAGACTGAGAGCATATTCAAGCATTCCAAAAGTTGTTAGTACTGAGGCAAGCACGACTGCAAAGTATTCGTCCCAGCTACTACATGTTCCCAAGCTAAACTTTATGCCTGAGCAAGAAAACGAATTGCTGCAACGCACCTGTAACATCACACTGAAAACATGCCACAAGTGATTACATTTGTTATCTTTTTGGATTAGTGTTTTACAAGAATATCCACTGTTAAGTAAGATTAGTGTTCTACTGTTGTTACCATTCACAACAAACTACATGTGCAAACTGGGATTTTCGAATTTGACAAGGTTAAAAACAAAAGAAAGAAACCGAACCAACAGCGCACCCAACATGTGAGTAGCGCTTTCATCCTGTGATCCAGATTGGAGTGAGATAATGAATAGTAGCCAGACCCACCCGTCACATTAGGAAGTAAACTTATCTGATCGTCTTTTTTTCATTTTTTTTAATTTAATTTAAAAATGTTATACAAGTAACGTCAATGTCTCATTTTAATTACTACTTAAAGTGAGGTGTTTAAAGCTAGCATGTTTCGATGGCCCAGGATTTATTGTAATTTTATGAGAACTAGTCAGAAAAAATTATTGTTTTGGGTCGCAGGTTTTAATGTTTTTCCTCCACTGAGTCGCGGGGAAAAAATTTTGAAAACCACTGATATAAACTATGATTTCCTCATCACTATGTATTATGAATAAGTTATAAGGGTCTACAGGGGAGTGCCGTTTTTCATCATTTTTCAGCCTAAAAATGGAAATAGAACGAGTTCAGAACAAGGTACAGAATAGCTAAAAACACTTTTACATAAGTTTTATTGATCCTACTTTTAATTTAGGGTAAAAAATAACTCTGAACGATAATAGTCTCGAATTACTATAATCCCGAATATTTAAGAATTCAGATGAAGGAGAGAATAAATGAGATCGGTTTTTGATTCTGCACTCAAAGATAAATTCCTTTTTTGGCTTGAATTCATTTGTACATTTAGCAATTCGCAATTAAAACACTAAATAATCATTCAATATCCTATATTCTAAATAGTTATTTATAAATTTGCATTTTGCATGAATATTTAGATATTTCTTTATATCGAAAATAAATAACTAGATACTTGATTAATGGAGACTCATATAAAACATTTCGAGTCTTCGTGGATCGAGTTCAAACTATTTTAATATTTTCAAAAGATATTTTGGACGAGTTCGAGTAACTTACAAAAAAAATCGTCTTTATTTATGTCAAGTATTTTTCGAGTTCGAGTATTACTCGGATCCAACTCAACTTTTTACTATCATATAAGTGGATTATTAAAGTAGTCCTTCATAAAACAATAAAAAAAATTTAAATTTTCCATTTAAGAAGTAAAAAAGTAAATTGGTTGACTTGTTTTGTGTTATATTTTTTTTTATTTTGACAAACGACAAATAACCTTGTTCTTCTTCCTTCACTTTGAAGTGTATAGAATATATTTGATATTTGTTATGGTAATTACTTATCTATATCAAATGTCTTAATTTATATTTGACATTATATAAATCCACTTGCGTTTTGATAAATTTGAAATGTTTGATACATGTTATAATTATGAGATTGCATGCTACTAAATCAATGTTATTGACGTTTTTTGATTCAATCAGTCAAGGATTTTTGTATTTCTTATCGTCCTTGAGTCTGAAATACTCGTTTAAACGATATATTTATTTGGTCCCTCTACTTACCAACCTACATATGTGGTGAGTCATCATTACAGCAAATTAGAATGTTTTTTCCTCAAAGAACTCAAATGGATTTCATTCGTATTTTTCAACTAATTATCTTCTATTCCTATTAATAAAATTTTCTGAATAGTCCTTTTTAGGAACCGGAAATGGCGCTTCAATATTGCAAAAATTCCCTGGAATAAAAAACGGTAGTACCCGGTATTGTAATTAGGAATCGGGTAAAAATTAAAATTTGCTAAAATATTATAGAAGATAATTCCCAACAAAATGTTCAGTGTTACACTCTTTTTTCATTTTACTACGCTCACGTGTAACTACTCAGTACTTATATAACTTCACATGTGTTCTATCCTCAAGAATGAAAATATCATAATAAGAGTTTGATAAAAAAAATGATATAATGGGATGGATGAGGAGTACTCGAGTCTTTAGAGGCGTTGTCACTAGCTAATCATCCTCCGTGAGTTTGCAGTTATTAAACTATCTCATCCACTCTGTTAAGAAATTGTCGTACAGATGAATAAAAGACAAAGAGGTGCTCTGAGTTTTTGATCACCCGAGTACAGAATGTGCAGTATTTAATTTCCACTGCCAACTTGTTAGTAAAGACCCGTTCGATATTAGAACCACTTTTGTCCATAGGTTTAAAAGGTTGCTCAATAATGTTTTAGGATCCCTTTTCATGCAGTGCCAGTCCGGCCTCTGAGATTTTGACATCATCAATGCGTTAATAATATAATATATTAGTTAATAATATAAAGAAAGCCTGATTTGAATGGAAGAAGTAATTATCACTTTTCAGTAATTAATTATTATTTGACATGATGGATTATTCATCTTAGAAAAGATACATGCTAAAACAAGGCAAATATAAGGCGAAAGCATAATTCCATCATTTTTCCAAAATAAACATAAACTATTTAATGGGTTTTGTAGAACTAAAACTTACATATTTTGATTATAAAGTTAAAAAAGAAACTCAATTTCAGCCAAAAATCAATAATAATGACGTATAAACATAATTTATTTATATATTAAAAGATAAATATACTTGAGACAAAATTGTTTTAACGCAAAATAACGTAGGACGAATTTTTTAGGGCAAAATGTCCTGAGAAAAAATAGTTTTTAGGTGAAAGTACCCGTCACAATTTTGTACTCCACTGTCCCGAGTAGAATGTTGTAGTTGAATGTTTTCCCATCCATTTATTTTGACTTCTAAAGCCAAGAATGAAATTTTTTATGCAATAAATCTTGCAATATCTCAAATGATAGTCCTCCATCTTAACTCATCCCACACATATGAATATAGAGCACATAATCGATCTAAATATATTCATAAAATATAAAGCTGCATGCATATGTAAAGAAAAACAAATTGGAGTGTCTTTGTTTCTTGATATTTATTCAAGATTGTTTTAGTTTTGACGCAGAGTAACTGTAATATATTGTTTAAGTTTTCAAATTACAAATACATTTGATCATTACAGAATTGAATTTTTGACCTTTGAAACAAAGGTAAATAACCGGATAAGGTTTCATAGCTTTAATTAGATAAATGTTTCTCAATCCGCTACCGTTTAAATACTATGTGTAAGAGATTTAACAAAATTATTTTTGCTGTTTATGACTTAATGAGCATTAAATTTTTATTCATCTGGTAATTTGAGAGCCCACGCGTATTTGTCATGAGGCTGGAGAAATAATGAATACACATGGTAATATATTAGCTACATGGATTAAAGTAAATACTCATATGAAGGGTACACTAAATTTTAGTTGTTATTTATTTATTTTTTTTGCAAAATTTATTCTTCCTTAAATTTGTTCATTTTGTTGTTAAAATGAATGTGGGTAATCGATAATGTATCATACCGTTTTGTCTTCTAAATGAAACGTTTATATGTACGTTTTGCAAAATAAACACATTTTATGGGTACCATCAACACAAAATTTAACATTTAGTGTTCACTACCTAAGATACATCTAAGATATTCTAACCTAGATACATAAACATATATAAATAGAATTAAGTGAAAAATAACATTATTCCTAATTTCTTTATATCACGTTTTAATGAATGACATTTACAAACGTCTTTTTAAATAGCTCATACCAGGGATCCAACTCTCATAGGTACAAGAAAATTATTAATTACGTACTATGTGCATGTGTACGTATGTACATTTTTACCTGGTTTGCAATGGGATGACTTTATGCAAGAATATATGTAAACATAATATCAACGTGGTGTTGAGACTCGTTTTGAAACCGATTTGATTTTCGTTTTGAAACCGATTTGATTTTCGTTTCGGACTTATTGTTTATTCTAGAAAAATTTGGAACTATAATTCGGTACAGAGTGTAAACCGAAGTTTAATTGTTTACATATCGTGGAAATATTTTTAGGTCTCAAAATATAGAGCAATTTTTTTTCGGTCTCAATCTATGGAGCGATTTTTCCCCGATCCAGATTTATTCGTAATATACTTTGTGCAAGAAAAAAGGCATCATAGCGGACGACATTAACAAAATCATAAAAAGCTCAAACGTAATAAAGGTTGGCAGCTTTAAAATTGATTATCTACTGAAAACCCCCATCTACGTTTCTTAAAATTCAAAATGTCCAAATATAGCCTCAATTGAGGTTTTCAGCTCATCATAATTTTTGTGGGGGCAGCACAGGGTTTGGCCTCAATGGTGCCCTAAATCACATAATCAACTGGATTCAGATCTGGTGAGAAAGAAGGCCACAATTTTCCAGGGCCAGAAATTAGCTAAATTTTCACTCCACCATGCTGGGTTTCCTTTCTTCTGTGACCCGGGAAGGTTCATGCTGCCATACATAATTGCCTTTCCGATAGTTTACCTCCATCCAGAGCTTTACGGTGTTAATCATTACTTCCTTTCACTCATATTGTGCTTTTTTGCGAGCTTGCATTTCGAAGTTTGATGATTTTCAACAATAATGTCTCCCAAGGTACTCATGAACTCCCCCCTATCTCTTAATATTGTACACCTTTCATATTCATAGCTGCTAACAGCCCTAAACACCTTCCTGATCATCAAAACTGTGGACTTGTTCACTCTAGACCACCTCACAAACAGGAACTCTCGCATGGAGTAAATTAAACACTGCAAGTTTCTTCGACGACATCACAAAACTGACATTGTTTAGAAAAAAACAGAACGTTGAAAGGCATGTCTGAAGACAGCTCTTTCTAACAACGTATGTTTGATTGACTTATGTTAATTTGTTTTGAATTTATTAAAGTTATATTATATGATGCATTTTTGTTGAAGCACATACCAAAAATATGATTTATTCAACAAATTTAAATTCATGTGACGTTCTTATAGGTAGATGTTCGCAATTTTGAAACATACACATGACGTCATCAATTAATTATTCCTCTATAGAATCGCTCTTGACCAAATTTTAAATGAGATCAATCCATACCAATTCCGACCGCTTTTTTCTTTTACCCATATCTAGACCAAGCTACTTTAAAGAACCGAAATAGTTTGGATCCACTCAAAGTCATAACAGTATCAAACTGGTGTAGTATATTTCCAACCGAATCCCAACACTTGTCCATTCAACCTGTATTTATAAATATGTTACCTATTTATCAAAAAATGACTTATATATATATATTAGACTTCACCGAAATGACAAAAGTTGGAAATTTGGTATTGCCGGATATTTTTTATCTTGCATTTTATTCCTCTATACAACCATGTCATAATTTTGGACAACTATCAATTAAATTCTAAAACATACCATTTTGTATTTAGTATTCCTTAATTTCTACCGTTGATTTGTTTTTATTTAAGCTTTTTTTTAATATTCTATAAGGTAGGTATTTTTGATTTATTTTGTATATTTAATTCATTTTTTCCCGATAACCTTTCAAAAAAGAAACTACGAATCAATAGTTGCTTCTAATTATTTTTTGTATCATTAATAGAGAAAATTATAAGATAGTTTTAATTTTTTCTCTTGTCCAAAATTTTAAGCTGAAGCGTTGGTTACTTCTTTTACTGCCCATTTCACAACTGTGTGTGGTATGGTATTTTGAGAAGTCGAAGCGGTGAAGAGTTTTCACTTTGAGGAATGACTACTGTGATAAAATGTCCAGTGGTTTTTTTCCAATCCTGGATATTAATAATTGAAGTAGCATCCCAATAGAGGTTAGATGAACTGTATGTGATATCACTATAGTTATATCTCCCAAATCACTTCTATCTATTATGTCTACAAGCCTATTATTATAAATTGGTAAAATAAAGCATCTTATTTGGCATAAATGAACAACGAAAGTGTATTTAATAGTAATATTTGAGTAGTTAACATGAAGAACAACATCAAAAGAAATGCAGGTTATATACGGTCCCGAAAGATAATATTTATTTTTTTGGCAGTATGATTGGAACTAAAATACTCTTAAAACGAGGTAAGTTAAAGAAAATTTGCAAGAACATTTTAGCAAAATAAATGTTTCATCTATAATACTTAATAATATAAAAATCGTGTAAATGGATTCCAATATTAATGAAACAACATCAAAATTTCCTTTTTTTTATATTACTTTTTACAGATTTTCAAATCAAAACGCATCCAGGAAGGACCACCATTTTTTGGACGTTTGATGGTGAATTTCTTGTTAAGAGAAACAAATGTAAAATGAAAAATATCGGGTGACACCCAAACTCCCAACTTTTGTCATTGCAGTACAACCCTAATATATATTTAATTACCGAGTCCAACTAAGAGTCAACGCCCAAATAAACGGCTTTAAATAATGAAATAAACTTATAAAAGTCATTGTACTTTTTAAGTTGGGAGATCTGAATGATTAATGAAGGTTTATAGATTTTTTGTTTAAGAAATACATATACATAATATGGAATATAATACTTACATCATCTTAGAGATATAAAATATATAGATATAGATCAACTAATTTATAAGTTTTGTTTGTCAAATTTTTGGGTTGAAATATTATAACATTTTACATATTATATTGAAAAAAAATATCAAATAGATATTTATCTTAATGACATACGAGAGCGGATCTAAAAGTACAGCAGGACCCAACAAGGAAAACACAAAAAAAAAAAATTGGGGGAAAAAATTATTTTTCAACATAAACTCCTTTCAGCTTTATATACTTGAAAGAAAATAATATAATAATCGCCTTTGCTACTGTGCAGCTTCGCTAAACACTGAGTTGAAACTTCTTTCCAACACTATTTTGACTGGATGTGAACAAAGGCGGGAACTCTTTATAGACACAGCTTAATCATGCTTAAAATTTCAAACAATATGCGATGAACGCCACTTTTGAAATGCTACAATGTTTACTAGATCGGTCACTTACAGTCAATTTCTGGAGTCGTCCCCTCATTTGGTCGACCAATCGTCTTGGCAACTCATACGGCCTCATTTAAGCACAGCAAGCCAAATTTATAATTTTGTAAACGAAGGAAGAAATGCACCCAGAGAGGAATCTAGTTAAACTTTTATTTGGTTAGGCTAGAGTCTTTCATATAAAAGTATTGTTTCACATAGGGATGACCAACTTTTTCCATTTTCATAAATTCACTGACAACGTTCAATATTGATGGCCGCCAAACAAATACTAAACAACGTAGCGCCTTCAAACTTGAAACATATGGGTTATAGATGGAAAAGGTATGGAAAAATATCCGTACTTTTGTCAACTTTTCTTTCGGATATTGAAAAAAAAACTGATTTGGAGGAGTAAAAGTAGTCTTATAGAGGAGATATATCTTTCTAAAAATGCAGTTATATTTTTTTACTTTGCTACAACTTATATCATTTGAATTACTAATTATTTTGGTTCTGATTTGATCAATCTTTATCAAAATTCAAAACTCACTCATTGAGGATAAATTTGAGTTATTCTGACGCTTAGTACAAAGGATTCAGATGCAAAAAGGTGTATAATTTTCCTTTTATTGTATATTATTCTTTTATATATTTACACTTCAGACTCAGAGTTGTATCAAATATGACCTTGACTCGTTGGATATTTGTTTGGTTTCAAAAAGCAGTTTTAACTTTTTTTTAATTATCAAAGAAAGAACCTCTAAATAAAAAGAAATAATTAGTGCATTGCATATAAAAGATGGAAAGTAAAACTGAGGATTGGTTGGGGAGTTATAAGAGTAAGTTTTTTTTTTATCCAGAGTAGAATTGAGGATCGAAAACGGAGTCATTCCTGCCTATGTCCATGCTTGAAACGGAGTGGGTATTATTTTTTTGTTTTTTCCCCTCATTGCTGATTACAGCTAATCTAATAAAACGTTATGAAACCTAAGCGGCTCTCCTCCAAAACATTCTTCGTATCGTCAGGCTTACCATGTTAATTTTTGGTTTCTTTTATTTTTACTTACCGGCAGGTCATATTTTGTACAACTCTGAGCATAGTTGCTACTGTAGTTGTATAAAAATATGATCTTAATCAACATTTTTTAGTTCTAACATGATAGGTGTTTTGAGTAGAATTGAGGACCGACATCATATATCCTTGCTAGATACAGAGTGGGACTTGTATTTATTTCTTTTCACCTACTTTTTTTTAAACATATCGACATTTTATATTTCTTAGAACTCTAAGCATGGTTGCTACCAAGGCGGGGCTCTGAAGAGAGTTGCGAGAGTGAATTATCCTATCTACTATAGATAGGAAAATCTAATACTCCGTTATTTATGGATAACTAACGGTAGATATAGAAGATAACTTTCAAAGGCATACTCAGTGTTACTCTCTGTTTTTCATGAGCACACTCACGCATAACTACTCAATACTTATGTATATCGATTCATTTGACGTATTCTCTCCTTAATAATGAAAGAATGATCATAAGAGTTGGAGAGAAAAAATGTAATATGTTGGGAGGACGAATGATTACATTAGTCTTTAGAGCGGTCATTGGTAAAACAAAGAAAACTCATAAGAATCTTAACACATACTGTAAATGCATGTTAATTATGATATACATAAGAAACCAAAAACAAGCAGAAACAGTACACTTGTTATACATACACGCCAGGAATACTTCATTAATGCGACCAAGGCTATACCATACCGCGTTTACGACTGATGTTTGATTTCCACGACGCTTTTTAATATTGACGTCATAGTGTATTAATGGTTGCGTGTTTTCTCACAATCTGGTTTTCTTGTCCATCAGTCAGGTACAATACATCAGATTGAAAATTCTACATGATAGTCTAACCTTTTATTCCCATTAACTTTGAATACGACTACATTATTATTTTTTTAAGAAGAATATTTATATGATTTACATGAGGGGGTACAATATACAGGGCACCCTATATACACGTTCGATGCCAAATGCACACCCTTGCAATATTTCATTAATACGACTACATTGTTATTTCTTGGATCAAAATATGCTTATGGTATACATCATGGAGCATTATATAACCTGCACCCAGTGACTTGTTTTCATATATTCATGCAGACGGAAAGAGAAACATTGCTTTTTTAATATAGATAGTAATCTTATCAAATCTTAATCTGCTATAATGCATTGAAAGTTAATAATTGTAAGGTCTTCTTATTTTTCCACAAAAAAACATTATCTAGTCTAATTTTCATAATTACGTACGACAAAGGATATTATACACTCTATATATTTAGTTACCTATATTAATGTAGTATATATATATATATAATACATATATCCTTTTAAAAAAACCTTGTCAACACGTAATAATGAGAGTTACATCGATCACAGAATTAATATATGCACTTTTCGTACATCCGTGTTTCTCAGTTATAATCAATTTATGAATGTATCTATGTTCCGATGGTCTTACATCACTTTCAAAATGGGTGATATAATAATTATGTCCTAATGGGTGTACCCGGCATTACTCTGAGTTATATTTAAGGGTGATAATTTTGATAAGAATAGAAAAGCGTGCGAGGAGAAGAGAAGAAATCCTTATGGCATCATTGATTAAATAATATACATCTTCTTCTATCAATCAAGAACGTTATCATTCCTGTCTTTATTATTCAATATTAATATAATATTATATGATGATTGTCAATAGAGAACTGAATAAAATGCCTGAAATAACGTCACCTTCTGTCTGGATTTATGAAAATGGAGGACCAGGAATTTGGAAAATACTTACCGGATGAGAAACAGATGGTTTGACGGATTTGTCGATATAAATGTGTCTTTAGTCCCCTGTCAAGAATTACAAGCCACTCATTATCCTCATCTCATATCGAGAGCATGGATACTCATCTAAAAAATCAAGTTAATGATGAATACATCCAGTCAGACTTTAACTCTGATCTCACAAAGATGTTTATTGCATGTAATATAGCCTTATCTGTTGCTAATCATCCTACATTCAATTTTTTTTTGGAGAAATACACGGGTAAACCTATCCCTTACCGAGGAACCATCATTAAATTAATGTAGGATCTTGGTACTGATGTCATTTATAAAAATACATATAAAAATGTTTTGAGTCATCCGCACCAAATGACGATCAAGTCATCAGTAAAAAGTATAAAATATTTACTAATTTCGAAATGGAACTCTGAATTTTGTACTATCTCATAGTAAGTATTCATTTTTTTTTAAATCTAACCATAAAATAAGATTCTATTTTAGCTAAACATATCAAGAATTATGATACACAACTCATTAAATGGCAAAAAAACTGATTAAATGGTCACAACAACGGGGGTAGTAGCATTGGATGGTTCGCAAATAGTTTGTCTGAGACTAGTTTCTTCACTTAAAGACTTGGGTATGATCATTAGGTTTTCCAATATTACATGGTCAATAAATATTACTTTTTTTATCACTTAAGGCTAGCTATGGTTGATAGGCTCCAAGAAATGATGTTCAGAAAACTCATAAAAGGCAAAAACAACTGCTTAAATGGTCACACCAACGGGGGTAGTTACATTAGGTGTAGTATTATAATTAGCAATTGTGTATATCCTTCACGATAATAGTATGTTGTTATATAAGCATAAATAACGAGGAAAATATCTTTTTTGATGCTCTTAATAAGGAGTAATATCGCCGGACATTACTACATAATTAGCTTTTGCTCTAAATCTTTAAGATGGATTTATTTCTAACATTTTTTTTTATTACTACATATATTTATTGTCTAATTTTCATATTGAATTACAATTTCATGCAGGGTGACGTTGTTATAAAATCTACTGTAACGGATAAAAAACGTCTAAGTCAATTATATGTAGTATATCTTCATTAAACATTTTACTAATAAATACTTTCGTTTTATCCTCAAAAATCATAATAAAGCAGGCAGATGATAATCACATCAGTATTTTAAACAATAATACTATATGTATTTCCCCCCCCCCTTCTCCTTGCACGCGTTTTTCTCTACAATATTATCAACTTTAGTTATACGTTAAACTAGGCATCACTCAAAGTCTTTCAACACCTTTGAAAATGTCACTTCTTTTTTTATCTATGAATAATTATGCTCAAGTTCAAATTTAAAGATTTATTTAAGAATTAAAATTATTTTTTTAAAGAAAACTAAAAAGATATTTCATAAAAAATTCAAAATAGCTATTTAAAATGACAAAACCCATACTAAAGTATTTACTTTTCAACCATATTTTTTGTACTTTCGTCTTGCATTAATATAACCTATGCGACTTATTTAAGTTTACCCTAAAAAAATGCTCATAAATCTAGTTTTGATTTGTTTTCTTTCAGAATGAGGTTTTTTTATACTTTAATAATCATTTGTTTTTATTTATAAATACTGGCTGAATCTTGAAAGAAGGCAATATGGAAGGAAAAATAATTTTTGCACTGGAAATCCTCACGTGCAATAAGATCCTAACTGAGATTGATAATGACCTGTGTTTTGGATAAAAAAGCGATTTGAAACCCAAGGAACAGTTACAATAAAGTCTAGGCAAGGTTACTCTCTGAGGTATATTTAAAGATGGCTTGGGAGCAAAATCAAGAGCAAGGAAGAAGAAACATTTCATTACAACGGCAACAAAGGAGAAGAGGATGTCTAGAGCCATGCTTCTTTTGAGTGTGTCCAAGAACATGGGGCTTCTCAGTTTCCCCGATTTTAATCCTTTGGATTATTCCATCAGGCAAAGGTCAAAGGAGCTGCCTGCAACAATCCTCACGAAGTTTGAGATCTTTGGAGTCTCCCATGAAGGCTGCATAGACTTGCTTATCAGTTTTTTTGCAATCTTCAAGGAAGAGTATGGAGATCGTCATTGAGGCTAAGGGGGGGGGGACATATTAAACAAAAAAGGTCAATTTCAGTTATAATTCAATGGAAATAAACTTAATTTTGTTCTCACTACCTTCACAAACTAGTTTTAATAAAGTTTGGAAAAACAATCTTTGGTGTAAACTTCAATATGGCGCATGAGGTATATAAACTCTTTGTACTATGAACTTAACAAACGGGGTATGCAAATGTTTTGAGACTAAAATGAACGAATTGAATAATGATGTATGTACAATTTTGCTTACATTTCAGTTCCATAACAATTGTATTATATAAAATGATATTAAGTATAATTAATCTTGAATATGATCAACATAGGCACCAATAGTGGCTTCCAGGCAGGTGCTTCTGATGTCGCCATCTGACATGACAGCCCCCTGCTTATTGGTATAATCATTTAAGGACTCATCATTTGGGTGTCAGATTCTACAGTCCTGAGACTTTACTTACGACCAGATATCATAATCCAGGGAATGTAGATCTGGTGATTAGGCAGGCCTTTTTTTTCGGGATTCACAATAGGATCCCAAACCCTCATGGACAACTAGGACGTGTTGGCAGGAATTCCATACTCTTGAAACACAATTAGAGAAGATCTACCTGGCCTAGGGGATGACCTTGTGCTGTAATATCTCCAGGTAGTCATTTGCACTGAGTCGGTAATCAGTCAGTAACCAGACAGGGTTACAAACAGAGCGCTTCTATTATTTTCGACGACCACACCTGGGAGCATCTCTGAGATACTTAACCTTGTCCAGGCGCTCCTTGACACGCTAGATAGTTGCTTAGAGCCATATTTAGCTGCAAGAACTGCTTTTAGGGCATTCTTACCCAAAAACAGTTATGAAATTGTTGTAGTATAAATTGAGTTAAATAGTCTCAAAAGTTGTCTCAAAACTAACCATGATATTTTTATTGAATTATAAATCGTTATTTATTTTTTTTTTTTTTAATTACTTTTTATTTTGAATAGTATCTTTTTGGCCACATTGTTATTTCTTAGATCAAGTAGTCTTGCAGTTTCAAGATATTAATCGCACACTAAAAAATGAGATACAGACACAGACACCTCTTGTTTTATTAATAAGGAGAGAAATATGTATGAACCTAAATTTAATCATAATTAGTTACCCTTTCAAAAAAAAAAAATATCTTCAAAGAAACAATTAATATTTTATGTATTTTTTTATTGTTTCTGAAATTACTCTATATGCATAATTTTATATAAGCTCTAATAATAATTATAATTAGAGTTGTAAAGAGTAGAAGGACTAAATATGTGATTTGTTATGAATTCCGTTTCTATTATGTGTTTTTAAAAAAACGTACCTACTTTTTTAGTGCTCTCTAAAAGGCATCATTCTCGCTTATATCAGAGTTAGAGGTACCTCAGTTTATTAATGAGTAAAGTTTGTAATGAAAACATTATCTTTACAAATTAATAAGGAAAAATAGTTATTGCGTGTGGTCTTTCTTCTTTTTTGGTCATTATTTAATATGGCGTCGTGGTGCTAACTTCTTCCTCTGAAGTAAGCATTATCTCCAATCTTTGATGTACCTAAATTGTTTTGAAAATCCATAATAAAATAATTATGTATCGATTGAAATAAATCACAGTATTTTTCCTACACCAATTATATTTTAAATGTAGAAGGTTCTCCTCTTCATGGCAGAAATTAATTTTCTCCTTCCAAATCATACCAGGCAGCAGATTTTAACAAGGGTCTTATTTCAGTAGTACTCTATGTATCGCTCCTGCCTTCGCCTCACCTTCTTTTTTTTCTTACGAAAATATTAGTCTGCCAATGGGCTAACTAAAGTATTAAACCAAGTAGCACATCGACAGCTAACGTCATTATTAGCAAAAAATATATCTTGGTCAAAATTTACTTTTTTTGTCCGCTAGAAGTATAATTATTTCATACATTTATGATAATCATTTCCTCTTCTCTCGTGAATGAGTCCAGTACTGTACAGTTTCTACTTTTATTTATTTCATTTTTTCATTATTCATACTTTTTGCTTGAACAATTATAGAGAATGAATTATGATTCAAACAGAATGGTCAGCAGATTTCCAATTAGGAAGATAATTAAGATTTGATATCCATTTTTTTCTTCTTGCGACTTCTTTTTGATTTTGAATGGAAAAGTAAAAAAAAATTAAACGTTTCCTTGAAGCTTTTGGAAATTTGAGTCAGTTCTAATTTTGCATCCTCGGACACTACAATGAATCATTCATTATTTTACAGTAATTTGTTTCAAATTTGCTTTATAATAAAATGTAAATATAAAATATTTAAGACTAGAATATATTATCACCATCTTGTGGCTAAGAGAGGAAATAAAATAAATTACATAAGTTGTTTTTGTTTGTTGGAAATTATTCACATATTTGCTCATCACTACATACAACTTAGTACAGCGACCCATCTCAGGGTATAGATAGTTTGCTCATACCTTATTGAATTACTTTAATGTAATTCTATTTTTTTGGTGCATTAACTCGACTTAATTTTGAACTCAAAAGTTATGACATTGCTACAGTAAAGTTGTATGAAATTCAAGCTCGACTTAAATTTATCTGAGTTAGTGCAACTGGGAGTAAATATCTTCCAGGCAAGAGAAGAGTCTACCATTATTCTTACTTTTGGCGTAAGATGAAAGTATTTATTATTTTTATGATAATGGGGACATATTGATTGATGATGATGTTATTTATCAAAGAATGTTCTTATGACGAGTATTCACTAACACAATAATTTACCCTATATTTTATTGTCAGCTGTCGATTTTTTGGCTTTTTCCCCACTAATAAGTTTTTTTTTTTGGGGGATGAAAGATATGGAAAATGTATACTTCCATGGCAAATAAAATGAAGTATATAAAGTAATGGATTTTACTTGATCATTATTTCCAGAGAGAGTACATGAAATATGTATTAGGAAAGGATTTGTTTTTAAAGAACATCATCCCTTTGAGGAAGTGGGAACGCCTCTAATATTTAAAACTTATTTACTTTGTTATTTCTGGTAACAAATTTGAACAGAAGTTATATTTTTGGCTCAGTTTGTTTGTCTGATAGTGACTAAGATTCTTTCAAAAGATCTTAATCGATCCTTATCAAACTTATTACGAAGATTATATATGGCCGCAATAAGAGGCAATGGAATTTTGGAAAGTAAAAAATCCGTAATTGAGTATAACTTCGGGGGAAAAAAATGAAATATATAACTCAATTTGATTTAAGGCGTAGATTTTGCGCTCTGTCAAGTGCTCAGTGTGTTTTTCCCAGTATTTTTTAGATACTAGTTTAATTAGTTCTTTGTAAGTTGTGAAGATTTTTTTTTTTTTTTTTTGAAAAAGGTTAATAAATACAATAAAGGTAACGACAGGTTCTATGAGACGGTTTTTTTGTTCTATTCGATGGGGTCGAACAGGACGTCAAAATCTTGGATCCATATACCCCTAACTATAATGAATTGTATATACTTTGTAAATTCGCAAAGAAAAAAAAGAAGATATAAACTAAGTTGAAGCTTTGAATCCCGAAAAATAATAACTTTAATAAAAGTACTAAATATGGATTAATTTGTTATGCATTAAAGTATTAAATTTCAATTTTATTTTTGCTTTTCAAAGTATGAAATTACCGTTTAAACACAAAAATTGCTATTTAATCTACATATGTTGATGTAAATCTCATTTTGTAATGAATGATTCAATTTCGTTGACTATTTCATTTTTTTTACATGGTCTATATTTTACAATATACAATACATAAAAATACATTATAAGAAATTGGATAATTACATTTTATAAAAAAAAAATAAGATAAACAGTGAAGTATAAGATTAGTACCCAAGGACAAAGACTTCATTCGCTAAAAAAGTACACTAAATACCTATATAATTAATAAATAGTAACAAAAATAATTCATATAAAAAATACAACGTTTTCTATGTTTATATATATGTCTTTACGGCTAATAAGGTTAAATTAACAACAATCAAAAAATATCATGAAATCCCAAAAAGTCAGAAATCTAAAAATGGGAACCTAGGATTGGTTTATTTTTATGCCTATTGAAAACTCTGATAATGCGGTTTAAAATTTTAAATTTGTAGTCTATAGAGTTTTCCGTAAAATACCGCACAATATCCATCGTTATATCGATCGTCGATGTATTGTCCTGTGGGATTTTCAAATTTAAAGCTATTTATCTTGAAGCAACTGCAATAAGTATGCCTATTAAGTCCATGATATCCAGTTGTTCATTGAAAGTCAACTTTTTTTTTGTAACATAATAATTAGAGTAAAGTAAACCAAACCTCGATTGCATTAGTCTTCTTCGAAGGATTTTTGGGAACCCATGCAACAAACTTCCTTTGTAAAATCAAGAACAGAGATTTAGCAAAAGTATGAACAACTGAGTTGAACACCTTACTGCAGTTTTTGTAATAATCATTGAACATTATAGTAACTTGAAATTAAGTAGTGAATTTCCTGCGATCGGCAATCTTTTTATCGGAATTTATTATATGGCTTGTCCATTAACTTAAAATACGGATATATTTTCTACAAACAGTGATGGCTTCAGTAGATACTTTTTTTAAATGAATTAATCCAGTTTGAGGAAATACTAGACCTCCAACCAATGTCCGGGTTCACAATTAAGTTACAAAACTTTAGACGAAATAGTAGAAATCGTGACAAGACCACATCCTGCTTGCTTCTTTTGATAAAGTAATGTATTATTTATGAAATAACTTTTCAAGCCAACTTTTCCCCCTCCTTACCAATTGAATTATTTCTAACAAATTTATTTTCTGATGACATCCAAATAGTTGAATCAACTAGAAACATCAATTAAATAACGATACATGGACTTCCATAATTTATGTACCATATGAAAAGTTTTCCATTATGTCACGAAATGTTTGACTGATCTGTGTAAGCACATAAAATATTTAGATCACTATATTATTTTGTTGTAATAACACTTTTTCCATGAAAATCTTATGATATTTTTCAATTATATATATATATGTTGTGTCCAAGTTGCAATTTCTTTGCCTTAAAATGCCTGATTTAATTACAACATTAGTCATTCTATTGACCAACTATTAATTGATACTTTAATTTCTTTCTTCATAGTTTTTCGTATTTATGATTAATGTAACTTTGAAAATTTGAACTTCATAATGTGCCACTGAAATAGGAATACTTATATTTTAGTTATTTTTTATAAAAATAGTCAAAATTTAGACAACTTATATTTCCATCCTCCATGAAATATTCAATTATTCTCATTCCAAGTAGTGTAAATCCTTCATTTAATAATATTCATCTTATTTTTTGGTTGGAACTTGTACAATTTTATTTTACAAGTTACAACTTGTACAAAATTGTTACACAATATACAATAATTGATTAATCTCCCCAATTCTGAGGGAATTATAAATATTCAGATAATTTATTTATTAAAGTAGTATCAAGGTAACTAAGAAAATCCTAACAAACTGTCTTTTTCTATAACAAAAATAATCCTTAAGGAATTTCTTTTCATAAAAAAAGGTAATTAAGAAAATATTTTCTTTAAAAAAAAAGGTGCAAATCACAAATATTCAGACAAAGTTTAATTGCCCCCCCCCCCGGACGTACCTGCGCCAACAAAGTTGATCGGAATTTATGTTTTTGCTCATGTTTGTTTGTTAGTTACCAGGATTGCAGCAAAAATTACGCATCGATTTTGATCAAATTAAGTATGAAGATTATTTATGATCCCAGTAAGAGGCTATTAAATTATGAGGGATCAAGGTCAAAGTTCAAGGTTACACATAACGTAAAAAGTGCAGGATCGCTCATAACTTTGGAAGAAATTGAGATACTTAGCTAAATTTGAATTCAGGCAGAGGGTTTGCCCTCTATTGAGTCCCCCTTCTAGTTATTTAATAGATCATCGTTGAGTAACATTCCTTCCTCTCTGCATGATAAATTCCCCACCTACTTTTGTTCTTCTTTTTTATATTTTTGTCTCATAAGTGCAGTACATGTTTAAAGTTTTGTTTTCATCCTTTGTAAGTCATTAAATAACTTTTCTTTGAGAGGTTTTAATGCGATAGTTATTATATATAATAATAGGAAAATTAAATGGACAACATATTTTATTTTATATTTGTGGATAATTTGTTTGTAAGGCAATTATTTATTGGCGATTCCACAAGGGTCTTAAAAATATCGGCTTTTGCGGAATAAACCCGGTTTCAATAGCCCAATTTTAACTAAGTGGACCAATTTAAAATTCTAGTATGACACCGAATCTGATAGCACCAATTTACCCCCTCAAACATTATTACTCGTTGAGTTAGTTGCATTCAAATACTTTTTCAAATTTCAAATTAATTTAAAAATTATTTTCCTGTATATTAGAAATCAAAGAGAATAACTGATTTTCATAAATCGGTCAAATAACAACTCAAGAGCTAAATTTCAAGTAGTTTAATTTTATCAAATCACTACTCGAACGTATGATAGTGACTGGCTTTATATCCAAGAAAACTTTCGAATGAAACGCCCCCCCACCGTTACTGCCTCTACATTCTGATTGCCCCGCGCTATAATAAGTTAAATCTATTTTTACAATATTTTCCGATATTACGAAATGCCGATTCCCATGTATAGAAATATAAGTAAACTTGGAAATCGGTTGTATTTTCTAGCTCGCTTTTTTTTTATAGTTCGAAATCTGAAGAATGAATTTTCTTTTCCTAAGCTGTTATCATTATTATTTAACTCCTGAGTCATGAACTTCCTTTCCTACTATTTTATTTCAACACGATTGTATGTTTGTGTGTGTTCATAAAAACAGAGAGTAACCTTAAGCATTTATTGCTGAGTGTTAATTCTAAGTACTTATTGGACTGAGAGTATAATTGAAGATTGAAATCGGTGTAATTCTTACAAATGTCCTTCTAAATAAAAATGTTTATTTGCTTCTCTCCTTCTCCCTCGTCACAGCTGATTGTAGCTGATCTACTGAAACATCATGACAGCTATGCTGCTCTCCTCAAAATCAATCATTAAATTGTCCGGGGTACCATCTTGATTTTTGCATTCTTTTTTTTAACAAGTCCAAAATACACACGATTTGCATGACTACATACGAAACGGGAAAGGGAATTCCCTCCCCCTTCCCCTCACACATTCTGAGAAAACTTGTAAAAATATTCATTCGACCAAACAGCTTGATATATTCCGAATAGCAGAATGATATAATCGTTAATTATCTTTATAAGTGTTAAACAAATATAATCAAAAGTTAATAATTTCTAAAAACAAGTCATTTTTTTTTTTTTAAATTTCCCCGCGGTATATGAATATGGGTGATATTTATTAATTACTCTATATTATAGGTATGTTAAGTCTCAACTTGAATTTGATAACAAATAAATACAGGATGATTAGCCATGAAGTATCACTCGACTGTTGTCATTTGGTTCATACTTACAAGTAAATGGATGTTTTTAAATATTAGTTCATATGTATATACAGATATTTTATTTGATGTTTATTATCACTCTTTTTAAATTAAACAATGTTTCTGTTTTATGATACGCACAGCTGTATGCTAGCAGTTATAGTGAACTTTGAGATCCTTGAACATACAGCTCTGCAATCATTATTAGAGAGCAAAATAATAGCATATTGTTATTTTTAGAGATCTAACTCTCCATATGTGGAGGGGTATTTAATGTTTCCTTGCTCTCCTTCATTATAATAATAATCCATACAATACATATATTAGACAGTAAAAAATACTTTTCCACCTGTCTTTTAGCTCTGAGAAAAATAAAGGAAAGATTAAAATAGCCAATATTATTGGTTGCTCAGGATTTTTCTACTTTTTTTTGTAAAATGTGTAATAGGGTAGCCCTTAAAAGTCAATGTTTTATTTTTTCTTGTCTCAACCATGAGATTTGTACATGGCGTAATTTGGTTTTCCTTCCTTTGTTTACCACTTGAGAAGTGTTGGATTGGTCTACCTAAAAAAACTAAAAAGACTCCAGTCCTAATGAAACTTTCTCGTTCCAGGACTGGTCCTTATCGGTCTTTAATGGTAACTATAAAACCTGAAATGACTTAATTACTAACAACGTCATTCCAGCTGTTCTAAATAAATTCTTTCAAGATAGAAGATAGCTGAAGTTTAATGCAGAAAGTGTGTGGCTAGAACATGTTATTTTACGTTCTAGCTATCATTTATTATTTTCTTCGTTTTTACCAACAAGGTTAATAGAAGTACAAGGGTATATCATAACACATGTACAACTGATGTTTGACTTCCACGACGCTTTTTAATATTGACGTCATAGACTATGAGTGGTTGCGCGCGTTTTGTCAAAATTTGTTTTCTTGCGCAGCAGTCGGTACGACACATTAAATTGAAAATTATATTGATAGTGACATCATAGACTATGAGTGGTTGTGTGTTTTGTCAAAATCTGTCTTTCTTACACAGCAGTCGCGTCGGTAGAATACATTAAATTGAAATTTCTAGCAATAGTGACGTCATAGACTATGAGTGGTTGGTGTTTTGACAAAATCTGCCAGTTTTGCCAGCAGTCGAGTCCTCGGACTGATCCAACACTAAACCTTCTTCTTGTGTATAATATACTTCATCCACTAATAGTTCCTTGTGCTTAATTTGTATTATTATACATTTTTTCGTGGGTCATTCTGGGGAAATTAACATTCAGTAATATTTGAGGTAAGGAATAAGTTTTATATTTAAACTTCTAGCTAAAATTAATTGTTAGAATAAAAACTTATAACACAAAAATTATGAGGAAGACCAATCTTTATTGAAATTTTTGGTTTGACATTAAAAAAATGTTAAACAGAAATATATTCGGACCTTTTTTTACTCTGATATATTGTTGTGTACAAGTTGCGATTTTGTACAAGTTGTAACTTGTCTAAGCATCTCGTACAAGTGATAAAAGATTGATTTTATTATTTCATTTCTAACTATTAAAGTTAGGAGGTTATTATATATGTATTTATGAGTAATATAACTGTGGGCATTTGAACTTAATAATGTGGCATTTAATACATATATTTTAATAATCTGTATTTGATATAGTCAAAATTACAGGATTAATATATCAAATTATTGCATTGCGCTTTATTGCAAGTACTGTAAATCCTTTATTTAAAATTAATCATCTCATTTCTCATCTTGTACCATTTGCTTATACAAATTACAACTTGTATACAATATATACATTTAATGAAAATAATGACTCATTTGGGGAAAGGAAAAATGTCTTTTTTTATTCCAGGTCCCTGGAGTTCCATGTATCGCCCTTCCACTTTTTTCCCTTTAGAATAAAACTTCGCAGTGCCATTTTTTTTTTTTTTTTAACTTTAATAAGTACTTCATATTGTTTTGCATTATATTGAAAAGTTAGCCGTAAAATAACTAAATCTCTCCCATTCTTTCTAATAAAATAAAGTTACAAAGTATACATCAAGACTGTTTCAGATAAATTTTCCTCAATGAATAAAACTAATAAAATTTAATAAATGAAATTTTAAATTTACATATAAAATGTTCTATAGTGATGTAGACAAAATACTTTTATTCAATGTGTCCTCCATTTCGTTAAAGGATATTTATTGTAGTACAAAGTACTTTATCTACAAAACGAACGATTATTTGCTCCAATCTTATCCTCTTAATACTAGTGGATAAATTTACATTTATTCTACGTTTCATATATGTTGTAAAATAAAAGCATCAATAAATGTTGAGATATTAACCATTTTAGTCAAAAGTTTTAGAGAACACTCACTTATGAATCTCGCTCTTAAGTTACAACAATTGAGAATGGAAATAAAAACATAGATTTCTACATAATAAAAGCACCCTAATGTGAACTATTTCGGCAAAGTCCTTATATTACAAATTATTTTCACGGTTTAAAATGGACTTTTTAATTTTTTTTTATATATTAATAAACCTTTTTATATATTAAATCAAACTTTGTCATACTTTTTATGGTTTTTATTTAAGTTTTTTTAACAAAATAATAATTTTGAAAAAAAAATTTATTACCAATTTAAACAGTTAAATTGATGAAATATGGATATGAAAAAGCATCTAGCCAATATCTTATACGAATGGCAAATTTATGAAGAGATGTTTACTAAAATATACTACTGTTTTAAAAGGATAGTCTAAGGGTAGTACCCGGCATTGCCAGAGTTATAAGGGGACGTCCAACGGACAAACTTTGTTTGGCAAACATAGAAGAAAACTACCCAAGAAATCTTCTCTGTTACTCCCGATTATTCGTGAGCACACACATACATTTTTACTCAATACTTCGAAGCTCTTTCCTCAAGAATGACAGAATGATAATAATAGCTTGAGAAAAAAAAATAATATGACTTTTATGATATAGATGGAAGATATAGTCAAATTTAAAGATCTTCTATATAAAATTTAATCAATATAGATTGTTTTTTAATATAATTTGACAGAATACTTTATTATTTATATTTTACTACTATATAGGTCCATATATCATGCTTCAAAAGTACAAATAATTTGTTATAAATAGTATGAAAACCTTTAATTATCTAAGTGAGATAGTTTTGATAAAATATTTACGTATTTACAAAGCTTTTTATTAACACTTTCTTCATAAACGGTCTTAATTATGTTTCGTTAAATTGGTTTGTGGATAGGATCAATGCATAACTCCCGCTATGTGAATTAGTTATCAGAACCTTGTGCTTTTAACAAATTATAATTATTGTTTATTTTAAATCAACAAATTGGTCAAAATCGAAGATTTTTAAGTTTATGGCTGGAAATTGATAATTTTCTTGAAATTCAAAGATTTGAACCAAAAAATCTATGATTTTCTTCATATAACACTCATCAATTTAGAATTGTAATGTTTCAAAAAACATTGCTTTTTTAGAACTCTTTTTTTTTTTATGATTGCATCCATGAAGTTTATGAGCTCAATAATTGTAAACTACTCAAATCGAGGATTCGAAATCTCATTTATTAAAATGCCATGTTTGGTGTTATAACAACATATCTTTGGTGCGAAAATTATATTGCGGGATATCAAAACTCCTATTAATTTCTGACGTGGCTATGGTATACATAGTATAAGGATTGACATTACAACAAAAATATTTGTTGTTTCAATGTGAACAAAAGAAAATCTCAGCCAAACGAGAGAGAAGCGATATGGAAGCTGAGAGATTAAGAAATGAAGCAATGATTAGAGATTTATAAAAAATTATATAAAGTTTCCTTTATCTTACGGCTGCTAATAGTTGATTAATAAGCCGTACTGACAGTTAAGGTCCTCTCCAGTCAAACATTCTTTAAATTTTGTAGATGAAATGTAAAATTTATATTTCTTTTATTTGTACATAGCAGCGGGACATATACTATACATCATTGGCAATTCTCAACATGTTCACTCCTCCAGAAGGTGTGAAAATAAACCAGGAGGTATATATAGAGGGTAGGTAGCAAAACGTGTACTCTTAATTAATGTTTATTTTTGTCATTACTATGAAAAGGTGCAATTATTATTTTTTGATATTCTGTTTCCGACGTCCTTTTTATATAAACAATTTACACTAATCATTTAGTCCTTTCATCATTATGAGCGAGCAACAAGCAAAAAGGCAGCACGTTGCATATCTCTTAGATGCTGGATTTGATGTGATGAAGATTACGGACATTGTTAAGTGTTCCAGTAGCCTGGTTTTTGAGCTGGCCAAGATGAAAAAAGACCTCTGCAGGATGTTAGGAAATGGAGAACATAATTTAAAGAAGGATACGAAGTTCTTGTTAAGTTTGGAGAATAATATACAGGAGGAGCCCACTAAGTCGATGAATCCCCTCACCAACGACTTCTTTGTGGCTCCTATGACCATCAGGAGGGCTATAAAGCACAACTTGGGATGAGTTTCTTCCACAAGGAGCCCACTCCACCTTCTGACAGAGGGCATGAAAGCTAGGAGGGTCAAGAGGTGCAAGAAAACCCTCATATCGATAAAGGCAAATGGGTCAATTGTGAAAAAATTCTTGGACAAGAACGTTTTTACAATTGATCAATTTCACAATAGTTTGCAACGACTGCTGGCTTGCAAAAACAAAAGAAGAGGTCCAAGGTGTTTACCACACCTAATATCCAGCCAAACAGTGGTCCTCGGGATTGTGGCTTCTGATGAAAAGAAGATGCCTCTGTTCCTTTTCAAGGTTAAACAGAAAATATGCCCGGTTGACTATTATGAGGTGCTTAGGTACAACATCTTGCCATGGCCAAGGCGGTGATTGATAATGAAGGTGGCGTATTGAGTGATTTTTTTTTTTTAAAACTTTGTCCACATGTATTTTTAACATTATTTTTTTTTTGCGTAATATTGGAGATATAAACTTATTGATGTATTTCTAAATCCATCTCTCGAGTTCACGTTTTGTTGCACTACTCTATATAATTTTAGAAGATAAATGCATTAGTATGTGTCTTTAAAGTATTCCCAAACCAAGAGGTTAGTTTTGAATAAAATGGGGCGCCTACCCATACTGTATTGAAAGTGGAAGAACAACATTAAACCATTAAGGGACATGAGGAGTTAGCTTCCTCAAAATTAGATATAAACGCCCATATTTTTTCAATTAAGGAATAGAGAGTTTTCTTTGACGTCATACATTACATCGTAGTTGAATTCGACGTCATGATTATTCATTTACATATTGGATATCAGAACATATTTCTACAGGTATATAAATATTTAGAAAACTATAAGGAAGCCTTGTTTTTATGTGAGGATACTTAATTAATAAGAATTAGATCGTCGTTACTCTAGGTGATATAAAGTTGGTTATTTAAATACCTAGATATGTATATTAATGTGACAAGCACCTGGTCTTGGTAATAACATAATCCTGATTTATCACCGGCACGTTACTACTATTCTTTCTCCATATATGGTCTTCATTAAGTTTAGTACGCACCAAAGGTCATAAAATAGATGTGAAAAAATAATAAATGAGAAAATTAATTTTCAAATATTCTGTTTTTTTATTCATATATGAATAAGTAATGATTGACTGACACTTTAAGCCATAATATTTTATATATAAAGCTTAATAGGCATTTTGATTGACATCTTTATTTATTGGAGCAGGTGAATATATGATAAGACGTAAACATAAATAAGTAGATTATTTGATATCTTTATATTCTTCAATGTTCAGACGATGTATTTCATTTATACGTAGTCCGTCAACATAAATGCCAGGCTATACTGTTTTTTATATGAAAATTGAGTCTGGATTACATTTGTATTCCTTGACAAATCATCATGGAATTTTTGGAAAAAAAGTCAAAAAATTAAAATTTTTTGAAAAATCCACAGCTATTCACAATAAATTTGAAATAATTAAATGTTTTGGACAAAAAATTTCAAAATTTAATTTGAAAATTAATTTTTTTATAAAACAATTTCAAATATTAGATTTTTTGGAAAAAAAAATCAAAAATCCCTTACTACTCACAAAAAATTAATTTTTTTGCAAAAAAGTTTCAAATACTAAACTTTTTGGAAAAATTTTTCCAAAATCCATAGCTTTCACAAAATATTAGAAATATTAGATATTTTGGAAAAAATTTCAAAAATCTATATTTTTCACACAGGATTAGAAATATTAGATTTCTTGAACGAAAAATTTCAAAAATTAATATTTTTAATAAAAAATTTCAAATATTACTTTTTTAGAAGAAAATTTTAAAAATCCATTGCTACTCAGAGAAAATTAAGTTTTTTACAAAAAAAAGGTGAACAAATAAAATTTTTTATCTTAAAAAAATTGAAAAATTGATAAAAATCTAATAATGGCGGCCTTCAGGGAGTCCACGTTTGGATAAGATGTCCGGTTAGTCTCCCTCTCCAAAGTGCCCAACACAACGCCGAAGATAATGGCCATATGTCCTTCATCCAAAAATCAGCCATATTGTCGGCGCAGAACTTCTGGCATTTGGCCAGTGTGTGTGAGGATGCACCATCTTGGGTCCACACTTAGTTGTCCTCTGGGTAGGTGACCTTGATTTATGGCAGTATGGTGAACCTCAGCACCTTGTAGTAGGTATACTGGTTGATTTTCTTCCCACCCTTAAAAAAAAGGGAGGCATCTTCTTGCTGTTGGACGCCACGACCCCCAGGACCATTGTTTGGGCCCGATATTTTGTACATAAAACACCCTTGATCTCCTCTGGTGATCCCCCAAGCCAACTGCCCTTCCGACGGTTGTAGAGTTGGTCCAGAGTGAAAATCTTCTCGTCAGAGAAATTTTTTATTGTGGATACATTTGCCTTTATCCACGCACGAACTTTCTTGCACCTCTGCAGTCTCCTTTCCTTCAGAGTGTAGGTCAACAGGTGGCGTGGGGTCCTTGTGTAAGAGGACAACACTAAGTCATCCTTCACAGACCTCCTCATTGGCCACGTCAAACCTGTTAGAGAGGCGATTCATTGATTTTGTGGTGTCTTCTTTGATGTTCTTCTTCAGGTACCCCAGAAACTCAGAATCCCTTCTCAAGTTGTGTCCCCCACTTCCTTCTTTCCTTGAGAGGTATTTTTCATCCTTTTTCATCTTGGCCACCTTGAAAATGAGGATCCTGGAGCATTTCAAAATGTCCATAATCTCTGCCACCTCAATTTTGGCATCCAGAATGCTGAGATCCTCTGCCTTTTTGCTTCTTGCTCAGTCATTATGAAAGATTTCAGAAATGTTTATTATTGTTTACTTATGCAAAAAGGAAAGGAGATTCGGAATCTGCGGGAAAAAATCACAAAACCAATCTATTTTAATTACATCATTAGCATTTATTAACAGTCCACATTTTGCTTCCGTACCCTGTATGAACAACTAAAATACAGTTTTCCCCTTTTTATCTAATTAATTAATTCTTAACAATCTCATATCCTAATTATTATTGGAGGTGTTAATTGTATAAAATTGATACATGGGCAAAATTAGTTAAATCAATACAACTTATACTTATATTTATGTATAATTATTTTCTGAGTATTTGTGACTAAATTTTAAGAAGTTTTTTTTAAATTCTTATAAGTTTTAAGATAAAAATTCTATAGATTGCCAAGGTATTTTTCAAAATTACCGATTTTCAACATTATTCGTAAAATATATATGATATCGGAAGAAAAGCTATAAATAGTCATTTGCTATGATAGGATTTTAATATTCATAGCCATATGGTTTTGTTAGAAACATAATTATTTTAGCACAACAATAAACAAATTGAGCAATTGTTGTGCATCAACATAAAAACAATCTTGAAAAATTAAAAAGAAAATGAGAAAACCCCATTAATTTTTTCATTTCATATTATATAAATAAAGGCCAATATTAATATAAATATATTTGTGTCAGTTAGAGGCTCTGTATTTTAATTTTTAGTACGACTTTGGATAGCCAAGAGTTTTAACCAACGGCGAAGAACATTTTTATTTATTTAATCAACTTAAATTGGAACTGATTTTGTAATTTCAAATAAAATCTGCCAATTGATCATGCTTTTATTATGGTGATCTATTTTTTGGCTACTTTAAATGGAATTTGCAACGCACCCAAAGAGTTAATAAGAATAATTTGTGATAGAAATTGATGATAATTCGTGGAAGAGTACAATTGTAATTATTCACACTCAGTTTTTATAAAAATCATTCTGGTATGCTTTTATGGTGGTAATATTATGATAATTTCCTTCCAAACTTATTGAAATTTGCTCTGAATAGTTTCTTATCTTTACATATACATAGATACATATATTATTTAAAATAACGAATAAATAACAGCCATTACGACATCCCAAAATTAAGATTGGAATCTCTTAACATAACAACCCTCAAAGAAGGAAAGGAAAAAAAACCATTTTACAACGTATATAAATTTCATTTAGATCCATATATTATGTACTATCGACAACTATTGGATCAGAAAACGGTAGATCATTATCTAAATCACATTATAATAAGAACTGTTCCATAATAATAATAAAAAACAAGGATGGAAGGAATCCCGGAAAAAATACATAATTAGGATACATCATCATCTGTTTCATTAGGAGATCTCTCACGACACTTGTTATGAATAGTTTGAGGCAAGGCAACGACCATCCACGCAAAAAAGTAGCAGATACTATATTTTTTTGACTAGCCGGCCGCCCGTATATGGAGGCAAATATTTGGCAAAAGAAAAATCACCAAAAGATAATATTTTTGACTATTTAAAAATACTATGCAAAAAATCATATGTATATCTATAAGATTTCCACCTTTGTCATTAAAGGGTTAAATATTCTTTCAAAATGAAGGATAATTTGTACATGGCGGATGCACAAATTAATCACTATCTACACAGGGAGAGGATTATTGATAACGTTTTTATACTTTCAAAAAACAACGACAACTTTAAGAGCCTAATCCATCATTTACGCATGCTTACTTACAATATAATGTAACGGCATTATATACCTATATGTACATCCAACTAACATATATAGTGTTTGATGCTAAACAAAGAGTATAAACCTCCTATATTATACATTCATATGAATGTGTAAAGATATTATGTAAGAATGGAGCCTTTTCAATACACGTCTTTTCATCGCTTTCCTTCAAAATAATCAGAATATATTTATTGATTATGATATGATAAAAGGATTATTATATATTGAATAAGGATAACTTTAATATACAAAGACTTTGATTTCATAGAACTCTATTCTAGGTAGGATTGTTAATCCTAGGCATTCTTGAATTTGCGAGTTTATTGTTTTTGGCAATCTAAACAGTGTTGTTTTTTTCTTCTTCTAAAGCAGTTTGATGTTCAAGAATAGACTCTAGAGTGCCATCTTTTTTAGTCAAACCCTCAAACACTTAGGGCATGCAGAGCTCTAAAGAAGCAATATATACTCTTCTTGATATTATACAAGTTGTCATACAAAAAATATTATTCCAGTTCATTCAATGTATTTCAATTATAACGGATTGAATAAAAGTAGATAATATTATATATATTCATATAATGATACTTTGATAAATTATCAATTAAGGTACCTTATATTTAAAATCCTTTTTAAATGATGTGGGAATAAAAAATTCATATTTAACCCACTGCATATTTTCAAAAATGTCTATAATAATTTTTTATACCAAGGAAGTTTTGTCTTCCCATCTTTTGAAAATGATGAAATTACTTTTATTACAAAATTATTCGGCATTAGACCTATCTTTAAAAAAGGAAATAAGCATGGCCATCAAATACGCGCATAGAAAACAAACAAAAGTGTACTTATCACTAAAATTTTATGATTCAACAATAGATGCTTTAAATCAGTGGTTCTTAACCTGTGTTTGATCGAACCCCAGGTTTCGGTGAGACATAGTTAGGATTTCGGCAAGTCCGCCGTATCCACTGACACAACTGTCAATCTTCTTTCAGTGCGAGTGTGCCGCAACAGCGTTGCATCACTCAAAGCGGAGGGATTCCAACATGAATCAACAACGGGGTAGATCCGCTGTGAGATTAAAAAAAAAAGTTTATTCTCCGTGTTAGATTACAAAATATTTAGTTGACTAGTAAAAATGTGTAACAATAAATAGATACAGCTCATCTGTGTTATTTGCGACTTTACGAACCGCTTATCTATCATTGGCTACAGGTGATCAAACATAATTGCTAAGCTTTGTTATCTGGGCTGCAGATAATTTGGTAAGCTCAATAGCCAACTTGTGGCTATAGTGATTGTACATCATATTTTTTTTTTTTTAATAATTCAATCTCTTCTTAATAACTATGTCGAGGAAAAATAGAAAGTTGTCTAAGAAATACATACAATATGGATTCACCTGTAGAAAGGAACGTGTGGGAGTACTCAATACATGATTTGCACTGCCTAGTTGAGAAATTCTAGTATAGCATCGGTAAAACTCAAGGAAAACTTGCTAAAGCTATATGGAGATGTGAAATACAAGAAAATAACCCTTGCTGAATTCCAAGTGAAGAGAGACAGATTTGATTAAAAATTTTATCTGCCTGTTTTCGTCTTTGAACCCTTCGACAAACCAATCCGTTCAAATGGCACTATCAGAAGTAGAATAGACGACCTAAGCAATGCAATTTTGGCTAAAGTAGTTAAATGCAGGGTCCAAGTCGATGATACCACTGACATTTCTAATCTAAGCCAGCTTGTTGAATTCCTACACTTTATGAAAAAAGACGTGATAAAGGAAGATTTTTTAGTTTGTAAGCCTCTTACAACAACAACTAATGCAGTCGATGTGACAAACTCTTGTATGACTTCTTCAAAGACGACAATCTTTTATGAAAATATTGTTTCTGAAGTTTTTTCAGGACGACATTCTGGTTTTGGAGCTCTACTAAAATCCAATGCATCACTAATGGTGATGATCAGACTGTATTAGCACAGGCAAACGTTGTCAACAAAAAAACCTTGACTAAAACTGGCACAAGTATTAAAAATTGATGTTGAATGTGTGAACTACGTGCAAGATAGTGCTATGAAGAAGCACTGTAAGGAAATGGGCTCGGAATTACATATATTTCTGTACCATTCTAACGTTCGGTGGTTTTCCAGAGGGAATGTGCTGAATCGTGTTTTTGCCATGAGTATAAAATAGCCCATACGGACACTTTCACGCAGACTACTTCAAAATTCTGAGTTCATTCTCAGAATGGCGTACGTGGCAGGTATTTCGATGCTCTCGATCATCTTAATCGAGAAATGCAGGACGGTGGAGTCAACATCATCGAAGCGGAAGATTACCTCGAGGCATTTAAAAATAGATACCTGTATAAAAACGACGAACAGACAAGAAAAATCGCAAACTTTCCCTTGCAGGAAGACTGTCATAGTAAGATCGAAGATGTGGCAGGAATTGGAAAGATTTCTGTATCTGAAGAGTGTAAGTAAGCAATATCCATGCACTTGGAAGAGCTTGCAAGGTCTCTCCAGGTGTACTTCTCCACCACAGGGTCATATCCAGTATGGGTGAGACAGCTTTTTCAAGTCACAAACGTTAACAGCTAGATGTGACAAAAGGAACATCAATGCCTAGGCATTTAAATGCCTAAAAGTCACGAATGTAATACGTCTGAAAATCAAGGACGGAAAGTTAAATTAAAAAAAGTTCAGTAATGTATTTCTTTTTTACTATTCAAAGTTAAGTAATAGGAGAGTGTGTCCGCTTTGGAGGGTTTAATAGAAGGTAATAGAAAGAAAAAATAAAGATAGAAGAAAATAAAACGAGAGAAACGCTTTTCTAAAAAAGTTTAGATGATATGTACAATAGTATGCCTGTTGTTGTTGGTCAAAAACAGCCTCTTAATGACCTCGGAGGTATCCATAAAAGTTTTTAGAAACATGCTTGTTTATTTTTTACGTCTTCTTAGTAAATTTCAAACTGATCTGTTCGACCGTTTTGGACTATATGAGCTAAAACGATAAAAGCAGACTTATAAAAATAAAATTATATAATAAGGACTGTTTAACGCCCGGCACAACTTGTCTAGAGATATGAGATGCTAGTATCGTGACAAAACTCAGTAAAATTTTAAAAGATGATTTTAACTGAAAAAAATATGAAATTTAAAATATCAAGCTCAGAGCAAGGCTCATATTAAAAGGAAGTGATACCAACAAGTATTTTGAATTATTTGAAGTAAATTCGAATTCCTTTTAGTGTTTATAATTTTAGATCTTATCATATTTTGACTGGATAAAGGGAGCCCTAGTGGATATTCATGTTCATCAAACAGTCCCTATTTTTTAGCAGATAACATAAAAGAGTAATTCCTTGCTAGATACGAATTGGGATTTGTGTTTATATCCTTACTCTCATATTATACTCCCTCCTAATCGAATAAAACGCCATTACGACTAAGCAGCTCTCCTCTAAAACATTCTTTAAATTGTCATGGCTTCCATGTTAATACTCGGTTTCAACCCTATTCTATTATTTGGCAAAAGATAATAGGGGTCGAGCCTCTCCAAACCTATATAATTACATAGATATGAATATTAACAAGCCTATTTGAAATGAGATTTACAATTTATTGATGTAATATATTTCGTGACTCAAAAAAAAAAAAAAAAAATTCTACTCATTCCAACTTTTTTTAAGTATTAAATTAAAAATTACTACATCAATAGAAATTGCAGCTTGGGAGATTTCCAAATGAAAAAAAAATAATATTTGAAAATAATCACTTTTGATTTTCGGTCTGGAATTCCTAGACCGGTCTAAAACCCTTATAAAACTTCGATCTGAACAAACCTTGTAGTAAAATTTGGTCTACAAAAAAGAATGATTGATTTAGAACCACGTTATTCTTTTAGAAAATAAATTTTAACCTACGAATTCAATTTTGGTACAAAACAATCTATAAAAAATATCTTAGGACCGAAGGAACAATTAAAATATTACTTTATGAAATTTCTCTAAGTTTCGTTATAGATGAATTATTTCTTCATATGTGTTGTGTCAACACAAAATCAATCTTGGACTAAAATTAAGAGAATGAGTAATTACTAATTTATTGTTTTGTTTGTAAATCTATATACCCCAGTATTTCATGGATTTTTTTCGACAATTATAAACTTCTTATTTTAATATAGGGGATGAATTGAGATACAGCACAATATACAATAGAGTCTTGAGCCTTTATATGTATAGTATATATGACTTTGTTTAACTCCAATATGCTCTTTTATAGATAATCTACGTTATCATTTTTCAACTAATAACTAATCGATACTATTAATGGTTGTTAAGCTCAATTTGCGGCCCCTCCGTATATTTTAATCAAATTAATTTATTTATAGAAGTGTAATAAAATCAGGATTAAGAATACAAAGCAAATAAAAATCCACAGTTTCAATAATAAAAAAAACTAAAAAACTAAGATAAGAGAAGTTACAAGTCTATTGGATCCAGTCCTTAATCTCCAAATACCTTCAAATATGAAGCGATTATACGAGTAGAGCTTGTCCACAGACATCATAATTGAAAGAGAAGATATCTTAGTGGCTCAAAATTGATTTTTTTTTTTACTACATCAAACTGAATAATTTCCAATAAAGTATAATAAAAAATTAGCGCTTGTATTGAATACCACTTGATGACAATGATGTTTGAATATAATTAAATTAATATGCACAGAAACTCCCTCAAAAATGACTTTATTTGTTGTACTAGTTTTACTTTTATTTATTTTTTTGAACAATTAGGGACAGGAAAAGTAGAGCATTTGACAAAAAAATATATTATTATTTCCATTGTAAGAGTTAATTTTTTTATGTTCTTCGTAAAGTAATTTTTGAGTGAATGTTAGGACTTTTTAGATACTTAATCTAAGAAAAAACAATCGAGCATGGATAAAAAGAGCATAGGTTTGTAAAAATGAATGAAATATTGCAGGTATTTAGGTTAACTCATATTTTATTAACTATATAAAATATAAGATGAGGACTCATTTTTAACAAGGAAGTCAAAGCTCTACGAACAAGAAAAGAAAAAGGGGAGTATCTTTGACCCTGTAATACTAAACACCTCTAAGCGAAGGCTCAATCACACCCACTACAAATGGCTAGAAAAACTGAGAAAATACACCAATGACATAACATAAGTTCATAAGGTCATTTGTCAAACAATTGTCATATTTTATGAAAAAAAAGTATCTATTAGATTTAAAGAGTCCATTATATGCCTAAATAAAAAAGTCCACCTATAGATATTCATAAATGATAGTTTATATGAAATTATTTCATTCCAAACTCAAGCCTATGACAGGCCTCTTTATTAGATATATGTATACATTCGACTATTTGAATCTAAAAAATGGGGATTTTGTTTGATAAAAATATGACAAATGTCATTATAAACTTGTGTTCTGTCATTGTTGTAATTTCTCAGTTTTTTTACCCATTTGTAGAGGCTTCAGGTTACAGATTTATATTACTACGTTATGAGGCTGTACCAAAATGATAAAAGTTCAGAATTTGGTATTGCAGGATATTTTGTATTTTATTCCTTCAATCCTTTGAAAAAAGGGCTTTCAATAAAAGTGTTTCGATTTGAAAATCTGAAAGAAAGAAATTGCGAAAAAAGGATATTTCTTTTTGTAGCTATTTTACTTCATAAGAATAGATCACATGATTTTATTACGGGACATTGTGAATCAGGCATTTGTCGGGATAGGGTTATTATAGGGGTAAAGCGTTGGCTTTTTCATGATACTCTTCATTTAAGTTTAAGGTTATTATTAAAAGTTCAACATTTTATATTAAACTTTGACTTTAATAAAGCAGCAGAAACCCGCAGCTTCCCCTCAACAAATCCAAAAAAATTATAAATCTAACTTAAAGCGTAGAACTTAATCCATTATTTTAGCTTACTGACAAATTTTCACAAAAACACTTCCAGCTTGTTTTTATGTAAACACGACACATACATAGAATATCTCCAAAAAAAAAAACGGAATACAAATCTAACTCAAACTCCATTTTTAGAAAAATCAATCCAGCTTGCTTTGTATTGACATCAGAGCAGTTGCGATGGGGTAGGGAATGAAATAACAGAGTCAGAAAAAATAGGTTGTAACATTGAATTTTTAAGTGGAAGAAATATAAAGTTACCTTTTACCTAGTGATGAAAATTACGTGTATTTTAGGCATGTTAAAAAAAGAAAGCGAAAATCAAGACGGTAACCCTGAGAATTTGAAGAATTGATTAAAGGGGTACAGCTTAGTTGTCATGCCAGTTCATTAAGTCAGCTACAATCAGCTGTGACAAGGTAGGAAGGGGAGAATGACATAAACAAGGATATTGGCACGAACTACTCCGATGTTGATCCTCAATTCTACTCTAAGCCCAACAATGACTTATAATTATAACTCTCTAACAAATCCTTAAGGTTACTCTCCGTCTTTTATGTGCACACAAGAATGTTCAATCAGGTTTTGAATGTAGTTGAAAAGGAAGTTCACTACTCAGGAGTAAAATAATAATGGCGACAGCTAAGAAAAGAAAATTCATTCTTCAGATTACATATTTTAAAAAAAAAACCAAAAAAAAACGGGTGAGCTAAAAAAATACAAACATTTTTCATCAAAGTTGGAAATAATGAAATGTCAGTAGAAAAATTGGAATAGAAAAAATATTCAACTTTAAAGAAAAATCCTACACCCAGCCTTGGTTGACATTGGAACATTTAGTATTCACACTCTGTTTTTATTCATAAACATCTGGAATTATGGCTTCAAATATTATTATTCATTGAATTTATTTTATAAACATTTTTTTCACTAACATTTGTTTTCTTTTATTTATTAATAATACATACACGTTTGATTAAATCCAAGGTCTTGACCTTCAAAAGTATATAATATATGTTCATTGTACATACATAAGTAGTCGTTAGACCTGTGAATCATCATGCTGGGAGTCGTCTTCACTTTAAATAATTCTTTAAATCATATAAATATCGCATATTTGGAACCTTAATGCTGTAATTAAAAAAGGTTTTTTAATCATTAAAAATAATAGAAAGATTCATTAGTAGTTCCTATATTTTATAAAGTATGTATTGTACTATTTATAAAATCGAAATCCATCAAAATAAATGAAAAAACTTTCTGTCTTCCATCCTTAACTTTTACCCTCACAGATGGGCCATATGTCATCTTTTAAAAAAAGCAACTTTTGTAGTTCTAGAATATTTAAATAATGAATAAACAGGGCAAGAAGATTTTTTCTAATAGGAAGTGAGCAAAGTAAAAAATATGTTATCCACAAGGTGGTGTGAGAGTCCCTAGTTTGGGGACGTGACTTCAATTTTTCAGAGCGTCATCCACAGAGTTACCATAAATTACAATTCTGTCCCTTTATTTTTAATAAAAAGGTTTCATAACGCAACTAAACGACAGATGAAACAAAAATAAACAACTTTTTGTATGAATCTCATGTCTCTAGGTGTAAAAATGTTGGACCAACAACAAAAAAAAAAGACAAGTCCTGTGCGATCTTCTCCACGTTGATCTCAGTGCCAAGAAAGCTGCAAAGACATTTGGTATATGTATCTGGACTGCCTACAACATCAAGAAGTCAATTACAGGTCCATACAACCATAATCCATATTGTAATTACATCATTAGGTTACAAAATATGCCACATTTACATTATTTATATAATTTAACGAATCATTTATAGTGAAGACGACTCTTAGCATAATTTACGAATGGCCTTGATATTGGCCTCCTCCAGTTCTGACCTCTATGCCCCATGATGAAATCCAGTGTAGATTTGGCATGTTAAAAAAAAGAAATAAAAATTGAATTTGAAGAATATTTTGGAGGAGATAAAGAATAATGTTCATGACGTTTCATTAGATCCACTACAATCTGCTATGACAAGAGAGGAAGGAGAAAAGGATATAAACAAGGATATTTGTTAGAATTACTTCTATGTCAATCCCCCAATTCAGCTCTGATTCCAACAAGGACTTGCAATTATAACTCCGTGACAAACCCTCAGGGTTATGCTCCGTCTTTTATGAGCACATACGAATGTTTAATCAGGTTTTGAATATAATTGAATCTATGAAGAAAAGGATGTTCAATACTTAATAATTAAATAATAATGAATAAACTGCTAAGGAAAAGAAATTTTCTTCTTTATATTACCAATTATAAATTATCAGGCCAGCTAAAAAACTCACTATAGTAACTTCATTTACAGTTTAGGACGTCTTGGATTCTCTTCGAGCTGCCATTATGGCAACATGGTACGCCATCAACACGGCCTTCATCTTCAAAAGCTTTCAATGTGTTCACCGGCGTGTGAAGGCTGTTATTGATAGTGAAGGAGGATATATTTAATAAAAAATATGGATAAATAGGTATATTAATTAAACATATGATAAATTATTTTTGAGTTGTGTTTTCTTGATTAGATTAAACTCAAGCTTTTCGTAATTTAGCTAAACTACAGCAAGTTTTGAAATCCCACTCTATAAGTGAGTAATATACCTATATTTTATATTAAACAATATTGTCATTCAGGGAGTTGTATAATTTTACTACAAGACTCTCTGCCGCTTTGTTTACAAACTAATCTAAGTAAACAACGCTCATGCTCCATTAAAGATGTGTCTATTAGGGAGTGATAAAGAGCCTATATCATTATTTTTTATACCCTGTAAATTATAAAGAACTTTTATTTATCATTTCCAGTTCATGTTTATAAATAATAATACATTTTAATTTGTTTAAAATATTTTATGGGTCTGAACATGTCTTTTGTTTTAATATGTGCTAGATCTGATTGGACCCTATCGAAGGCTGAATGGCAAATTTTCGTAACTTAAAAATTAAAACTATTAGTTTCATTACACATATTTTACTCTTAAAGTATAATATATATTCTTAATATTTTAAAGCAGATAAATTTTTACTATTCAAATGAATTTTTCAGATCCGTTATATTGTAAAAATTGGAAAATACTATTTAAAAGTATATAAGAAAAAAAATTAATAAACAATATTTTTTTACATCATATTATGAAGATAAATGGAGAGGTTCTATAGGTAGGAATACTTGATGTTGATCCTCAATTATTCTCTGAGTCCAACAAGGTATTACCCTTTTTTCTTCGTAGCAAATTATTAGTGTTACATTTCGTCTCTAAAGCACTAGTGTTTTCTTTATAATTATAAGTAGTGATGAAAATCGTGAGTATGAAGGGCATTAAAAAGAAAAACGACAATCAACATGGTAACCCTGACAAATTGAAAAATGTTTTGGAGAAGATCAGCTACAATCATCTGTGACAAGGGAACAGGAAATAAACAAAGATATTGGTCAGAATTACTCCGATGTCGATCCTTAATTATAATCTGAATCGATTATACACTCACAATTATTATTCCGCAACAAATCCTCAAAGTTACTCTCTGTCTTTTATGTGCACCCACGAATGTTCAATCAGGTTTTGAATATAATTTAATGTAATAGGAATCTGCGTGCACTACTGAGGAGTTGAATAATAATGGCAACGGCTAAGGAAAAGAAAATTCATTCTTCAGATTACCAATTACAAAAAACAGGGTAGTTAATAATTTTACCCGATTTACATCACTACTTATAAGTTAAATGTTTCCCTTCAAGAATATAAGAGTAATGACAACATCTTTGTAAAATATAGCAAAAATGAAGCAATTTCTAGCTATCAACGTCCTTGTTAGATACGGAGTATGACAGATAATTTAATAAATGGTTATCAAAACAATGCTGCTCTTCTCCCAAACATTCCTCAAATTGTCGGAGTTACTATGTTATTTTTCGTTTTCTTTTATTTTCACATACCGGGAGGTCATACTTTACACAACTATAGTGATAAATGTGATGTGAAAATTATCTAAATTTTATTTAGAGTAAATCAAAAAGGAAAGTATTGTTTAGCAAGCAGGGACGATGTTAGTTTAGTTTTAATAATGGGGGGGAAGACTTAGCCCCAAAAATTTCCATCCTTCCCTATCTATCAGTAGATTTTTCTAAATCTCTAAATTATCAAATATATTTTAATTATGCCCACGAGGATATCAACAATTTTCACATCTCTATTGATAACATAATTTTTGAAAAAAAATATATAAATGACACTGTTACACAACAAAATGTCACAAGAACAAAATATGATGAACTTAGTTTAGTTTGATCCCCATATTCCAAATATAAAATATCAGAAAAGCCCATAAACGTTTCATTTTTGGCTATTTTAAAGGTTCAAATCTTTTTTTAGTATCTTGGTGTTAAAGATATGGATAAATTATGTGAATATATTTTAAAAACTAATGTTACAAAATTCTAAAAATAGGGTTAAAATGTTTTTATCATACTTATAACTCGAATTATCTTAGTTTGAGGTTAAAAATAAGTGTTTTTTATTCAGAGGCTCATAGCATCAAGACGAATATATTCAAAAAATTTAAAAGTATCTCATTTCATAGCTGAACGTGTAAACTATAATTTATAAAAAAAAGCTTCCCCCAAAACGCTCTATATCGTTTGAGATAAAGCCATGATTTCAGGGATAAAATTCATTTTTGAATGGAGTTCATAAGAAAAGTCCATATATTTGAATGCCCTAGCTGGAAGAGAAGAAAAATGAAGAAAGAGAGAGAGAGAAGAAAGGGAGTCAGAAGAACTTAAGTGTGAAGGAAAACCCTGTTGAGAGTAGGATTCCGAATTCGGGATCGGTGTTCATCAATGGAGAAGTATGCATGTGCAGTACGGAACTCCTCGTAAACAGTCCTTGGCCAATAGGATTTTATTTTGTGAGGATCTGCTCCAAAGACTCCATTGAAAATCCCCCCCCCCCAAGAGGAAAAATAAAAAATTTCCTGTTTTTGATTTTGTTCAAGATTGATCCTTAGTTATTACACCCCATTAAAATGAGGTAACCCATAGGAAGTGAAAACATATTTAAGCATGCATTAGAAACTGAGGGTGATTAGGATAATTACCCTCTAAAATCAGCAAATAATTTTCTTACATGCTATAAACAAAAGCATAAAAGAGTGAATAAAAATTATGGAGCTCTTCCGTCGGCTCATAATAATTTACAAAGAAGTAGATCATAAATCCTAATTAAGCTTATTTCACATTAAGGGGGGAAAATAAAGGAGAGGGGGCATTGGCACCGATTCTCGTGATTGAAAACATGTATGTATATAAAAATCATAACAAATTGTATTTTTTCATTTGTTACACTCTTAAATAGAAACATACACGAAATAAAAACACATTGTAATAATAACAACCATTTTATAGGTACAAATGATTACTATCTTACCTGTAATTTTTGTAAGAGAAGTACATATATATATATATTCTTGAAATTACTCAATAGGGACGCGTCTAACCAAACACTACATTGATAGCATCATAGTTTTATGTAACTGCACAATATTTAGTTACAACAGGGGCGTGAGTAGGATTATATATGAATATTATTTTTTGGAGGGGGAAATTGGTTTTTGGAATTTAAAAAAAAATCAAAAAATTATATTTTCAAAAATCCATATTTACTCAGAGATTATTCAATTTTTTTTCAAAAAATTGAAATATTAAATTTCTTGGAAAAAAATTTGAAAAATTGAATTTCTTCGAGAAAAATAAATTTCAAATATTAAATATTTTGGAAAAAAAATTCAAAAATCTATAGCTATTCACAAAAAATTAAACATAATTTTTTTTGCTCTGATGCATAATTTGCCCAAACGACAAAAAAACATTATAGTAAAAAGCCAAAATTCTTTTTTTGTGGGGGGCTAACTCTCCTACAGACAACCCAGTAACAGCTTTGATGATTCTACATGTTTATCAAACGAAGTTTAGATCGTTTTTCCCAATTAAAAATAAAAGTTACTTCATATAGGCTTTAGAGCTAAACATATTGACTAAATAATCTGTTTTTGTTTTTTTAGGACGAAACATTAGAATTAGCTTTTTTTAAATGTGAAAAACTTTTTTTGGAGAAATTCGCAGATTTCATGCAGGCATAAATACAGGTGAAAAGTTATTCACTGTTCAAGCTTTGAATAATCGTCAAATGACTTGATAAATGCGGTGAATAAAGAAGACTTACTAATTAATGAAAGGCTGATCTTTTAGTGATAGAAACCAGCTTCCATGAGGGTTTGGAGTGAACTAACTTCAACAGATGAAAAAATTCCTGTCTTCTTCATTAAAAAAAGGGGATAACAGTCAATCAAGATGTTTATCTGAAGATGTTCCACAAGAACTTACCATTATAACTCCGCAACATTTCCTCATGGTTACTCTCTGTTTTTATATGTACACACGAATGTTTATTCCGGTTTTGAATATAATTGAAGAATGTAGGTACTCAGGAGTTAAATGTTGATGACAACAACGAAGGAAAAGAAAATTCATTATTCAGATTAGAAACTCCAAAAATAATACCCCATTTTCATCACGTGTAAGGCACTTGATTTTGAGGTGGAAATTTTAAAATATAACTTGTTCTAAATAGGTTTCGTATACTAATTTTTACATATTACGTTGTTCTAAGATAGAAAAGTTGATCTTATGCCTTGCAAAAAAAGATGTGAAATAATAAATTTTCCTTTCAAATATGGGATCTTTGTACATAAAAAGTCATATATTATGTCAACAACTACAACAACAAAACAAACAAACAGTTCTATATGCCTTTTTTTCCCCTAATATATACATGTTATTTGAAACGGTGAAAATATAAACGTATATATTAAATATGTTTGCAAATTTTAAACGATTTGTGTCAATAAAACGAAGGATGCTGACTTTTGCAAAATATGTACAAAGGTATAGACATACATACAGAATAGGGTGGCTCTTATTGTTTACTTAAAAAGATCCTTGATATATTTCATTCTCTATGGTGTCTAATAGTTAAAATATGTTACCATGTGCCGAAAATTGAATAATTTCAGCTACATTCAGAGATTGCCATGTGTTAAAGATAGGACGTATCTATATTTTATGAGATCCGGGTCGGTTCAGATCTTTATACATAAATATTCGAGTAAATTTTGGGAACCTGAACTTTGGGATCCAAATCCGAAACCAAAGTTATATGAAATCTTGTCCCGAATTTTATGAGCATGTTAACCAATGTTCGAACCTTTATAAAATTGGATCGGGATTACATTGGGAAGTATTGCATGGCTACCAACTGGTTGGGTCTATTTTTCTGTGTACTTTCGGAGGAAAAAAGATGTGATACGTGAGTGATGGAACTGTTTATTTAGATGTCACTTCAAGGATTAATCAAGATAAATAGATGTGTTACATAATATCTCTTTTTATAAATAAGATTAAGCCATATTAATTTTTTTTAAAGATCAGAAAAATCCCTCGGATCTTTTTTAGGGACCGGTAAAGTTCGAGTACCTGAAGCCTGTTCGAATATCGAATCTTTTCGAATAATACAATTTTACTTATACTGTACTCGGGTATTACGGATCCGAGTCCACAACCTGTCCTATCTCTAGCCCAGGTTGGTTCCTACACTTTGGACTTCTATTGTTTATTTTTCAATATAAGCCTACGTTTGTATTTTACAACACAAATGAATAAATACAAATTTATCAACTACCGAAAAAATAATGTTATATCAAATATTGGTTCCTTTTCTGGATAAAGTTATTTGTAATACAGACAATATTAAATAATCTAATTGATCCTTTAATCAGGATTTAATATGTAGACAACAAAAAATTAAGAAAGTACTAAAGGTATTGACATAAAATTTACGAACAAAGTTGGTAATATGTATAACTTTATGTTGTAAAATAAATGAAAATATCGAATGGAATTTTGTTCAACTAATTTATATTAATAAAGCAAAAACATTGAGAAGTAATGGCCACCATTAAATATTAATAAGAGTTAAAAATATTATACACAACGTAAAGGGAGTTAAATGAAAGGGTGAGGCAAATTAAAGTATATACTTGATTTGTAAGTGCCACTCAAATATACAAGGCATCATATTTCCCATAATTGTCAAAAAGCTTATTGAATTAGTAAATACAATATATATTGTATTATATGCAGATCTTCCAATCAAATACGTGTTGTTACACTTAGCACTGAAAAATATCACATAAAGTATTGACTTCAAATGGTATTTGACATATCAAAATCAATATGATATTAAATTTTAAAATCATGGAACTACCCACATCCTTAAAATCCTGTATCCTTCTTACGTAATTCCTTCAAGTGTGTTTTTAATTGACACACAAGTCCTTATTCATACATGTTTTTATTACATTTGATATTTGTATTTGTTGTTGACCAGGTGTTGGACATTCTCTATTTATTTAAAAAGTGCTTGAAACTTACGTTAGGGCTGCTGTTCAAGTATTGGCACTTGAAATAGTGGGTGTGGCGCTGAAAAACATCAACCTGATCTGTTGCCTCTCAGTTCTTAACTCAAATAGACTGACTATATGAATGGCTTGTGCTTGTCATCAATTTTAAACTCCGGGATAGAAATAACTCCCCTAAAGGCAACGCGGTCCTTCGGAAGGTTTGTACAACTGCCCACCCATCTAAACTCCCATGCCTCCATCAAGCTATCTTAATATTAGTATATCGGAGAAGAAATTTAGTCCAAGAGAAGACACGATCCTTACCCATTGGTAGTGATAGGCAAAAGATGGAGAAAACTAAGAGAGTTAAAAAAAAAGAAGATTGGTGCTATCTTTTTTTTTCTTTCATTCTCTAATAGATTGTCAATGTGTTAACTAATGTTTTGTTGGTCATTATTTACTTGATCCTTTCTTTTCTTAAGATTTTCAATCTCAATTACCAATTCTGAACTGTCGGTCCTTGTAAATTTAGCTAAAGTTGCCGTTGGTGTATTAAGGCAAATAAGAGATATGATGTATGTATTATAAGCACTACTCATGCCTTGCAAAGAATATTCATGTTTTAATCATAAATAGGGGTGTACCAATGTATCAGAATTCGCAAAAATTGGCCTTTTTTGGAGTATCGGAATCGGCTCATTGATAATCGATTCTTATTCAAATTATTTACAACTGATTATAATCATAATTGTGATTGATATATTTTTTTGTCTAGTCCTAATTAATAAAAGGGTAACCATTAAAAAAAGTAAATCAATTTGTTATTTGTTGATTTAATTCCTTTATATGTACATAATATCAATAAGGAATTGGTATCAGAATCGGTTGAAATTTTGGTATCGGTACATTCCTATTTATAATCCATTATTAAATGAACATATTTTATTTTACTAAGTTAAACAAGTTCAAAAAAATAATAAAAAAAAACACACACTCAATGACGGTAGGAGGGATCAACTTTACCTTATTTAAGGACTGAGAAGTGTAACTTGACTGTATCACGGTTCTCTGTTCAAAATATGGATCGACACAATACTAGTGTAAACGTCTTACCCTGAATGATGACTCCCCACCTATTTTCAGTATGTAATATGTATGTTTAAATATAATTTGACAATATTTTCATTGCACTAATACTATTTTAAAAGGTGGAAAGTTCACGTCTCTAGTTTATAAAAGTAATTCATTGTATCCCTACAAATCATATAACAGACAGCTGATGTTAAGAAGCCTTCTCCTTGCACTCCATAAAATGGCTATCCCTACCCATTAGGAATTACCTAAGGCTACATATTGAGGCCGAGGTTGTACAACATTCCTGGTTAAAGAGAGCTGAATTAAATATAAAATATTCATCCTACAAGTTTTTGTATAATTTTCAAAAACTGTGGTAGCCGAAATATATGTTCTTGTATGCAGTTTCATATGCCAACTGTAAAAAGCGTGTCCCTATTTGGTATATGTCATCTATTTAAATAGTGAGTAATTTAATTATATTAAATACTAGCGGTAGTAACCGGCATTGATGTCAGCTACAAAGACAAATTTTAATTTAATAATATAGAATATAAGTACCCAAGAAATTCTCAGTGTTACTCACTGTTTTTTATGAGCACACGTAACTACTCAATACTTTTACCAATTCATATGTGTTCCCTTCTCAAGATTGAAAGAATAAGAGTTTGAGAGAAAAAAAAAGTAATATTATGTTGGAATGGCTGAAAAGTACTTTAGTCTTTAGAGAGTTCACTAATAAAAAGATCAAAATATTTTTATAATATACATCATGGAGCACTATATACAGTGCACCCAGTAATCATTGCTCATTTTCATATATTCGTACAGACACGAAGACAAACTTTGTTTTTTTAGAATAGATAGTGGATGTACACGGATTTGCTCAAAGTTACTGGTTAAATTATAGCACAAAGTTATTCATTGCCTTATTTATCCACATTCATTCTACAATTAATTTGAAAATTTAACTTTCTTTATATCTATTTACTATACATTTATTTAAAAACGAATATTATCATGTAGAAAATGAATAATATATTAAATATTTTTTCATTATTCAAAAATGCAAACTTCTTTTTAAACAATATTTTTAGTACTTTGTTCCTTTGTTCTTGATATATAGCGGCAACATGACTTCTTTTTGTATAATGCGTTGCAATCGTGCTGTAAAAGTGGGTGGGCGTGGTAATATTCTAGAGGATAGCTTTGAAAATTTTATTGGAAATAAATTCAGTTGCTATTATGTGTTAGAGTCGTGAGTAACGTACCTTTGGTGTCGAAAATAAATGTGATAAAAATGGGTGACAGAATAAGAAAATTTGAAGAAGGACGTTTTGTTGCCGCCCCCTGTGCAAACCCTTTTTACTATCAACTAATGATCCAATGATCATTAATTTTTTTTTAATATCCTGCTTTTTCAATATTTTTTTAATATATGACACGCTGAGCGTTTCACACGTTCGTTGCTTCATTAATATTTCTTAGATCTCGTAGTCACACAGTTGTAAGACTTTCAGTGAACACAAATAAATAAATCTTCTATGACAGACTGACAAACTTTTCTTTATTAATATAGGTAATACAATTTTGTATTATTTCATGTAGCAAAGGGAAGGGTTCAAATCGATCTTCCATGACAAACATGTACCTACATACAGCGTGGCCAAGTGAATCGTGAACGGAACTTTCGAAAGGGGTTTTATTGACTTATTATTATTGACTATATTTTGTCGATTTTCTTCTTTTATATCAACTGGTAGATTAATAAAAACAGACAATTCTTGAATATCAAATTTATTCATCCAATATAGGAAAACTGAGATGGCGGGCAAAAGAAATCGTGTGTCAGCGGTTGTAGACGCGGGAATGAGTTATGACGATATCTCCTGCATTATTGCCTTCCCCAAAGGCTTCGTTAGCAGGATTAAAAAGGTACAGGGCCACAACGAGAGGATTGGGAATAAGCCTGGAAACCCACAAGACCAAAACATTGCAAAAGTTGTGTGAAGACAACTTTGTAATTATTGGCCTTCAATGTGTCCTCCAACCTCATTACAGCCCTCTTGACTTTGGGATCCGGGACACTATGGAGACGAAGATCAGTTCCACCTTCCGTGTGAATGTATATTCCCTAAGGTCTGCCATGGGGAAGAAGTGGGCTGACATGTTGGAGGAACTCGTGAAGAAGACATGCAAGGTCTAGGATTGAGGTCATGGGGGAGACCAAGGGTGGAGACTTTGAGATTTAACTGTTCATATAGCACATGGCCTAAAAATCATGGCCTTAACAAATTGAACAAGTTTTTTTTTCGTTCAAAATTGTTATTTTTTAAAGTATCATTATTATTTTTTTTAACCGAGTTATAACTTTATTAATATCCCGGTCTGGTTTAATAGGTATATCTCCATTTTAATACATCATACATAATCGTAAGTAAAGACAAAACAGAAATTCATTCACTTAATTATCAAAATAAGATTCGGGGATTTGAAAATACATCTGTAATACTAAGGATACTTAGGGGGCTTCAAGTGTCATTCCTATATAAGACTAATAAACTAAGACAGGTTTTTACTGAACAAAAACGAAAAACACCCACATGTATTACTCAATACTTTTTATTATGTTCATTAAAATGTCCTCTTTGTTTTCTGGTGTGTGTGGGGGGGGGTCTTTGTGGATCCAAATTTATATCAAATTAATATAAATTTGCTTAAAATATAGTTCATTATATCCTATTCTGGTCCTGCATATATATAAGAAAAGTGACTCGGTTTTGATTATTCTGAACTCCTTCAATAATTTGAGGGACAATTTAGCACGGATCTCTCTTGTCTCTTCACATATTGCGAGTAAGTGACTTGTTGTACCTCTACAAGCCTTGCAGAAGAAGCATTTATTCTCTTACGGAGATCTACCAAATATATTTCCTGTTGTGAGAGTATATGTGATTATAAGGTATTTTATCCAATAGGACAAGTAATCGAAAAATATATTGGATATAATTTTTATTATTGCGCGTGTACAAGTTGTTTTACTAGGTGCATCTCTCATTCTCTCTATCTGTTTGAAAAAATGATATTTGACCTCATCCAGCAACTGTAATATGCGTATATCCTTATTTTCTATCAACTTCATAAAATAAAATAAAAAATAATCCCTAGGACCTAATTCCTTTTTTCTAAAATTAATGTTCCTTAAAATTGATTCCCTCTCTAAAACTTCAGTAAAAGATAAATCGTTGTATTCGTTGAAAATTCCGCAAAGAAAGTCGATTTTTTCATGATTGAAGTGTTTTAAATGTAATTAGTCGTTTAGTTGGCACTTATAATTTCATTAGGGGAAAGTCAAGGTTGGACACTTTGAGATTGAACTGTTAATATAGCACATGGGCTAAAAATCCAGGGCTTAACAAATTAAAAACTGTTTTTTACGTTTAAAATTGGTTCTTTTTTAAAGTATTATTATTTATTTTTATTTTTTATTCACTTTATGGAGCAGAGTACCCATAACATTTATCAAGCCATTGCTTGGCTTCAAGGGTATTTTTTCTTATCAAGAAGCTGTGTAAAATTACATCACTAATCTGTTTTGATCCATTGTTTTGGAAATAACAAAAGTAGCGGATCACTTAGTACAATAACTCTCAAACTAAAGAATAGATTGTCATGAAATTTTGACAGCTGTCTTTTCAACTGAAAATAAAATGAATTTTAAAAAAATAGCTCAGCCAAATATGAAGCTTGGACTTTTCAGCTTATGTACTGCTATGTACTTGTACTTTTTCAGTATCTTGATAAAGTACATCTAGGAAAAATTCGCTCAAGATTCGCAGGGGGACACTCAGTACGTCATCATTGGAGGGAATAATTGTTTCTTTATTCTTTGAGTATGTTGAGAAAAAAAATTGATTTCTTATTACAGAAAATATATCTTTTTAAAATACTGGAAATCAAAGATTTCCTTTCTTATATTAGAAATATGTTTTTGCATTTATAAACATACTAGACAAATATATATTTCAATCTTGAAATATAATCAGATTTGACTTATCTAATATTTTCTCTATGTTTATTTATTATATTTATTGCAGTTGAATATGAATAAAGAAATATTTTCAATTGCTTTTGTATTGTTTGTAGGTACAAGAATCCTGTATTGAATATTTCTTTTTTCAACATATTAATTTTTTGTGCTTAATATTGTAGTTAAATATATACCCATAAATAATTGGTTTTTAATAAGAAATAGTCAAATAGAAATTTGCCAATCTGCATTTTATTTAATAAATACATATATAAATTGTATACAGTATGACCAAAAATTGATGGTGTTTTTTTTTTTTAATCATGAAATAACCTAAACAAGTGATTTTTTTGGCGAAAAACTTTATTTACTTCCCAATATGACGACCTTTAAGATTAATACATTTTTTATGCGCTTTGGCATCCCTTCATAAAGATTATTCAAAGTATCTGGAGAAATTTTTTCCCAAGCTTTTGTCAGTTTTTTTTTTTTTTTTTTTTAATTCATCCTCTGAAGTTACTAGCGCATTTTCATTGAGTTCCTTCTGGAACAAGGCACACAAATTTTCAATGGGAAACAAATCAGGACTGTTGGCAGCCCATGTGGCTTTACCCTCGAAAGAATCCAAGTTGTCTGAACACCTCCTTTGGGAATGGAAAATGGCTCTTGATGTGTCAGACAACATTTTCCTCTTCAAAGGAGGTCCAGTTTCTTCAGTACAAGACAAAGCTAACATCAGAGACTTGCTGAGGATCTCCGTTACGTAGTACTCGGCCGTCACAGTTTGGTTTCGTGGAATCAGGCGAAGATCTGACACTGCCTGATGGCTGATAACAGCCCAACCCTTAATTTTCAGAGGAGATTTCATAGTTGGAGTGGGTTATACATCTCCCTTATATCTTGCCCAACCCCGATTTGTTTGAAGATTTGTTGCATGAAATAGATCTAATAAACGTCCATCACTGAAGAGGATAAATTTCCATTCATTTGCAGTCCAATGTTTCCACTCACGACAGAATTGAAGCCGGGCCTTTGATTGGTTTTCTGAAAGTTTGGGGAGCAGACGAGGTATGTATGGCAAAGTATTCAAAGAGTGCCTAAGGTAGTTGTGGACAGATGACTTGGATATTAGATAGCCCTTTGAGGTCAATCTTGCTGCAAATTTCCTTGTGGATTGCCTCTTTTTGGTCAAATATTTTGAAATCACCAGTTTGGTAACTTTGCTAAAAAAAATTCCTTCCTCGACCCTTTTGATTTGCAAGGGTTTGTCCATCCTTCCTTTTCTTACACCAATTCTCAATGGTCCTGAGCGGAATCTGTAACCTTTGAGCGACGTCTCTCTGGCTTGATCCACCCTCTATCATGCCAACAGCCTTGACCCTGGTCTTCAAAGAGTGCTCTCTCACCATTTCGGATATTTAATTTCAACTAACATCCTGTGGTGTTTTCTGATCCCTTTTATAGTGATGTATGATGGAATGATCGAAAATAATTGTATCAGAAAAATTCAATATTGCCTAATGATAGTATCAGCCATATTTCATTTTATTCCTACCAAATTTTTTTACTATAAAAATGATATTTTTAATACCACCATCAATTTTTGGACATACTGTAATTTTAGAGTGTCCCGATTTTGTGGTGATCAATAATTTATTTTCACAATAAAGAATTTTCTGGTAAATGTTATTATAAACTTTTTTCTTAAATCTTCATTTGATATGTGTTACTTGTTACTACACACGGTGCAAACTCGCTGAAAGAGAAAAATACTTATGTATTTTGTCCTCATCTGTCGATTACCACATCTCACTTGATATGTCATTGTTATTTGAAAATTTATTATTTGATAAACAAACGAAGCATTTAGTTACTTATAAGTAGAATTGAGTAGTTTGTAAAGAAAAAACTATTGTTTTAAATTATAAAAGAAAAACAGATGTTGTGTTTCACAACAACTTTTATTCATTATATACCAATAGGTAGTGGTGGTGTTAGTTTCTCCCTCTAAAGTAAGCATTGTCGTCTAATATTGGTGTAAATTGTTTTAAAAAGACATAATAAGATAAATATATATCATATCATGTAACAAACAGCTGATATTAATGAAGGCCTTAATTCAAATGTACCATATGTCTTGCTCTCACCTTTTCCTCGCACTCATCTTTTCATTACAAAATCCCCTACTCTACATATAGGTTATACTATACTTATGCTATGTTTCCATAAGTACAGGAATACAGCTTCTTGTTGATTCCTCGTCGTACATACATTTATAGCATAAATGTATTTTCCACTTATGAATTAAAGGTCTTCCTTAATTTGAAGTCCTTTGTAACTAATTATAAAATTATTTTATTTTGTAGTAATTCATAAGGAATGAATATTGTTTCTTATTATAATCAATTCGAACCGTTTTTTTAACAGTGTACTGTAGCTGAGAAGGTGTTACCGCACTCATTTAGAACGCATAATTTCTCCCTTTTTCTTATTATTATCCTTGGGACCATCTTTACTCAATAGCTCCTTCTATATTTTGAGAACCTTTCCACAAAACCTCTCCTTTTTTAAATAATTTCAAGTATTTTCTTCTTCCTCAAGAAAAAGAACCCTAAGGAAATTAGATAAAAGAGAAGATACGGATGAAATTGGAACGGTTTCATAGGTTTAATGTTGGAACAAGGGTTATTTACTCTAAAATTTGAACCATATAGGTATATGGCTATTACTACCGTTACGTCATAGAAAAACAAAGACATTACTGATTACTCCGATCAATGGAAGTTTAATTATGATTCTTCGCCGGGACTTAAAGGAAGCTTTTTGTCGCCCTTCGTTACATACATCCAGCGAGTACTAAATACCTACATTGAGATTTTTCGCATTTTCTGGAAACACGTAGGTTGACACTAACAATCCTCTTTAAAAATTTCTACGTGGCTAAAAAAAATCTTCGATTGATGAAATTATGGCCATGGGTAGAGATTTGATGAATTATTCGAACAAACGACATCCTATTTGGGAATCTATCTCACGTATTCATAAGAAAAGTTCGTTTGCCAAGAAGAGTCCCTCAATTCGTCTCCTAGTTTAAGTTTTCCTATTTTTTCTGAAAGAGTTCCAATGTGGGTTTCGAGTGACTCTCATCATCTTCACTTAAATGCTAATGAAAAATAAGTTCAAATCTTGGAATAGGTTTCCTTAGTGACTAAGGAATGATTAACGAAGAAAGTGAAGAGATTTTATCGTTTTGGATGATTTTTCAAGTGAACGAGTATTAAATTCATTCATGAATTACTCCTACACATGTAGTGACGAATGATTAACCTAAGATGAGTTCGAAGTAATATTTATCGCCAATGATTCATTTGATACTTTTTGGAATTTTGTGTTAATTATTATTAAATGAAGTATTACAATATTACTTACGAAAAATTGAATTATGACTTGTATGCCTGAACAATGGGCAATTTTAAAACATACTAGTAATAAATTGCATTTATTTATTATTTTACCAGACTATTTTAATATTCTCACTTATAAGGAGCTCAATAAATATTCAATACTTTTCTATTTGGTTTCTCATATTAAGTTCTTTACTTACAATTATGTAATTAAAATGATTACATTTTTATATTTAATTATTGTGACTGTTGAATATCCAATAAGAACTGACAATTAGTTTTAATTTTTATATTGATTAATATTTAAAGATTATTATTTTATATTTATAATCAAATATTTTAAGGATGGGAGGGGGGTGTTAATTAATGAATATGAGCAAATTTAATTTAGTCAAACTTTTCTAGTGACTACGTTTGTTTAAAAAAAAATTAAAAACGAGCCCTAAAACCCACCCCTACCCAAAAATTCTTTTTCAACCATGAATGCATTTTTTAAATCAATTTTCAATGTAACATAATAAGAAGAAACTCGCAAATGTCGTTATCATGAAAGTCCTTTAATACTTAAAGTAATAGTCATAGTATTTTAAGTTAATAAAGTATAGTTTTAAGGTCAGAGGTCACAGAAGAAGAAAACTTCTTCTAATTTTTTATTTTAACGTATAAACTAGGGTGTCCTCTTTTTAGGGTGACCTTTTAAATCGATTTCCTGTTGTATTTTGATGAAAAAGTAATGTTTGTAAAGTTTCAAAGAGCATTTTTTACCTCTATAGCCACTTGGAATTTACTTTTTTTAAAGAAATTCTCTATTTGTAAAGAGATTGAGAAGTTTCAATTTTAAAGTTATGTTGTTACATTTTAAAAGTTTCATTAAAGTTCCTTTTCTCAAATGATATATGAGAAGAATATCAATATTTTTCATTTTGAAGAGGAAAAAAAATTGTAGCCGAGCGAGCTACCTTGGATACAAACGATCAATTTTCAAACAGACATTATTGACTTCCAACACGAATAAAAAAAGTATCAGGGCAAAATGTTGCTGCAAGTGGCTAAAGTAATAGAAATTACTGTTATGTAGAGTGTCAAAATTAAATGTACCCATAGTTGGACAACAGATAATGAGGTAATTGAGTAAAATAAGAAATAATTTTCATAGAAAAATAATTAAATATTACTGAATTTCATTTAACTCCCATGCAAATACTATAACGAATATTTGTAATGTTCATAATGTATATTTTTGGATTGATGTAGGTATATATAAATTCATTTCTTAGATGGCATCCAGATTAAATATGATTAAAGGTGTACAATATACGTAGATATGTAGTCAGAAACACCCTTCCATAGTACAATACAATGAATTTTGACATATTTAGCATATACTTTTATTTTAAAAGAAGCCATATTTATCATTGGAAGTAAATCGTTCAATATTAACCATTTGATAAAATATAACACTTATGGACATGATTCAAAATGATTTCTTCCAGATGATATATATTCAACTTTCGATGTCCAGTAAAAAGGTAATAGTATTTAAAAAAAGTCGCCAATTCATTAAAGTTTAAACATCGTATGACACCATCAAAGGTCTTTGAAATAGTATTTAATGATGACGTTACTTCATCTAAGAAATCATTAATACATTTCTGAACTTATTTTGGTTAGATGTGATCAATCTTCAGAACATATCAAAATCTTAAAATATATTTTCTCTGTCGATGAAATCATTTGGTTAGTTTGAAAAGAGCAATTACTATTCTGTTTGAATTAATTAAAAGGTGAGAAGCTGGGAAATGTTTAGGATATATCAAGGATTTATATTTTCAAATCAAGATAAAGTCCTTTCATTTGAGCTATTTCATTGATTGTATCAAACATTTGTGGATGCTGCTAATAGTAGGAAAGATTATAATGAATAGGTCTCTAATAGTACATGTCACTATTTGATCAATTAAGAGAAAATTGAATCCCTCAAATGACAATGCAAGCAAAACTTATTGGGTTAAGCCTATATTTTGAATAAAACATTAAGATGAAGGTGCATAATCATGGCACAAGGGTATACCCCCACACTAAATTATTTTCAAATTCATATAAATTAATTCATGATTTGTAGTTAAAAATAGGACTAAAATATTATTCATACAATAGTCAAAATATTTTTGTCTGCTATAGTGTTGACTATTGGTGGTTGTCAGGAACGCGATATATATTTTTGAACTTATGTCTAAGCCAAAAAATAATTTAGTTATAACTACTAACTTTTTCAAAAATATTGTTGTTTAAAATATGAATTGAAAATAAGTGATGGGGCATATCCCCTATAGGCCTAGCGGTGGGGTGGATCCTGTACTATAAATTGTATCTGAATTCATCAATACTTTATAAAAATGTAGAGAAAAAAAACAAAAAAATACAGTTAAATTTGATTAAATGAGTATATATTAAAAAGCAAAAATTCGGGTAATTTTCTAATGTACTAAAACTATACTTTAGCATCCAAAAAGTAGAGTTAAAATTGAATTTGATTTTTACAAGCCACCTGGTTGAATTCTCATCATCACTTTCCTGATGCACTTCATCTTTCTAAATTTTGCAATTTTACGAATAATTCAATGTAATTATACAAATTATCTCTTATCTTTGATACTAAAATAATATTCAAACAAGTCATCGAATAAGCTTAAATTATCTAATTTAAGATTAACCACAACCCATATATTATGAAATAAATAATTGCAATTCTACTCTTAACTGAATAAAAACAATCATATGATAAATAAATAAATTTCAATACTATAAAAAACATTTAAAAGGCCCATCTGGATATTATTATGTATGTACTAAATATTAACATTATGATTAAAAAAATTAATTAGAAGTCAAGTAATTCAGAAATGCTTGAAAATTTACAACAAAATAATTAAACATCAATATTTCCTTCCATTGCAGAAAAGATTAGGTGGCACCGATTCACTTAGTACTTATATTTTTATGAAATGTTTGCAAATAAATTCTTGAGATTATCATTTATTGTTATTATTTAGGAGCTAGAACGTAATTATTCCCAATAGAAATGATTTTGCCTTTTGCCCAATCCAATCCTCATTCAAAACGATAGAAATCTCTTCACTTTCTTCATTAATTGTTCCTTAGTCACTAAGAAAACCTATTCCGAGGTTTGCACTTCTTTTACATTAGCACCTAAGTGAAGATGATGAGAGTCACTCGAAACCCACTCGATTTTCATCACTGAATATAGAAGATAACTCCCCAAGAAATCTACAGTATATTACTCTCCATGATCATGCTCACATGTAACTACTCAAAACTTTTACCAATTCATATGGGGTTTCTTCTCAAGATTGAAAGAATAATAATAAGGGGTTGAGAGAAAAAAATGTACTATTATGTTGGAGTGGCTGCGAAATACTTTAGTCTTAAGAGCGCTCACTAATAAAAACAAACAGAATTCATATTAACATCCCAGCGTTTATTTTTAAATCAAATCTTAACATATACTGTAAATGAATATGGATGATGATATACTTACATATAATACCAGAAAAAAGGAAAAAAAACAGTGCCCTTGTAATGCATGTACACGCCTGCATATATTTAATTAATAAAACTTCATTATTACTTATTATCTCAAAATATTTTTATGATTTACATCATGCAGTACTATATACTGTGCACCCTGTATACAGATTAAATGCTATATTTCATTAATGCGACTACATTGTGATTTCTTGGATGAAAATATTTTTATGATATGTACCATGGAGCACTATATACACTGCACTCAGTGACTCTAAAAAGCAAGTGATGTCATAACTGTAGACTTTGATCCAACACCACTTTATCACTCATCAAAAGATAAAGGAATGAATAAATTCATTAGATTAATATTGAAAAATTGCAAGTTGAAATTTTTAATAAATTGAATGAAAAAATTGGGTTGATATCTTCAAAATTTAGATATCTCGAGCTCTTTTAAATCAACCAATTTTGGAGGAAAAAACATCATTTTTCATATTTTTAATAGCTGGAAAGGTCGAAAACTTTCCAAACATCATTTTTTTAAATAAATATACAACATAAAATCCATTAATGCAAAAATAAAATAAGAGATCACTTCAAAATAGGTACACTCTAATGTATCAATATATATAATTATAAATGAATATAAAATTATTTCTTGTTGAGCTCTGGAGAATTCCAAACTATTATATCTATATTAATGAAACAAAGTTTGCTAGTAGTTTATGATGCCCATTTTTCAGTGTACACTTAATGTCATAGAATTGTGTGACTATCGAATGTAACTAAAACTTGGCGTGTCCTACTAAAAAACAGTAGAAAAAGGGGGCACATATCTAGGGTTGTAGAAAATATGACCTTAGATGGACTCGATTTTTTTTTGTAGTTGCAACGTAAATAAGGTTTTTTATCATTATTCTGTAATTTTTGAGGAGTAAACATCCAAATATAAAGCTCTTGAGTTCATGTATAATGTAGAGTATCACTGAGGATTGGTTCCTTATGTAGTTCATTCTATGAAAGGTTAAATGCATTTTGAAAATTCTCCGGAGACTAAACGTTTAACGACTTATGCTACAGTGCCAATGATTTGCACCGACCAAAAAATATATATATAAATATTAAATAATGAAAATACTTTTAACAGACATGGAGATCCGATTCTGCTTTTTTTAGTAACTTGATTTAAATTAAACTTAATTTTGTTGAGACTTGATTTGAATTCAACGTAACATTACCGACTGGTCATATTTTCTACATATCTTTATTATGTAAGCAACGAATGTCTGTCTTTTTGTATGTTTATCGATGTATAGTAACTCCGATCAATGCCAGCTAGTTAAATAATGGGTCTATAGTTGTAAAGGATTGTCTAGTTAAAGATTATGGACAAATGTATAAACAAGAAATATAATAGATTAGGAAAAAAGTAATTTCATATTTTTTGCTTTATTTCAATAATTTATGATATAAGAAGTGTTACAATCATGGTATTTAAGCCAAGTATGCCCTGTTCTATTGATAACTTGTTGTGAACGTGAATGGAGCTTCACAATCCCCTTTTGGTAGAAGGCCTTGTCCCTATTCGCATAAAACTCGGATAACCAATTTTCAAAGGCATCTATTGAGGCTACATTTGTACTCCCAACTGCATTGGTGGTAGACAAGAACAGGATGTAGTGACTTAGGGCTAGGTACGGACTTTAGGTTGGATGTTTCAGAGCTCCCAGAACCATTGGCGCGTCTTCAAAGATTGTGCGTCCTGGTGTTATCCTGATGATGTCTTGTTGTCACCTATTCACCAATGCAGACCCCTTCTGTTTGATCGCCAGTTTCAAAAAGTCGATTTGTTCATTGTAGAGGGCAGAATCAAGCGGGAAAAAAAATGCTCAAACCAATGTTGTCCAACATGAAGCAATCGAATATTGGTCCCGTATAAATCGCAAATTTCCTTGGTCGTTTGCAACTTATTATACCCTTTTTGGTATTAAAAATATAAAATACGGCGAGTGTCTTCCTTTGAGACCTCCCTACTTATCCCACAATAATTCATGACTCAACTGGACAAGCACAATACTTTAAAAAAGCGTTTACACTCATACAATGACAACACCTTACTGAATGATCCAATATGACCAATAATGAAAAGGAAATAATTAGCCATAAAAAAGGAGGCAATACGAAATTACTTTTTCCCCAACCTAATATGATCATAAATTCATATTTAAGTATGTAAAGTTGAGTAATGTATATGTAATTACACGTATATCAAGTAGGAATTATCTAAGAATAAACATATGCCACTCGTAAGTTTTAAGTGTGCTTGTAGGTAGAAATAACCATTCAAATAATAATCACCATCATTCCGTACTCATTAATCAATCAAAAATGTGTACTTCTTTAACATATACCACAATAACACACATATTAACAATGGTCTATTAACTAGCTAGGAAGGCCTTCATTCAATTTTTTTATATGAGTATTTGGGGTGTGTAGTAGGGTTTCTCATTTATTGGGAAATTGTCCTTCAACGACATCCCAGAAAATCCCAAGATAAGTTGTTTATGAAAATCGTGTGTATTTTGGGCATGTTAAGAAATAAACAACAGAAAATCAACATAATAACCCAGACAATTTGAAAAAAATGTTTGGCAATGGAGAAGCTTAGCTGTTATGACCTTTCATTAGATCAGCTTCAATCATCAGTTGTGACGAGGGGGGAAGGAAATAAACAAAATGGCAGGAATTACTCCGACGTCCATACACAATTCTACTAGTAGTTGATCAAGGACTTCACTTGCAACTCCAAAAAAATGTCTCAAGGTTACTCTCCGTCTTTTGTGAGCACTCATGAATGGTCAGTCAGGCTTTGAATTTAATTTTATATATAGTAGAAAAGGAAGTTCAATAATAATTAATTGTTCATAGTAATGCAAGATGGAATGTAAATTCCCCCAATCAACGTTTGGAACACTGATTAGGAGAACAGAAGCAGAAAAATTGACAGCCTACGACAAAATACAGTGTATATTTTTTTGTTTTAGCGAGGTAACACCGTGATTGGGATTCATTGAAAATGTCTACAATATTCTCAAATGGATTTTCTCCCTGTTTTTGTATTTAATTATGTAATAGTTTAAAACAAAGTCAATATAGAGAGAAATATCTTTGTATAATTAAGACGAAGAAGTAATCAATAATTGCGTAGAAAGGTGCATATTATGTACATTTGATTAAAACTTTTGCTTAATGATGAGGAAAAAAAAGAAAAATTACGTAACAAACCAACAACAACTGAAATCCTTGAATACTTTTTATTAGTCGTAAAAAATATAATTTATCCTGTAGAAGCTTTAAAAATGTGTTTGGCTTTTCTTTTTTTTTTTTTTTTTTTTAAGAAATGCAAATAACATATTATTTCATTAAGACTCCAGGGAGATTCTATTTTTATTTGTCTCTTCTACATACAAGATCCCTATAATTATATAAATGAATAGTTAGATATTAGGGTGGCCCTTCAAAATCCATGTTACACTTTTATTTATACCAATCTTCCATTTTGTTCCCTTCATAATAAAACTTATGTGCGCAAAATATCTCTGACTTTTATTTATATATTTAATAGTAATCCTCGCTCCTTAATGTTTGGCTTATATTCAAAAAAAATTCTATTAACAAAGTTACAATATCAACTTTGTCTGTTTGCATAAATAAGTTTAAATAGCTTTGTATTTTCAATATTAAATCCGTATTAAAAGATCAATTATAATGGAAGCAGTAAAAATAAATCCATTATCTTCCCAATTGATGGTTTTAGTAATGTGCTGTATAAGTGCGATCCGTTTAAGCTCGATGGCTGGACAGTTATGCGATTGTTTGAGTTCGGGTCAAAGTTGGACATCAACAAAGAGAAACTACGTCATATTTAACTGTTTCGTCAAACAAGAGAAAACTCAATTGAGAGGGTTAACAAAAACAACAAAAAAACAACACACTTTTATTTTTTACGTATATAATAAGAGCCACCCTAATGAATCTATCTATATATATATATATATAAATTGTCAAAGGAGCCATTTTCTCTACTGGATATTGTTAATTATGTATACATCTTGACTAACCCATTAAACCGACAGTATTATTTAAGCAGGCGGAGAATCGTTAATTGAATAATTGATTAATGGTACAAGTAATGTGCATGGAGGGATTGTTGTATGCAGTCATGTCTCGTTCTGTTTCCAACCGGTCCAGTTATTTTCTGAATATCAGTGCTATAACTTTTAAAATTTGATCTTTGATGACGTCAATCATTTATTTCTTTTTTTTCATAAACAGTTCTGGTACTGACAGTCTGAAGGGCAGACTGTCTTTAGGACATTGGGCCAAGGACAGATAGGACCGACCGGTCCTAAGAGTGGTCATAAGCGATTAAATAAGATTGGCAAAACTCTACATACAGTCCAATATTTCATAGACATATTTGAGGTGAATATAAGCTTCAAATTCAAATTTTCGTGATAACTTAAGATAAACAAGAATTATGATTATGGTTTAGAATCTTTATTTGATGTAAGAAACTTATATTAGTCCTGATCAGGTCTCGAAAATTAAATATATTAATAAATCATTCTTTAATTGTGTCAATCAATTTTGTCAACTCTAAGTGCAATTTGCAGTATACCCAAATCGTTAATAAGAATAATTTCTTGATAGAAATGGACGATAAATCGTCGAAAATACAAATGTAAAGCACCAAAACGAAGGATTTTGTTTTTTTTTTTGGTTGACAGAAATATTTTCATTTGATTGTATTGTTGGTGAAGGTACTTAAGATTTGAGCTAAAGTAAAAGACTTTTTTTGGGTTTCGTGAGACTTAAATTCACACCGATATGGTCTTACAAATAAAACTTATCAATGTTTCAACTTATCCTATTTTTAGGACGATTTATTTTGGCCATTTTAAGTGCAATTTGCGGTCCTTCTATCGGATTAATATGAATAATTTATTGGTAAAAATATATATAATTCGTCAAAGAATTAAAATTTAATCCAAACTAATTTTTTGAAAAATCCTTCTTGCTTACTTTTGTGTTGACGGCCGAATTGAAAATTCTTAGAAGGTTGAACTGGACCTCACAAGGAAATACATGAACTTGAATTCAACTTGACACAGAACTCAAAAACTTTTTGTCCATGTAACTAATAAATCTTTTTACTTATCAATACTTTTTAAAATATAACTAAGTTGATTTTTTTGGATTAAATGTTAAATGTTAATTAGAAAATTGGTAATTTTTTTATTTTTGCTTTATCTTTCCTTTTTATAAATATATTTTTTAATAATGTGGGTATATAATTAGTATATTGGTAAATTAATATTTTCTTTATTCACACCATTATTACGTTCTACCCCCCTTTATAGTCGTCTTTCTTGTTCCATTACTGCTGAGAACCACTATTATTTAGTACCTTTCATAGAATAATAAGTAATTTTAATTTCCTGCTCATATATAAAATTAACTCTAAGCATTTTTTTTGAAAAACGGGGGGGGATAACTGATTCTATTTTTAGTATAAAGTAATTCCATGTCTACTTATTTCGATGGGATAATTAATCAAATATTTCTAAATAAGTATGCTTTTCTTTCCTTTCCAAATATAAGCTAATTTATTACTTATGAAAATGGTAATTAAAGCAAAAATTATTGAAAAAAAAGTATTTACAGAGTGTTAAAATCAAATAGTAGCATATTTCAAAAATCTTTAAATTGTGACTGAGGCCACATTTTTCGGCGAATTTACTAGAAAATTACCTTGAATTGCAGATTGAAATGTTCAGAAGAGCTCATTTGATGTATTTGCCTCCAACATCAATCATGGCACGTTTACAAAGCAGTTATTTGAGATTTTGGTCAATGTCTCCTTGATGGAGGCAATCAGTGAGTGCTCCATGACATGAGATGTTCTATTTATTTCATATCCAATCTAGCCTCATGCTAAATAATCCATTGGATTCATATCTGTACTGTTATAGGGGCCATATTTACTTCCCAATGAAGTCATAGCAGGACTCACTTAGCCACTTTAGTGACCTGTTTGAGGCATAATAAGATGCTGAGCCTCTATGCTAAGCCTAATGCACATATTTTGACACATTTGAGACCTTTCAATTGGAAATCTCCATGTTATTGTGGACAAAAGTCATCATCATGGCCCATCACTGTTAATTCTGCTTGATTTTGATGTTCTTTATATCGGAGCAACTAAGGCTATGATGCTCAAAACTTTGCTCAAGTTTTTTAAAAGTATCTGTCGACAAAAAAAAAAAACTTTAGACCGCTGTATCATAGCAAAATTGTTTGCCGATTTGTTCTCAACGTCCTGTATAGGATTATTTATCGAAATTTGAAATAGTCTTTTTAATTCAAATATAACATGGTTGTAGTTTTAATCATTCTAGAGTAGATACATTGAATGAGTGGGAGAGTAGGCTCCTGTGCCCTGGGATTTTTAGAGAGCACAAGGAGAAAGCAGGAGCGATGCTTATGATACACCCAAATTAAAGGATAACCTTCTACATTTAAAGGAACATATGTGCAAGGAAAATGATATAGTTATACTCAAATATTTATTTAATGTTATTTAATGCTATTTTTTCACATTCACCGAAAATAAGTAGAAACTTTTATTTCAAGGATAGATTTAAAACCTTGAGGATCTATCTAAAAATGAGCAAATATAAAAAAAAACATTCTCACCAACAACCCTTCTTTTTCTTAACTTTAAATTTTGTTTTTTCTCTACAACAACCCCAACCCCTGCTATTATGAGTTGATTTTGGTGGCCTTGACTCACTTTTCTGCGTGCACTAACACAACCTTACATCTATCATTCTTTTTTCTGGATTGCCACCCCCCTAAAGAGGCACACATCCAAGTTTGAAAATTGATGCTATAGATCAGGGTTCCCCAAACTTTTTCCGGATGGTGTCCCCTTGGCTGCAATATAATACCTTCTAATTTAAACAAATTTGGTGTAGGGACAGTAATAATAGCTCCTCCTTATTACTATTGCATGAAGGGGGGGGGGGCATTGATAAGTATGTAAAATTGTTGGGCATGTTAGTATGAATTGGTAACCTGCAAGATATAGTTGTTTTAGATAAGATTTTTTCTGTTTACTTTAAAAATTCAAACGTATTAGCAAACAAGGAGGACTAAAGTTTCAATAATAAACCTTAAACCATAATTATCGTCTATCAAAGTTCCCATCATATAATGCTAATATTTCATTTATACTCACGAGGATTTAGACAACTTGCACATCTTTACTCATCAACTCTTAATTCATGTAATGTTTGCTTATACATAAGTAAAAATTGCTTGTGAGCGTAGTTATTGCAACTCAATAGTTACCATATTCATTTATGAATAAGAATGATGACATCTCAGGTGTAGTTTTTATACGAGTTAGGATAAGGGAGGGTTTGTATTAATTTCAAAAATCATATCTTCAGATCTCTCTCTTTTTAAGTGGAGTGTGACGTACTGAAGAGTTGTTCTTCTTAATATACTCAAATTAATTTCATATTATTTTTTACCGGCCTTCCTTACTTTACATAGTGAGTCAAGGAAGTGAGCTCCATAATTTACTTTTGGTTAGTTTAGTTTATTTTCTTTTTTCTTTTTTTTGCACCTTGCCTTTCCAGTCGGACATTTGGATCTGGAGAGTGAGATATTTTTTAAATTACGACTTCGTAACAAATTTATAAAAGGTAAACTGTTGCTTGGGGTTCACAACTTGATAAGTACTCCGCTGATAAATCAAACTATTATTTTTTTGGTTGCCATTCGATAGCTACAAATCTCATTAATGTGAACCCGTAAACCGTTGTGTTTGGGGTTCAGAACATGATACCCCGTTGCACAGTTAAAAAATTATCTTGCGTGTTTTCATTCGAAAAATATAATCCTCATGAATGTGATTCTGCTGAGGAAGTATTTTCTTTTCTATCATATTTGAGTAGTTTCAATCTAATAAGAGATGAAGGAATCTTTCTGGTTCCAAATTAAACTATATAATTATAATATAAAATTAAGCAACATCATACCCGGAAACATACTTGGCAGTCTTAAAACCAATAAATGTAATTAATAAATAGTAGATTTGTAAATGGGTTTGTGTGTTGATAGGATCTGAAGTACTTTTTGTTTCGTACTAAAGAAGAAATTAGAAATAATCTTATTCGTATGAATTGTTCAATTTGATACAATATTCAATTTTAAAATAACTCTCACATATGTTTTGAATTAGTCAGGTTTAGAGTCGAACAAGGAATGACAAAGTTTCCCTTTGAAACCCAAGTAAATTTTATATTAAGTAATACACGTTAAAACTCTTCATCTCTATCAATGTGAAGCTGTCGAAAATATCTGGAATTGAGAGAATGTGACTGGATCTTAGTTACTGCTGTGATAACAATATCAATTGATTTGTTAAGTCTACCACTAATATTTTTAAGCTATCAGATGCTGCCTGTGGACTACAAAAAGCACTGAAAGTACACTATGTATGGCCTTTCAAAAAACTGATAAAGTAATGATGACGATCCATCATGGATGGTCCTCCATCTACATATTGCTCTGCACGAATGTTAGCAAGTGTATGCTTTTATCGTGGAAAAAATTAGCAAGTATATTAAATACCAACTCTCCTTTAGTATTTAGTATAAGATTTCTTGTGAATATCATTTCTTGAACTAACTTTTCATCTTTGACAAATACAAACATAAGCGAGAAGGGCATATTCATTTTACAGTTAAATGGGCTCATCTAATTGTAAGTTAAATTATGTTGTAGCCAGAATGTTGGACAACTTTTCTTCTAGGTTTTCTGGCATTTCATACATTCTTCCTTGAACTGAGTTATTACTGAAAGGTATAGACTTCATATTTTGGTCTGGTGACTTATGTAAAATGATAAAAATCCTGTGAATAATGGGTATGTTTAAGACTCCTATGTCGATCCCCAATGATACTCAGAGTCCAACAAGGACTTACAATTATAGCTCTGCAACCAACCCTCAGGGTTACGCTCCATCTTTTATGAGCAGTAATGAATGTAAAATCAAATTTTGAATTTAATTGAATCCAGAAAGGCTAGAATCTACTCAGGAATTAAGTAATAATGACATTTGCTAGTGAAAAGAAAATTCATTCTTCAGCTTAACAATTCCAAAAAAACTGGTCAGCTATTAAAAACACCGGATTTTCATCACTGTTTATGTACAACTATTTACATAGTCATTCTTACTTTCCAATCGTTGAAGCCTTACCAGACCTCGCCATCAGTAAATATATGTTACAAGAAGCATGCAAACCGTTATTAGAGTGTTGTGAAGGGATCGAACACATATTTTCCATATTTTTTCTTGCCTTGAACTTCTGTAAAACTGTAGACAAAAAAATTTCATAACTCTCAAGAACTTTTTGTTTTTATAGTTAAAGAAATAAAAGATTTTTTATGCAAAAAAATATCTTAATGCAGTTTTTATAAATATTGAACGTCTTTTAAGTACTTGTTTGAAGTTTTAGAAACTCAGAATTTGGGTTTTAATTTAGTTTCTGACTAAAGTATAATTATTTATTCTTAGTAGTCAATTTGTATTTGAGAGTAATAGTTTACTAGGTATAGGATAAAATACAAAGGCACCAATAATGAAGTACATTCATACAATCTCAATATATTGCACTTATATTCTTTCCACTGGATAATACGTAGGCTGCTATATACGAATCTGTCTTAGGCTACACCAAGTGTTGCCAGGTGCAATTTGACATTTCCTTTAGTAAGTTTGACATCAAGGATTCATCAAGGCATTAAGGCACTCTGGATTGGTGTAGGGTAACTTTGAGACATTAAGAAACGATAGCTATCATTTTAAAGGAGCTCCTATAGAATTACGTATGCTCTAGATATACAGGTAATGCAGTACCGAGTGGCCCATTAAAATCTGAGCTCCTTGAATTTTAAACTTCAACAAGATATAATTTGTTAATTGAAAAATCAATATCAACGAAATGAATAGATAAATAGATGTATGTTTGAGCTCTCTTAATCTTTAATGTAGCTACCCTTAGTGGCAATGATGACTTCCAGGCGGGGGTGGAAGACCTGGTACCCCCTGCAGATACAGTTTATTTTCTAGGGATCCCAGTCCTGGCTGACAGTGTCTCTGACTTGACTATTAGTTTTAAAAAGTTAATTAGTAAAGCGTGACTTACATTTCTATTTATTAAAAATTAAATTGATTGGTTCGGTGGTCAAAAGGAAGAGGTTTTATGGGCCTCTCCAAAAAAAAAAATCATAATTACGGAATAGTTTATGTAAATTATAATATCAGGAATTCTTTTAAAAAATCCCCTTAGAAAATAATAAGACTAATTGATCGGGCGTTCCTTGAAGGAAAGATTCTAATTTCTTCTTATTATTTTTTTTAGGGACCTTCAATTGGTAAAGAAAAAAAATCAATCAAAAAATCTAATATATGTGGCGTCAACATAAAAAACATCTTAAACAAATCAAGAAAAAGGAAAAAATCCCATATATTTTTTAACAAATATTTCATAGACATATTCAAGTTTATAATGGCTTTGTATTCAAATTTATGGGTTAAGTTAAGATACTGTAAGACTGACAGTTATATATAAAACCTATATTTGATTTAATTTTGAACAATTTATTAATTTTTTTAATGTTGCAATCAATTTTGGTCTCCAAAAGGTTAATAAGAATATTTTTCCTGTTTTTTTAGTAGTTTACGATAATTCGTCAAGGAATACAAATGTAATCCATACCCAATTTTGAAAAAAAATATTATAAGTTGCTTTTGTGTTAAGGACCTCTTTTCTGTTTTTTATTGATAAAATGACATTGAATCTATTTTGATATAGTTTGTATAATGATTAAAAAAATGTTAAATCATTATTACAATTTCCATAATAAATGCATAATTTTTACAGATAATATACAACTACAAAGTATAGCACCAGGTTTATACACAGAGAGAAACTGCATTTCTACGACTTCATTAATATTCTGCTACAGAAGAGGGTGTTTAAATATCCAAGGATTAAACCAACATTGAATTAATGATAAATTTATTCATATAAGTACATAGATTATACGTCCTTCTTTATTCTCCCACCATTAGGACTGGCATACTTGTGATTATTCTCAAGTTTTTATTTGGAAAATCAGTTAATCTAGTCATTCTTTTTCCATTATTAGACCCTACAAACATTTGAACAATCAACATTGACTAAAATATGCTGAGTTTGTGAAAAATAGTTAAATAGAAATGTGAAAATTCTCATAACCTTCTAAGTGTAAGTAAAAAAGCAAAAATAAATAAAGAAATACACCATAGTGAGATGATGCAAGAATTATTGAGTTAAGATATTAACCGTCAAAAGGGGTATAATAAGACGTTATATTTGTTTTTTTTTCTTACATAAATAATTGGCAATTACAACTAAAGAAATGATATGGAATTGTGATTGACTCTGGTGGTGTAATAAGAACTTAACCAATGAAACGCTTCCCTTTAAGTGAAGAAGTGCAGAACTTGGAATGATCATAGCATTTACAATATAATTAATAAATCTGACACCAAATCTTTACTGTATCTTTGAGAAGTACAAAGAGTTTTAGTCATAGAGTGGGAATATTATTAAAAAACTGTTGTCGTTCTATTTCTATTTTATTGTCTATCCATTGAGAGGTATTGCGAACAAATATCTCTCACTTCGGGACAAAGATGGAAATAAAAGGGTTGGAAATGGCAACATTGATCTGTGCCAGCCATGACAACTCAGACATCGTCAAGCCACTCGGATTCAGCCACCATCTACTGAATTTCTAAGCCCCTGGAAAATGAGTTTGGTCTACCTCACGTTTACAAAGTGGTAGAACAATCAAGCTAAGCAAAATCAACATTGCCGACCTCAAGTCCTCCATCAATAAATAGTGGAAAAAGATGAACTGCAGCTACATTTACTATACATATATTCACGGCCTTCTGTCCTACTTGGAAGCGTTCGTATCTGCAAATGCTGGGCATTTTTATAAACAATGTTTTTGTATATATATTTAGTAAACTTATTTTTGATGTCTGCCATGTTCGATTTAATTTGACTTCATTCCGAATAAAAGGTGGTGGTGCAAGACTCACTACTCGGTATACCCAGAGATAAAATAATATAGAATAATACCTTGAAATACGATTTATTTAGTGTTATGGATTAGGATATTTTATTTACTTTTATTAATACGACGTAGGGATTACATTCTAACCATAGTCAATGAATGTACCTTTTAGCAAGAAGAGTCAACTTATATAAATATTTTATTATCATAATCCCTTACAAATATAGCTCATTGTAAGGTCGTACCCCCGACCCAAACGTCTCCTTTATTAGCTTTTTCTCCCGTCCTTGACTTATGTATTTAAGTAGCGTTCGTGAAACACACAAAAAGTGGCGACAAAGATAGGATCAGGACCACGTGAGAAAGGAGAATCCTTGTTTATCTTCGAAAGGCGGAGCAATTATTGTTTTGCCTGGTCTTGGGCCTTGAGGAGAATTAACTAAAACTATAGTCAATGACAGGAGGTGAGGTGTGTGCCCGTATAGGGACCACATCACTCAATGTGGGTTTAGTCCCCAGGATTTCGATTCACACATGTTACTGCTGTCCCGTTCACCCCCGTGTTTAGTAAATGTAAACAGGTGGAGAAGGCCATGGCGTCTCCCCCTGGATGGCTAAGGGCTCTTGATCCTCCAAAGTTACATGATAGTGTGCATCTGGAGAATATTTAGTTTTTTCCCCTGATGGACCGCCGATGTCTTGTAATCACCCAAAGTTGGATGAGGTTACCCTGAGGGAGATGGATGTTTCTCCCAGGAACAGGTAGGGGCTCGTTTTCCTAGAACTTTATTGAGGAGCGTTGTTCTCCTTTCTCCGGTGCGTGTGCTGGAAGTAGGGTACGTCTTGCAGAGATAAAGATAATGCTCGAAGGTATCGCTCAGGTGTGTACTTTAAACGGAATTGCCTTGCTTGTCAGGTATCTTTTTTTAATTTAGTTGTCCGTGCCCTATTTGGGGATGAAGGAAATCGACAGACTTTTATTTATGTAACAAAACTTTGTGAAGCACCTGCGTAGATTTTGTGCTTGGGAGTGCAGGCGGGGGGGGTTGATGTAGTGATGCCTTCATCTTCTTCTTCTCCCCTCTTCTTATTGTTCTTATTATTATTGAATATGTTTGATATTTATATATATATATATAAAGTACTTTTGTGCGATCTTAAGAGTAAAAATAGCCAGTCACCTTTTATTGTTATTACAGTAGTCCATATTTGTACTAAATATATCTGCGTTTCTTCTAAATCATCCTCCAACCCTTAGTTTTATTGTTCTATGTTATTCCTTTTTCTTCCGGTCATCTTGGATTCCCTGGCATTATAGATTGTGTTCTTTAACACCTCGTCAAGACACAACAAAGTATCCCACAATCCCACAATATCCCACAATAAATAACTAAAAAAAAAGATTAAACTTGAAGTGGCTCACCCAACCAGCTTGTACCTTTTTTTTTTTTTTTTTTTTTTTAAATGGTGTGTTGTTGCAGCACTCGTATCTCAAAGTAATATTGTATTATTGTTTCTAATCTTTACCATAGTTGACATTTATTGCCGCAGAAAGAACATTTTAATTTACTTCAGCCTTACTATGCCGAATTACCAATCAGAACCCCTTTGTCGTCTCTATGTAATTAATACTCTATAGTCCAAACATATTAGTGAGGAAGGAGCACTATAGTTTATTTAGTTATATCTGTCAGCAGATATACCGTCTCTGAAGGTTACCTGCATATACTTTATATTTTAACACTCTTGAGGATTTCGACAATTATCACATCTCTAGTGAAAACCCCTGAGTAATAAAACTACAAACTATGATCTAGCCTTCAAATGCTTTGCAAAAATTTACTAATTATACGCTAAAAATTGAATGCTGAACATGTACAAAAATAGTAATAATAAAAGATAACTTATGACTTAATAATGCTAGTTTTTAGCTTTAAAATGCTGTGCAGCTATGTTGGCGTATATTTGACACTGCAGTGTTCGCTCATTTGGTATAGTTTACCATAGATATGACAATAAAATGTATACTGCATATGGTATAAACAGTTCTTCGACACTTTGCCAAAAAAAATAATTAATACACTTAAAGATGCTGCAATATTATGCAATTATGATTCCCATTTATTTTATTCAGTCGATGTCTATTTACTATGGTAAATGCCGGATACTACTGCATGTAAATAAGTAAACTAGAAAGATTTAAAGTGTTTAAATTGGAGGAGGGGGAGTCAGAAACAACGGAGAAGACGAATGAATCAATTGTTGGAATCGAAGTTTTTATGTGCCTCGTCAAGTCCAGATCGAAATGTATGATACTGTTTGAATATTCTGCTTACACTTCTCTATCCCGAAGTCGTCTCTGATGCTATTTTTATCAAAATGTTGTTTTTTTAATTGAACGAGAAACTTAAACTACAAACGAAGCATAACTCCCTTTGAAAATAAATTCGAAAAATATTATTAAAAAAAGGGGGTTTTTCCGGCAAAGTGCTCCATCGGCAATGTGGTTTTCGGCAAAGTGTCTACGTACAGAAATAATCCATACGATTGTAGAAAAAAATATTGTATTATGTTGAACTATAAATAATTTGTAGTTCCCTTAACGTTTTTCCCATAAACAGTAGATAAAAAATATCTCATCGTCGTATTTCTCACGCTTTTAAGTTTAAGAAAAGATTATTTGTTGCATTTGGGTATTAAATGTCATGGTACATATGTGTCAAATGTATTAGTTAGCCCTTTCACAACTCCAAAATGGAGAATCTTTTTTTTTCGTAGTCATGTCTACATCCGCCAGAAGATGGGAAATTTAGTCACGGAGAGTTACATCGAGCTCTCCGATACTGAGCCAGAACACTCTCCTACTCGACAAAAAGTTTTAAACTGGATTAAAACTATGGAGAAGAAGTATCGTCTTGACATCCCTGGAAGAGCCAGAGTCTCGACAAGGTTACTCATGTTCGTGGCTTGAGTAACTTCAACCCTCGGCTGAGCACTCAATAAGTTGCAAAAGATATATGTATACTGCAAAAACCGTTAATTGGATCCTGACTGATAATCTAGGATGCTAACAGCTCTTGAGGATCTGGATACCCACAAATTGTTGGAAAAGAAGACAGACAGAGTGAAGTACAACAAAGACCTCATCAAGAGGCATCCAGAGTGTTAAACAACCCCCTCACAGCCCCGACGTAAACCTGAATGACCGTTTCCTGTTCAGAAAGATCAAACATTTACTCCAAGAAGACAATTTTGACGAGTGATGAAGAAGGTGATAAAAAAGGAGATCTTAGACCAGCATAAACCACGCCTATGTACTATGATGGTACAGTTATTTTACTGTTTTTATCGTACACGCAAATTATTTATACTTTTGTCAACAGGAATAATTTTGTAAAAGGTACTTTTCGTTATCCTTCCAGAATAATAATGTAATTAATAACAATTTGTAACCGTTTCCTTTTGAGCAATATATTTATATACTACATATCGTCTCATAAAACATATTGTGTAGTTTCAAAAACTGTTTCAGAATGTCTAGGAAAGCGTCTTTTACAAATGTCGACATTTTACAAACATGCCATCAAATACCAACGTGAAATCTGCACAAGTCCCAATAATTGTTTGATAAATTTATAATGTATTTGTATTTAATTGTAAGAATTTAAAAAAGCTTTATTTATTAGTCTTTTTCAGTGGTCAAATATGTATATTTTTTCGTCAATTCTAAAATAGATAATTAATATACATCGTTTTGTACACCTTTTGTTATAAACAAACATGGACTCATTGCATAACTTATTGGAACAACTTTGAGTGTTGTTGTTTTTTTCCTCAACCAAAAAGTACTGATTAATAAATACGTACATAATAGTAGGTATTTATTTTGGAATGCAAGGGTGCTTGATTAGAAAAAGATACCTTCTTTATCCTTAAAGTTAAGTACATATATACTTACATAAATGTAGTTAGAATCAAATGAGTAAGGTAGTCTGAAAAGTGTTTGCTTGAAACAAAGGAACTCTCAACATACTTTTTTATATCAATAATAGTATATGCTAAGGAAAAAAATTGGTATTATTGCTAGAAATCTGGACAAAGTATTGGTAAAATTAGGAAGCGAATGATATTGATATTTTGGATGGCAAAAAATGATAGTTGATTAAAATCGCTTTTTACTACAACTTGATCTTTGAGATTTTTAGTGCGTCAAAATAAAAACAATCTTGAACAAAAAACAAAAAAAAGAGAAAATACAAATTAATTTTTTTTACTTAATTCATATTTAAGTTTACACTTAAGATTTTTATCCAAACTATATCAAACATTAGTTTTTGGAGTGAGTGAGAACAAAATTAAGCCTATCTCATGTGAATTATAACTGAAATTGACATTTCTTATTCAGTATGAACTCCTTCCGCCTCAATGAAGCCCTCCACCCTCTTCCTGAAGGCTACACAAACCTTACGGATGTAGTTTTATGACAAGTCAGCCTATGCAGCCTTGATGGAGTACTCTGAAGATCTCACAGATCCGTGAGGCTTCTGGCAAGCAGATCCCTCAACCTTTGCCTTGATGGAATAATCAAAAGGATTAAGATCGGGGGAGCTGGGACACATTCAAAAGAAGCTTGGTTCTAGACAACCTCTTCTTCTGTGTGGCCGTCCTAATGTGATTTTTCTTCCTCCTTGGTTTTGCTTCTAATTATCCTTCGAAGCGTAACCTCTCTCACATTAATTTTCTTGGCCATACTGCGAATCGTCCTCACTATATTTTAAGCAAGAAGGTTTTTGACACACATATTTTTCTTTGTCCTAGGGAGTTTGTTTCTGACATTTTCCATACTTTCTGTAAACTGTTCCTTGGTTTTCAAATCCCTTTTTAATGCTGTACACAGCCTTCTGCCTGATTTTGAGGTCATTGGCAACCTCAATTGGGGTCTTCTGGCGCGCAAGAATTTCCAGCAGGAGAGTTCTTTAAGCTTCCATTTTGTCGTCTTTAAAGATTCAGCCAATATTTCTAAATAAAAAAAATTGCAAATGGGTATTAAAATATAATGCAACCTGACTTTTCTAAAAATTTATATAACAAATCTAGTTGTGATCAATTCTTTAAGTGTAAACTTAAATATGAGGTATATAAATTTACGAAACATATTTAAGACAACTATAGGCTATGTATTCAAATTTGTTGAATGATTTAAGATATCCAAGAATTTTAGCTATAGTTTAGAACCTTTATTTGTTTTGTGATACTTAATATACCCCGTTGTATTATGATACAAGATATAAGCTTTTAAGGTTTAGATTATCAATCTACGTACACACTCTTTATATTTTTTGAGTTAACACAAACATAATTTTTTAATAAAAAACAGGAAAGGAGAAACGTCCAATTTATTCTTGTACTGATATATACAATATACATACAGTCCAATATTTCATAGACATATTTGTGTCAATTAGAGGCATTGTATTCAGATTTGTGAAATGAGTTAAGATACTCAAGAATTTTAGCTATAGTTTAAAACAATTATTTGATTTATGTGACTTATATCAATCCTCATATGACATCTTTCGAATAAATCTATTAATTTGCTCATTATTTTATTCTTACAATCAAATTTGGCTACTGTAAGAGTGCAATTTTTCAACACACCCAAAGGCTTGATAGGAATTATTTGTTGATATAAATTGAGTACAATTTGGCAATAATAAATAAAAAATAAAAATATAATCCATACTCAAGTTTGAGAAACATCGTTTTAGCTTGCTTTTGTATTGACCAGACAAATATAAGTAAAAAAATCCCACGACCATGCTTGTATAGCGTTTTTAAAGCCACAGATTAGCTTTAAATAGCTATTAGTTCCCTTTTATTTTTATTATTATGCTCGATACTCAATTATAATCAGTATTTAGTTGTCAATTCTTTGGCAGTGGTTTAATAGAAGCAAGTAGAAATCAATAAACCATTATTAAAAAACTCGACATATTTTAATTATCTGTTTGCTAGTGTGGAGCTACTAAAATATTATAAATTACAACCTTTCATTTTTACTTTTATAACTTTTAAATTGGACATTCAGTTGTATTTTATTGATGACTGGTGTGGAACACATATAATATTATGAAAGTTTTCAGTTTTGACAATAATTAATATTTAAAAAATGATGAAAATCATGACATATAAATATATTAAGTAATGTCACGAAATTACTTTCATTCTGTCAACCAAAATAAAATAAAAAAGGCTCAAAATCAGTTGGTAGCTAGCCAATTATTCTCAACTATTGAATAATTGTTCAATAAATGTATGGAATTGTTGACAGTCTTAAGAAAAGAAGTCTAAAGAAGACTTGGGCAATCTTTTATATAATTCACATCCATAAATCAATCTTTTCTATTATGATCATAACTAAAATAATACAATCTACAAATGAATTTTACAACAACATTTAGCAAGTGTATAAACTCTACATGTAATTATGGTGACATATACTCGTAAGGAATTAGCCATATTGTAAACGTCATCATAATTACTATTTGATACTAAGGAATTGCATAACCTATTAACAACATTATGTCACACATAATTAAGTAATTCCTCACAAAAAAATACAAATTACTGACATTCTCATTAGTTTTTAACATACTATTAAGTAATTATACTTCCTTAATGTGACACACGGGATCTATGAAGGTGATTCATTCATGCGAAAATGGTATCAAAGGTTGCAAAATATGTGTGTTACAATAGTAGATTTTTTTAATAATTTTATGTTGGCTTGATTTTTTTCAGTAAACCTCATGAAATGTTGTGTTCCGTGTCGCTGTTTCTAAGTGATTTTATAATCAATCACAATTAGTGTTGGAATAGTCCAAAATCATATAACAAGTAGCAAACTTGTTGGATCTGTCCTAGGACTAATTCCATAATCAGTCCCCCCCTCCCCTTCTTTCTAGTCTTTCAGCTTTCAACTGTACTAACGACTGATTAGTCGGTCCTACGGTTCAATTTATCTTTTTATTTTTTTTGATCCCAGTTAGAATTTGATAATATAAAAACAAAGAAAAAAATAATTATAACTTATAATAGTAAGTTCAAGACAAACATATCCTTTCGGGTATTTCGTCACTTTGAAAGAAGTTAAGACGAAACTTCCCAAATTGAAATAATGTAAATAGTAACTACTTCATTTCAGCTGTTCTAGTTACCATGAATGACTGATAAGGATCGTTCATAGGACTGTCTAATTTTACCAGGACCGATGCGATGAGACTGCAGTCTTCTTGACCATCCAACACTAATCCGAATTTAACCTATTTATACGACAAAATAATATTTTATAGATTTATTTCAAAGAGTTTTAATACATTTTCTATCAATTTTATGATTCTAATTAATAAATATCGTAATTTTTAAGAGATATTGGTAAAACTCGTCGTAAGATGCAGTTTCTAAGATATATGAAGAATATTAAAGGAATTATGTGAATGCTCCAAACTCAAGATACAAAACACATTACTTTTATACTTTGTTACGATCCTTTATGTACCAACCACTAGAAACCTCTTTGTAAATACGTATCCTCTGCCATGAAATTCTAGAAACATGAAAGCCTATCGATATCATACCCTGCCCTTCCTTTTTCTCACACCTGAGTCACAGACCCTTCTTAATATATATGTGGTGTACAAGTTGGAATAGATGTTGCAGCTTGTATAAGCCGTTTGGATTGTTTGCAGTTATTTCTTCTTAAAATGCATTATTTAATTATTACATTGGTTATTTTAATTACCAATTATTCATTGCTATTATTGTAACTATGACTTTTATAACTAATTATCAAATTAACAATGAAATTTGAAAAATATTAGGATTTTGAAACCTATAACAGGGAGGTCATCAAATAATGTAACATAATTAATTATAAGATAATGAATGTTTTATCCTAAAAAGAAAGGATTATAATTGTGAACGCTTTTTTCGGCCTAACAATGATTTTATAATGCGAGGGGAAATATAGAAACACAAATTACGGCAAGAAATAGATAAACAAAATGGATGATCATATAATTTATTTAAAGAATAAAAAATAGAACGCTTATATTTATTTCCTATGTTTATAAACATGTGTAGTATTTAAAAGAATTAATAATGGCATTAATGAAGAAATTAAGCTCATCTTCGCTCGGGTTTTTGGAGACAAGGCAGACGCGATACTTCTGTTAAAAGAAGGGATATATCAAAAGGAAAAACTAAGTTCACCAATTAGAAAAGGAAAAAAGGATTTTCCGTGTGCTCTTTCTTCTTTTTGATTCATTATTTAATAGGTCGTCATGGCGTTAACTTCTCCTTCTAAAGTAAGCATTCTCGTCTATCTTTTGTGTATATAGTTTTGAAAATGCATAATAAAATAAACATGTATGAATTTACATATAATTATACTATTTCTATCAGACTAATGATATTTGAAATGTAGAAAGTTCTCCTCTTTATAGCAGTAATTCATTTTCTCCCGCCAAAATCATGAAACAGGTAGCTGATATAAACAAAAGTCTTAATTCATCTAATACAATCTTGCTCGTCCGCCTTCTCCTCGCGCTCTTAGAAAAATCCCATCTTTAATGATTGTACATCTTAATGAAGTCTTTTGTTGATATCAGCTGCCTGTTTCATAATTTTTGCAGGATACAATGGATTACTTCTATAAAGATAAGAGTCTTCTACAGTTAAAATAACTGTAGGTCAAAGAAAATATTATAATTATATGCAAATTAAACTTCAAAATAAGACCGATCCTATTCGATTTTCTTTCAAAGTTGTTTGGTCCACTAAAAATCATCTCAGTCTCAGACTAGTCTAGAATTTCCTGACTAAAATTCAAATACTATTAAATATGAATTATACTAAAGTAGTATGCACAAGTATTCATAAAAGTTAAATGAATATTATTTTTTATAAGGGTATTGAAATAGTTCTTGAACTTGTGTTTACAGTATATTTAATCGTATTAGGAGTTCAACAATCCTTTGTTACTAAACAATGTATGTAAACATTTGGTGATTTGAGGCAAACTAATGTGTAAACAATCATTGTCAACAAACAAATACTCCAAAGAATTAAATGTTTGCTTTTATGTCATCAACACAATAAACAAACTGGGATTACCTTTCTCAAAGTGATTATTCCTCACAAAAACGTCCAAAAAATGTAAACACATATCTCTGAATTAGCAATTTCTTTATTGACTTAAATACTACATAGAAATAAAAATATTAAAGAGATGAGATAAATTGGTTAGTTATTTACATAAATATAAACATCTGAGTTTAGCCAAATCAGATAAATGTTAACGCAATTTAAATACGTTTTGAACTGCTCAAAAGATAGCTTTAATAGTTCAGGAGACAAATTTTCAAAACCAATATTAACGATGTGGCAGTTTAATAGCATTTGCATTAACGACACATACTCAACTAAACTGTGGTAAAGAAATCAAGTCGTTGGTTACTTATTCAAGATTAAATCAAATATTTAGTTCCAGTCATTGCGCGCTCTTAAATTGTAAAAATGTTTTTTTTAATTTAAGTGTGAGTAAATTGAGCGAGTTATTGATGTTGAAGAGATAGCCAAGTCAAATTTCGGTGACTTTTTTTTTAACCAAAAAAAGATTTTATTCTGTTTACTAAAGATACCTCAGAGCTAATGAATTAATTGATCGTAAAGATTCAGTATTACCAATACAGTACCAGGGAAAAAATACATCATTTGAAAAATGTGGTTAACTTCCACAATCATTTTGGATTGGAACGATCCAAAAATGTGTGTCTAGATTTATTTTATATTTGCAATCTAATTATCTTACATTTATATTAATGGATAGTTTTGATCAAACTAAACTTAAATATCGCCAAAATTATCAATCAGAAAAAAAAATTAATTAATTAATTATATTTGAATGGCAATATCGGATCTAAAAATAGTCTGAAGCATAAATAACAAAAAAAACATATTATATAATAGCTTTAGACTTTGGTTTATTAATATAGATATAATAGAGATAATACATTTATGAAGTAAAACAATAAATTAGGAATTTCTCATTTCCTTGATTTTTGTTCTAGACTGCTTTAGTGTTGACGCACAAGATATTATATACTTTTAGTCCATTATTTAAAAAATAGTTTTAATCATGAAAGATTTCCTTAGAAAAAATAATTAAATTACAATTGCACTCATAGAGCGTTTTCATTGGCGTCATAAATGGCATCATAATCAATGTTGATATTTTTATTATATATAAATAGCACAAATTTCCGATAAGGTGCATCTGAACTAAACTCAACAAATGGTTTTAAAAATAAAAAGGACTTAAAACCTAGATTGAATACTACTTGATGCCAAAGATAAACCCTGATATTTGAATGAAATCTAAGTAATATATACTTAATCCCTATTGGAAGTCTAAGTTTGTACAAAAAACTTTTGAGATACCTTAGGGAAGAGAAAAGTAGGATGATTAGAGAAAAAGATCTTACTTTTTCTATGATAATAGTTAACTTTTATCTACAATGTGGAAATAAGATTGTATAAAGAAATAATGACATAATTTTTGCATTTACATAAAGGGGTCTGATATTTAATAAAACTATACATAATAGACATTCAGTTTCAAGTTCTTTTATTTGATAACTTTTGACATCCAATAGTTGACTATTTCCACTCATCTCAATGAAAAAGGGGTTTTTTATCGTTATAAAGCTTGGTAGTTTAGATTTTCAAAATGGCAGTCCTCAAAAATGATAAAGTCATATTATTGGTACGTTAAATCTACTTGTTCCACAATCAGGAACAAATCCTTCTAATGATTACGATAAATATAAATATCAAATTACATAAAACAAACAAATTGACTCACATACATAAAAAAATGTTACTACAAGATAGTAGCAATGAATATCTTGAAAATTATCCAGTAGATAGAATAGAAGTACAATATATCGAGGTTATATGAATGTACTTCATTATTGGTGCCTTTATATTTCATCCTATACTCAGTATACTATTACAAACAGACTACTTAGAATAAATACTTATATTTTAGTTAAAAATTAAATTAAAACCCAAATTATGTAACCTAAAACTTCAAGCAAGTACTTAAAGGACGCCGAGAATTTTAAAACTGTATCATTATTTTTTTTGCCCCAATAATCTTTCATTTCTTCAACTATTTAAACCAAAAGTCCTCAGGAGTCATAAAACCTATTTTTATGCAGCTCTTAGAAAAGCCCAAAGCACGAAAAACTATTGGAAATACGGTTTTGATCACTTCACAACAATCTCATAACAATTTGTGTTTTTCCTACAACATATTTTTGCTAATTGCTAGATCCGTTATAGCTTACAAAATTGGCAGTAAGAAAGATTATGCACACAGTTCTACATAAGTCACCAAACCAAATTATGAAGTCTACACCTTTCAGTAATAACTCAGTTCAAGGAAGAATATATGAAATGCCAGAAAACCTAGAAAATAAATTGTCCAACATTCTGGCTACAACATAATTTAGCTTACAATTAGATGAGTCCATTTTACTGTAAAATGAATATGCCCTTCTCGCTTATGTTTGTATTTGTCAAAGATGAAAAGTTAGTTCAAGAAATGATATTCATAAGAAATCTTATACCAAATACTAAAGGAGAGTTGGTATTTAATATACTTGATAATTTTTTCCATGAGAAAAGCATACATTTGCTTACATTCGTGCAGAGCAATATGTAGATGGAGCACCATCCATGATGGATCGTCATTGTTGCTTTATCAGTTTTTTGAAAGGCCGTATACTTGTGTACTTGCAGATTGTTTCCACAACTTCACATTGATAGAGATGAAGAGTTTTAACGTGTATTACTACATATAAAAGTTACTTTGGGTTCAAAGGGAAACTTTGTTATTCCTTGTTTAACTCTAAACCTGACTAATTCAAAACATTGTGAGAGTTATTTTAAAATTGAATCTTGTATCAAATTGAACAATTCATATGAACAAGATTATTTCTAAATTCTTCTTTAGTAAGATACAAAAAGTACTTCAGATCCTATCAACACACAAACCCATTTACAAATCTACTATTTATTAATTACATTTATTGGTTTTATGACTGCCAAGTATGTTTTCGGGTATGAGTGTTGCTTAATTTTATATTATAATTAAATAGTTTAATTTGGAACCAGAAAGATTCCTTCCTTTCTTATTAGATTGAAACTAATCAAATATAAAAATAAAAAAAGGAGAAGACTTCTTGAGCCAAATGACATTGATGAAATTTGTAGCTATCGAATGACAACACAAAAAATAATAGTTTTATCGTACAGCAGAGGACGTATCAAGCTGTGAATACCAAACACAACGGTTTACATTTTATAACTTTGTTACGGAGTCGCTATGAAAAAGGTTTTTCTCTCTCCAGATCCAAATTCCCGAATGGAAGCACCATAGAAAAAAAAACTATAGAAAATAAAATTAATTATTGAGCTCACTTCCTTCAATTACAAAGTAGTGTATTTACTGCCGGTAAAAAAATAATTTGAATTCAATCAGAGTATATTAAGAAAAACATGTCTTCAGTAGCTCACCCTCCACTCAAGAGGAAAGAGATCCAAAGAGTTTGATAGCCCCTTAACGACATACATTATGATTTTTGAAATTAATATACTCCATCATTCTTATTCATAAATAAATATGGTAACTATTGAGTTGTAATAACTAAGCTCACAAACAATTTTACTTATGAGTAAACGTTACATAAATTAAGAGTCGATGACTAAGGATCTGAAAGTTGTCTAGATCCTCATGAGTATAAATTAAAAAGTAAAATTACATGTTGCAAATTTAGATAGACCATTTATATGTTGAATGGATCATTATTAAAACTTTAGTACTCCTTGTTAGCTAATACGTTCGAATTTTTAAAATAGAGAGAAAAAATCAATAAGAGTACTTATATCTTGCAGGTTACCAATTAATACTAACATGCTCAACTATTTTACATCCCTATTGATGAGGCCATCCTCTCCATTTCTATTCACATAATTAATTAAAACATGTAATAGTTACAATTTTAATTGACTTTGGTTACTAAACCATTACAGGTGATATTTTTTAGGGCTGGAAATAACTCGACGGTAAAGTTTACAAATTAATTATTCAAATAAGAGAGTTATATTTCTTTAATCTAAAAAGACCCATGGAGCCCCAATAGTGGGCGGTTAATCCATAAACCTATCAATAGTATTTACATATAAGAATAGGTATATAATTTTGAGAAAATATTGTTATTGTTACATGAATAATTAATTAAACATCTTGAGATAGATAGACTTTGTATTTACAAAATAAAATTTAATGAAAAAAAAAATGTATATGTATATATAATATTATTAATCTAATTTGAAACGATTTTAGAAGCAATGTAGATGTAGCCCAATATTGCATCTGTGAATTTTTCATTTTCCTTACACATTGGACATTCCCCATGTCTTAGTTAAGAAATAGACATGATAAAGATTATACCATTGTTGATTTTTGTCAACTTTTGCTAGCTGTTCCTCTCAAAAATAGATGGGCACTGGGTTTTTGTCTCTCTGTTTCATGATTGATTACCACCTCACCACTCATAATATATGACGAATAAATTATAAGTAAGGGAGATATATATTTGTTCTATCATTCATGGATCGCAAGGCTTACACATCAGAAGCACTACTGACCACTTAAATACAGGTCACCACACTTCCTACATAGCTGTTTATTTATATTTCGAAAAACAATTAGGAACTGTCAGGTTTTACATGCATCTTTTCAGCCTTCATGCTTTAGAGCAGGATTCACAAAAATTTCAGGCTCTTTAGCTTCAATATAAACTTGTATCAATAAACACATCATATAAGGTTTTTTTCCTAAAGGAACATAATGGGATGGGTGTATTTGGTGTCCGGACTGTAATATTAGTTCCTCCATATTAGTTTACAGCTTACTAAAAAGAAGCCGTGGATCCACATGCTTGGTAATTCTAAACTTGTTTATTTGATTGAATACAATATAATAATACTGGATAGAGTAAACAGTACCATTAAAAAGTTTTAGCAAGTAACGTGCAAAAAACTGCAAATTTCATTAGTTCAAAAATAGAGGTATACACATTTTTTTAGGCTCATTATTTAATTTGAAACAACAAACTTTCAAAATGTGAGTCCCTGTGTTCTAGCTAAGTCTTAAAAAATTGTTAAGCAATTCCTCCAAAATTGGATGGCCAACATATTTTTCCAAGTAAAAAAGTTCTTCTTTAACGCAACTGTATTACTATTGGGAGCACAGTTTTGTTCTTGTGTCAAATCACCAAAGAGTCCATATGGGAACTGTTTGACTGCGGATCAATCAGTTCTACTTGAATGAAGTATTCGTTTTAAGATACTTAAGTTTAATTAAATCATTACATAACAATGCATATTATGATTTTTTTTAAATTCATTATGTGTAATTATGTTGCTTATAACAATGACCTTTTCTTTATTGCCAGGAGTGACGAAGTAACACAATCTTTTGTTAGATTGAACTCCACACATTCTCCACGGAGTCTTCATCTAGTATCTTCTATTTGATGAAGAATGCTTATGATAATTTATACCCATGCTAACAAACGACAGTCAATACAAATAACTTATAAGTAATTACAATATATATGGATTGAATATATTGTTCTTGGATTGAATGATAGAATTGATAATCACAAGGGTAAAGAGTTAACACAGAATAGCTAATAAGTAATAACTAATAAGCCTTCAATTTAATTTCCCTAATAGATTTGATTGAAATCCGACTATCTTCTTCGTTACTCGCTGTAGTCCACTATGGCAAAATGATCATATGTAGTCACTGAGACTTAGCTTTATATGCTTCACTACGACGTGGAAGATCCTCAATGGGTTTCAATGTCTTTTAATAAAATGAAACCCTTGTCAAATTGTAGAATCAAGAATGTAGATTGTTTCTTTTTCTATACGATGGAAAATGTAAACAAAACGCGCAACTACTTATACACTATGACATCACTATTAAAAGCGTACCAGAACAAAAATGGCCTGCCATGTCTCAAACTTTGCCAAAGTTATTATCGTCATCAATTTTTGTTCAGAAAGGGGGGAGGGAATATTAACCCAAAAGGAGAATAGTATCATGCAAGATACTTAGAAAAATTGTCTATCAATTATCACACATTCTACTTCGCCAGGCAGACTTGACGTAAGGAATTTAATTAATCTTCCCTCCGTTGGCGGATGAAATATTTGTAACATTTACACTTGTTACGTGACAAAATGGGGCATGCTTTTCAATCATTTTTTCATGAAAACAGTTTCTATCATATATAAGCTCGTCTACACAAAAGCAATGTCATAGTTGTCAAGATTTTAAGGTCTTAACTTGTTCTGGATTTAAAATCCCCACCTTTTATAGATATACCTATATCTTTACTAATAAAGAAAAGTTTGCCTGTATTTATGTCTAAATGTATAAATATAGGAAAACTAGCACTGGGTGCACTCTATATAGTGATCCATGAAATATATCATAAAAATATTTTGATCTAAGAAATAACCATGCAGTGAAATATTGCAAGTGTGTGCATAAATACAAAGGGGATTGTTGCTGTTTTTTTTCTTTTTTTTCTATTGGTCTGCTATGTATTTTATAAATCATGTTCATTTTAAGTATATATTAAGATTTTTATGATATTAGACATGAATCATGATATACAATTACAAAGACAAATTAAAAAAATCAAAAGAATTAGAGAAAAAACAATATTTTGTTGGGATGACTCATGAGTACTTCAGTTTTGACATCGCTCACTCATAAAAGCAATCTAAATTTATGTAAAAATTCCAATGATGATATTGTTAATGAGCACTTCAAAACTAAAGTACTCATCAGCCAACACGACATATTTTTTTTACTACCGCAAATATATAAATATACCATAAATCCCCAATAACAGCTGACGTCAACTTTAGTCGATAACAATCTCCTCAAGAAAAAATGTGTCCCTGTATATATTAAATAATATATATAGCTCATTCATGCCAACTGAAGTATGGTTTAAAGGCTTTTCTTTCAATATATATACAATGGTATGTATAGTAAGTTGAATTATTCGCATAATGTCTTGAATATTTTATGATGATAACAATAGAAATATAAAAAAAAATTATGCGGAACTCTATTTTTGTTTTGTATTGAAGAAAAATTTATAAAAATATTTGGGCTATCAATGTATATATATTATCTATTATTTGGATCGAAGCAGATTTTCTTCCTCAAACTATATAAATGTAAAGAGTACTTACATTTTAAGGAAAAATAATCCAATTATAGTGTGTTAATTTGTACTGCATTAAGACAAATGATTAAATATTGATGCTCTTAGACCCACAAATTCCTGAATAGGTATTTGAAGTGCTCTACAGAGTTTGGAATTAATACCGTGGAGCGTATTGCCGACAACAAAAGAGCTGACCAGAACACCAAGGGTAAGCTGCAGAAGATATTTTGTGCACCCTCTACATACTTGTTTACTTTAAAAAATGAATATATACGAGATCAAATATCCTACCAAAATACATGCATACTAGTTTTGAGGCTGGGTCAAAGATTGGTTGTTTTTCGATTCGGTTTCTTGTGATTTTTTCTCTATTGATATATCCAAGGTACTGCCGTGACTACGATTTTAATTCATGGCCTCTGGTAGGGTATAGCACCCCTCATCGATTTATGAACTGGGGGGTATTCAAGAATGTAACTACATAAATTATGTAAAATATGGGAGGGGACATTTTGTGGCTAAATATTGGAGGGGGGCGGCGGTTGGTTTGACATTTATCTCCTTCACCTCCCTAGCGTCTGACGTTGAAACCATTATCTGAGACTGTGGGCCTGAAATTAATTGTTTGCCAATCCTGAACCGGTTTTTTAGTTCGGTTATAATGGATTTTTTCTAGACAGATTTAGATAAATATTTTGGTTGAAACTACCGTGGTCTCAAACCGTGGTTCAAAATTTAATTGTTTTAAAATGGTGGTTTTATTTTTTTATCTCAAACTCTATGAACCTATGTTTTTAGGTTATTTCTTAGATGAACTGTCTTTAATTGGGTCTTTGTTTTTATAACACAAATGTATCTTTAAAATTGATCTGAACGGAATTTTAAATGAGCTCGATCAAGGCAGATTTTTTTTCGGTCTCATTAGAGGGACTGAATTTCTGAAATGACACATAGTCAATGTTTCCATTGTTTGTATTAAACAAAGAGTCTAGAAACATCTAAAGAACATCAATTGAAAAATATATCCTAACTCAGTGAAACAAATTACACATAACGTTGTGGTGTCCTTGGGTAATCCCTGATTTTGTTGTTACATCGGTATGTGGTGCATCAAATTTCTCTTTTTTTTTATTGTTAAGATCTATTTTGCTTATTGTAAGTCAATTTACAACGCACCCTAATGAGTTAATAAGAATCATTTGTTAATATAGATTAATTATTATTCAGTAAAGAATACAAATGTAATCCACACTGAATTCCTGGTAAATCAAAAAAAAATTATAAATTTTTTAAAATGAGACTGATATATATATATATTTGTTGGACCGACCTGGAGCGAATTTTTCTTTGGAACCCTTCTAAGATCCAGTGATAATTTTGTCGGTTTTTACTCGACAAATTTTATTCACCAACATGTCGTTACTTTTATTGTATCACAAAACCTTTCTTTCAAAAAGAAACCTGTAAAACTGTCCTGAATAGACAAATAAGTCAATCATACAAACTGTTATTTATCTCTTATGTAATTCCAAACTATTATGTTCAAATTATTTATCCACGATTTTTAAAATAAGTTACATAAATACATTTCATAACATTAAAATCCTACAAATGATTCGATACTGTATTATAATATTGTCTAGTAATATATTATTAAAAGCATAACTATAAATTTTCATTTGGATATTATAGCCAAAATTTCTTTATAAAAATAATGAAATACTCAATATGCTAATAATATATAATATGCAACGAGGATAAACAAGAAATTGTATTCCTGTCCTTTTGGAAGCGGAGCATAACTTGGGTATAAGTCGAATGACTTCGTTTATATTTATTTGTCAGAAAGAATAAATTATGAAATAGCCAAGACGTATCAAGTGAAACGAGGCAATCGACAGCAAAATACATTGGGTATTTTTGTATTAGCAAGGTAACACAACACCAAAGAATGTTTTTAGCTCGATGATTGCGAGACAAAACATATTTTTTTAATATTTACTGACGAAATAAATACAAAAGTTAATTTAACGAACAAAAGGTGAAATATAAAAAAAACAAAATGAATCGAAACATGACGAAGTTTGAATTGTTATAATCAAACTTCTTTAAAATAACGAATTAGACTAACACTAATATATATATATATAACTATTAGTGTTGGATTTCAGTTAGAAAATCTTAGACCAGTCTGAGACTGTTATAATTTTTAATGGACCTAACTAATCGGTCCTTAAAAAAATTACCCGTTTGTACCGGTATCAAAGAAATGTTTTGTCTGGATCAGACATATAAAAAAATTGGTCTAGATCGGTATCATTGAAAATTAACAATATATCTATTTTTTAGATAAATTGTTGATGACGTCAGCTGTGTTTCAAAATTTTGAACATCGGCACAATAACTTTATATGACTGCGTTGCATACATTTATATTTTCACAACTAAAAAAATAAGGATAGGCGATAAAATCGGTCCATAGACTGAGACCATAAAAACCGTCCACGATTTGAAAACGAATAAATATTAGTCAACAATCTATCATCGCGGTCTGAACCAAAAAAAAAAATCCCATCGCTCTATAAAAAAAAAACTCATCGAAGACCGAACCGGAAAAAAAATTGGTCTTGAACCGAGACTCAACACTAATAATGATGTTTGTATGATTAATCTATAGATCAACTTATTCTCCTAGGAAGAAAAAGTTTTGACAGCATGATTGGTTGCTTAAAATCTTTCAAATAAAAATTTATTTTCTTAGTAGTTATTTAAAGCCTTACAACTTTTTCTACCATGTCTATCAAAGAAAGACACCAATCTAAATATACTAAGAGAAGTTTGTTCAGTGTTAAGAATGTCAAATATATAAATTGTCACCCATATATATTTTTGTAAGGTCTTTCAAAACTCTTACATTCCATCAAGGAATTTAAGAAGACAAAAAACAGAGGCACTTTTGAAAAACCAGAAAAGCAACGCCTCACAAAATTACCCTGTGCAATGTTTGATACCCCCCTTAAATTATTATTGTTATAAAAGAATGTTATATTCTATGGAAGCATGACATGCAGAAATGTTTCCTTAGCGACACTCATAACTAAGCATCCAAATATCATTGCGCTATTGTATTTTGTTCTAAGAAATGTGTATATTTTCCCCTACATTCATAACAATATAAAGTTATAAATTCACTTTAAATCTAATTGCTCTTAAAAAATATATTTTTACACATAGAAATACTTAATACATTGCTCATTTTTTGAATTGCTTGATAAAATAATTAATTATTCAAATGGAATAACATCTAAATTATTCATTTCTTCGGTCCTTTGTTATTGTTTCCAAAGACTAGTAGTTTTTATAAATATTTGTGGTGCAATAGTCACTCAACATTACAATGGTAGTATATAAATACTATACTTAGTCTAAAAAAATGAAGACCAATCCCCGCTATGGTTCCAGCGCCACTATAATGGAACGACGTGGGCAATACACTTGGAGTAAATTATTCTTTAGCACTCAATGTGCGTAGGGTCAATTCACGGTTGCTCCTAATGTATATAGACATTGAAGACAATTCCTAGGTTAGGGGGGAGTGGCTTTTGTAGTTGCTCGATGTATAGATGTTTTGTTTTTGTTTTTTTCAAAGCTGTTATCATTATTTTTCTATTCTTTAAGAGAGAGCGTATAAGCATCAGGAAATTTTTAGTGCGTCAAAGGCGAAAAGTAACACTGAGGATTTGTTGCAGAGTTATAATTATAAGTCTTTGATGGACACAGAGTAGAATTGAGGATCAATATCCGAGTAATTCCTGCGTATATCATTACTTTATACGGAGTGGGGCTTATGTTTCAGTCCTTCATATCATAGCTGCTCTCAGCTAATTTAATGAAACGTCACGATAGCTCTTCTGCAATTCTCTCAAACATTCATCCAATTGTCAGGGTGACCACGTGGATTTTTGGGTTTTTTAGCATACTAGGAGATCATATCTTTAAAATAAGACAGAGACTTATAAAAAGGAGAATTTACTACTATCATTATTCTCCTTACCGTTGGCAGATGAAAAATACTGTCATTTGGTATCAAAAATAAAAATATAGACAACTCATGGACTCCTTTTATATCCTATTCCAGGTCCAAAGTACAGCTATGACCACATGATCAAAAGTTGTTTTTTTTTGTAAAATTTATATTTGTACACAAATTGATCACGTGATCGTCGTTTCATTTTTACAAAAATGAATAGGTTAATAGAAATAAGTTATATAATGAACGGGTCTAAGCCGGATTGGTCGTAAGTTGAACAATGGTCTAACAGGAACATCAAACAATATAAATAAAATAGAAAAAGGAGGCGTCCAACTGATATTTCTATTATTATTCTACGATCATTCCTATTCAATATTTTTATACATCTTTAGATATGGATTCTATACTTTAAGAAAAGTAAAATGATTCGTGAAATGCTTCTAACATATAATTTTCAAAATAAAAAATAATAATAGGATGTTCCTTCAACATTTTTCACACTAAACATATCTCATAGAAAATTCAACATTATATCCCTTCTCAAATTACATAGAATAGACCAAATAATTTTTAAAAAAGTTCTTTCAAACATAAGCGTATTTTTATTTTGTTAGACATATTAAATAATTATTATTAATAATATAGTTTGACACGAAATTTAAAATAAATAATTTATATCCTTGGCTCGAATTTAAAATATCCATTAAGTGATTTACTTTATCCTCAGCCTTTGACCTTATTTTGCTTTTAATATTGTTATTATAATAATAAACCCCTTCTTTAGTATGTAAGTATATAGAAAGATAGAATCAAGTCAAGTCATTAAAACTGTTTTATTCATTAATTTTCATTGTTTAAAAGGGGGGGGGGGAGCGGGGTACAAAGCAGGTCTTTTTAGTGTGTACATATATTTCCTTAGTTGCTTGTGTATTAACCTCTCTTATATACATATGGTTAAGGTTGTGAATAGTCAGATAAAAGAAACCGAAAATTAAGATTGTAACCCTGACAAAATGGAAGTGAAAAAAGAGAAAATTCGATACATTCTTCAGTATCACCATGACCAAAAAGAAAAAACGGAGTTGGCGGTTAAAAATTTTTGTGCTGTTTATAAATCCAATACAGTATCGAATATAACAGCAATGTGGTGTTTCTAACGATTCCGTTCTGGAAATATGGACGTCGGAAATATCGATAAAAAAATAGAAATCGTCGAGTTGCACCGGCATATGAGCACTTATTCTATTTCCCAGAAACTAATGATTCTCCAGAAAACCCTTTGGAACCATCTAAATCGGACAAATCCTTACTATGTTAATTTTATTGTCAAAGTAAAGCGAAAATACACTTAGAACTTTTACTTCTTTATTCATTCGGAGAGTTATATTATTTTTCTGCAAGACAGTAAAACTCTCTGCTGCTTTGTTTACAAATTGATATTGATTTTTTTTTAAATTTATTATTTAATGTTCCTTTAATTGTTTATATGGAGTTGCATTGATTCATTATAAATAAACTATATAGTATTACTAGAGATCAGAGGAAGTCTACCGGCCAGAAGGCAGTCATGTTCTCCCTGTACAAATGCTACACCATCTTGGACGTATGTGCCGGGGTGCAGCCTTTGGCAAACACATAGTGGGGAACGTGCTCTTCAACCCCGGGAAGATATACTACTTGAATACCTTGTAGTAGACGTCTGGGTTGACTTTTCGTTGGCCTTGAACAAGTAGGGAGGCATATTGCCGCCGTCGGACGCCACGAAGCTGAGTAACATGACCGGAGCCGTGGTAATGGTAAAGATCTTCTTGTCGGATATCGATTTGTGTGAGGAGGAGATCGAACACCCTCTGCCATTTTACTTGTCGTTCGGAGATTTTTGATCGTACAAAAACAAAACAAGCATCCAGTTGGAGATTTTTGTCAGCTCTTTTGAATGGCGTTAAGTACAAAATTTTAGACTTTTAGGACTAAGGCTAGACGGCCTCGAAGAGGATTCTAATTTTTGAGTCCTCAGCCAGTAGATTATTATTTAAGGAATACTATATTCCTTAAAAAAAAGTTTTTTATTGGTATAAAACTTGGTAGTTTAGGGCCTCAAATTGGCCCACATCAATAATACTGACAATACAGAAAACCCTCTATATAAGTAAACAGCACATGTCCCATTGGAAGAATGTATGAGAGGAGAGCAGCTTAGCTGTCATGACATTTTATTAGATCAGCTGCAAGGAGCTGTAAGAGGAAGGAAATAAACATATATTTCTCTACGTAAGATACATCATACATTCGTAATTTTATTAATTTTCAACTCTACAGTTTTTTGTTTTTTTGTTTACAAGGGTTTACTTTTATATGCTTAAATTTAAAAAAAAAATCAAATTTAAGGTCATAAGTTACTCTTTTTATAACAAAGATAAAATAATAAAAAAATTGTTCAGCTAGCAGATAGTTTTTTAATGGTTTTGTAATACTAGCCTATCATTGCTTTTTTTTTCCAAATAAAAACTTCATCAGAATTCTAATTTTTCTCTGAGAAACATTCGGTTTGGTCGGCATGGCAAAAAAAAATTGTCTAAATGGGTTTAATTTAAAATTCGGCACAGTCCGATTCTCTAGATGAATTGTTGAACACGTCAGCTGTGTTTCAAAATAGTGGGTATTTATCAAATTTGTTCAACTCATTAATCTGCCGGGTTGAGGAGAAAATCGCTTTATATTTTGAGACAGGAAAAATTGGTCCACGATTTGAAAAGGATAAAATTTTAGTCTACGGTCTTAGTTCAAGGTCTGGACCAAAATATCGGTCCAAATCGGTGTAGAAAGAAAATGACTTAATGGAACGACGTCGCTCAATGGACAAAGCGCTCGGGATACGTAATTCTCTTGAACTCAGTATGCGCAGGTTCGTGTCTCAGTTGTTCTTAGAAAAGGAAATATAATTTATGTATACTGAATCAGTGCAACTCCATCTAACTAGTTATTTAAGAACATTAACCCAATAAAAAGCTTGAGTCTTGAACCGAGTCCCAACACTAGTTCATATCTATCTATGTATCTCCATCAAATGACTCTGTTCTGAATGAAACGATAAATTATGGGACTGATAATTATCTGTCTCACATTTTCTACATAAAAGTACTAAAGTTTTTCTTTCTAAGTCATCATCCCATTGCCTATAAATTATATACCTATGTACGTATACATCATTCCCAAATCCGATTCCTCAAGGTACAACCTTTATATACCTACTTAAATGTATTCGAATTCAATAGAAAACTCAATTTGAGTGGGATCCACAGTACCTATGACATTTCCAATTCCCCATTCTTCAACCAGTAACAGTGAACTACAATTAAAATTATATATCTTTTTTTTGTGTCTCTTCAAAAATATCTCATTAAAAACTTATTTTTTCATACCCCTTGTGATTTATAACTCTTAATTTTTTTTTTTATATTTCTTCTTTTCTTAGAAGAAATTTATGGATATCAACAAAAGCACTTACAAGCTCTCTCAAGGAAGTAGAGGTTATTTAGAAAATAAGGGGCAACTCTTGTTTGATAAATAAGTAGCCAAAATAAATTGTCAAATAAAGAAAGATAAATGCTTAGATTTATTTTGAATGAGACTATATTGGGGCCAAAATAAGTTTCTTAAACCATAGAAAGGTTATAAAACTATATCTAAATTATAGTTTATCATGACTAAGGATTCACATGGGAGCACACGTGCGTTTTTGAGCATTTTTTGCATCAAGAACAAGAAGCTTACAACTGATAAAATGTTTTTTGGGATGCTAATTCAGAAAATTGAATAAAAATTATGAAATTTCATATTCTTAGCTTGTTTTAGGAGATGCAATTGGAGGTATTTGAATATTTGAGCATGAGTCCCTTGTCTCTAGCATTTTTTTTTTCGTCTCATATCAAAATTTGAACTCTTAAATTTCTCGGAGCAAAAAAATAGAAAGTCTAAAAGTGTTATTTTTGCCGAATAATGAAGGCAAGGTTTTTGGGGCGTGCATATTGAAACTGTATAAACTTAGTAAAAAATAAAGTGAAATGTAACGTTCTTGTTTTTTTCTTGAATTTGGACTCCAAATTCGAAATCTACATGAAAAGTTGCACACAGAAAACTTTTTTCAGACAGAAATATTTTTAAAAAAAGATCAAGACAGATCAAGGAAAGTATCGCGCTTGGCTGGTTTAGTTGTGAAGTATCGTGTATCGATTATTGATGTCTCAATGAAAGATATTCACCCTATTTTACATTTTTACTTCCTAAACAGGAAAAACGCGTCGAAAGCTACCAAAAAATTTCTGATGTATACAGGGGCTATACTATTTCGATTTGTGTTGCACAGCAGTGGTTTGAGCGATTTTTTCCCTGTTCAACTCTGCTTCTACTGTGAAAAAATCCACCCTTTGAAACTGGCGATCAAACAGAAGCGGCCAACATTAGTGAATAGGACACAACAAGGCATAAAGACAACAGCAGGCTGCACACATCTTTGATAACACGCCGGAAGCTCCAGGAGCTCGGATATTATGAAGTTAGATTCTTATTCACAGCAAGTTATCGGTTAGAACAGTGAATGCTTGCTAAAATAGGAGGAGTGTAATACTTTTTAATTGCATGGAAGAAAAGCGAAAAATACGAAATTACTTTATCCCCAACCTAATATTATTATGTATATGAAAATACAATATTTTTGCTCTCTCTCGCTGTTGTAGAGACGATGAGACAGCTACAAACATTATGTACATAGTTCTATATAGTCTCATATACATATAAAAACAAAAAAAACTACGTAAATGTTCTTAGAAATAATGACCCAAAGAAAAGAAAAAGAGATAGGACTCAATAAGTATGAACTTTTTCATTAAAGTAATGACACAATGTATGTATGTGTGTAGAATTTTCCATATACATAATTAGTGAATTAATTAAATTATTTATTAATGTATAGTGTATGAAATACTTACTAAGGTATTTGTGGGCCTGTTTGACTGATGTATATATTTGAATATTATAGCATATTTCTCTACTCTTTGAAGTATATTCTTCATTTTGTACAGATTTTGTCAGCTCCTTTCCTTATAATTTAATGTAAAATACATTCGGAAATGCCATGGAATGGGCATCATGTGATTTTCTGTGGCTTTCTTAAGAAGATAATTTTTTTCCCACAGTTGAACATTGCTCAAATCGTGCAAGGAGATAATACCCTAACCTTTCTATTTTTATTTTATTTTGGTTCCTAAATAAACTATAAAAATACAACTTATTTTTATGTTCCTACCCAAATAATCTTATATACTGCCGCTAAAGATTGAGATAATTCCACTAAATGATCATTTATAAAATCCGTTCCCAGCATAACCCAAATGTAGACTGGGTATGAGGAAATAGTAGCTCACCATTCAATCTCTGAACGTCATTAAAGGTCATTTAGAATTTTTGATAAATTTTGAGTAGTATTCTCTATTGCAGAGATAATCCTTCTCCCACAGGAGATTTAGTCATTTGATTGAGAGTAATTAGGGTCTATGAAAATATCTTCTTCAATGACCTCCTCAGCGATTCAGGGAATAGCTGTTGCATAATAGAGTGCATTAGGAGCAATTGGGCAATTATAGAGGTCAATCCTCTTTTGAAGATTGAAACTTCTCCAGTAGCAAATGGAGGAACACACATACTGGAACAGCTGGCATAAAATTTGAATATGCTTAATTGGGCTCCATTTACCAATAGGAAAAATAATGGTTTTTTATAGTTGCTCTTCAAATTGTACCTCATTTCATACTTCTTAAAGTGATTTAAAATCCTTTCAAATCGTTTAAATAATTAATCCTCAGTCTTTCTAATAGTAATTGGGTTACTTTTCCATCCCTTATCGAGATAGTTGACGTACCATTGAAGAGAATAACTGCATTCAAAATATGAGTGTGTAGAATAGAATCAAATGCTTTGCTGAAGTCCACAGCTATAATTGCACCAAAAGTTCCCTTTTTGCGTACAATTTCAACAGCAGACTGTACATTTCTTTAAAATGTATTAAATCTTTCTCCCATTAGGAAATCTTTTTGTTATTTACCAAGTTTGGAGTTCAAAATCGGTTCTATATTAATGGCAAGAACACTCCAAAAAATAGGATAGCTCTCATTGAGCACCATAATTGGTCTCCAATTGTTGATATAGATAGCCACACCTTTTTTAAGTTTCAAATTTACCCGGCTTCTTGTTATAAATTGAGGATTCTTCCCACGAATTCCCATATACTTCTCCAGTTCAACTAAATAGGGAACAACCACATCTACGCATTGGGTAAAAATATTTACACCAAGGGCATTTGAACCAGAAGTTTTTCCATCCTTAAAATGTCTTTTAATGTTTTTAATATTAAAATAATCCTGAAGATCGAGTGTTTTCCCAATTTAAGGCGAGGAAAACACCCCTTTTAGCCCTCTTCAATGATTTTCTTAATTAAGTAAGTCGATCGGTCTTTCGGCGACAAATTTTTGAATCTTTTAGATGTGTTTGTTTCCCAGACAAGTTTTCTTTAAATTTTTTCTAGTGAGGTGGTCTTGATCACAACAGTAATATTTACATGACTTATTCCAAGAGACTATTGTGGAAACCGTTTTATCAAAATTAATAAAGGAACACGGCATCTCAATTTATTAGATGACCATAAAATATATTAACGTCCATATACATATTACAATATAAAAGTGAGTACCACATGAAATAATATCCTTAATTTATACAATATATAAGTTTTTGTATTTACGTAGTTCCATTATTTGTGAGTCCCCTATTGCCAATGAGTTAGAAGGTACAAGACATCATAAAAGTGTTTCTCCATTGTGCATTATAATTAAAGATATAAAAAAAAGTAGCAAAACATAACTTTTAGTATGAAGAGATACATAGTCGACGATATATTTTTTCCCCTTGCAAAAATTCGCTCTTTAAAATGCCACAGATGACGCCACTTATTCAATTTTTGTCATTTTTCTTTATGTATTTACAACTTTTTCCTTGTAAATAATCAAAAATTCTTTAATTGGGGAGGGGGCTACATCCTCTCCTGCATCCCCCTGCGGACGACCTTTATTACACATGAGCTAAATCATAAAACTGTTACGTTAAGAATTACTCGTTGATAAAAGTGGACTCTAATAGGTATTTAAAAGATTTTATTGAAGTATCATTGAGCCAAAATTATACTCATGTATAAAATACATTAAACACTGTCTTTTGTAGTTAATCAAATTGTAAATGTCGACTTTGTGTTGAAAGCAGACATGTTAGTTATTTTAATTTCATGTGGACTTACACTCGTAGTTACACTTTATACTTGGATGTTCTCTCCCCAAGAATGAAGCAATAATTATAACAGCTTTATAAAATAAACACACGATTTAGCTTGCCAATAAAGAAAAACTAGCACCCTAAAAAGTGCTCGGGATTTACAACCCTAACAATACATCATACTGCCTCTGTGAAAATTATCATCATTTATTTAAATAAAACTTATTTATTGTCCAAGGCTTACAAAGTGTTCGTAAAGTATTATTAAAAGGTATTATTTATTAAAAACTACTAATTTATTAAACTTGAAAGTTGAAATAAATTGATTTCTTTATTGTCACAAATTTCAAATGTGCTCTATATTCTATACAATCACAATTCCCAAACATCTCTAAAGTCTAAATTATTATTATACTTAGAGCATATCCACTAACCATGCTAGTTTATTACTTAGTCTTGTCAATAGTCAATTTCATCAGTTTCCTATCAACAATGTTGTAGAACTTATAATTAGCTGTCGATTGCTAAGAAAGACATTTTTTTCTTCCTCGAGGACCAGTTCTACTCCTCGATGGCCTTCTGGGACAATCCCACGCGGAAAAGCGCTGCTATCTCAATCCTCTTCTCGTACTGTGTTCTCATGGTGGCGACTACGACAATGTTTTTCTTAGAAATCAACATCCAATTGTGTGTTCTAGAGCAATGTTCATAGGAAAATTGTGAAAAAAAAATAATAATCTTAACCTCTCAAAATTTGCAAAATAGAGATGATTGAATAATAACCGGTAACCCGGTAAAGAGTAACGTTACAGTGAGAGGTTATCTTTATTCTCGTTCCTCAGTTACGAGTGCATAAATTGTGCTCAGAAACTTATGAATGAACTAGCATTCAGTTTTGATCCATTTCATTTGTTGTTCATCATGTAAAACATCTTATTTTCTAAATATTTTATTTATACCTGGGACAATTATTTACTACATATATCTAATAACTACTTATAGCTATAATTTAAATCTATAATTATAGTCTTTACACTCAAGTTACTCAATAGACTTGTATAGGCTATAATATACAATATTGTAAAATTGTGTGTTGCAGTCAGGTTCAGTGACATTCAAAATACTGGAGTTGGAGAGCACAGACTCCGCAGCCCTGCTCGAATCATGCCATCATGTTGATATATATATATAATTGCATGAACTAGTGACCCAACTTGAATTGCACTCAATGGCTAAGGTACACGATTCGACTTGGATTTGAAGTCTAATTCATACTCAACTCGAGAATATCCTTCAGCACGATGGGTCATATATTATAATGATCTACTTGAAATGAGAACCAAATAAATCGTGGAACTGGAATTTGGTTAAAGAATACCGCGCCGTGCAAAATTATTTACCGGTGATGTAAATATACTTTTTAAGAGGTTTTGTGGTAACCAATCTGATTGTTTCGTATTTTTACTGTTAAAATAAACAAAAATCCTTCCTGTGAGAGCGTAACAACTTCCACACGTGAGACCATGTCCAATCAGGAAACAAAGAGGATCGAAATTGCAGCCCTCCTCCGAGCGGGAGTGCCTCATAACAACATTAAGGAACAGGTTGGGGCCTCGTTGAAGACAATTTACAACGTTTCCAAGCGCTTGGAGGCTGGGGGGTGAACTCAAGCATTCCCCCCGGGGCTGGCAGGAAGCCCACTGTCTCAACAAGGCAAGTAAAGGCAGTGGTCAAGAGGACTCCCAATAGGTCCATTGCCGACATGGCCAGAAAGATGGGAACGTCCACATCAACTGTTTCAAGGGCATTGAAAAGGGCTGGAGGAAAGCCCCTGAGGCGTACTGAACGCCCTCTGGTAATTGAACGTCAGCGAGAAGTCAGACTTGAGCGTGCCAAGAAAATCTTGAATGATATCAAGAGCTCATCTGGACGCATCATCATTTTTTCAGATGAGAAAACTTTTACGGTCGATCCTGTTTTCAACAGGCAAAATGACAGTGTTGTGAGCTTTGGAGATGTTTGGAGATCCAACGGGAAGGCCTTGAAGCCGGTATGGTTCCCCACTGGCTCAGATTAACAGCGGAGGATTATTTGAAGATTCTGGCATCCAAGGTCCTTCCGTGGATCAAATCCATAGTCGGCAACTCTCCTTGGGTTTTTCAATAAGATGGAGCACCCACCCACGCTTCCAAGAAAGCTCAGGAGTGGCTCAAGGACAACATGAAATTTTGGCCAAGGACTACTGGCCCAGATCTGAACCTACTAGACTTCGCTTTCTAGGCGCACGTGGAGACCAAGGCCTGCAAAAAAACGACACAAGAGCATAAATGCCTTAAAGGCTGCTGTCAACAAGGCCTGGGCCTCCATGGACGCCGATTATATCCAACAAGTCTGTGGCAGCTTCAGACGTCGCCTGACCAGTGTCATTGAGTCAAATGGTGGCTACATTGATTAAATTTGATCACAAACTATTTTATTATTATAAAAATGGATGAATAAATTGTTTCTCAAGTCATTCAAATGTCATTATTGTCCGCGATATGTTCTGAACAAAAATCGGTAAATAATTCTGCACGGCCCGGTATATGTCAATATTCAAAGATTATAACTTGTGGGCAAAATCATAGAGAAATAACTACATAGAGAGACAAAAAAGGGATGCAGTAATGAACGTCAGCAATGGCAAAGGATAGTCAAAGTATATAGTTATGACTTGTGATACGAGAGCCACTATGTACGAATTTTTATTAAGATAGTATTTGGTTGAGAGTTGGTGATGTAACGTGAGAGCCACTCCAATCTTCTTCTTTTTTAGTTACTTATTTTGTGATAAATTCCTTTGACTTACATGCCCCGATCCAGGAACAAATAAAACTCGTAAATCAAGGTATTGTTTTATATTATTTTATCTCTGTGTATAAAGGTTTATTTTTAATACACTGTCGTCAGCTAAAGGAAATAAGTTGATTGGTTGCATATCTATTACATCATCACAGTAAAATATCCTTTATCTAGATAGCATTACTTTAAGAAAAACAAATAATTGTGACGTCATATCATACCCTTCTGTCTTTTGATACATAGGCTGAATCATTCGTAGTACTCGACTAAGAACTTTTTGCAACTTCCTTAACATATTACATTTTGTGATGAGGATTAGATAAGAATTGCTTCATATAATTTAACTAATTTTTATTCCATTTTTTATCCACAATACAGATAATATTAATTAAAAACAAAAAAGATCTTCAATGTTTTTAATTAAAAAGTAAATTTGTTCATTAAAAAAAGAAGAAAATATGAAAAACAGCTTTTTACTTTGATTTTCTCGAATTACTTGTTGATCCTACGAATCATACTAATTATCTTCTTATTTTTCCCTTCTTTGAATTCCAAAGGAGTCTTCAAAAAAGAATATGGAGAAAAGAAAATCATTTAAAAATTAGGGGAATTTTTTAAGTATAATTGCTCTTACTTTTATGTCAAAAATTTGAAATATTTTAAATCATTTTTCATTGAGGGCCAATTATGATACTTCCTTCAAAATAAGAACACGTTATCATGTATGTCTTGTATAATGGATAAAATTTATTAAAAATCTTTTATACTAAAGCTACATAGTTATGGCATATTTACAATATGTTACATTGTTCAAAAACTTTGATATTATTAAATTTTCAGTCAGGTATTCAATACCCCACTAGACTGAAGTTGTCTAAAAGTTCCATAAGAGAGATAATACTAATTACGGGGTTGATCTTAGATATGGTATACAATTTGGAATGAAATTATGAAATTGGTGCTAAATCACGGAAGACAAGAAAGCATCATAATATTTTATGATGTTTGACTTAATTTACTAATTTTACTTAATTTGGAGAGTCCTATTTTGTTCATAACCTAGAAAAGTAATAAATAGTTAAATACCAGTGATAAATAAGAATTGGAATAGCTAATTAAACATTATTTTTCAGATCCTGATTCCAGAAAAAACACCAGATTCCCGATTTCGATTAATTATACCATCACTTATTGTACATATATAAATCTAAATCCTATGTAATACCTTTTTTGAGTTCATAAGAAGTAGAGTAAACTGATTTAAATCATACAAGAGATAATTTAGTAAAATTGAGGAATTATTTGTATTTTATTATTTTATTTTTTTAAATAACATTTTTTTTCTTGCTTTAAAAAATCTATTAAAATATCCATTAACAAAATTTGGGAATCATTAAACATCTTAGAGGATTTTTATTGACAAAAAGTATTTATATGTGTTTGCACATTAGATGAATAAATGCTTAGCAGTGTTACTTTTTACCAAAGCCATTATCAAGAAAGAACAGAAAATCAAAATAATGGAAACTTAATTCATTCATCCGAAGGAAAATAAAAAAGGAAGTCTTTAATGTCAACCATCTCATTTAAATGAGGAACACAAAATAGGTTTTGTACATATAACACATCGGCTGAAAAGTCCCGGGATTAAAAAATAAAACATTTTGGCTTCTTTTGTGAATAATAGGCTTTCTCTAAATTTTTATTATTATAATTTGCTTTATAGAGTGGAGCCCCCATAACACTTTTCAAATCATTGTTTATTTTGGATGGTATTTTTTCACATCCAGAAACAGTGTAAAATGAAAACACGAAATTGTTTTTGATCCCTTGCTTTGGAAATAACAAATTCAGCGTCATACATAGCACAATATCTCATAAACTAAAAAACAGATTGTCATGAAAGTTTGACAGCTGTCTTTTGGAGGTTAGTGCTAACTCCAAATGAAGGGAATTTAAAAACTTGTCAGCCAATGAGTTATGTTTTGTGTATATAGTTTATCTTGAGTGTACTCAAACATAAATCATAGGGATATTTCTCCCTTGCCCTCCCCGGTCTATCTATTCGTTCTTGATTACAGAAAAGAACAAACTGGGATATTGAACGGAAAATGAGCCCCGCTCATGTTTTCTGTTCCTTTTTGTGCACTGGAACTGTGCACAAAAATTGAATGATTAACAGCAGCAATCTTTGATTGGGATCATTGAGCCGTTTATACTTGATTTGCTTCCTTTATTTTTGTTCTCCAATCACATATTTAACATCGAAACCAACGATAACACATTAAGGGGAGGTACAAAGACCATCCCCCATGCAGACTTACCTGGTTCTTTTTTTTTCAACACCTTCCAAGAACCACGTGGTTATTTACACATAATTAGAAATTTTTCGGAAATGAACGGATGGAGGGGTCCAAATAGCCTGGATTTATCTACTAATGAGCTTAAATTTGAAATATATTCCAATCATTTTTTATTCATGCTAAGAGTCACTATATATTTTTTTATCTGTAGAAATTAAAAATCTTAATTATGAAAGTCACGAGTTTACATAGAAACTTTTTCTATTTTAATATATAATATTAGAAAGGACTTAAAGAAAAGACGGAGCTTAATGGCATAAATGTGTACACATACAATATATTCTGTATATATATAAATTGTTAAGAAAAAAAACTTTATGTTTTAGGCCCAAAAATGTCCTTAATAATCATTTACGAAAGAGGAAATTAAACTTGAATTAAATACATACATAATGTGTATGTTATATTATACTCACAATTTCTTTGTAATATACTCTACATGTTTCTAGGATGTTTCGCTATGGTAAATTTTGCCCTCATAATTACAGGGATGGGCAGACAAATCATCCAGACTATATTTTCAAGTAAGTTTAAATAATAGTAGATGGTATTTTAAGACAAAATTTATTACATATGAAATTTAATTGAACAATTAGCTATTGTATCATTAAATATGATCACCCTTGGCATTGATCACCAACTTTAAACGGGACGTAAATGCCATCCGGCCTATTTGTCATCTTTCTTGTTGAAGCAGGACATGTTCCTCTTCACAGAGAGCTTCAGGGATCTCAAAGAGATATGGGGATGTTCGTTTACTTTCCCTCTCAGCTCTGACAGAAACTACAAAACACACAGGATAAGGTCAGTGCCGTTGGGAAGCCACTCATCAGCTTTGATAATGACGTTAAACTGGATGTCTTGAATATACATGAACCTTGTATCTGAAGAGTATGTGTGTTCCATCCTTAGCATCACAACATTCTTAAGAAGGTCCTAGTACACTGAGAAAGTCAATTTGAGACCATTGTCAAAAGTATGAGCCGGAATGGCATTCCCGTCACTGGTGGTCAAACCAAACACCATAATCTTGGAGGGGAAATTGGTCTTCATCTGCCAGCCAACATTCATTTTTTGGGTTGTAGGCAGCGTTCAAGGTGAAGTTTAAATAATCACTGAATATCTATAATAATACTGGCATTTGATTTACAAATTTGGCGGAGTTTCTTGGCTCTTTACAATCCGATGTCTTTCATCTTCCTACTAAGAAGGTGACACATTCCCCGGATGTTGGACATCAACCCGAGGTCGTCCTTGATGACCCTGGTCACCCTATTTCTTCTGATAGACCTCATCTTCAAGCATCAGCTGCTGACCATGCCTCTTTACTAAATATAAGAGTACTGAGAGTTGAGAAAATTAATTATAAAGGACTTCAAGTTAAGTACGAAAAAAATAGTGCTTATATATGATGGTGAAAGTTCCTAGGGGAAAAATTCCTAGGACGAATCTGACGGTCCTCATTTTAAATATATATGTATTTGGAAACTCTTACACATATATTATAATAAGGCCCTAGAACGCGTTCACGTTGCTATTTAATACTTGGAGGTATAAAAGAATAGTAACAATAGCTTCACAATTTATTTTATTATCACATGATGAGCCAGGGAGCAATTTAGGTCGTTGCTAAACCACATCAAAAGTCACATTCATATTTTAATTTTTTATTTAATATACTTCCCGTTCCTCCCCCATTTTTTTTTAATTGAAGTTGACCCATACATCTACAAAATTTTATTCATTTATACATAGTTTTCTTCTTTTACCAAAGAACAGCTGAAACATAAATAAACGAGTTTTGTTCTATTCCATGTCTCTAAGCGTAAAAATGTCGGAGCATCATAAAAGGCGTGTGCGACGTCCTTTGTGTCAGTGGCAAGAAGGCTGCTAATACCGTTGGCATATCCATCTGGACTGCCTTTAACATTGAAAATTCTATTACAGCCTCATTCAGCCAAAAAGATTTAAAACTTCTGTAACCAAATACTCCATGTATTTATCCTCCCTCCCTGACCTCAACCCCGTAGACTTTGTAGTTTGAGGTATCCTGGACAAGAATATTTGCCACACATCTGATCCAAATTTGGAATCGCTCCGAGCTGCCATCATAATACACATAATACAGCATGGGCACTATCAATCTGTTCGCTAGCGTGTCCAGGCTATTATTGCTTGTGAAAGAGTTACATATTGAATCGAAAATGTATCTAAATATAGTATTCTAATCTGTTGCGTCTTAACGATCACAATGGGGTTTTAAATTGTCTTTTCTTGATTTCATAATAATCACGTTTTTCGTATTATAGTCATGCTACTGCAAGTTTCGGTTCCTTAATGGCCTTCACTGCAGCTATTGTACGATATTCCACTTCTTTACTTGGCCAGCCCAATATTTCTACGAACTTTATAATCCGGTAAACCGACGTTATGTTGTCATACAAATCGCTGGTGATATCCATGGGAGTTTTCCCATGGAAGATATTTTAATTATAAGTTTTCTTGTCCTTGAGATACTTATTGAAGCCTTTCCTGTCTCAAAGGGACAGAAAACTCCGTTTCGAACGTGTTCGATGCTATTGGTTTTTTTAATGAAATATATAAATATTGTTTACTTTATATTGTTTGAGAAGACATTTCATTATTATCCGCTTATGAACCGCCATATAATTGGTTCAGAGATGTCCCTAATGAAATTCGCCACGTATACAATCTAAAATATACAAAAAAAAATATAATGAATTTTTGAAAGAATTTTAAAACATCTGGTGGCAAAAATGGGGTTGAGAACCTTGCCTAATGTGTTTATTTAATTTTTTCCACATGTACCGGGCCTTCCAAAAGACTTAGACCCCCTACACGATGACGTTTTAAGAGGTTTTGTAGAGTTACAATCAAAATTTGTTAATTATCAATAAAAATGCAAGCAAATAGTTTAGAGATTGCCACATTGGTCCGCGCCGTCCATAGCAACTCTGACATTGTTAACAGACTGAAGGTTAAACGTCATAGTGTTGACCTGAGAGGTGGATAAACATGCATTTGAGGTTAATCCAAACATGAACATGTCAGAATTTACTAGGAAGATGAAGGTGAACAAGTCTACAGTTTCTAAAGCTGTCCAATGTACCGGAGGGAGATCTCTGAGATATGTTTAAAGGCCTCCGATAATTGAAAATCAAATAAATGTCCGTGTGGAACGCTACAAGAGCATAATAAATGACTTCCAACACAAATATGATTAGATCATATTTTATAGTCGAGAGAAGACATTGAATGTGGACACTATCATCAACAAACAAAAACAAAGAATTTTTTTGCTTTAAAAATACCCCTTTTGGAAGTCTCCAAGTCAAGATATCCAGCCTCAGTGATTTTACTTAGCTTCATAGTCTCGAAAATTGACAAATTGTTGCCAATTTGGTTTCCAACAGGCTGCTGGCTAACAATAGCTAACTACTTAAAGATCTAGAAGAGCCAAGTCTTGTCATAGATCCACAAGACCTTTAAAAAGTCTAGGAAGAAGTCATGGATATTCCAACAAGATTGAAATATTTTTGACCTCCCCTGTTCCCTGATCTAAATCCTTTGGACTTTTCAATTATGGTGACATATTGATTCCAAAGTATGTAGAGTCTGCCACAGAAACATCACTAAGCTAAAAGGCTCTATGGAGCTCCATTGGACAAGGATGTTCAGGACTAACATCGATAAAGTATGTATTTCCTTCTGACCTCCTCTGGAGACTCTAATTGAAGCTAGTGGAAATCAAATTCATAAATAATAATTATCTTCATTATGTGTAAGTAAGAAAGTATTTTTAAGATTTTACTGTAGAACCCTATTCTAATCATTCAGGCATGGGTATTTGTAGCACAGTTCAAGTGCTCAAAGACTTTTCAAACACCCAGTACATACGAATAAGCTTAGGAAATGACTTAGCAAGCAAAGTAATAACTTCATTTACTGTTATATAGGCAAGCAAGTATTTAAATTATTTGTAGACTACAAACAATTTAGATAGACTAAAGTCATTAGTAGATTTTAAGTAGGTAGGTACATGTTAAATGAACATTTAAATAATAATGAGTTGTTAGTATGTAAGTACATAATATGTAGTTTTTATTTTTAGTATAGGGTTGTTTAAGCTATGATAATGTACAAACACAAGAATATAATATTCAAATAATGTCAAAATATTATGTGCTTACGAGAGTCTCATTCGAGGTAATAAACGATTATGTACATAAGTGACATATAATTTGTCATAATATTAATGTATGTACTTAAGTTATGCAAAACTACCTCGAAAAAAGACATTTCTTTTGGATAAATATGTATATCCAAATATTAAACCATAAGTTGACGGATTTTTTAATGATATATTTAGGGGGGAGAGAGATAAAAATGATTTCCATGTTCTTCATTGCATTTTCAACTCTTAATACAGGGTGTTAAGATCAAATCGGCGATTTTTTCAAAAGCCGTAGCAATGCTCATTCAGCTTTCAACGCCCTATTAAAGACATGACTAGGCACTGAGTCTTGCTGTCAGACCCAATGCCGATTTCTAGCGATTTGTTGGATCCAAGGCAGCACAATTTCTTTTAATTCACTTCAGATTTTTGTCCGTGTTGACCCTCTCACCAGTTTGGAAGATGTGATTAGGAATGACATCACACTCACCTGAGAAGACTCATAAGACAATCACAGTTGCTGGAAACTTTGTTTTCGTGACCTTGGAAACGTCGCTTAGATTCAGTGATGATTTTTCTTATAACGACTTGTGATAAATTAGAGCGTTCTTATCTCCTTTGGATACTTAAATCTACTGAGTAGTTTTGTAGCTTTCAGTAGTCTTCGATTCTTGACTTTATGAATGAAAAACTGAATAATTTACAACTTGTAGCTCTTGCATATCAGGTTCTCCAACACACAGGCTCTGACGATCACTTCGCTGGTCTCCAACTCCTTGGCAATGGCCCTGAACCCTCTGGATGGGGGCATCATAAATCATGGTCTGAACCTTTTTTTATAAAACTCGATTGTCCTGTATTTTGCAGTCGACTTTTTTGGTGCTAAAGTCGGATCTAGGATCATTGGTCTCTAGAAGAACCTTACAAATCTTTTGCACAGTCCGGATTGGGATGCCAGGAACATTTAAGACCTCTCAATTTGAAATATCCTTTTTTTTGTGGACAAAAATAATTGTAAAATAAACCTTTGCTTCTCTGTAAGTTCAAATTGTATTTATATATATAAAAGCTCGCCATGATTCCCAAAACTTCACTAAAGTTCATTGATACAACAGCATTTCTTACAGAAAAAAAATATAAAGACGGCATCAGACAGCGGCATCATAACAAAATCACCGGCGCACGCAAGTGCCGATTCGATCTCAACGCCTTGTATCTACATTAGGGGCGCTGTTATCGTGTACTTAAAAATCAGCGTTTTTAACTTCATTCTCCCCCCACACTCTCAATCGGTTTTAAGTGTGAAAATATATTCTCCCGTCAAAAATTGTAAATTTATCAATATTTGCTGACGTTTATATATTACAACACATTTTTAAAGTACAATAAATTATAATTCACCACTACTACTAAGAAAAAAAGAGTGTTCTAAATAATAATGGTTTATTTTTGTAAATAAAGTACTTTCTAACACAAACATTATAAAATAATATAATGGATCATTTTAATGTGGATTTTATATTGAAACTTCATAAACTACTAAGCCATTGAAGGTATTTATATTCGCATGAAATTATAATTTATGCTTACGGACAAAATTCATATGCTAAAAAAGAAAAAACCATCCAAAAATAAATAGAAGAAAACTTGGAATTCTAGATACAAAGAAGTATATTTACGTCATCTTATTTTCCTTTTTTGTCCCTACTAGACTCATTCTTTATATATACTTTATACACTTCTTAATGAATCATTGGTGTTTAGATACACTCTTAGTTTGTAATTCTGTGGAAATGAACACTTTCAACGATATCCATGGTAAGCAATGAGTTTTGTATTTATAATTTTATAAATTATTATTGTTATATTTGTAATCAAAAAATTTGAGAAAGACCAATCTTAAATAAAATATTAGCTTGACAATAAAAAAAATATATGATATATTCGAGGGTTATTTTAATTTGATATAAAATGGTACTTGCAGTAGTATCTTAGATTGATCAAAGTAATTAGACGTCGGTTAAACGACAAATTTTGCTTTCATAATATAAAAGATAACTCCCATAAAAGCCTCTTTGTTACTCTGAGTTTTTAATTGGCATAGTCACACGTAATTACTTACTCAATACTTATATTAATTTATTTATGTACTGTCCATAAGAATGAAAAAATAATAATTAAAAGATTAAATATAAATGTGTTGGGATGACTAATGAGTACTTTAATCATTAGAGTGTTTACTAATAAAAACAAAACAGAACTCTTTTAGACTACCAGTATTTATATTTCATTCAAATCTTAACATATATGTACATGAATTAATATATACATTATAGACTAATAATTTTTCCTAATTTAATTATTTAAAATAAAATAATAATGTTAATTTTTTTTTAAATAACCATTTTTTAGATAAGGTAATGCCTTATAACTGTCTTTTTAAAAGTGGTTCCATAATTCATTTAGTAGCGTGGGTTTTTTTTAGGCAAAAACATCATATAAAAATTTGTATCCAATGTTTTCAATATCGTCATTTATGACATCTTGGTATGTTATTTAAGTCTACGTGATTTTAAGTCAACCCCCTTTCCCAACGAGAATAGACGTGGTTTTTTAACTCTCCCATAGGGAGTTTAACAATTTAAAGTTATAACTTTTTCCCCCAATCGAAATATTGGGTCCGCTCATTTCTGAGCCAGGTTTTTTATATAAATTTTTGGTAAGAATTAAGATACACGAGAACTTTAGTTTAAAGCATTTATTTCATTAGTGAGACTTAGTTTTGCCAAATATATTAGATTTCAAATCAAATTATTAATATCCAAAAGTGCAACAGGATAGTGAACTTTAGTTACTCTAAGTGCAATTTGCCACACACACAAAGAGTAAATAAGAAAAATTTGACTCAAATAAAATTGACCATAACAAATGTAATCTAGAGTCAATTTCTAGCTTGCTTTTGTGTTAGCTCAACACAAAGGAAGGGATGTCTGTAAAGTTTCTGACCTTAACGTGAAGATGGAAGAACTTTTAAATCTCATCTAATCACATCTATCTAGCATCATTTGACAGTTACTCACCGAATTTTACCCATTTTGTACGTACAATTGTTATTAAAAGTCGTTTGAGTTTTTTTATTTTGTTTTTTTCTGGGAAAATTGACAAAATCGAATATCGAGTTGTCATTATATATTTGTAGTTGAAAGAGTAACCTTTACATAGATTTAAACAATAGCTGACATATAAAGCCTTGTTGTGTTAAAATTTGATGCGCCTAAGTCAATCTGACTTGTTTTTTAATTAAGCCAAATACAAAAAGTGTCTCGTGAAGAATTATTTTGCATAAAAAAACACCTTGCACTATTTGGACAGGTTACAGAGAAGGAAGCATTACGATCGGTTGGAGATGTGAAATGATGACAATCCGGAGTGTTTTTTAGCTGGACCATTAATTTGTAATTGGTAATATAAAGAATGAATTTCTTTTTCCTTAGCAGTTGTCATAATTAGATAATTCCTGAGTAGGGATCAATGTTCACTGAACCTCCTTGCCTAAAAAGATTCAATTATAATCAAAACCTGATTGAACATTCCTCATAAAAGACGGAGCGTAATCCTGAGGGTGTATTGCGAAGTTTTAATTGTAAGTCATTGTTGGACTCAGATTAGAATTGGGGGTTGATAGCGGAGTAATTCTAGCAAATGTCTATGTTTGTAATATTTTCTCCTTCCTCTCTTGACACAGATGATTGCAGCTGATCTAATGAAAGGTCATGAGCATTATTCTTTCTCTCCTCTAAAACATCCTTCAAATTGTCATGTTGACTTTTGGTTTTTTGGTTTATTGAGCATACCCATTCTAACCTATATTTTCATTATTATAAATGTGTCTAGAGTTACTAGGAGACTATGTTGAAAAATAAAAAAATAAAATTCAGAAAAAATTTATCGTCTCTATGTTAGGTGGACACTTTTCAGGCCGCTACTGTATATGCACTCAAATTATAATTAGCCAATTACAACTTTTTGGAGCTTTTAAATAGTTTTTCCACGAACATGTAAGTATTTTTAAATTACAAGTAACAAGTACGTATTGAAAGAATGTTAATCATATATTATGCATGTACATAATATATCAATTCTCTCTCTCTTTCTTTAAATGATTAAGCAATATTAATTAGGCTCGTAACCTTGACCCCAGGTTGTGATTTAAATCAAAAAAGATGATTCTTAAGTTATATGTGCAGTGTTTTTTATTTTTTTTTAAATCACTTTTCAAGTTCACAGTTTCTTCCCTTCTCCAAGAGATTTAAAAATTATGTATAGGATATAATATTGTTATTATGTTTACACATAATAACAATAAATAAAATGATGTCTTGAAAATAAGAAGGAACATTTCATGTTCATAGAGATGAAGAAGGGAAGGAGAATAATTTACCAACATCTCATTATCGTCTAATTATTAACAGACAGTCTCTTGATTGCTTTATATACCAATATATATGTAAGGAGGAATAAGGTTAGCTGCAATACGGAAAGGTTGTAACAGACCCAATTTTTTTAACCATCAGAAAGGATACAGTCTCAAGGGAGTCCGTAAGATTATAAAATGATTTTTTTTGAAAAGTAATTTTTTTTTTTTAATTCAAATATCCATAGCTTATCACAAAAAATCAAATTTTTTGGAAAAAAAATTCAAAAAACCATACCTATTCATAGAAAAATAAATTTTTACAAAAAATAATTTTAGAAACTAATTTCAAAATCCACAGCTCTTGACACAAAATTAAATTTTTTGGAAAAAAAATTTGAATATTAATTTTTTCCTCTACTGCATAATTTGACCAAAGGACGAAAATAAATTCTATTAAAAAGCCAAACTTCCTTAATTTGGAGGGACCTACAACTCCTCCATCCCACTCTATGCGGACGCCTTGAGTTTTTTGTTGAAATTCGGTCCAAGTTCAGTTTATGACCGATATTTCTATTCAGACCGCGATTTCAGATCACAATCCGAAATTTAATCGTTTTGAATCTGTTAGGTATCCATATATACACAAATTTTTTTCGGTCCCAATGTATGGACCCATTTTTTCACTTAGCCGGTTTTATGTGTTGAACAAATATGACTTATGCAACACATTTAAATGAATATGACGCTATTGTGAAGCACCACTGACATCATCAACAATTTATCTATAGAATCTGAGTAAACCAATTTTTGTTATACCAGTCCTGGCCGAACTTCTTTTAAAGATTGAATTAGTTCGGTCAACTCAAAATTTACGGGTCTAAGGTTTTCAGACCAGACTCCAACACTAGTATGTACTGTGTAGTACTTGAAGATTAGGTGAATAAAGAGAACATATAGAGCAGGTGAGTTCTATTTTTTGAGGAGGTTATTATATTTATTGATAAATATTTTTTTTTCCTTTCGTATTCTGGATTTTCAAAAAATATAGAAGTGTAGCAGGGGAAACCAGCAGTTGATGTGAACTTACCTGACACCAGTGCTCTAAAGCAATATGTTCTTGCAAATCTATTCTCCGAAAAGAAACGTAAAAAGGCCCAAAATCAATTGGTAGTTTGGTAATTGCCAATTCTTCCCAATTATGGAATTATTTTCCAATAATTGTTGGTAATTCTTCAAAGCTTAACAAAAACTAATTCAAATTCAACCAATCGACGTTCAGAACAATGGTTTGGGGAAAAGAAGCGTAAACACGTACAGCTGACAAACAAATACACTCAGAGTGAACTTGTCTGGACTTGTTGATAAGACCCTGTTTGTTTACATCACTACATTTGTATATTTACTATTTATAAGATCTTTTTCCTAGATTTTGGCATAGGAAAGATTTCTCTGTGATGTAATTTCATAAAAAAATTGTCTTTTTAAATATATATTTCAGTAGTCTATTTTTACATTTTCCCATCTATGTGAATTGGGAAGATTGTACATTTTCGTACATATACATATTACCTATTTTATATAACTATCTGATAATCCTTCCATATATCTCTCGGAATACCTATCTACATATATATATATATGGTGTTGTACATATTATAATAAAGATCTTATAAGACTCAAATATAATTTTCTTAAAGATGTATTAAATTCATTCTTTTCTTTCTTTGATGGAAAATGTATGAGGGTTATGAAAATTTACATACATATTCTACTTATAATATAAAATTATTTTTTTAAATCGTTTTAGGTCAAATATCTCTTATCTCAATGCAATTCATCATTCTCTATTTTATAATAAAAAATAAAGGCTCTAAAATAGTTTCAATGTTCTGTGTGTATATAAATCATAAGTTGAAATAATTTTAACGAAACAAGAAATCTCGAATACAGTTTTTGTCAAATGCCGATATCTGGAGGATTTTTGGAAAGACGTATGTCCTGGAGAAAGAATGGAAATTGTTATAAGATATTAATGAAATTATTTAGCCGTTATATGTGTCATTCCTTACTCAGTACAAGTCTCAAACTAAGGCCTAGTTAACCAGATTGTTGATGTACCTCATTAGAAACTTATTAATTACTCAAGCGAGGAGACAGTATCATATATATGTGTTAGACGTCGTCAAAAAGACACAAATACAGACAAACATTGCTTTAATTATATATGTACTACCATTTTCTTTTTAGCATGACGCGCTAAGCTATATTGCTATTTCTTCGTTCAAGTAGTCACGTACAATTCTTTGTTTTATTTATATACATACAAGCAGTGGTACCGATATTGCTCAACGCTATTTGGCGACGACGACCAGACCAACATTGCATTAATAATAAAAAAATTGTTTTATTTATGTAAAAGATAACTGCCCAACAAATCATATTTGTAACTCTCTGTCTTTCATTGAGCAGATCCTTATTTAAAAAATATGAAGGAAAAATTGTCATTAAAAAAAAGAATATAAAAACTCACAGAGTTTATTACTCTTTTACTCTCTAATCCAATTTCTGAGTTCCTTCCCCAAAACAAAAATACTTACTTATTATAAAATACCTTATAATAAGCAGCTTTAATTAATTATTACTGTCATTTTCCTTGTTTATTGCTTAAGCTACTCCGTCTTTATAACTAATTATAGTTTCTATCCATTAAAAAAATGTTTCTCATTGATGATTAATGAAAAAAAAACTAACAAAAATTAAGATTGATGGAAATTTTTGCAATATATATAATTGTAGTTTAAAATAATTACATGTAGTCAACCTATTTTTAATCTTGTTTATTCATCTATTTCAATTAATAGATATTTATAAGTATGCAATATATATTTTTAACGGATAATTCATTCATTGTTATAACTGAATATAATTAATGCAATTTAAAAAAATACATTTGAGGGATGTACCAATTAATCCGTTTAAGTCCTTTACTCTAAGAAAAATAATCTGTCAATGTTATATATTAAGATTAAAAAAATTTGTGAATAATTTTCTTAAATTGAAATGTAAAGTAAAAGTACCTGTCAATTTTTTTAGTTTTTTTTGTCCGTTAGTTGGTTAGTTTTTTAAGCTTTTTTTTACTCTCAATTTTATCTACTTTAAAAAAAGAGAGAAATATAGTTGAGTGGTGTCATCAATACTTTAAAAGTTTTAGGAACTGATATGCAGGACTTAATTGGACCGTACCGAGATGAACTAGACGGGACTGCAGTCTTCAGTCCTACATAAGGACTGACACAACCCTACTTAAATAACTACATGAGCAAAGATGTAAAAAACATAAGTATTCATTAATTTAATTTATAAGAGAGTGGAGGATAATTAGAAATATGGAAACAGTCAAACCCCTCGTGAGTATACATTAACAAAAAAAAAAGTACATATTGATAACCTGAGATATATATGTGCTCTTATGCATTCCCAATTTTAAAAATACAAAGGTATTAGCGAGCAAGGAGTACTCATTGATTAATATTTTTCTTAAAAAAGTTGTTATCACTCTGTGGATAATTTTGTAAATGCATAACAACGAAAATCCAGTGTAGAATGGGCAATTTGAAGAATGTGACAAGGGAGGAAGGAGATAAGGATATAAACAAAGACATTTGACAGAAATACTCCGATGTCAATCCCCAATTATACTCAGAGTCTAAGAAGGAGTTATAATTATATCTCTGGAACCAATCCCCAGGGTCTTATATGAGCATGTACAAAGATTCAAACAGGTTTAATTTAATTTAATTTATTGTACCGACTGCCGAGTAAGAAAGACATAGTTTGAGAAAACACACTATGACGTCACTAATAAAAGCGTGGTGGAAATCAAACATCCGTCGTAGACGCATTTTGGTATAACCTTGTATTTCTATTAACCTTGAAGGAGAGAAAGAATAATCTCATGACGTTTTATAGTGGCATCTACAATCAGCTGTGACAAGAGAGGATGGAGAAAAGGATATAAACTAGGATATTTGCTAGAATTACTCCGATGACGATGCCCAATTCTACTCTGAGTCCAAAAAGGACTTACAATTATAACTCTGTAACAAATCCTCAGGGTTACGTACCGTCTTTTACGACCACACAAGAACGTTCAAACAGGTTTTAAATATAATTGAATCTATTTATGGAAGGATGTTCACTACTCTGGAATTAAATAATAATGACAACTACGAAGGAAAAGAAAATTTATTTTTCAGACTACCAATTCCAAAAGAACGGGTCAGCTACAAAATTCAGCGGATGTTCATCATTATAAATACAAAATACAGTTTAGCAATTAGAAAAAACGTGTACTCTTTCTTTTTTTTGTTCATTATTTAATAGATCGTCGTGGTGCTAACTTCCCCCTCTGAAGTAAGCATTGTAGCCTATCTTTGGTGTAATTTGTTTAAATAATACATCATAAAATAAATGTATATTAATTTAAGTATAATTACAATATTTCCCTTGCATATAAATTCACGTCGGCTGTTCTTAGAGGATTGAGGCTATATTTATATATATAGTCAAATTTGGATATAAGAAAAATGGCTTATAGTTCATGTTCTCTCAGAAACTATTTTTTTACTACAAAAAATATTCAAATAAAAAAAAACATGGAGTAAAAATCGGTATAAAGTCAACTTTTTCTTTCTTTTTTTACATGAACTTCATAAGAATTAATGACTCTGATAAAAAGGAATCAAAATTACTATGAAAATTTTGCCTTTTTTAAACGTACGAATTGTAAGGTGGCTCCAACATTTATTTACTGTATATTCCTATTTCAATTCATTTCATATTACTTTTCAATAAATACGAATACATTTCATGAGTTCCGCCATAAAACACAAATAATAATTACAGAATATATTAAATAAATATTAAATTTTAATAGTGAACATATTGTTGTAGTCAATTAATTATTTACATAAGTGTTTTATATTCTTCAGATATAAGAAAAATTCGAGTTTAGTAAATAAGTTCAAGTAAATCCATCCAATTATATAGCTCCAGTTACATATTAAAGATTTTGAAAAATGCGGCAAATTGATCTTAACAACCCGTACTTTTCTTTTTGATTTACAGCCCCAAGGATTCATACAATTTTTACATCCCTAAGTATAATATTCATAACAAACGTAAAAAAGACTCTTCTAGAGAATAGGGCAAGTTAAGGGTAAAACAGAGCGTGCAGTGACTTGTATTCTCATTTTCCGATAGCTACAAAACAACTATGTATGTAAACGAGAGACTGTACAAGGCAAATTTTACAAGGTTATAAGTATCACTACTATTCACTGGGCTTGTTTAACTGCGTTGAATATTAATTAGAAAATTAGTAAATAATCAGCCAATTAATCGTTAATCCGCCAAATTGTTTATTGGTTACTTGATTTACTTCATGCACTTGACATACAACTCAAGTATTAAAATATTTATAATTGATTCGAGTATTTACATATATTTAAATAGACATGTGTAATAATTTTGACCTTCAATATCTATTCTGTAATTTAAATTGAATGATTTTCATTTATGCAATAAATAAATAAAAACACTAATTCTAAAGTGAAACCAATCATAATTACGCAAAAAAAACATAGTAATAAATAAGAAAGTTGATGATTACATTTATTTTTGTAGAATATCAGCAAGAGTGGCTCACATATATTTAAATACAAAATAGCTTTACAGCTTCTATATTAAGATAGTTAGGTGTGATGAGATTTATAAACCCAATGATGTATAGGGTTGGACCAGATCTAGAGTCTATTTGTTAATTAATGTCGGAAGAATAAGTAGTAAAGTTATCAGAACTAATATTTTCTTAAAAGTATGTATAATATATATTGTTTTGAAATAAACTAACTGGTTTTTTAAATTGTTATTTATAAGCCGTGTTTGCATGGTGTACTTTAATTCAAGCACGTCACTACTATTTCCTCTCTCATTATGAATGTTACTATTTTATCTTATTTTCAACACATCATCACGACATCAATATTTTCGTACGAGTTGAGGTGCCAAAATTGAAATCCATATCGTAAATACTTTTTAGACTAAAAATAACGTAAGAGGGTATGTATAAATATGAGCAAGAAGTAAGGATAAATGACTGTTTTCGGATTAGAAAGGGAAAAAGTTGTCATGGACAACGCACTCGGACGAAATAATTATATTGAGCTCAATATGTGTAGGTTCGCGCCGCAACTCCATCTGATTAATTAAAGGAGCATTAAAAATAAATAAATAAATTTTTTTTGAGACTGTTATTTCTTCTTTTTTGTTCCTTTTTTGGCAAATCATTGATGGGACAATATGTTCCTCTAATAAGTAATCTAATAAGTAATCTATAGTTTGCTGAATGAATCTTCTGAAAACCTAAAACTTCTTTAACTATGTTTTTTTGCTGAGTATATCCTCATAACAGGCTGTAATTAGCAATGGGCGTTGCTCCTAATATTTTTTCTAGTAGTAATATTTATCGGTCTATTTATGGTGAGTTATCCAAAGTCAAAGTCACTCCAATAAATCAATCAATGACAAAACCATGAATACAACCCCGTAATAAGAAATAATCTAATTTTAGTATGTATACAATATACATAATTAGATATATTTCTACAATTAAGGATTAATTATCTGATATATAACTCTCTTGTATGAGTTGACACTGAATAAAAGTATCGAATCTAAGATGTAACTTGAAATTACACTGTTTTATGCAATTAACTTGAGTTTGCTCAAGCCTATTGTATTAAGAGTTTGTCTAAATTAGAGAATATACACTTGACTTTATTGATCGAGTTCTGGATTGTGTATATGGCAAGGTGTATCCTTTTTAATGTAGTTTATTGACTTTAATAGATATTTGTTCTATAGTTCGATAGTTATCATGAATATTCTCCAACATATATCAATTCATATAATCTTTTTAGGTTTATTTTATGCCAATCTATGCATGTAATTGTCTTTTAACCTTACTTTGAATACATACTGTGGTCCTCTAGATCCAAAATAAACATAAAATTATTCTAAAAGGGTTGGAAGAGTGGCCAATCTAAATATTTCTGCTGAGATTCGGTCTAAGAGGGAAACTTTTTTTCGGTTGGGCCATAAGGATTTTTTTTAGACAAATTTCGATACCGACCGCTATCTCTGACCGTAAACTATAATCTAGTCGTTTTCAAATTGTAGACTGAATTTTTCAGTTTCAATCTAAGGACCGATTTTCTACCCTGTACAAATATAATTCATAGAACACATTTAACCTCATATGACGTCATTGTGGCTCGATGTTCACAATTTTAAAACACAACAGATGTCATCAGCAATTCTCAAAAATCTTTGAGTATTCACAGAAAATTAATTTTTTTTGGAAAAAAATTTCAAATGTTAAATTACACATACACAAAAAAAGTGCAAAATGTTAAAAAAACGGACAAATCTAGCCATTTTTGAGCAACTAAGCGATTGCTCACAAATCCCAAGTCTAATTATAAATAATGTCAGAATCGACATTGAGAATTTTTATTAGAATTGGCACCGGAATTGGCATTGATACTCTTTTTAAATTGTTTTATCACTAATTATATATCTATCTCATTATTTGCTTAAAACTAAGTTATGGCAAAATAGATATGGAATATTGGAGCCATCAACTCCTAATATACCCGTATATATTAATACATTTTTGATAGCAATAAACATCTTGTGTATGTATATTTTTTAGTCATAAGGTATTAGTAATAGTTTCATTTATACACAAAATGCATCACTTAAAACAATTTAATGTGGATGTAAATTATTACATATTGATTAAAAAGGGTGACTGTGTAAATAACATTTTTTAGCCTGGATTTATGTATTTAGTATTAACTTGTTATTTAGAGCTTTTCTGAGATCCGGATTAGAATAAATATTCATTACTATTAAATGTTTGTCCCTATGGTTTTCTTGAACAAATAATATTAGTCAAAGATTTTCTTTGTACAAAATTTAATTAAGATACATCTATTGGTGTTGGGTTTCGGTCTGAAAATCCTTGACCGGTCTGAGACTGAACTAACTTGGTCATTTAAAAAAGGTTGCTTTAGATTGGTCTACACGAAAAATTGGGTCTAAATCAGTTACAAAGAAAAAATTTGTCGTAATCAGTCATACAAACAAATATTACGGTTTCTATAGATCAGGAGCGTCCGCAGGATGGAAGGGGTGCCGCTCCCCCCAATTTTTGCTTTTTACCAAAAAAAAATTTGGTCAGGAAGAAAAAATTTTACGTGAAAATATGAGTAAATTTTTTTTCATTCAGGCAAGTTATGCAACAGAGCAAAAAATTTGATATTTTATGGAAAAAAATTTAAAATATTAAATTTCTTGCTCTCTTTTTGAGTTTGTAGTTTTATAAAAATGTTTAAAAATCCGCAAAAGACGTTGAGCAGTTTTTTAGTATGTTCAAAACCATGCACGGAAAAGTGCCCCCGGAGAAAGTTGCCATGGAGGAATATTACCAGGGAGAAAATTTGCCCTTATATTGTTCAAATTTAATGATGAATAACAACACATTATAAATTTGCTTAGTGTTATTTATTTACTATTTATGTAGTTTTAAAAGATTTCTTAAATTATTTACATTTATTTTTATGTCTTTAAAAATTATTATTAGAAATTTATTGTGTCAATTTAAGTAGGAATTTATAAAATATATTTTCTCGAGGGCAATCTTCCAATTTTCACTAGTGTAGTTTTCCTAGTATCGTTTTGAACTATTCTGACTCCCTGTTAAGTTTGATATATTCCCCTCATACTACATTTTTTTTTATTATGATAATAAATTATAATAAACTATATATGGAGATGAACAAGAATTATTGAGGAGTTCGTTGATATTATACCAATATTCATATTATAGGAGTGTATATAGGGTTTTGCAAAGTTAATAGAAATACAAGGTTAGACCATCAATTAATTGGACTTGCTAGAACTTTCAATCTTTACAAAAGTTAAGAGTATTTTATACAAATTTGGATCCATAAGAGCGTCATTGCCTGATAATTATATATAAATGTTATTAAAAAATCGAAAATAATGTAATTTTTTTGTTATGTTTTAGGTATGAATTTACATATTCATTATATCAAGTTCTTTGTATACAAAATTGAAATATAGTTATACACACGGTTAATTCAAATACATGGTTATGCTATAACGTTTTTCCTACTCATGTTTGACTTCCACCACAGTTTTTAATAATAACATCAAAGAGTATAACTATTATCAAGAGAACCTATATATCGCCTTCCTCGACTGTTACCATTAGAGTACCGCTGTTACACTCTATGTCATTTAAATCTGTCTGTCTTTCCCTTGATCTTATTTGAAAAATTAAGCTCTGCCAGAGTTGTTAAAATATGTCCTTAGACGAGAACGAGACTATTTGTAATTGCAGCTTGAACAGCTATGCATACAATTATATCTCCCTAACAAACCATCAGAGTTACAATCTGTTTTTATGAGCAAAACCAAAGATTCAATCAGGTTTTGAATTTACTTAGGAAATGAAGTTCACTACTCAAGAGTTAAAAAATAATGGCAACAGATGAGAAAAACATTGGTCATTCTTTAGATTACTCATTCCGAAAAAGTTGGCTAGCTAAAAAATACACACAACTTATTATTCATTACTTTTAAGTCAATCTGTTACCATTTTAAAGGCTGATTAACTAGATATTTATGAGATTCTTAATGTTTAGCTATTTATAAAAATTAGAGTAATGGAACGTATCAACATTATTACACAGTGAGAGATAATACAAAATGATATGGAGAAACAAGTTACGGTGAGGGACTCATGCACCAAAGAAAGGGGGTCATGGATCCCCCTCCATCAAATTTGTCATTCTAAAAATACTAATTATTTGTGACTGAAGACTGCAGTCCCGTCCTGATCACATTCGGTCTGGTACATTTCAGTCCTGCACATCAGTCATAAAACTTATAAAGTGTCATCCCTGATGGTGTTTCTAAGCTTCTTAAATAGAATAAATCTAGAAGAGACGAATTGTGGTTACAAAAAATCCAAAAGACACACGTCCATAGATATGTGCTCTCCACCACTAGTCAACTACGTCGTCCATTCTTCAACACAATGAACTTTGTTACAAATATATCTACATAACTTATCCATATCTTCAAAATTGTATGAATATTCGAAAAAAATATATTCATTAATGTTTATGTAGATGAGATGATTTACATTGTGATATACTTTCGTATTCTTTTTATCAGCTAGGATATAAATGTGCTATTTATTTATTCATTTTACTTCCGTTCGTGTCTTTTTTGTCCTTCCCAGGGACCAAAAAATAATAATAATAATGTAAATTTGATGACAAGAAATGAAGGTATACATAGATTTAAACAGTACCCTTATAAAAATTGACGATGGATGTGATATTAACGGGACAAAAAATTGTTTGATTTGTCGTTTGTTCAATTACCATTCAGTAGTCTGGGATCGGTCCTAGGACTGCATTCCTAGTCAGTCTTGTTTTCTTTCTCCCCTTTCCATCTTTTTTTCTAATCAGTCCCATTTATTTTACCATTCAATGGTACTAAGGACCAAATTATCGGTCCTACAGTACTAGCTTTCTTGTTCATTTTCTTCCCTCCTAGCTAGGATTGAAGAAAAAAGAAACAAAAACAATTCATGATAGATAGAACGTATTATACATTTTAGCCCAAGACTTCCTACTTTAAAATTTAATAAATAAATAAATGCACTATCAATTACTTATTTATGAAATCATGGATCCCACCCCTCACCATGTCATGGACCGTGATCATCAAAAAAAAAAAAAAAAAATGGCGGATGGGCGAGACACAAGATTACGGGTTGGGGGTCAAACCATCCGTAATTTGTTGAAATAAAACTTTTTTTGTGAAATTATGTTGTTGTCACAATTGTCAAATTTGAAATTATAAAGAAATATAACGGGCAATAGATTATTTCGGTAAATTTTTTCCAAAAAAATTAACTCTAACATTTTTAAAGAGTAATTTTTTGTAAAATTTTGCACTTATAAAAAAAATATATTTTGTCAAAAGTTCACAGAAAAATCCAAGTAACAACCTTGGGATTGGCACTCATTTGATCTGTTTTTATCATTAATGGTTTGGGTTGGATCGGTCTTAAAACTGATTTCCTAATCAATCTCTCCTCCCCACCCCTTTCAGTCCTTTTAAGCGGTCCAATCTATTTTAACATTCAACGGTCATAAGGACCAATTAGATGGGCTTAGCTAAATTTAATTTTTCTTCACTTCTAGCTAGGATTGAAGAATATAAAATGAAGAAAATAATGAATCTATAAGGTATAATACTTGAGCCAATACTTGAGTGTGTAGCCACACACTTCCTACATTAAATTAAAGTATTTTGTCTCTTTGAAAGAGGTTATACTAAAACTTTAACAGTTGAAAGGATGTAGTTAGTAACTAAGTCATTTAAGCTGTTGTAGTTACCATAAAAGACCAATAAATATCCTGTCCTAGGGCTGACAAAATTTTATGAGGACTGTAGTTTTATTAGTTTTTCATACCGATCCACAACTAGTATTTAGTGTAAAAAGAGTCAAACTTTGATCATTTAAGCACAATTTTCATTAAAAAAACTAAACTGAATAAGAGGTAATTTTATTAACATATTTTCAAAGATATGAATGGGTGCAATTTCTCTAGTTTTACAATCAATAACATAGGATATTCATATTTCGCTGCCTTAGACTACAAATGTCCTATTTGCGCATTTCAAAATTGCTTAGGAGTGACAAAATAAATTTTTTTTTTTATATCTTGTTTACATAAATTTATTTTTATTAGTCAAAAAAATAAATGAAGTCCATACTCAATCCTTTTAGATGGTTTTTGTGTTGACAGGCTACATATCTTTCTTGAAACAAAAAAATCAAAACAATTTATTCTTCTTAATTACTATAAAACATAAACATATGCTTTTGAAAGATTCGAACAATGCCATGGAGCCATAAATTATGTGAAGAAAACATAATACCTATGTATGAGGCCCGTCAACTCAAAAATAAGACAAGATAATTTTTTTCTAAAGTGAGTCTGGAATACAAATTGTACTTAAAGATTTTTTTTTAAATCAATCATTTGGTAAAAAAAAATATATATATATATAATAGATTCTATTTGAAAGACAACTAAACAATTTGCCAATATATCAAATGATGGCTCGAAACTATAGTTAATATTCTTAAATATCTAAGTCTATCCCATAAATTAAGAAATTAAGACCATATATTCCGAAATAAGTCCATGAAGTAACGGAGCGAATAAATGTATTTACGAAGTAAAACAAAAATTAAGAATGACACATTTGTGTTCAAGATTGATTTTGTATTGATACACCACATACAGAATAGTTGGATTTAAAAAAATAATGGAAAGTGATATTATCAAATTAAAAAGAATGTTAATTGTCACACAACCTCCTCTTTTCGAAATAGTAAATAGAGACAATAAAGCATGATTTTAATATGAATCAAGACATGCCAAAGATTTGATTCGAATGTAGAGATGAAAGAAATGTGCAATTATTTCTACGGGAGTTTAAAAATAATCTTGAATATTATACGTAAATATATACATATATACAATTTGGCATTTTTAAAGAGCCCATCATTGACAAAAAGGGGTGTTAATTGATTTTTCTTAATGCGGACTACATTTGTAATATTCTACAAATTATCGTCAATTTCTATCTACAAAATTATTCGTATTAATCCGAATGACAGACTTTTCAAGAAAGGATCTAAGAAGTACAATTATAATTATTGACAGATTTCAATCTACTGAACGAGAACGTTATCCGAGTTATATTCAAACATACATTCATTTTTCGAACATGCAGCAGTAGCAGCTAGGCATTATGAATGTCAAAGCCGAGTGACAATAAATAAATACATTCATATAGTTTATTTCTTTATTTTCAAGGTCTGTGTATTGTATGTCTTTTATTTGTTTCACGAGGTTGTTGTCTAGTGTTGTTCCTCTGTGTAAGTGTTCATGTCCTTCAAACCAAATAATCATACAATACATATGTATTTAATTAATCTTGAATATGTGCATAGTAGCATGTAAGATTTCTTGCTTTTCATAGGTACTCGTACCTATGTAAGTATATAGTTATTACTCCCTTGATTGATCAACATTTTATATCTCCATTCAAATTAAATATAAAATATAAATTTGTGAAATGAATACAAAAATAAAATAACGTTGTATTTTTACGGAAAAAAAATAAAAATACAAAACTAATGAATAAAGATTTATGATTAAAAAAATTCTATGCAATATTATCTTTCTTCCCCTGTACGGTTGTGTAGTCTTTATACCTTAGATATGATTATAAAATACCTCTATGTAAGTACACATTCAATTGTTACTTTCTTACTATTTATATCATATCATAACATATCATCGCATTGTTCTGTCTTTTCTCTGTAAATTCTAATAATTCCATGGAAATGAGTCACTGCTATACGTACACTCAAAATCATGTGTATTCACCTTTACTAATTAATGTACAATTTTATTGTCATGTCTTGCATAAAATTGATCAATGTTAGACTGATCCTCGCCAAAAGTTCCGCACATGAGGTTTTGCACAAATAAAAGACTATTTACCTTTCAAATATGATGAGGAGACGTTTGCAACTGAGGCACTTTTTCTTTAACATAAAAAATACTATAGTTATATAGTTTACATCACATGATCAAAATAAAAAACATCAATATCCACAAAACGGTGCAGATGCACTGAGTTGTCGCAATCTAAATTATTAAAGCAAAGTTTGTCTGTACAAATGTTTAAAATATATGAAAACGAGTCACCGGGTGCACTGTATATAGTGCTCCATGATGTATATTAAATAAATATAAATAAGAAATACTAATTCGTTGTATTAGTAAAATGTGCATGTACAAAAAAAGCACTGGTTCTGTTTTATTTATTAGTGAGCCCTCTTATACTTTTGTACTCATCAGACATCGCAACATATTTTTCTCTATCTCAAACTCTTAGTTTTATTCTTTCATTCTTGAGGACAGAACACATATGATGTACTAAAAGTATTGAGGAGTTATGTGTGAGTTTCTTCATCAAAAACAGAGTGCAGCACTAAGGATTTTTTAAGCCCCTTTAATTGGTCTAATGGAGTTGACCTAATTAAGTATAAGTAAACATTTACTCTATCCGACCTAGGAAACTACTTTGAAGTCTTATACATAATGCATATTTTCTACTCTAGGAACAACCGGGAGCAAGCCTATACATATTGAGTTCAAGAAAATAATTTGTCCCGTGTGCAATGTCAATTGAGCTACGTCGTTCCAAAAGGATTTTTTGGGGAGGTATCTTGTATATTATTCAAAGCAAAATTTGTCTTTTAGCCGACGCCATATGACTCCAGGAAAGGCCGAGTACTACTGCTTGTAAACAATGTATACAACCACCTAATAAACAGTAATACCCGCAAGTTGGTACCACTATCCTCAAATACACAAAATAAATAAAAACTAATAATAAGTAAACAGTTCTAATGCCCCATATTCTATATTATTATAATAAGGGAAAATTTGTCTGTCTGGATCTTTGAAAAGACATCATGTTTTAGTGTATCTAAGAACTGCGTGACAACTTGATCCTAAAAATAACAATAATGATATATCAATCTATTATAAATAAAAAGATAAGGAGAATAAAAATATTTAGGTTGTAAACTTTAAGCATTTCTTGGCGTGCGAGTTTTTTTTTTTTTTTTGTAACAAGAACGATGGTTTTTATTTTGTCAACCTGTTATCTTTATTCTTTCAGAGCATCTAAGTAATGAGTAGTTACGTGTGAGTGCGCTCATGAAAAACAGAAAGTAACACTGAAGATTTCTTGGCGAATTATCTCCTATACTAATAAAACAATATTTATCTGTTCCTCGACGCCTAATACATATATCCGACAAAGTTGTATAATATATGCAGTAATGAAAATTGTATTTATTTTGGGGATGTGTAAAAAAGATACCAAAAATCAATATTTACACTCTGACATTTTGAAGAATATTTTTGGAGGAGAACAACTAGTCTGTCATGACGTTTCATTAGATCAGCTGTCTCAAATGGAGATTTGTCAAAAAGACTCCGATGTCGATCCTCAATTACACTCTAAGTCCAACAAGAACATACATTTTTAACTCCGGAACATATCCTCAGGATTACACTCCGTCTTTTATGAGGACACACGAATGTCCAACCAGGTTTTGAATATAATTGAATCTATTAAGGAAAAGAAGTTCACTACTCAGGAATTAAATAATAATGATCCCTACAGAGGAAAAGAAAATTCGTCTTTCAGATTACCAATTCCAAAAAAGCGGACCAGCTAAAGTTTTAGTACGATTTACATCACATATAAAGGTAATGCAGATTATTAGGAAAACAAAAATCAATGATTTGTGTTTACTTTTACTGGAAAGAATGGATACAAACGGACTCTGAGTAGTAAAAATATTATTTTTTTTCGGAGAAGCAGTATTTTTGTAGTGATGTAGCCAGATTTCCACTGTTTTTCATGTAACTGATATCACTCGAATGATTGATTATTTTACAATTAGTTGATATAACTTAATCAAAATTAAATGAGGTAAAATTATTTTGAGATATTGTGACACTAATACAAAGAGGAAATTACAAGTGTTGCAATTTTGCTAAAATATTTTATATTCTTCTTCATTATTAGATATAATTACACTTCATAGTAAGCATGTATGTCAGCCAAAGAATGGCTATGAAGAGTTTTTTAGAGGGAGTTTCTCCAATATATAGAACTGATCATTTATCTACAGAGGCGGGGGCTATAGCCCCCCCCGCAATTGAGGAATTTAAAAAATGTATATATATAAATATGGAATAAAAATTAGCCCCCCTCCAAATCAATTTAAGGATTTATTTTTTAAGAAAAGGTCATTCTAACAAATTATGCAGTGGAAAAAACCAAGCCTACCTCCCCCAAAATATGTATACATATCTATATATTATCCTCTAGACCCCACTGATATATAATTTAATCTATATAAATAAAGTAAAATGAAAATTATAGTAATTTATTTAGCAAAAAAAATATTATTAAATGTAATTTTACATTTAACTCATATTAATTCAAACTTTTTAAATCTCTAACTCATATTAATTGGAACTTTTTCAATCTCCACCTCATATTGATTATATATTTTTAAACTATTACAACCGTTCCTTGCTACGGAGACAGTAATATTGGACAAGGCACATTCAAATGTCATTTATGAGAAAACTTTTCACTACAATAACCTTTAAATAGATTCAAACTATAGCAACCATATGGAAGTTGTGATAAAAATTGACGAGCCAAAGTCAAACCAACTTGGATTAATTGAGCCAAAAACCAAGTGCTACAACTATTCCATTGTCTTCCCCCATTTTATTTTTGAAACTGTCAAACTCACTATAAAAATAATAATTTCAAATATTAATTTTTTTTTTTGATAAAAATAAGTGTTTTTTATTTTATGGAGAAAATAAGATTAATGTTTCTTGCGGTTCTGTCATTCATTCCGACGTACATTCAAACTGAATAGTATGCAATTGGTACATCCGTTCTCTTTATATTTATGGATTGCCATAGTGTGTATTTCGTTTGTATCATTTACAAAAGTACTCTCAAAGCATAAATCCATGTTAGAGGTTTAAAAAAAAAGTAGATATAATTCGTGATATAACTATTTGACATCTAGGTTAATATTAAAAATGTATACCAAGAAATTAAATAAATTAATTAAAAGCTACGTGCCAAAGAGACCTTTTATAAGTTCTGTGGCGCAGATAAGATTTTATCACTGGGGGATCATTTACGATCGACACTATGTAATTTCAATAAGTATGAAGGTTGATGCTAGAGTTAGGTACTTGGACTCGAGATATTCTACTCGACTGGACCTCACAATCCAAGAAACAATACTTGTCTTGGACTTTCGTGAATTGAAAGCTATTTTATACCCAATTCACTATGGAATCTAGAATTAAATATATGTCCTGATATTAGCTCAAAAAAAAAATGAGGACTCGATGAAAATATTCAAAGACTTTGTAATGTGAGCCAAGGCCTTGAGACTCGACTACAAATTCCAATATAAGGACTTTTCCAGCCCCTGGTTACCGCACCCTTAATGAAAGTACACGAGGGGGGTCTGATAAGTTTCCAATCTCAACGTGAAGAGAGCAGAACTCGTAATTAAAGGCTAGTCACATCTATTTAGCATCTGTTGTCAGTTACTCAACAAAGTTTCAGCCTTTTTGGACGAGCAGTTGTTATGTAAAAGTAGTTTGAGTGAGTTGATGTGATTATTTTTGTGGGAATGGGGAAAATTGAGTATTTAGCTTTCATTAAATATATTTTTTTGAAAGTGTACCCTTTAAATAGATTCAAACTATAGCAGACATAGGGCTTGTTGTGTTAAAATTTGAGGCATCTAAGTCAATCCAAGATAGGATAAATGAGATAAAAACAAAAAAATGTCTCGTAGACAATAATTTTCAGAAAAAAACGCCGAGTACTAATTTTGACGGGTTACATAGATGGGAAATTCCCTGGGAGAAGTGTATAGAGTTAGAAGGAGACTATGTTTAAAATAAAAATGAGGAAAATGTCTTGTATCTTTGATAGGACGGAAACTTTTCAGACCCCCCTCGTATGTACTCCAATAAGATAGTTTTAAATTCCTGACATGGATTTTGAATAGTCGAAGGGATTCCCAACTATCAAAACTACAATGATAAATCCACATTAATAACCATAAAATGAACATCCTACTGTTTGACATAACTTGAAACCATTTGAAACTTCAAATCGATGATCATTCAACTTTAATCTCCAAAAGAAGGATTTTCCGCTGTAATTAAATAGAAAGTTGGCAAAAAAAATAGAATAGCACGCAAATATTAGCATGATTTAAAACATGGAACAGCGACAAGAACCATAATGTTCACTCAGGCTAAAGGAAGACTACCTCACTCATGGCGTCCATTCAACACAACGCTCGTTCAGATATCCCCCTTTTGATTGAATGTATGTATGTTGTATTTAAGGCTAAAATAAAGCCACCGCATGACAATTGATTAAACGAAAGTGGTCGATATACCTTGATGTTTTGGATACGGACATCGTATGTATCACAACAAAGAGGATGAGAGGTAAAGCGATGCGTCTCTGTTAGTACAAAATATCCACACTGAATACATTATTGTTAAATCAAAATGTAACAATGTTGTTTCCAAACCAGCAGAAACAACACATTGAAGAGCTAAGGGAGGAACCGGTGCTGGTGGTGCTGATGGTAGGTCACCTGATAAGCGTGGCGCTCCAGTCCCTAAGCTTAAATACAACAAAGCAGTACTACTACAATAAAGAACCCTCTTGTTTCGTTTCTCGTGATGATCCCCTTATTTTTTAAATAAAATAAGAGAAAGAATAAAGAGAGAGAGAAAAGCGGACACGGCTTTTATATACAAATGCGCGCCTAATTTTTTTTTTTTTTTTTGATATTTTATTAATGGGCGAGCGAGTGAGTAGTTCTCCACTAATGATCGACGCCACCTCACGGTTCCTTTTTTTCTTCTTTTCCCCCTTCTTTGAAATTAAGAATATCAGCAGTGAATTTGAAATAATCAGTTTCCCACTTTTTTAAAGTGATTTCATTTAAGTGAACCAATTATAATATATTTTTGTGAATCTTATGCTGACGGTGATCCCAGTGTTTTTTACTAACAATAATTACTTCGGAAGAGAAGACCTGTCTAGAAGGATTCTCGATGATGATGATGTATTGAGAGAGTGCTGATGATCACCTCGTCTTTTGGATTTCACTTCTTTTCTTTCGTTTTATTGTTGTTTTTATTATTATCGGAGATGAGGTAAGAAAGAAAGAACTAAGAAGTGTGTGTGTGAGTGGATTTCTGTTCTTCTCTTAGCTATTATACCACTTATTTTTGCTTTAAACATTTTCCGTTACTTTGTTTCTATATAGAACTACCATTTTTACGATTTATTTATTTAATAAAATTGTTAATTATTATTCGTACATTGTGATAATAAACCAGGCGTATCTGGTTTCAAGTTTTAATATTGAACGTCAATATTGTTGATGTTCGCCATTTTGAGGGCACAAAAAACAACCAAGTTATTCAAAAGTAAAAACATTTTTTTTCTTTAAAATTAAAGAATATATTAGAGGTCAAAATGAAACCAACTAATAAAAGGCCTTAAACTTCACTTTCTATCAAAAATCTAAATATCCACTGCCTATTTTCATTATATATCAGACCCCAATATCTATTCAAAATATGTTAATACATCTTTATTCAATTATAATTCCATAATGTAAACGATCAATCAACTATTTTACACTAATTATCCTACTTTTCTTGTCCTTAATCGATCTAAAAATATAATATTGGTACAAATCTAGACATTTCAGGGGGGATTTTCAGTACCTGTTACTTTGATTGTATTCAAATGCCACTGTTTAGTGTTGTGTGAGTCCTCTTTTAGGACTAAAGACTGTAGTTCCCTCCAGTTTAGTCTCTGTCCTGTCGCGTTCAGTCCTGAATATCAATCCTATCAACTTAAAAATTTCGGTCCTTGACGACCTCAATCAACATATTTTCTTATTTGTTTAATCAGTTCTAGTACTGTCTGTCCCAAGGACCTTGAGTGTTAAGGTCCTGTCTCAAGGATAGATATACCAGTCTTAAGATTAGACTGGACCGAATAAATAAGGACTGACACAGAACTTCCACTGATATGATTGACATCAAGTAGTATTCAGACTCTTTCTATATTGTTAAAGCCATTTGATGAAGTTTCATGTAGAGTATAGGAGAATTTGTGCAATGTATATAGTAATAATTAACAGCTTTGAGCCCTCAAGATTTTGTTGTTGGATTAAATTGTGATGCAATATATGACGTGAGTTAAAACTAAAAACTACTTCGTTAATCCGTTCGTCTTTACCTCCTATGGATTATGCTCCAATTCCTTACTCTTATCTTCTCTTGGATGTCTCTCATCTTTTTGTTGTATAAGAGATAGTCCAACCACTCAATCTAACTACAACCATACACGCATACACATAAATGATAATCATTATTGCTTTATCCATCCCTAACCATTTCCTTTACATCTGCATTATTGGATTTTTCAAGATACTATATATCTTCATGTATGTACGTGCAGTTTTCCAAAGGGAAAAAATGGTACGTAGATATAAGGAAAACAAACTTAAATTAAATGGGATGTTTTTGTGTTCTGTTTTCTTGCGAATATAGTCTCGAGTTTCTCAACTGCCTTTTTTCAATAACCTGCACATATTCTTTATCTACTTATAATTTTCATTAGATCCCCTCGCATCCAGTTAATTTAACTGCAGAAAGAAGTAGCCTTATGTGATTCACATAATAGGTCCATTGTTATCTTTATATATATCTTTCCACTTATAGTTACAGGGTTGGGACTTTTAATTTTTGCTTTATAGAACCCTTATAATATGTTCATTTGTGTTGAGACTCTGTATTGTTAAGTGATTTTTTTTTTTTTTTTGTAGACTGAATTTTACTACGAATGAGTTGGGTCTTATAAAAATTATAACGGACAGAAACCCAACTCCAAATAGAACGCATGACAATATATATTTTTTTATTGTTTAATATATATTTCACAGTAATTAATTTAATTTGAAATTAATTATTATTTGCGAGCAACTGCATTGAAATAAATGGATTAAGACTGTTGTAGCCTTGTCGCCAGTTTGAAAATTATGGAAATATATTGATTATTCTCTGTGAAATATGTTTGTTTTTGACTGATATACGAAAGTAAGAAGTCCCAACCCTGTATGTATTTGGAAGTTATGTCTGTCTGATAACCCCTTATCTTTAAGGCAATGAATGAACGTTAAATGCTTTGAGTATTCATTTTTTTCAGCACAAATATGACTTTTTATAACAAATATCTCTTTTGTAGTATGAGTAGGATAATACGGGCTCATGGATCGTTTAATATGTTCATTGCATCTGCAATAAAGATTTTGTTATCTTGTTCAGTAGTAGTTGAGATTATTTCATTCAAAACAAGCTTTTTATGACAAATATTGAATACATCATTTATTTTCTCACAGTAGGGAAATATTATATCATTTACGGATCATATCCACTCTTAATGTATTAGATCAGATTCTTGTTCAAAAAAGCTTATTCTACATATGATGTATATAGTGTACTTAAGATGTAGTGAGTGAGTCAACAGAAACACAATCTTGAACAAAAATCAATTTATTTTTTTTTACGATTTATACATCTATGTATGAAATATTTTATAGACATACTCAGGTCTATTATAGGCTTTATATTCAAAGTTATGGTATGCCTACTGATGTTAGATAGATTTTGATCCTTCTTTCGATTGATGATACTTTTTTTGGCCCTGGTATGGTCCCTTCCAAATAAAATTTATAAATTTCTATTTTTTTAATTCTAACAATGAATTTTTGCTACTTTAAGCCGCAATTTTCGGCACATCCAAAGGGTTCATCAGAATAATTTGTTGGTAAAAATTGAGAATAATTCCTTGACGAATGCAATTTAGAGAAAAGTCATTCGGCCTTGTTTTTGTGATGACGGGCCATATAAAGATATTCCCCCCCCCCTACCTGATAATGTATCATTTAATTAACACATTGAATGGGATTATAAAGGTAATAGAAATTGTACATACGATGAATGAATGAAAGAAGTCTTCTTTCATTGAAGACACGATTTTTCCAATTCTCTGCATATTCGTGCATTTAATTTCTATCAATTCTCATATCCCGTTTGATCGTTAATATAAAACACAAACTGTCCCTCCTTACAAAAATCCCTATTCTATGCGTAATTCCCCTGTTGTCGTTTGATGAAGGAAAGTACCTACAAAACTTACATAGATATTATGTATATATGTTTACTATAAAAGCACCAACCCTCGTTATTATTTTTTGCTTGGTGGTGGTGGTGACTGTATAGTGGTTGTTTCCGGTTTCGAAGGAACTTTTTTTATATTGTTATTAGTTCATGTTTTAGTCCATGACGACGCGTTTGATTTTGAGGATGAGGATGATGGTGTCTCAACGGAAATGTGTGTGTGTTCGTTCCCCCTTCCTTTTTGCTTAATGATTAAAATTCTGCAGAAGCACCTGTTCTTGTGGATCATGATGATAGTTAAATGTGTACAAATTGTACATTCTATTATATCCCTCAAGCACTAGACACATAATATTAATCAGGTAAAGGATTTGTATACTTAATTGCCCTCAGGAATACATAAGTTGAACTTGAAGATATACAAATTTTTCTCAAATTGCAACCAAAAAATAAGGTGAATAATTTACATAGTGGGAACTGAAAATTTGCAGTAATATTTAATTACGGCATGATCCCCCTTACTTTTAATTACGAGGTTTCACTACGCAATCAAACGATAGCTGAGACAAAAATAAACAAGCTTTTGTTTTTATCCCATGTATCAAATTGTAAAAATGTCGGAGCAACATAAAAAAAAGGCAATGCGTGAGCGATCGGCGTCAATGCCAAGATCTCCGTCCGGACTGCATACAATATTAAGAAGTCAATTACACCCCCATACAGCCAAGAAGAACTAAAAATTATGCAGCAAAAGAATGGTTGACTTCTGGGTTGCCTATATGTTCCCCCTTCCAGCTCTTACCTCAACCCCTGGACTTGACAAGAGCTGTCCATCTGCTTGCCGGCGGCTCGAAGCTGTTATTGCTTGTGAAAGAGGTCATATCAAATTAAAACATATAGCTTCATATAGTATTTAAACATATCACAAATTGGTTTTGACTTGATTTTTCTTGATTCCATAAAAATCAATTTTTTCGTAATTTAGTAATGCTACTCCAAGTTTTGGGTTTTGGTTTATTCCATATAAATGGTTAATATATTAATTGTGTAATATTTGACTATTACAATTTGTACTAAGTATGTTTTAAGGAAGTTCAGAAACCGTCCCATAAACAATATTATAAATATCTACCAGTAACGCCATCATAAATTAATGATCAGTCATTTTATTAACTCTAATTAAGTCTAAATTAAGGGTAATGGCATACTATTCACGAGTTCTAAAGATAAAAAGTTTTATTAAGCTAATTTAAATGGTAAGCTGAGATAATTTACTATAATATTACGGATAATGATGATGCCTTGTGTAGGGATATTTAAAATGTACTTCACTATTTTTTAAGAATTGATAACTAAAGTCTGTATGTGTGTAATGAAACAACTGAGTTTAGAAATAAGAAAAGGAAAAAAAGTCGTTGATGTGTGTACTTTCAACTTTTTTGTTCATTATATAATGGGTGGTCGTGGTGTTACCTTATCCCTCTGAAGTAAGCATTTTCGCCTATCTTTGGGGTAAATTATTTTTAAGATGCCTCTTAAAATAAATATATATGAATTATATATATTTTTTATCAGTACGATCTTTTTTACCATTCTTTAAGTCCCATATTAAGGACTGATACAACCTTAGTATGTAAACTGTTGCAAATTATAAAGTTCAAATGCCCAGAGTTATACATAATCACTAAGTATTTTTAATAGAACAACAAAAGGAATTGATAGCATACTCATAGTTAGTAATTTAAGTTACGTATCTTGTAATAAAATGTGGGATTATAATACGTTCAATTTGCAACTTGTACAAAATTGCAACTTTTACACAACAGTTACATTAGTCTGAGACAATGGTAGCCATTTATAACTTAAGTAGGGGGTGGGGAGGTTATTTACAAATAAATGTCATTACATATATGTATTGATGGCCCCCTTAATCATCGTTATTGTTTTTTTTTCCAGAAAGTGGGGAACTAATTGACCTTTCGATTCCAGTACCACTGTGTATAATTATTCTATATCTTTTTTTTCTCTTTTATTAGTACATAGATTATTGACATGTTTTATTTGTCATGATTTCTCTTCACTTTTTCCCGCTTTAATTTTCAATATTATTAACAAATTTCACTTGATATTAGATTTTTTTCGAGATTTACTTACAAATAAAACTATATATTATGTAATATGTATATGCGATGCATAAGATGTAACTATAATACGCAAATTCTACAAATTTCCGATTTTTGATCTTTGACTACATAACTTATGTATTTGAAAAGGAAATAAGTTGACATTGAATAGTTTAATTTACAATGGGTTTTAACATCTTATTCTCAAAAAGATCACAATTGGCCTCCACAAACAGCTCCAACCTCCTCCTGAAGCCAGAGCACAACCTCTGGACAAAGTCCTTGGATATGGTCTTCCAATCAAGATCAACGAAAGCCTTCAGGGCATTTACAGATGAATAGGGGACCCATCCAACCTTCCTTTCAATGGTGCAACAGATGCCATAGATGAAAGGTTTGAGATCGGGGGAGGATTGTGCCACATTTTGTTCTCCAGGTTTTCAGAGAGCCACTTTTGTATCTTCTTCTCTCCTCATATGGTGAGTTGTATTCATGACCAATAGGTATTCTTCCATGCTATGGTGCTTGTGGGCAATCAGACGGATAGCATCCTCTTCATTAAGTCCAGTGTCCTCTTCTTGTATGTAGGCCCCTCCTAGGAAGTTGTCCAAAACTTCAACTGGCCTCATACTGGACTATGGTCCTTGGATAAACTCCCACAATCTTAACAATGGCTGGGGATTACACTTGAACAACCCCGAACTCTATTATCCTCTGTTGATTGCCCTCATCCATCTTTTCCATTAACAAAAGAGCAAAAGTCAAGTTATAAAAGTTTTTCCCCCCTCCCTTTGACTACCTGATTCTAAAATGTCAACTGATAATAGCATAGGGTTGCCATTGCAAAATAAAGTGACAACTGGGGATCATTGTACTGTAGATTGAAGCCTTCATTAGACATATGAGACTTTGTTGAGTTCTGATTTTCCTATAACTGATTGATAGTTTATTCGAGCTTTAAGTGCAACTTGCGTCGCCTTTAAATGATTTATCAAAATAATAATTTATTTATAGAAAAGTAAGGTATTTATATTCAAAATACAAATGTGTAATCCAGGTTTAGTTTTGAGAAAAATCATCCCAGCTTGCCTTTGTATTGACGTATCGTATGTATGTAAATATAAGGAAGAGAGGAAAAGACTCAAAGAAGAATCTGACTATCATATTTATAAATACTTTGAAAGCAGATGTGATTGATTATTATGTATTATAAGTCATTCTGTATTTATGTATGTATGTGCGTACATTAATACCTACAGGAATAACAATGATTATTATTACTATTATGAAATGAACGGAAAGGAGGGGGGAGGGGTGAATGGATTTGCCCTCTTGCTACCATTAAGTTTTCAAAAAGGTAATGTTCGTTCACCTGTATGTATATTGTTGTAGGTTAAAAATATATAAATAAATAGGGGTAGTAGTTTTATAATAATAATATAATATCCAATTACAAACAAGTCTCTTAAACTCACTCACTTGCTCATTCCTTAGGATTATGTAAAACGATCAGGGATCTTGACTTTTCACGTTTTACAAATCTTTTGTGATCCTATCTACAATCTAAATTGTATACATAAATGTGTTACGTCAGTATAACAGCAATCCGGAACAAATCTTATACGAGGGGCGTCTGAAAAGTTGCCAGCCTCAACGTGAAGATCGCAGCACTTGTAAATAAAAGCTAGTCACATCTATCTAGCCTCTGTTGACAGTAAATCACCAATGTTCCATACATTTTGGACATGTAGTTTTTATATAACAGCAATTTTGAGTGATTTGATGCGAGTATTTTTGTGAAAATATGTAAATTTTAAATGTTGACTTAATATGTGAGAACCCCATTCTTTTGACATGTTCATAACTTCTGATACCATTCTCACTTTAATTTAGCGGACGTGTAGTATCATTTAGTGAACTTTGGGGATGTTTTCCTATGTATTTACAGTTTTTAGACGCCCCGACCTTCGTGAACAATTATTTTACAGAGAAAAACGCCAAGTATGGGACGGGATTACAGAAATGGGATCATCGCTGGGAGAAATTTGTGAGTTACAAAGAGTCTGTTGAAAAATAAAATCAAAATTGGGGAAAAATCACTTGTATCTTTGTTAGGTCAGAAACTTTTCAGACCACCCTGTATTTTATACTGCTTAAGATTTCATAGACAAATTTGAGTCAGTTATACTTAATGTTCTCTCGGTCCTGATATAGGACCGAGTCCAGTCTGGTAGAATTGAGAAGTTTGAGCATTTTTAGACTAAAGAACTTCATAGATGCAATTGCAAATCGGTATATATATATATGGATCATTAAACAAACAAATAAAAAGTTTCTTCCATGATTGGAGTTATATAAAATATGACCTGCCGCTATGTAAAAATAAAAGTGACTAAAAAATAACGTGGTCACTGTCAATTTGAAGAGTGTCTTGGAGGAGAGCAGCTTCGCTGTCTTAACGTTTTATGGGATTAGCTGCAATCAAGGAACTAAACACAAATCACATTCCGTATTTAAAAATGACATTACATTGATCGGCAGGAATTACTCAGAGTCCAAGGAGTAAAGATGGGAAATAAAATAAAAAATCTCACACGTGCTAATTTCATATTTTATAGAACTCTATTTATTACGATCTTCCCATATTGCCTCATTGAAAAACACTACAAATCCACACTTAATTTAAAAAAAAAAAAAAAATTTACCTTGATTTTGTGTTGATAGACTACACATATAAATATGTGATTTCATTCATCGGATTATAAAAATAATAGATCATAAACCAAACTGTATGTTGATGTTGTTTTCCTTCTAAACCATGAAGAGGAAGAGTAGTCTTCATACGTACTAGAGCTGTCCCGGTCGTCCCATCCTACATTTTAGGGACACGTGTTTGCAGTTGAATGACGGAGAGTAAAATAGTTGATTTGTTGGGGAGTTAAAGAGTAATTTTAACTTGGACTGTAGGAGTGTAATTGAGGATCAATATCTGAATAATTCTTGCCTATATCCTTGCTAGATAAGAGTGGCATTTCTGATTATTTTCTTACTCTCATAGCTGTTTGTACTTAATGAAACGTCATGGGAGTTAAGTTGCTCTCCAAAACATTCTTAAAATTATTTACTTTGCCAATTTTCGATTTTTTTTAACATAATACCAAAAGTCTTTATTATTATTTCAACTCTAATAATATTAATGAAAATGATGCCTTGAAGAGAGCGCTTTAAAAATTTGGGCTTTTTCAAAGACCAATCAATAACAGTGATTAAGTTACATATTTAGGACCGATACAACGTGAATACATACATGTATCATTTTGTAAAAGCAAGTTACCCCATCTATCATACGTGTCAAAATGTATATCTTCCTGTCAAAAGGAAGAGGTTCTGTAATTTTTACGTCGGTTCTTATTTATTCCGTCTTAGGATCGTTTATATTGGTCCTTGGAGCCGTTTTTTAACTCAAAATGCCGATGATTAATTAAGCAAAATTATAGATATAAGATATTTATTAAAATTACTACACATATCCTGGAAAAAAATGTTCATGTTTTCATCATAATGCAATATGATGTGAATATATGATATATTTAATTAGTTATATAATTTTAATACTTGCAATAGGACCCAGCATTACCTGTTTTTATTAGGCGTCGACATTCATTTTTTAATATTTTATATAGAGTACTTCCCGCTTTCTTCTTTTTTAATGAATTGAATGTTATTGATTTTATAGAGTGCTCCCTGATTCAGTGATCACTATATACATTGCTCCTGGTGACGTATTTTCCTATAACTATTTATAAATTATTTTTACTCGCTAGAAGGCTCTTAAGTTGAATTCTGGTTATTTTTTAAAACTTTTTCACGACAATTAGCAATATTTTTTGCCATAGAACAGAGCTCGATTCAGTCAAATTGTATCAACTCACGGATTACTCAAATTGTATCTCATGGTCACATAATGAAATGCCCTAAACATGCATTTAAATTGCAGGAAACAAGGGTTGTTGTTATTATAAAAACACAGGAGGGAAAATTTGTTTGATAAATAAAGAGTAGATAACAGAATAATTAAAAAAAGTAAAAACACCCTCAATAACGTCACGAGGGATCGATTTTACCTTTTTCAACCCTTTGTTAGTGAACTGGGATTTTCTTCACCCCAATTTCGATAAAATTCCTGTAAATCCATTTAAATTGACTGTAATGCTGGAAACAACATCAATAGGCTCCTGAAACATCTTTCAGAATAAATTCAACTTTTGGTTGTAGTGAAAATGTATTTACTTGTAATTTTTTGCAATTTTTAATCGAGGTTTGGTAAATTTGAGTAATTTGCTCACTTTTAAGTCGTTCTTTTACTTCATTTATTTTTCTTTTTTCAATTGAAGGTATACACCTTGCTACAAATGTAATATCAGCTCTTATGCCATACATCACACTCAATCTCATCACAGTTCATGAGAACATTTTTAGTATCAAACGTTTTTTAAAGTAATTAATATTACACAAAAGTTTTTATCGAAAATATAATACTCACAAATTATATCTTGTTGATGCTCAAACCCAATGATATGATTAATTAGCGTAATTTTGAGCCAATGTCAACTGTGTATCAAAAATATAATTTGTTTAATATTTAAGTTAACGTCGGACCAAAGTTCATAAAGTACATCAATAACGGAGGGTTATGAACCGACTAGAGGGACTGGACCGCGGTTCTTGGTCTTAAATAAGGACTGTTCTTGTTTATAGGAGTGAACATGCCATGATAAATTAAATTTTAAAAGTACATAAATTACTCACGTAGCATGCATTTTCACTGTTGGGGGCTCCAACAGTTGAGAGAAGGTAAAAAGGGAGAGTTGTTAAGGTTTGAAGATTATAATATGTATGCGAAGTTCTTACAAATAAATTGCGTGTATATGTATGATAAATGTGGTAACCCTCCTTTAGTCGCAAAGGTTTTTTTTTTTTTTTTGTACTATAAATGTACCACTTCATTGATCAAAATATGTTTTTCATTTTGGAGGAGGTTTTTATTTTATGTTGTTTGTACATATATACAGGAAATTAGATGTTTCTATTGATTTAAAATGATACTTCAAATGGTTATTTATGGATTCATGGCGTGTTATGAAACAAACTGTTTCGACTTTGGTCTGTTTTTATATACATGCATAGTACATATATAATGTTTTTTTATGTTTTTCTATCTGATAAAAACTTGCGTGTTTAGCCTTTTTTTTCAATGAATTAAGATATATTGTTCATCTTCAGGTCCAATTCCTTACTTATCCTTATATTATTCATTGTGTCCTTATGAATGCATAAATAAATAGAAGAATCTTAAACACTTGGTATTCCTATTCGATGTCGTCCGTATGGCTAATTCTGACAATACTTATAAGTAGATATATGCTGTGTCCGAGTTATAACTTTTTTAAACAAATTGTACGAGTTGCAACCTGAAAATGAAATATTCTTATTAATGTTGATTCTTATGTATTTAGTGTAACTTTTGACTATTTTGATAAATAAGTGTCTGTGGTGTATTATAAAGTTCAAATGCCTACATCTATTAATATACTCTTAAATACATAATATCCATGTAAGTTTAATAAATCAAAATGAAATTATAATTAGTAGACCTCCGATTTTTTTGGCCCAAATGAGCAAAAAAAAGGGTGCTAAATTTTTGAAAAATGAGCACCGAAAATATCAAAATTGAGCAATTTAAATTTAAAGAAAAATATGGTTTGATAAAAAGAATTTTTAAGTAATTAGTGTTGTTTTATATTTATCATAATTTATTCATAAATTTTGCTATATTATTTCTACAAATCACGATTTTAGAAGGATTTGCTTCTGTGAGATTTTCCATTCGTTCAGTATTGATAGTTTTAAACATATTTAAGACCTTTAAGCGTTCACATTAGTAGTTGGAGCGAATTTGAAGTTGGCGAGATTTCAGGAGTCTTATTAGACTGAGGTATCTCATCATCACCGCCACTGATGATTACACGTCCAACCTTTTGCATCAATGATCCAGATTTATGGCAAGGAAAGAAGTTATTTTTCCCTCTTTTTTTCCATAAATTATAAGAATCATAACTAAGTATTCCTTCTGTTTCAAGATTTGTAATAATTTCTGGTAAAAATGACAAATTAGCTTTGCTGAAATACTTCCAAGGGCTTCAAGAACTTGCTGTCAATTTTCAAAGGCGAGAGAATCTTTTTCTTTTTAATTCACATACAATTTTCTGTATCTGTTCAAAATGGATTGTGTAGTAGACCGAGTTTTACTACAAGATTCTTCCAATACAAAAATTATTACAGTCTCTGAGAGACACCTAACACTTGTAAGTACCAGTTGTTGTTTTCTTTTTCTGTAAATACTGGAAAAGATGGTAAATAATAATATATATTGTCAAATTTAAGTAATTTATTTCATATATCAGGAAGAAAAAATAAATCCTAAGCTAGTCGTCGAAGATAGAAAATATATCCATGCTTTCTACGGTAGAGGATATTCTTTTGTTGTTGTGTTATAATAGATTATATGGGCATCATTTGTACCAGTACACAAATTGGTTCAAGGCTTTATTTCAAATGAATCTTCCATAATGTATAATTTGATTTGTAGCTTTTATATATTGCAATAATTAAATGCGATATATCTACCGTGAATTTGTAGTGGATGTAAAACCCCGAAAAATTATGTTACTTACATATTATCTAAGGATAATATGTTTGAATGAGTATAGAATGGACGATTAAATAGTAAAAATTAATCCTTCTTCATCTTAAATGGAGTGTGAATGTTTTTTGTAATAAATAAGACTATATTTTGTTTAGTAAAAGAAGAGGATTTTACCGAGTAGATGTATATGTAATGTACAATAATAGAATATCTGTACTTGTATACTTGGATGAAGACATTTCTAACAACTCTAAATACAGTCTGTACATACTATATATTTAGGGGGAAGGAGAGAGTGGGTCTCTGTATACGTTAGGACAGTTTCTTATACTTTCTTCCATAAGAGAAATAAATTATATATAAGCAGTAAAAGGGAAGGGGAAAAAGCATGAAAGAGAAAGGCACTAAAAAAAAAAATCTTACAAATGTATTAAAATAAATTCCTTCCTCCCTCCTCTGGAAGAAGAAGGTACTTTCCGTATGTATATATTTTTACAATTGATCATTAGACTGCCCCGTTCACGGGTCAATATTCTTCTCTCCCTGCACAAAAACTTATCACGGTTTTTGAATAGCAAAGAAAAATCTATATTATATGAAATACACGTTGTACAGGGACTTTTTTTTTTTTTTTTTTTTGTACTAAAACCCGTCAAATGGGAGAAATTATTTTTCAGTCATCTTTTTATTATTATTTTTTTTTTAGTATCTTTAGCCAATAAAAACCTTTTATTCATCATATATTATTTAAAATAATGTATGGCATACAAGATACTTGTTATGTGATAGTCAAATGTTATCTTAATCGTATATTTCCCCAATTTTTAATCTAGTCATTTTAATACTGTAAAATTTAAATAATCGGAACTTAACCAATATATTTATTCAGCAACCCTATGAATGAACTCCTTTAGCTAACAACATATATAGTTCTGGCTCAAAAATCATGCGACCTCCATGTTCACCTGATGCCAAGACGCTCAACTTATTCTTTGGCTGCATGTGGAGGCCAGGTCCAGTCGGAAAAGGGCACCGAATCTCGAAACTCTCAAGGCTTCTGTTGATGAGCATTAGAATTCCATGAGCCTCAGTTAGTTTATGACCAAGCTTCCGGCGGCACATCAATCTCATTATTGAATATATTGAAGATTAGAAGTGGCAACACTTGTGCCAACATCTGTGTAAAGCTTAGTTAGTGTAGCTCCCCTACTTTCAGAAATAAAACTTGAACATGCCTATGTCTTGTTTTCAATGGCAGAAGTCTATATGGTTTTTCTCTTGATGAATTTGTAGTTAGTAGGTACTTTTCTTATTTCAACATCATTTATCTTTAATATGATCTGTTCATATATTATGTATTAATGTAATTATTTACGGAATAATTAAGTTAGTGAGTGAGGAGAAATAAGTTCCTTTGATGATGATGATGATTTATGAAGTCGTGCAAATATTAATCCATTTATCAACTGCTTAATTTATTTATGTATATATTTTTATGAACTTCTTCAAGAGAAAAGTCAATTTTTCAACATTATTTTTAATGCTATTGCTGAAATATTTTTCTCATTGTTAGTTTTTCATCCCCCCGAGTTATTTTTTATAGCTAAAAATAATTGTATATGTTTTCAATATATGGAATACTTACGTACATTCGTGGAAAGAGTTGATTTATGATTGATAATTCATTATAATATGCAGCTTAATTGGTAATTCGGATCATGTAGCAAGTCGTGTACTACTACAGCAAAGTTGTACATGTTATTTTGAATGAAATGCATTTTGTTGCTCTCTAAGCCGTTGGATTGTCATTTGATCTCACATGAATATTATTAGATAATTAATATATAAAAATTATATTAAAAAAGCTGAGTCATATAATTTGGTTGCTCAGCCGAGGGTTGCATTGGATGAGGTCACAAATAAGGATGATGTCTTTGAGGCTCCGGGACGGTCTGAAGGATCCTTCTTCTCCAGAGTGAAAGGGACATCCTCCCTAGCACTAGTCCAGTTTAAAACAGTCTGTCGTTTGGAGAGTGTTCTGGCTCAGGACCTCGAGAGTTCGATGTAGATCTCTGAGACTGATTTTCCATCTTCCAGCGGAAGTTAACATAGCTGCGAAAACAAAGATTTTCCATGGTGCCCCGAGGAAATTGCTAACTAATACATTAGACAGACATGTACCTGGGCACTTAATACCTAAATCAAACAATCAATACCTTCTTACGGCTAAGGGCGTGAGAAAAACGATGAGGACATAATTTTTAATTTAGCGTTATTATGAAAAAGATATGGTACTCGCAAATTATTTATGACTCAACCTAATATGATGTACGTTGATTACATTGAAACCTTAGTACTAAAATATTACATTCTCGTGGTTGTTCATGATTGTATTTGACCTTGAAGTATGTAAATTGATTAGTAAGATGATTATGTGTCCGTGAAAGAAAGTAACTTAATTGACTGTTGCGCGCAGTTAACTGCGGCATTCTTTATTGAAAATAAGTTAGTCAGGGAAAAATATGGATTCTTCATATCCAGTAGGTACCTATGAGGGATATTGTGTATTTTTAATACACAGTTTCTCAAGACTGTCCGTCCTTTTGACTGTCAGTACTAAAACTGCTTTTATAAAAAAAAAAAAAAAAGTTGAGTAACTTTATCAGTTTTAGGATTGATATGCAAGACTGAATTGGGCTGGACCGAAACTCCAGTCGTTAGTCCTAAATAAAGATCGACACAACACAACTAAAAATTATAACGGTTTCAGACCGGTCTCAGATTTTCAGACCGAAACATAGATGCCGACGTCGTCTTTTATCTATGTACCGGGTGCGGTGAAAAAATCTCAACACTTCGTTTTTGCTACATAAATCAAGGTTTTCATGAATGTGGTAAAAAAATTTTCTGGTCGAATACTAAAAAATTAAAAAACTAGATCTTCCTAAGTGTCTTAGAAGCCGAGGAAATGCCATCTGAACGTGACTAACGAATTTCGGTACGGACACTTTTGGACGCTGCACGAGGAAGTTGGAGGAGAAGTTGTTACCGTGAGTCCAAACCAACTTCCCGGACATGAACGTGGCGTTCCAGCAGGATGGTGCGTCTGCACATACGTCTAAAAAGACCCACAAGTGTTTGGAGGACAACTTGCCCTTCCGGCCAAAGAAATGTAGCCCCCTTACTCACCAGATGCTAACACATTGGACTCTACTTTTTGGGTGCATATCAACCAACATTGGGATGCCATGTCTGAGGACTACATCCGTAATGGGTGCAAGGCCTTCCGTGACCGTCTGGAAGCCGTCCTTGCTGCCAAGGGGGGGGGGCTACATCGATGATTAAGATAGCCCAAACATCATATTAGTTATTTTCATTTTATTGGCATACCCTATTACAACTGGTTGCTGAAATAGTTCTAGATTAAAAGTGTAAAGATATTTTTGTCGCACACAGTACTATACTTTACTTTCTTATATTCATGTTGTACATTATACATATCGCATATGTTTTTATTTTTCCGAATGGGTGTATTATTATTGATGATTGTTTAAATTTAATGGACCTACATTGAATCGGAAGAAAACAAAGGAAGGAGGGGGAAATACATAATATTCTATTCTTCAAGTCTATAAGTTTATAGTCTTACAATCTCATGAAAATGTGACAAGAGTCTTAAAGTGATGAGTAATGATCTGTGGATCCTCACTTAATGATGGACCTGCCTTCCTTTCAAACATTATGACTCTTACTATTATATTCAGAAGAAAGTATCTTGAAGATTAATGATGCTGTGTGGCGTAAGTATCGTTTGTTGTATATTTTGTTGTCCACGGTTTTGTTTGTTGAAAACAAAATGAGATGATATTCAGTGTTTATATGATTTGCTATTAAGAAGGAGCGTTTCTGTGTTGTAGCATCATTATGTCTTTTAATAGGGGTCATTGGAATGAAAAGTGGTATTTCATATTGTACCTGCTTGGGATGTTTAAATATCGATTGTTTCCCCAATTGAGCGTTTTTACGTGACGTCAGCATTGTTGATGTTGGCCAATTTGGAGCTTTAAACAACCAAATTTTATTAATTAATATAAAGGAAAAGGGTGAACTGATAAATGTCAAAATAGGATCAACAAATAAAAGGTCTTAGTCCTGATTGTTGGAGTAGTGAGGAACGTTCGTTGGCCGTCGAAAATATATATATATATAATTCCAAAGAACGACCCCCCAAACCCTCTTAATTTTCAAAAAATCGGACATTGCACGAAACAAATTTTTGGGTTCGCTCTTGAAAACTTAACGCACAAACTTTTTTTAGAATATTTGTTCTCAAAAACGTCTTAAAATTCACCTACAATCACTGATATCTATATTCATGAACCAAAGTTTGTCTTCCTGTCTGTATATATTTGAAGAAATCGTCGGATGCTCTGAATATACTGCTCCATGATCTATATCATGGACAGTTTTTGATCCAAGAAATTACTATGTAGTTTTATTAATGCAATATTACTGGTGGTGCTTATAGCATCGAAAGTCTATATAGGTTGCACTGTACATATATTGTGCTCCCTGATGTAAATCATATATATCTCGTATTAATGAAATTTGCAGGCGTGTGTCTGTATCTCTTTGTTTTTGTTATTGATCTCCAGTGTATATCATTCATAATTCATGTGCGTTTATGTTATGATTTGAATAAAATATAATGCTTGTATGTCATAATGAATTTTGCTTGTTTTTATTAGTAAATGCTCTAAAGACGAAAGTATTTATCATTCATCCCACTATACTTTCATTCTTGAGGATAGAACACGTCAAATGAATTGAACTAAGTCTTATTGTATTGAGTAGTTACGACTGAGTGTGCGCATGAAAAATTGAGTATTTCTTAGGGAGTTGATTTCTATATTATTAAATAAAAATTTATTTTTTAACCGGCACTCCGCTAGTAGTCGATAAATAGAAGATATTTTACAGAATTTTCTAAAAAATTATCCAACTCTATTAAATTTGATATTCTCTGATAGTTTGAGAACCACTGGTTTACAGCAACATCTTGAGTATCGTACACATCCATTTGTAGTCCAGGTTCGAAGAGATATTGTTTTATTTTTCACATTTTTTCAAAAGAATATTCCAATTATGTACATATAGTAATTAGGGGAGATATGGAGTTATGGGGGTTGAGCATTTCATACCTACCCATTTCTCTCTCTTCAAAATGCATAATTTGCTTAAAGATATTGGCTCTAATGACTTTTATTAGTTTCATTTAGTACCATACTTAATTTTTTATTTCTTTTTTGAAGAAGAAGTTAACGAGTTTTAATTTAATTATAGCATTCCCTTAAAACCCCTCTGATAATACTAATAATACCTTTCAAATCCTCCCTTGTTTCACCCATTCAATGACTTCTTTCTTTCTTTATTTTTCATATATTCAAGTTCTTTGTGTTTTTATTTTATTTTATGATATACTATTCTCCTTTTTGTAGTCGCAGGCTGTTCTGCCTACTATTAGAGTTAGATACAAGGTAGAATAAAAAAAACATCAATTCTTTATCCATCCAATCTTGTTGAGATGAAGAAAATGATTATATAACTTTTTCATTATTAAACTTATGAAAATTGAAATATTATTTCCCCTTTTTTTTACATCAAAGTTTGAAGTCAATAAGTTAAGAGTTTCCATTTTTCTCTTATTTAACTTTATATCAAAGATACAAGATACATATTTCTACGTTTACGACTAATATCAGTGACTCCCAATCTTTTCATATTTTTTCATTTTAATCGGATGGGTCTTAGAATCGATCCTTCACTGTCGGTCCTTGAATTCTTACTAAGTAATACTTAGTGAGTATTTCGATGGTTTATTAAACCAAATAATGGTAAATACGATCATTTAATTGAATTATATAATTTATTCTATTAAATACTAGCGATAAAATACAGGCCTTAACATTAGTTTTTTTCCTAACCTGTCTTACAGGTTTTAATCCATAAAATGTTGTTAAGACAACTATCAATGCATAATTAACTGATTTTGCTATTTGTTAAGTTATTAACAGGAAAATAATGGCCTTTGATGTAAATTTGTTTAAACGAAGCAGAACTTAGTTTGCATCATCACACTATTAACCTGTCTCACAGACCAATTTTGCTTGTTCCGGATAGTCAAGCAAGTTTTAATGTAAATCACTGCTGTACCAAATATTGCACGGAGTTTTTAGGCGTCGACAAAAATACAAACTTTGCTTTAATATTATAAATGGTAACTTGACAACAAATAATTTGTGTTACTCTTTGTTTGTCACGGGCATACTCACTCGTAGTTACTCAATACTTAACTGTTCTTTACTTAAGAATAAAATAATATTTATCTTTAGATGTTTTTAATAAATATTATGTGATGCGACCTCATCTAAAGTACCTTTCATTTTTCCAAATTTTATAAAAATTACTACCCATTTTTTATTGTTAAAAACTCATATAACTCCACTCTTTCTCACGGCTATATCCCACACATTTAATTTAGCAGACATTCTTCGAAACATAAGAAAGGTAATCTTGAATTGAAAGTTAGGACTTTTTGGTGTGGGAAATTAACGTTTTTGTTATTATGTGACAAGTTGCTACACAAATTATGAGGCGTTAGAAGGTTCTATTAAAAAAGATACGCAAAGCAAAGAGAGGATTTCATCATAAAATACATATGTTAAATTGTGAGCTCAAGCTTACGGCAATTTTTCAAGTAAACTTTTAAATTTCAATTAAATTATTTGAATTAAAATGTATTCAAGAAATATGTAGGGCAAAAATTATTAAATATTAAGATTTTTTCAAAGCCTCTATAATAGTGAAATTAAGTAAAATGATGCGGATGGGATCAGCAAGGGTTTCATAACTTTTAAAGATGAAGTTCCCGATATCTCTCTAAAAAAAAAAGCCAACCCACTCAACATAACAACGTCTAGTGTTCATTTTTTAGTGTATGAGTTTGGTTGTTGTCGCCAACCTGAAGAGTGTTTTTATATTTTCTAAAGATGTTATGATTATGCTTTCATTCTTGAGAAGAAAGATATTTACTAAGTTTAATGACGTGTTTGTGTGTGTATGATTGACGGAGAGCAACGCTGAAGATTTGTAATGGAAGTCCCTGTTGAACTCAGAGAAGAATATAGAATCGAAAACTGAGTAATTCCTGTCTATAATAACCTTACTGGATATGGATGTGTTTATTTCACAGCAACTCATAGCTAATTTAATGAAAAGTCATCTAATGTAATGTCGGTCGTCATTTTTTCGGTCCAGTACAGTCTTAGGACGGGTCTTTGGAATTTTTCATATAAATATCGATGATTTATGAAGCCAAATAAGAGATATATTAAGAAAATTGCACATATCTTCCAAAAAATATTCATTTTTCATTATAATGCAATATCAAACGAACCTATGATATTCTTACTTAAGTATAAAATTTGTTTTATTATATGACAATGTAATTGTAAAATTGAAGGGGAAAAACCTTCAAAGACGTCACGAGTGATCGATTTTGTATTCTTTAAGGACTGATAAGTGGGACTGGATGTCTAATTCCTAAATAAGCCCCGACAGAACACTAACGTCCTCTTATCAATCATTTTACAAATTGTAAGCATTACATTGCTAATTTTGGATTCATTTTCCTTGTTCGCACCGAAAATGCTTACGATGTACATCCCTACTTATATATTGCCTAGTGGGAGGATAACTTGCTTTTGTTGTGGGTCCATTCAGTTCCATGAGCTCATTTGGTATGTTTATCTAAAAGTTGTTTTGCTATAGGCTTGCTACATTTATATAAGTTTGTAATGTAGGTATAGAAAAGCCCTTGCAAAATCGTTGTTTAACACCTGAAATAATCTAAACAAAATATGTAATATTGTAATCTTCATGTATATAGATACGATTAGTGTCAATGAGATATTTTATCATATATTGTAAATTGACTTTTTAGAAAGCATTTAATCAAAAAAAATTGAACCTAACCAGATTTTTATATGTTATTTAGTCGTAAACAAAACTGCTGAAGAGAATCAAAAACTGTCTCAAGTCATTTTAATTTGAAAAAAAAAAAGATATTTTCAAGTGGAAATTGTCTATTTTTATCCATCTTGTGCCTTCCCAAATATTATACTGAGTCGAAAATTGTACTCTTTAAATTTATTACTATTTGGTTTAATATAGTGACAAATATTGTACAATTTTTTATTAATAATTGAATGATTTGCGATTTCCCTGTTTCATCTTATATATATACATATATTAATAAAGCAAAGTATATATGTATGCATGTAAAACGTCATTTTTGATCACGAAACAGCAATGCAGTCATATTAATGAAATCTTGCAGGTGTATACATGTAGCATCGAGCGTGTATATTATATTAAGAAATAAGTGTTGCTTTATATATATAGATAGTGACGTAAATCCTGTGTATTTTTCAGCTGGCCCGTTTTTGTTTTGTTTTTGGAATTGGTAATCTGTAGAAAGATTTTTTTTTTGATTAGCTGTTATTATTATTTTATTCCTGAGTAGTGAACTTCATATTTTAAAGAGATGAAATTATATTCAAAAACTGATTGATCATTCGTATGTGCTCATAAAAGACAGTGTAACCTTGAGGATTTGTTGCCGAGCTGTAATACTTGTAAATACTTGTTGGACTGAGAATAGAATTGGGGATTAACATATGAGTAATTCCAGCTAATGTCCTTATTTATATCGCTTGCACTTCCTTGTCACAGCTTAATTATAATTACTGATGTAAATAGTTTGGTTTTTTTTGCTGGCAAGCTTTTTTAGAATCTGTAATCTGAAGAATGACCTTATTTTTTCTATTATATTTAATTATATTCAAAACCGGATTAAATATTTGGGTGTGCTCATAAAAGATGGAGAGTAACTTTGAGGATTTGTAGTGGAGTTATAATTGCAAGTCCTTGTTGGACTCAGAGTAGAATGGGAGATCTCTGAGGATTTGCTGTGTAGTAATTATTTTGTCCAAGTCCTTTTTTATTTCCTTCTGTCCCTCCTCACTGGTCACAACTGACTGTAGCTGATCTCCGCCAAAATATTCATTAAATTGTCAGGGTGATCATGTTTATTTTCGGTTACTTTTTATTATTCCTACGATTTCCATCACTATTCATTGTTGTTTTGACATGCTGGGTACTACCGTTAGTAAAAAATAAAGAGAACTGAGAAGGATATATGAAAATTTAAACCTAGTTGAAGTTATAATTGTTTATGAAAAGGATTGATTTTGAGATTTGACTCTATGTATTTTGTTTGTAATTTTGTCGATAAAAGATGAATAATTACAGATAACCAAAAAAAACAAAAAAAACTAGACAAATTAAGAAATTTTTACTTTTTACTAGAAAATTAAATATTTGAAATTGAAGTTATTTTTTCAAATTTTTTTCGAAAAAATTAAACCTTCTATGAGTGGCTATTGATTTTTTTTTTAAATCTACAAAAAGTTTAATGTTTGAAATTAATTTTTCAAATTTTTTGTTAACAGCTGTGGATTTTTTAAGAAAAAAAATCAGGTCTCTGTGAATAACTTGATTTATTTTCAAAAAAATTAATTTTTCAAATTTTTGGTACGAAAATTCCAAAAACCAAGCCCTTCCCAAAATATAGGCCTGCGGACGCCCCTGTAACTATAACTTACAGTGCTCGCTGTTCGCTGATACGTTATAACTTTCAAAATAGTAAAGAATAATTAATATAAACATTCCTATTTCCTCTTAGAAACATGTATACTTTGTTTATATATTTATATTTACATCTCTAGTAATGATGCTTTTACAACCTACAAACAACTCTTAATTAGTTGATTATTAAGACCAACGACTAATGAATTAAAACATTTGTAGAAAAGAAACAACGCTTTTTCTATTGATAAATTATATGTTTGTTGTAATTAATTTATCGCACATGAAGCGAGAGAGAGAGAGGTGCTACTGGAAGTTAATCTAATTATTTAAGTCATGTCTATATGAAGAGAGAAAATAAAAACCATGGCCGAGTGATCCTGTTTATTTATATACCAAAGACAAAGTAATTGCTTTATAATCGCCATGCATTACACAGCCGTTATATATTATAGTATACATAATATTATGTATGTATTTCATACGTTTAAGATTCTGTAACATTTGTTACTCGTACAGAAAAATGATTATAATTATTGTAAGAACTGAAAAAGTCCTTTGATCATGTCCTTGTCTATAATTAAAATATATGTATATAACCCATATATCATCACAATCCGACGGACAGGAAGTTAATCCAATACACCTCCCTCTCTTTCCATATATTTATCTAAACAATAATTATTAGTACTAATGTCAATTTATGATCTTTCAAAGTACCAATGAATCACATAATTTATGTAGTGAGAAGTAGTGTTTAGACTCTGTCCGATGGTGTCGTGTTTTTTTTTTTTTTTTCTCTTTTTCAGACGGAAGTTCAAACCGTGGACTAAAAATCAAATTAAAGGCCGAAATATGACATGTTAACATACAAACAAGCTGAATGATTTTTCTCAAAATTGACATTTGTATTCTTCAGCAATTGATTTCTACCCACAAATTGTTCTTATCAACCTTTGGGTGTGCCGTAAATTGCCCTTAAAGTAGACCACACTGATTGTCACAAATGGATAATGATAACTTAGATTTTATTTGAAAGGCCATATGGGGGGAGGGGCAATATAAGTTCCTTTAATAAAATGTAGGTTCAAAAATATAGCTAAAATTCTTGGGTATCTTAACTCGTACCAGAAATTTGAATTCAAATTTATCTTTTATTTATATATATGAAGTAAAAAAAATTAATTGGGATTATCTTCTTTTCTTGATTTTTGTTCAAGATTGTTTTTATGTTGACGCACCACAAATCTTGTTCTTTAAAGATTGTTTTCCCCCTCACAATCTTTTCTAAACAATGAATGATGTGGGAAAGGATCAGAACCCAAATTTTACTACAATACCGGAACAGACTGAAGTTCGTCCAAATTATAATGGTCTTAGATTGATCTAGGATTTTCAGATTGAAATACAACAATAGTGAATTGTAAATAGTTTAGGTTAAAGCATTGAAACAAAGAATCGAAATGCGCCTGTTAGCTCTAGGAGATGCATGGTCCTAGTGATATCTTTTTATCACGTAAGATGATGCTTTTTATGAGTACATATCATATAATATAAATATCATTTTCTCATATGTAATTATTTACTTTTTCTTCCTTTTCTAGAATTAATCTTGTAAATTCAGTTAGAAGATGTATTTACGAAGGCTGTCTTGTTAGTTATGGAGTAATGCAGAGCTCTTTCACGGGATGTTGTCCTTTTTGGGGGCCTAAAAAATCAAGTTCTATAATAATTAAAACCATTTTTTATTAATATTATGGTAAATAGTAAAGTAGGAGCAACAAATAAAAGCACTTAAATCTTACAGTCTATCAAAAAATTATACCTCTCTTGCTTAGTTTTATTATATATTGGACAATAAAATATATATGAACGTATATTATTATTTCGTTATTTCCATGCTGTACATTGATTATTACAATGGAAAAAATCGGGTATTCTCCTCTATTTATCCTATTTGGCTCATGTTCTATTTTATTAAACACGTTACTTTAGTTTACACTAGCAGATGGTTATCCGGTGTTCCTCGGGTCAAGGATGGAGCGAGAAATAACATTGAGAATGGTCAACGTTATTTTTTCTTAATATTTAAATCAATTTGTGATTTATAACTCAACCCCTATCTATTCTCCTTGAGCCCCAAAAACAGTCTTTCTATTTAGGATATGGAATAATCCCCCCTTCAATAACCCCTAACTTTGCAAAATTTCAGCTTCCTTGGCCCAATGGCATGGACATCCATGAAGGACAGACAAACTCTATTATTTATATACAGATTATAACTCTGATTCAAAGCATGCTCAAAATCCGAATAAATGTTTTTTAACATCTGCGAATATTTATCGTTTTTTATAGCCTTGAAATAGGAATATGTATTTTTCTATGAATATCAAATGATGTTATCTGTATGTCCTATATATTTTATATCTTTTGGGAATTTATAAGTTCCTTTATTCTTGTTATCTATTCAATACTTATTTTCTTTTAAAAAAATCCTTTGCAGTTATGACGTAAAAAAACAAAAACAAAAATGGCGTTTTTAATATATTAACTTTTATTTTTTATTATCTGTACATCAGAGCGGTTTGATTTTCAAGTTTTCATGTGGTATGAAAATGACCTGTAAAATTGTATTGTCCTGCACATCTCGATCAAATTATAAAAAAAGGCAAACACTCTACTTAGTCAATGTAGATACTAAGAGGAAATTTTTAGTTATTTTGAATTAAATTCTTTTGAGAGACATCTTTTTAGCTCATAAAAACTGTTAAAAAATGATTAATTAATGCTTTCTTTTAATCCTATTGGTAAAATGAAGAACTTTTGTATCCTTTCAAACTTTGAACAGGATGAGCTAACATAAGATGACATCGTAGAAAAATTATATTTTGGATAGGTCATTTTCAAATCATATGACAACTTTTCCCCACTAGCCGTAAACGAAATTCGAAATAAAGTTGAAAATCAAACCGGCCTAATTTGCATATTTGAAAATTATCCTTATTCTATCGTTTAATACTTAATTGATCAATGTTAGATGTATTTTTAATTATTATTTTACTATTCATATTTCAGGTCGTCTCAAAAATCCGTTGTTAATACTTGAGGAGGGATATTCATAGAGCATATTATAAAGTTCAACAAATGGAAGCGAAAATACAACACCTACCCTGCTCAGTTTGACTGATTTGCAATTTTTTTTTTCTAAGAAAAAGAAGAAAAACTTTTAGAAAATGATGGAGGATTTTAAGGATGGGCCTTTAATGACGTGGGTGAGTGCCCCGATTTTTATTTCACCCATACTTTATGTCTTTTAGGCGTGGTACCTCGAGCCCAGTTTTTTTCTTTAGAGTACCGCACTCATTTCGATGCTTTCTAAATAAAGGAAAGTATATATTTTTTGGTGCATGGTGAGCTCAAGGATAAAAGAGTGTAGGGATATATATTTGTCTTAATTAATATCCTAACACAAAAAAGGCATAATATATATAAATTGATACATTTCTAATTGATTTTGTTTTTGTTTGTGATTGTTGATATCATTGGAATATCATTCATGTCTTTTATTGTACGTCCGTCTACAGCAGGGTTTCCCAAACTTTTTCATGCTGGCGCCCCCTTGGCTTCCAAATAAACTTGTAGCGCCCCCTTTTTTTTTTTTTTGGGGGCTTTGGCTTGATTATTTCTCACACATCGAATGACCTTTTTTTTATTAAAGAAATCCTATATATTTTTTTTTTCTATAAAAATTTATCTTAATTACATATTCTTCTTTTTTTTTCTTCAATCCATTGAATTTTAATTTCTTATTACTGATTTTTTTTTATGTAAATTCCCCGATTTTCCGTTTCAGCTACGCCCCTGCACATATAACCTTTTCTTCAAAAATTAAAACAACAAATTTATGAATTATACGCCAAATATTTTTTTTTTTTAAATTAACTTTAGTTTTTCACAATTCCTTCTAATGGGATGGGTGTACTTGGTGTAAGGATATTAGTTTATCCACATCAGGTTGAAACTCACCTAGAAGAAGACGTAGATCCCCACTTTCGGTAATTCTAAGTTTGTTCCTTTGTTTGGAAAGAAGCATAGTAACTGCACTGAAGGCCCGTTCTACCAGATATGACGTTGGAAAAGCAATCAAATATATCTTGACCTTGTTCCATAATACTGGATAGAGCTCAGATATTTTTTTTTATAGCCAAAAATCTTGATAGGATATCTTGAACTTTGGACTTAGATCAATGTCGTTTTTGATTGAAACTAATTCTTCTTCTACCTCTCTTGTTTCCTCACTACTGACTTCTAGTAATGGATTGATAACCCAGTCTGGTATTTTTAGCCCTAATATATCCTGATATCTTTCAGTCATGTATCTTTGCAACTCTTCTATATGAGCACAATACACTTGAAGGTCATCATCAGATATTTTCTTTTCTTTATCCAATTCACAAAGGCTTGGAAATTGGTAAAGTTCATGACGTGCTAAATTTCATTTGAATAATTCACAATTAGACAGGAAAGTGGAGATAACAGATTTGACTTTTATAAGATTGGCATCATTTCCTTGCAATTGCAAATTAATTTCATTGAATTTTAGGAATATATCTGACAAATAGGCAATATCATTCTTGATTTTTTTTTTAATCATGACATAGCCCAATTTTAGATTCTTGGAAAAATTCAACAACTGTATCAAACAAAGCATAGAATCGTTTGAGGCAGTTTCCCTTTGATAGCCATCTAACTTTTGTGTGTAGCAATAAACGATCAAATTCTTTATCATTATCAATGCAAAGCTGTCGAAACAGTCTGGAATTGAGGGAATGTGCCTTGATCTTATTTAATGATGTGATAACAGTATTAATTGATTTGTGAAGTCGACCACTAAGGTGTTTTGCTACCAGATGCTGCCTGTGAATTACACAGTGCACTGTAAGTACACCAGGTACGGCTTTCTTCAAGAAACTGATGAAGCCACGATAACGACCTATCATGGATGGTGCACCATCTGTTGCACACGCCAGAATATTAGTAAGTGGGATTTTTTTTCTCTTTGAAAAAATTATCAACGATATCAAATACCGACTCTCCTTTAGTGTTTGTTATAAGTTGTCTAGCAAATAACAGTTCTTGTACCAATTTTTCATCTTTGACGAAACGATCATAAGCAAGAAGCAAGGATTCATTTTCTCGTAAAGTGGACTCATCTAATTGCAAACTAAATTCGGTTGCGGCAAGAATGTTGCACAATTTATCTTCTACGTTTTCAGCCATTTCATCTATTCTTCTTTGAACTGAATTATTACTGAGAGAGATATATTTCATAATTTGGTCCGGTGACTTATGTACAACAGTGTGCAGAACCTCTCTTACTGCAGGTAGAATAAGCTCCTCCCCAATTGTGTGAGGCTTACTAGATCTAGCAATCATCAAAGATATGTTGTATGAAGTACGCAAACCGTCAGTGGATTGTTCTGAAGTGCTCGAAAACATATTTTTAATTGTTTATTGTGCCTTGAATTTTTCTCGAAGCGACTGGAAATATGCTATATATTTTTCTGTTTTATCAGAGTGCATTGTTCTCAAATGTTCTGAAAGTCTGGAGGGTTTCATGGCTTCGTTCGAAAACACTTTCTCACACAGCAGACACATAGGTTGATGTTGATTCAGTGGTGCTGATACAAATCCATATTTCAAATATTCTACGCTATACTGCCTACACTTCCTTTTTGCTTGTTGATGGGTTGCCATTCTTTATTCTGGAAAAATATATAAGATACGACTATAACTATTGTCATTTAGGGTTGAAAATGGGTGAACAAATTTAGAAAGTTTTTACGGAAACATCGCTTCGGCAATTTTCAAATGAGTAAGTTATGTGAGTTTGAAATGTTGCTGCAGTAAGAAAATGGATAAATCTCAAGGTCTTATGGTCCAAATAATTGAGAAATAAATATATAGAGACAAGTTATTTTTGATGGCAGTTTAGTATTGAGCAAAACAATATCCAAAAAGGAAGAAAAAAAATAACTCCCTACTGGGTTGGTTAATTGGTTAATACTGTAACTGTATTTCCTTGTCTAACTATTCCCAACTACAACCATGTGTTTAACAGCAGAAATGTAGATCAAGATTTGTCTATGGTCCAAATAGTTAAAGAAATAAAAGCTAATTGATGCAAAAAAAATTCTTAATACAGTTTTATAATTACTTGACGTCCTTGAAGTCCTTGCTTGAAGTTTTAGAATGTGGAATTTGGGTTGTGGATCTTACTTTTCCGTAGTTTCACGTTTTTAACAAAATTATAAGTATTTATTCTAAGTAGTCTGTTTACATTTGAGAGTAAGAGTAAACTTAGTATAGAGCAAAATATATAGGCGCCAATAATAAAGTACATTTGTACAATCTGGATATAACGTATTTTCATCGTATTAACCGGATAATATTCAAGATATTCATTCCTGCTATTTTGTAGTCATATTTCTTTTTTTTGTAGATCAATTTGTTTGTTTTATGTAATAATATGTAATCACCTTCTTTTTTTTTTTGCTCTACCGCCCCCAATCACCCCTTTTCCCATTACCACCCCCCTAGATCAAAGCATCGCCCACTTTGGGAAACGCTGGTCTACAGCAACAAAGTGTGCTCAAAAAGTAAGGTGACTTTTCAAATTTTGCGGGCATTTGTTACACTAGATTATATATTCACTGTTTTAGCTCTATAATATGTTTAGTTTGTTTGTGATAGGCATAATGGTTAGAAATATTTTGCATGTTCGGCGAATTCTGCTATTGAAAACATGGGTCAAAGAATTTGCATCAACTTTTGTGTAAACATGAAATTAAGTGCTCCAACACTTGGAATGTTGTCAGTGGCATACGTTGAAACTGTCCTGAGTAAAAATATTTTACAAGTGGCACAAATTATGAACGTCCATGCATGTTAAATACAGCTGAAAATGTTGAAGCAATAAATATAATTGTTTTTGAAAACCGTCGAATCACTATCAGAAAAGTTACTGAGGATATTGGCATATACTTGTCTGCAGATGCATGACCCTCATATCGCATCAAAACTCAATAGGATTTTATACGATAATAATTATGACTGAAAATAAAATAAAATCCAAGTTCATAGCAAAAAAAAAAAAAAAAAAGATGCCAGGGAGTCATCTAAATTTATTGACATAAATTCGATTAGTGTTTAAAATGAATAGAAGGTGCCCTAGTGGCTATTCTTATACATCAAATAGTACATATTATCTCTTACAAAAAATATCTCACTTTGCTACTAATTAAGAATGAAATCATTATTTTATATGTTTTATATAATAACATCATCTTGATGAAGGAGAATGAAGATGATCACTATCTCTTTATTAGTAAACAAAGCTTACCTTTCCACTACCTGAAGGCTTTTAATTATTTTGAAAGGGTGTTAAATATAATAATGTATATAATTATATATAAATGCTAAAGGAAACTTGTAATTTTTCTTCATTTGAAATCTGATTAAAGATTAAATAATACGTCTTTGGTAAGTCAATGTTTGACCTAAATTTTAATATTAAAACAATTTTGTATGGTTGGGTAGTTCATTGTTTAGTTACCGTATATAAAGTGTTGTCTGTTTATTAATCATGCCACATTTATTTTGTAGGTCTTTATAGTGTCCCCTTAATTATAATAAATAATTTAGGGTGTGATAAACAATGATTAAATATATGGAATTATTGAAATGTCTTTACTGTTGTATGAAGTAAATAACCAAATAATTGCCATGAGTATAATTGTAAAAAAATGAGAATGAAGTGACGTAGCTAAGTGAACAACGGGCTGCTCGGGCGTAGTTATTCTTTTAAACTCAGTGTGCCTAGGTTCGATACTAGATTGCTTCTAGATAAGGAAATATACATATGTATGTATTTAATCTGGTTTTGTATGTACCAATGATAGGTTCTATGTTATCAGGTGGTGGACTGTAGCCCCCTCCCCCCTAAATTAAGAAATTTTTGATTTTTACTTGAAAATTTTATATTTGAATCTTTCTATCAAAAAATTTAATTTAAATTTTCAAAATATATTTTTTGAGAATAGCTGTGGATTTTTGAAATTTTTCTCCCAAATATATAATATTTGAAATATTTTCCAACAAATTTAATTTGTTGTGAATAACCGTGGATTTTTGAAATTTTTTGTGAGCAGCTGGATTTTTGAAAAAAAAAAATTAAATTTTTATATTTTAAACTGTTTTCCATATAATTTAATTTATAGTAAATTGGTGTGTATTTTTGAAATTTTTTGTTAACAGCTGTGGATTTTTGAAATTTTTTGTTAACAGCTGTGGATTTTTGAAATTTTTCTCCAAAATATGTAATATTTGAAATATTTTCCAACAAATTTAATTTGTTGTGAATAGCCGTGGATTTTTGAAATTTTTTGTGAGCAGCTGTGAATTTTTGAAATTTTTTTCTAAAATTTTTATTTTTTAAACTTTTTTTAATTTATAGTTAATTGGTGTGTATTTTTGATTTTTTTTTTCAAAAAAATTAATATTTAAAACTTTTTGTTAACAGCTGAGGATTTTTGAAATTTTTTTTATAAGAAAATTTAATACAATATTTCTAAAAATTTAATATTTGAATTTTTTTTCTAATTCCAAAAACTAAGTCCCCCTCTATAAAAAAATTAATTTAAATATATCTATATAATCCTGCGAACACCCCTTTTAATAGAAAAAGAAGTTAAATCAGGTTTTAAATAATAATAATATCAGCTTAGAAACAGAAAATTTGGATTGCCAACTTGAAAAAAACGGGAGAACATAAAAATGCAACAGATCTCTAGATATTTCTATAGCGTATTTGCTGAGTCTCCCTCTAAAATTATATAAGAAACTGCAAATGTTAACAAGTGTATAATTTTTATTTAAAAATTTACTTTACTATTCTGGATTTCGAAAATAACATAATATTTTTATGTTTGCAGCGTGAGAAGGGAAAATGAGCGCATTTATGCAAGTACAAATTACTTCCTCCTCTTGACTTGTATAAGTTATAACTTGTATTGAGTAAATTGTATTCTTTGTATTATCACTACACGCTACTTAAAAATGCGCCTATTTGCCAATTCGTGTAAATTCTTGCTCAAAAAGACAATGTTCATTAAATAGTTTTTGATTTAGTTGGATCAAAGGCTCCTAAGTTTAACCACATCGAACACTACTTTTTTCATAAATAAGTTAATATTATTTTTACTTAATTAGTGTATCACAGCTAATAAAAAGATGTCAATGCTCTTTTTTTTAAAATATCTTATACTATTTCCGTATTTGCAGTTGTTTCTAGTTAAGCTGCTTATGACCTATAATAGATAAGATTTTTGATTTTTACTAGAATAAAATATATATAATCATAAAATATTTGTATGATTATATTAACAAATATTTTGGTAGGTAGCGTTCGTAGTTGATTTAAAATTAGAATGAAAAGAAATGCGTTCAAATTAGCACACTTTCTTCTTTTATAAAATTGAATTAATTAAATCCTACTTATCGAATTTGAGGTCTCTACCTATATTCTTCGAAACGTTTGTTTAAAAAAAAGAGTAATTATATTCAATTATTATTTTATTTGGACTCTAATAGCAATAATATAATATTTAAAACATATATTGTATATGTATTAGACTTTAGATATAAGTAGATAGTGGAGCTTCAGCATAAAAACAATCTATAGGAATAATAACTAGGAAAGGCACTCGGTTCAGCGTGAAACCTCCACCTAAAATCAAATTGAGCTATGCATTTTTAATTCACGTTTTGTGTTACCTTGACCTTGATTTCTCAGAATTTAATTCCCTCTTACTCTGCCTTCGTACTAAATTTGATCATAATCGATCCGTAACTTTGGCCGTAATCTGGTGTAACATTCAAACAGGGCAAAAAAATGACCTCCGTTCAACTTCGTTGACCGAAGTAAAAATCTAGAAAATGATAAGATCCTAATTTATTTTTTTACAAGCAAAGTTGCCCAATAGACATCATACTTGAGTGAATTACAGGCTTTGTATTCAAATTTGTGGTTTAAACTTATTTTCCCTAGGATTTAAGGTAATGGTAAGGTAAGGTTTATTTGATTTAATAGTCTTATATTGATCCCGATATGACCACTTTCATTGATTATTAATGTCTCTTTTTTTTTTTTTTTTGATCTTTTCCAAATCCCGGACTGATCTTAATCTATGGACCTGTCTTCTCCCCTAATCAATTCATTACTCGAGTTGTAGACAAGATATGAAACACTTAAAATATGATATGGCATTTTTGTACTAATGTTTACTATTGGGAAATATTTATGATGTCATCAACAATTCATCTATAAAATTGTTCTTGATTGAATTTTAAATGTGACCGATCAAGACCAACTTTTTTTTTGTTGGATCGAATTTTTCTATGTTGCTTATTCTGACCCTTTAACTGAATACATTTTTTTAAGTATGAAAAAAAAATCAATAATTTTTTCGATTGAGTGTCTTAAATGCAACACAATGCACGAATTTATATATTAAAAAAATTAGAGAAGACCATATGGTACAATCAGGCCCCTAGCACATATTAAAACAAAAATGTATAGTTTGTTATGTATAACTCTAGCAATTTAAAAAGAAGTAAAAATTTAGGGTTTTCTATATTTGAATCATTTTCTTTATAAATATGAACTCTGGAAAGGATAAATAAAAGTACCTTATAAGTCATAGAAAGATATATCACACTGCAATCTCAGTCTATAGCCCTGTTACTAAAACACTCTTGAGAGATATGATATATAAACACTTTCTTACTTTTTAATAGACACATCATTAATTAAGAAACGTGGAATAGACCTGTTTATTCTTGATTTACATGTTAAAAGCCTACTAGAAGTACTTTTTTTTAAATTATCTTGGTTTAAAAAGGGTTAAAGGACTGAATGTGTTCTGTACAACAACAAAAATTATATAATGGTCTGAGAAAACAGAAACTCCACACAAGTGAATATATCAAAAAATATTAACTGATTAATTAATGAAGTACCGGGTGTAGCATGGAAATTAGAATACTTTTCAATTATCATTTTTATAATAAATTGGTGGAGTTACAGTTTATGTTTTTTCTATTTTCTTCACACTCTTCCTGAGAACAATTACTTCACAATACGAATTGTGAATTTGGCAGCGGTGATGACCTTTCAGTAGTGTCTAAAGGCTGAACATCCGGTGCAGATAGTCTCCTCGTTCATGCTCTCCTTGTGTTCATCGAAGGAAATCTTCATGGTGGCGATGTTTAGGAGGTGGTGTATAGTGCAGGCTTTGCCAACCTTCATTGGGGGGGGGCGGATGGGGGCTTGGTCCTAAAAATTATCAACACCCTATTACAATCAATAATGATTTTATTATTTACATACATATATATGATTAAAAAAAACGGCGTACTTCAGAAACTAATAGGGGGCTGGAACCTCCCAAAAAGAGGCTAGCAACACTATTGGTGCCAGCCCTTGACTCTAAATTTGGCCAGAACGTAAAATAAAGCGGGTTCAACTCAGGGTTATAGGAGAGCTACATCGACTTTGGCTTGGAGTTTTAATCCTTATCCCACTGTTTGTTTTTCTTTTTAGAAATTTCTCTTCATTCTGGCAAATGTCAAGACGCTGCTTGACGAGGAGATGTGTGTTCATTGATACCTTCAGCTGGTGAGAAATATATGTGGGAGTTAATCCTGTCCGGTCAATTGAAGAGATTTAAATCCAAAATTCTCTTTCTGAGCTTCTTTTTACCTTGAGAATGACTTGCGATGTTGGAAAGCAAACATTAACTCAAGAGTTTCTTATGCAATTTCAAGCTTTGGAATTGGTTTGCAAAAACTTCGAGTTATAGGAGTGAGCATGAGTGTCCCTATTTCCATGCAACACCCTGTATATATAATGAAACAAGATATAGTTGAGTTTTTACCTGTCTCGTTGATTATTATAATTTTTGCATGTTACCTAGATAAGTGCAGATGGGGGTGTAGATTAGATATACTTATATAAAACATTTTTGATTGTTTGAAGTTTCTATTATCATTTGTTAACTATTACTCATAATAATACGGTGTTTTTGTTCTTATTTCAGCTTCGGACTTTTCCAGATGTCTCGGAGGAGGTCACTTTCTTGGATCTTATCAATGGGAACGTTCTATTGAGCGTACTACAATCATTGTAAGTGATTAATTATATTTTTATTATTTATACACACTTATACGAAATACTTTGTATATAACCATCATAAGGTTTGCAGCTGTTAACTACATCTTCTTAGAAATAAAAAATATTCTTTCTACATACTATAGTAGAACGTGAACTGACATTTTTCATAAAACAATGTGTTATTGATCAAATCAAGGTTGATTTGATATATTATTATTATATTACGGTGTTCAAAGTCTTCTCACCATTCGTCGTCTATTGATCTAAAGACAATGACGAGTCCTATATCATATTATGTATAGAACATTATGAACATTTGTTGTTTGATCATGGAATTCTAGATACATCCAGGGTTTGATGATGTATTACATAGTCAGTTTTTTTGTGTTTATTTTTTTTTCGGTTCGGTATTAAGGGATTTTTTTTCGGTCTCAATTGATGGACCGATTTTTTTCCGTCTCATATATTATGAGAGACAATTTTTTTTTTCCAAATCAACTTTCATTTATTTTTTTTTCCAAACAAATCTCAAAAGTATACGATAAGTTCTGGAACAAATATTGTATACATATAAAACAGGGTGGGATCAAAATTAATCCGATCTATCTCTCTTTAAACTTCGTATAACGTCATTGTACTTGAAAAAAACATACGATATCATGTTATAAACAATTTATATGTAAAAACGGTCTAGACCTATTTTTTTGGAACCGAACTAGACTGAATTCTTCCTTTGGACCAATCTAGACCGGTCTAGGATTTCCAGACCGAAACCCAACACTAATAAGTATGTTATTCATGCTATGACCTAAAAGGCGAGTATATTACACGGACCTCGTCTTAACTTTTTATCTTTGAAGTAAATTAAAGCATCTTCCTAGACTGATTTCCTTTCTCTGCTAAATTTAGAATTTTAATTTCACACGGGCAACAAATTGTTGTACATGAGCGTCTGCATAGGAGGGCTGGCTCAAAAAAAAAAGATATTTTTTCTATAAAAAAGCCCTCTAATATAAATCTGCGGACCGTCTTGTACAAGTTTTTTGGTTGTTTTTTTTTAAATAAGGGTTTTAAAATCAATTGATGTTCTTTAGTAATTAATATTTTAAAAATAAATAGTTTTCGTATAAAAAACTATTATGTTTCTAACATTTATTTATTAATATTAATAATCATCTGTACCATTAAAAATATATTGTTTATAACTCGACATAGTAAAAAATTGATGTGTTGATTATAATTTAAATAAGGTAACCTAACTTTTAAGTTCATTTTTTAATTTAAATGAAAGGTTTTCAATTATTCTTTAACATATATGATTTTTTCACTGACAAGTTTCGAGAAAAAATGGTTTGAGTGAGAAACGAGTATATTCTTCGATTGTTTTTTTTTTTACTCGAAAATACTCGAGCAGCAAAATTCAGCTCACGACACATCACCTAGGGTTTTATGATTATCAATGACAATACGTTAATTACTTACTTCTATATATATATATACTTTTATCATAATTTCTGACAAGTTTTGATGGACTTCTCAACTGGACGGCGTTTGGCACTTTCCTGCTTGTTTTTAGTGTGCATAATCTTTGAATAATATTTGGTTGTATGTATGTAATTATGTCTGAGCAAATTATTCAAGTGCGTGTTTCGTTACAATTTATTTGATGATGGCTTATTTCATCATTGCAAATAATGGATTATTTGAGTAATCCATCAATGTTTTGTTTTGTTATATAATAGAATATATGTGAGACGTAAACTGAAAAGCAAGTAATAAGGATTTTTATCAAAATGAAGTCTGGATTACATCTGTACAATTTCCATCAAAAAAATTATTCTGATGAATCCTTTGAAAGCGCCGCAATTTGCGGATGAAAGAAGCAAAAAATCAACTTAACAATGAAATAATTAGAAATTGATTAATAAATTTTATTTGAAAGGGCATATTGTGACCAAATGAAGGTTCTAAACTAGGTTCAACACTCTTTTGTATCTCAAATAGTACCAGAAATTTAAATCTAAGGCCGATAACGGATGAATATAATCTATATTAATAAAGTACAGTTTATCTATATATTTTTTATCTAAGAAATAACAATGAAGTCATATTAAGTGGCGTTGAGCCTGTGTACAACTCATTTCCTTTTTGATGTTGTCAATTCCCAATTTAAATGGGTAATGTTTAAATATAATCCTAGATAGTGGAACTTCCAATTAATTAGGGGAAAATATTATTAATAGAATTAAGGAAAAGTATCTTATTAAAAAAGTTAATTTTATAGAAAAAGTTATCACTAAAAGTATAAGAACTGGAACTGCTTGAACTGCAAGACCGCTAAGGGCACAACCTTGTTAGTATGTTTATATAATATTGGTACAAGTATATATTACGTTGTTCATATTTTCTACTTTATTTGATTTTTGATCAAGATTGTTTTTGTGTTGATGTCATTGGATACATTGATATTTGTTGATTGATACAAATACATTATTACTATTAGAGCGTGCTATCTGTAGTAGTTATTGGGATGATAACTAATATAAAAAAAAGTTGGAAAAAGTATTGAATGTATTTCATTTCTTGTTTTGTCATAAGTGCAAATTAAAAGCTTTCCACATAGCCTGCCAATGAGAATGATATTTCTGTTTAATAAATGTGTACTACTGTATATTTACAAATATATGCCATATGTGGCCCGTCAACACAAAATACAAGCTAGAGTAATTTTTCTCAAAAATGAGTGTAGATTATATTTGCATTCTCTGACGAATTATTGTTGATTTCTATCAATAGATTATTATAATTAACCCATTCAAGGTGCCGGAAATTGCACTTTAAGTAGCCAAAATGGATCGTCACAATAAAAGAACGAGAATTTGATTGATTTTATTGGAAAGGCAATGGCAGGCCTCATACAAGGTTCTTATATCAATAAAGATTCTAAACTATATCTTAATTAATTATATAAATTTGAATTGAAAGACTATAATTTAATAAATATGTATATGAAATATTGGGCTGTATGTATGGGGATATGAAGTAAATAATAAATGGGGATTGTCAACTTTTCTTAATATTGTTTTTATGTTGAAGCATATGTACAAAATAATGTTGATTAGGGAGTGGCGTTTTTCAACGCTTTTCGAATCTCGAAAAGAAGAAAAAAATGGAAATTTTCTCATTTTCTTAATATTGTTTTTATGTTGAAGTAACACATATCACATGGGTGGAAAAGTCCCGCTCTTCACACATAGATGTGGTTTTTTTTTTATTCAACTCATTTTCGGTTGGTAACCACCTTCAAAATACAGCTTCCAAAGTTTCATGACAATCTGTTCTTTAGTTTGTGAGTTATTCTGCTAAGTGATACGCTACTTTTGTTATTGGCTAAATAGTGGATCTAAAATAATTTCGTGTTTTAATTCTACACTGATTCTCAATGCGAAAAAATACCGTTCAAACTAAACTATGGCTTGAAATGTGTTATGGGTACTCAGGTCTATATAATCACTTTAAAAAAAGTATATTTTGAACGAGAGAAAAAGCATATTTTCTTAGTTAAGTCCGGGACTTTTTAGCCCATGTGTTATGTACACAATAATGTTGGTTAGGGCAGTTTTCGAATTTTAATAAATAGAAAAAGTAGGGATTTTCTACTTCCTTTCTTGATTCTTGTTTAAGATTGTTTTTATGTTGACATACTACTATATTATATGACACCATTTTCAAAGGTTCAAATAAGTAATGTTCTGGATTTCATCATTGGTGCCATCGAGTTTCCTAACTTTTATTATCTTCAAACCATTCAATACCATTGTCATTGACGTCTTCATAAAATAAATGAATAAATGAGTTTGTGTAAGTTATATTTTACATTTCCTATTTCCCTCCCAACTAAGCAATGATAGTAATATATAATAATAGTAAAAGGTTCAAAAGGTCGACCTCTCATCTGGGATTTAAATTCCTCATACTTTCTCATTGCCTCTATGTATCTGCAGATTAGACGACTTCCGCCTCAACATCTTTGATGAGAAATGAATGGTACTTTACCTACAATTATGGTTGGTTGGGCGGTTCGTTTTTATTTTTCTATATGTATATATATAAAGCCCAACGGAAGATCAAATTAGATTTGCCATGTACCTATATAGGTACATCACGGCGTTAAAGCATAAAAACTATGTTGCGAAATGTGACTGTTAGCTAGAGTAGAGAGCTGTTCCTACTGAGGTCTTTTTCCCCAAATAAGATGACAATTATTGAATATTACCTCTATAGTAGCGAAGAATTGCCTATCAAATATCATTTTATGACTGGGTATTTTTTTTTTTTGCTTCCTTTAGGAAGAAAAGTTACGAGATTAATGGCGACTAGTATTTGAATTTGGTAAGAGATTTACTACAAATTTTGTATTTTTTCTAAACGTTATATCTGTCCAGATGATAGTTTGAATCGAAATTTAAATCGTAAACCTTAAATTCAGACGAAACTTCCATTTATAAATAGTCATTTTAAAATAAATAAGTAGTTATGTTACCGGATTATATTTTTAGAGTGAATTTTACTACGTAACGGGTCCAAAAGGAATTAGTTAAAATTATAGCTAACAAGTACAAAAATGTTGTGTAGTGATTGCGATGTCTGTACGAGTTGCAATTTCCTTGCAATAAAACGCATGATTTAATTACAAATTTGTTCATTCTAATTACCAATTATTAATTGATGTACTCATTTCATTTTGATCTAATAAAATTATATTATTTATGAGTAATATAACCCTGGGCATTTGAATCTTATAATGTGCCGCAGAATATATATATTTTAGTAGTTTATCATAATTTATTTATTTTAGTAAATCATCTAAAATTAGAGGATTAATATATCGATCATACATAGAATATTCAATTATTGCATTATTCTCCTTCATTTAAAATTATTCATAATTTGCTTCTACAAGTTGCAACTTGTACACAACATATGTACATATTTTCTGTTGGAAGATCCTTCATACTTGGATTGGATTTGCTTTGAAATTACGCTTTTGGGGGGCTCACTCTGTGCTTAATTGATATTTTTCCAATAAAATATTTTATAGGAGAAACTTTTTGTGCATGTTTCATGTCTCTCAGTGTTTGCCTTAAAGGTTATTTCTTTTAAAGCTATCATTAGGTTTTCTTCACGTACAAAGGTTCTATATAATCAGAGAATCGATTACCTTTTAATGCGAAAGACATTTATTTTGTATTATTTAGGCCCTATTTATTTCTATCTAATAATTATTGTACGTATGTTTAATCATATTTGTTATTATTATTTTTTTATTTATCTAAAGGCACAAAAATGTTAGTTTGTATTTTCCGTATTGTTCCAATGAGAATTTTGTTGTTATATATTTGTACAATTTATTATATTGTTGTATTCTTGTTGCCATGGAGAGTGTTGAGACGGCAGTGGACGAGGCAGGTAACGTTGAATATGATAACTCCCTTCTTCTGCTATCAAAAGGCTTGATATGATTATGTTATTATTATGGCTCCTCTGATATGACTACAGAATGTCAAAATCATACGTCTTTTTATAGTTTTCAGATCGGGAGTTGGCAAACTTTTTAGCTCAAGGCTCACATTCAGAAGTGGATTCTGGCCTAACAAAGAAAACACCTTTTTTTCCAAATTGGCTTTTTTTAAATTATTATTATTATTTATTGAATAAATTTTTTTGAGCGGAGTCTCCATAACACTTTTCAAGCCATTGCTTAGCTTGAATTCTACTTTTTTCATCAAGAAGCAGTGGGAAATTAAAACACAATTTTTTTATCCATTGTTTTGAAAATAACAAAAGTAGCGTCACACTTAGCACAATAACTCACAGACTAAAGAATAGATTGCCATTAAATTTTGACAGCTGTCTTTTGAAGATTGGTATTAACTGAAAATGAGGTGAATAATAATATATAAAAGCGTCATCTATGCATGAAGCCTGGAACTTTTTCCTCGTATGTGTTAGTGATATTTTAAATAAAATAATATGAGAAAAGACTTTTTTAACGCTTCCTTTTGAAATAAATATTGTGAGATGCAATCAATACATTTTATTGTTTATTCAATCTATATCGGACAAATTGTCACTTGAGTTGGTTATCATGAACTTTACATTGAGGAAAATAGGCGGTTTTAAGAGACCTGTGGCATAAAATGATAATTCGTTTTTCTAAGTTTAAAGAGATTATGCGTAAATAAATTTCATATTTTAAATATGTTTTTTTAGGAATTAAGTAAAATATCGATTTTAGGATTAAAAGTTCATTTTGATGCTCCTTTTCATTACTTAATCATGAAAAATTGAAAAAAGTATGTTTATAGAGTGAAACCAAACAAATATTCGGCTCACAATTTGAAAATAATTAAATTTCGTTCCACGGTCTAAGATGTCAGTTTGGACCGACATATGGGTACAAATTGATCTAGAAAAATAAATTCAGACCAAACTTTAAAAATTAAACAGCTTTAATGTTGAATAGAGTTTTAACACTACTGTATGTGGTCCGTCCACATAAAAACAATCATGAACAAAAATCTCGATTTTTTTTTTTTTTACTTCATACAGTCCAATATTTCATAGACATATTTGAGTTAATTATAGGCTTATTACTAGAATGACTTTAGATACCCATGAATTTGAGCTATAGTTTAAAAACTTTATTTGATTTAAGATACTTAAATCCGGCCCGATATGGCCCCCTGAAATAAAATCCGTTAATTTTTTATTCTGACGATCAGTTTTGGCTACTTTGAGTGGAATTTGTATAAATTAATGAACTATAATTTATCGAAGAATACTAATGCGAATACAAAATTGATCAATTTGGATAGAAATCATTCTAGCTTGCGTTTGTGTTGACGGGTCGCCACATATGTATGTGATCGATAACATAGTCAAGGGAAATCGATCTTTTAAGTGGCATCAGAAAGAATGTTCATTGACACTCAATCTATCAATAGGATTTGACACATTTTGTCGTTTTAATGGTCAAAAAATATTTTATTACATCCATATCAATAGATACGATGCATCTTTTATATATTTTGTTCGATACATTTGTTCATTCTAAGAACTTTTTTACTTATTTAGACACTCACTCTCACACACACCCTTTAGTATAAATGTCTTTGTTTATAATTAATGTTCTTGACAAAATGGAAGAGCACAAACAAACTGTGGAACTTGTGCTTTACTTTGTGCTTTTTAAATGGCTCTTTGTTCTTGGTTCTTAGAATAAGAAAATTCGTATCTTTATGAGGAGGGGGGTCTAGATTTGAATTAAGTTTATATCAATATATGTATTATTGTTATTATTCAGATTTCCACCTTCTTCTCCCCCATTAACATTTTCATTCTACTTGGATTAAACATTTCTTTCTTTAATAGTGACATTCAACTTTCCATTCATGATAGTATTTTTGTCTTCTTCATTTGTTGCTCTTTGTGTGTCTCTAGTGTGTGTGTGTGTGATATTGTCAAGGGACAACCGTCGAGTTTAGTAATCAATATAACGGGTGTAGCATGGATGTTGGAATACTTTTCATTTATAATTTCTATAACAAATGGGTTGAGATATAACTTTATTTTTTCAATTTTCGCCACTCACTCCTTGAGAACAATTACTTCTAAACGAGGTCGACATTGGCGGCTTCTAAAGGTTTGGGTACAGTCTGCTGGCTCATTTCCTCCGAGTGTTCATTGACGGAGGTCCTTCACTCCACGTGCAGATAGAATGTAAAGTCAAGTAGTTTCAGGTCAGGGAGTGTCACATCGACCTTGGCTTGAAGTCCAGCTTCTTGCTGTTTTCACAGTGGAACTTGTGTTTGGTGTTTACCGTATGGGTAAGAGCGACATCCTTCTAGACTTGTCCGTGAAGGTGTTTTCGATCTAGGGGATGAGACTGTTCGTCAGGTGCGATAAGGCAGTAACCCCCAGGAAACCCATTGTACGAAATAGCGGAAACATGCCATGAACTAATCCTGGTTTTTTATTGCTAAAGAGGATGATTTGCCTAGCTAGAGCCTAGTTCAAACTGTTCGAAAGTCCTTTACATCGATAGAGATACTCCATTTCATGCAAGGCGTGAGTATATGCCTATCTTTCAACATCAATAACTTTCCTCCCTTCTTTTTAACGGTCCTGGACATCTTATACTTCGAGACGCCTATGCTTCTTGCATGTGCTGCCTTCAACTTCTGCTGAATTGTCTTGTATTGTCTCCTTTATGGCTTTCACGTCAACTTTTCCTGACCACCACTGCTGGTTTTGCGCCTGAGAGCTTCCTCTTCATTATCACTGCTGGCAAGACGCTGCTTAACGAGGTGAACTCTGTTCCTGGAGACATTGAGCTCATTTTTACGTTAAGATTGACAACGCAATGTCAAGGTTATAAGTTAGTTTATAATGTCCATGCAGCACCCAGTAATATACAATATACTAGTAGAATAAAATATGTGTCATAGACACAAAACAAACCTCGATAACTGTTCTCATTGATGTTATATCATATCTAGGGGGGAAAGGCCCTTGTTCTTACAAACAAGTCATTTTTGTAATGGTAACTTTGAATCCGGTCATGAATATATTAAATTTTCATCATAATTCCTCTCAAAAAAAATCTTCTAATTATTTTCATATGTTGAGTTAATAATTATCATGTTCTGAATAATGAATTAAAATATTTATTAACAATGCTATTATTTTAAAAAAATTGTTTACCTCAATATATAGTTTTTTATAACTTATTATTATGATATATATTTTAAAAAAGCGTTATGAGAGGACTCTGTACTTCTACTAGAGCTAGGGGAAAAAAATCATGTCTATAGACACTTACGGAGATATCAATGTCGGGGTTTGAGAACGAGAACCTGGTCCCTATTAAATGCGTGTTAAATACGATTGAAGTCCAAACGTCTCAAAATCAGTAGTGCCATACATCTCGCTTTCGTGTACTACTATACAAAAGTCCCATCCCTACTTATTGGATAAATTACTTTGACTTGTGAGATCCGTTCAGGAATTATTATGTCAGGGTATTACTTTATTGTGTAAGCTCAAATAAGCACCAGTAATTCTAATAATAAGCTTATATTTTATTATGCTTTGTTTTTTATATGTATGTGTGTGTTTTTTTGTTTTTTTCAAATCATTCCGTATTTTGAAATCACTAGAGATGTGTGTATAAATGTGTTCTATACTTAGTACATTTGGATGAAATAAGAGAGTCATAGCAAATGATGTGTGCTATATGGGAATTGATGTGTCATTATTCTCGTATGCAGTCAGGCGAAAAAACACATACAAAATAATGAATATATATATATATACACTTCAGTCTGACTGACATTTACCATTTGGAGTAGTTCCTTTTTAATCAAATAAACACATAGAGTCCTCCATAGAAAATGAAATAATGCCGTCATTCATAGGTTCACCAGACTAATGATGAAAATCGTCTGTATTTTGGGTTGGTTTAAAAAAAGGAACCCAATTTCAACATGGATAATTTAAATAATGTTTTGAAGGAGAGCAGCTTAGCTGACATGAGCTGTCATTAAAACAGCTCTGAATAGGGATATGGGGGAGAAAGAAATTTAAAAAAAACATTGGCAAGAATTACTCCGATGTTGATCATCATCATTGTGTTGCATAGTGCAATAAGTAAACAAAGTATAATCAATTGTTGTATCCTAAATACATGCAATGTTGACACCGGAACTATCAATATACTCCAATTACTCATCTTTTCTTTGCAAATGACGTAATGATCTAACATTTTGTTCCTAAATAATGGCTAAACTTCCAGTCTTATTCCTATTTTGTCTCGGAGAATAATTGATAAATCTTGTCAGAAAGCCGGGTTGACCTTTTGCCTTCCATCCTCCTCTCTTCAGACTCAGAATCTGACACTTTGTTTCCATAATCTGGAAAACCTAAGTAATTTTCTTCCATACTTGGTTTTGTTGTTTTGTTTTTTTCCCCTACCCAACAGAGTTATTTCTCTTATTATTATTATTTAAACCTAAACCCTCTGTTAATGGATATTCATTTGACAGAAATTCGATTTCTAGTAAATATACAATTGAGGAATAAATTGATCCCGGGATCATTATTTCTTCCCTCTCAGATGAGTTGATTTAGATAAATAATAATGATTAGGAAGATCGTATTATAGCAAGGTATTGAGTAACATGATGATGGAATCAAGATTAAATCCGCATACTATTTATTTATAAATGACAAAATTATTTTTATTATTAGTACATAATATAATACATTATATGACCCACATGAATGAATATCGCCTTGGAAGGAAAGGAAGGATTTGCAAATGATACCATCATTCTTTGATTCTACACGTATTTTATTTTTTCAAGTACATCGTCGATATGTCTTTTTTTTTTTTAAACAATTAATATATATTTTCTTTTAATACAAATAGGAATTCAGTCCCGTAATCAGACATAAATCCAAGGGATATGAGAGGACAGGGCTGTCACCAGGGCCGGGTTTACCTTGAGTAAGGCGAAGATAAATATGATAGCTCGACTTAGGATTTGTGAGCAATCACTCAAAAAAAATTATTTGGACCTTTTTGTGAAAATTGCTCATTTTGCTAAACTGGTATGAAATATAAAGATAAAATTTGTGTTCTAGTTGGATTAACTAATAGCGTTTGATGATTTTTTTCGAAGCAAAATCCACATGCAAAGATCTTTCTTCATTAGGTTCTCTTTTTGGAGCTAAAAATATTCATATGATCAATCATGGTTATGAATAGATGATCAAATATGTGAGGGCGCCAGATTTCTACAGTAGCTAATTAAAGGAAGGATGAATTTGGCAGAAAATTGAATATTGAATAATCTCCCTTAAATCTTGCAAGAAAGGATGAATACTTTTGTGGCGAATTGCTAAATCCTTATTTTTCATTTATCAAGCAGGTTGGACGTATAATCAGTTGTGGTGATGATGAGATGCCTCCTTCTAACAAGACTCCTAAAGACCATGCCAATTACTAATGTCTGACGTCAAACAGTCTTTTAGTATGATCTAGCTAACTTAATTACCTTAGTCATATGAAAAGGATGGTACTACACAGTAATTTATAACATAATACCTTTAGTACTGTAGGCCGGAGCCAAATACAATATATATATGACCTATGTAACCAAAAAAGCTCGCTTACCAAAGATGTGTTATACGACTTCTTTCCAAAGACAACAAATTATCAAATATTCAAGCAAAATTTCCATCCATGGGTTTGATACAGTGTGTGTAAGTTTTAATGCATCATGCATTAAACTTCCTAACAAAATAACGACATTTCCCTACTTGAGACCATTCTTTTTACATCATATATTTTTTGGGTGAACCAAATCAGGTTCTTAATCTTGTCCAAGAAACGTAGAGTGCTGGATTTGATCCACGTATGAGTTCCTGTTTGTGAGGTGGTCCAGATTGTAGAAGTAAGGAGTTGCTGTTTTGAGGATCAAGAAGGTGTATGAAACTGATGGCAGAGTATGAGGAAGTCTTCACTTTCAATATCACTAAGGATCCTGCCTCTGTCAGGATGTTGGGCGTTGCCTCGAATGGAATAAGCCTCAAGATCGGTACCAAGGTGTACTTGGACGTAGTGAAGAACACCGTGTACATAGTCCTGGCTTGAAGCCAACTATCTGGAGGACAATTATATTTTCCAGCAGGACTTTACCCCGGGACACAAGCCAAAGGAAACCCAAGCATGATGCAGTTAAAATTTAGTCAATTTCTGGCCCTGCACATTGAAATCTCATTTTTCATCAGAGCTGTTCCCAACAGAAATACATTTTGAATTTTAAAGAACGAAGATGTGTTTTTTCACTATTTAATAGATTTCAAGGAGTTCACGTTTGAGCTCATGATTTTGTTAATATTGTTTGCTATGATTCATTTCTGATTACGCATACTATAGATGGTTAGCAAGGTTCAAACTTATAGTAGCTATTTTTTTCAAAACAATAGTATGTACATATTGTTACAATTTTAAATGAATTGGCAGTATTGTTCAGATATGGGAAAAAGTTCATGTGTGTGCGTCTAAAACTAAACACGCCTTTAAATTTTACGCCATGCACATATTTTGTGATTTTATTGAGTTGAAACTGATTTATACTTCGAGGGAAGGGTCTTGACTAGTTAAAACAAAACTTGATCAAAATCTAAATAGCAACAGTGAAACAATAGCTGATAATATGGAGAGACGTCGAGTCACAATTTTGGAACTTTTATGCGCGGGGAAAAATTAGTAGTCACAGGCCTGATAAACACATTTAAGGAATAAACGATTCTTAAGCACAATAATCTATTGGTCCTGATTCTGCTGCAGTTTTAGCATGGTTCATTTTTATGTATATATGTATGAGTTGTATATCTACGTGTATTGAATACATAGGTAATATGGAAAATTAATATTAGGCATTAATTCCGCAAATTAAAGTTGAATTTTTGTATAATCAATTAACCTTAAAAATAACCTATCCAATTGTATTCATTTTTGTATAAAGACCTTTTGGAAATATAACTCAGGGTTTTGTAAAATGCTTTTTTGAATTATGTATGTACATATTTCTTCCTCATTCCTGTGTATCTTTCAGAATGACTTTTAATATACATGAAATAGATATGTACATAAATGTGTACTCCTTAAGCATAATTATATGTGATAATATGACGGCAGAGTTAATATTAGTGTTTTTTATATATTAATGCCAAAATACACACCATTTCATCACTACCTATAAAACAATACAACTTTTGAGTTTGTTCAATAGCTGGGGATATCCCTGTTCTTGGCTCCTACCTATTTAACAATTTCTTCATTAATCCACTCAAGTTACATTATGTTTTGTTAAGCTGTGGAAATCATACAACTCATAAATCAGAATAGCGCACTGCGTTACCTCACAAAATCTCATTACTTTACACTTTATTTTGTTGTCAGCTGTCGATTTTCCCACTTCCTTTCCCTAATAAATGTTCTGAACGTTGATTGGTTGAATTAGAATTAGCTCTTGTTAAGCTGAGAACAATTAACAACAATACTTAAATAGTAATTCCATAGCTGGGTAGAATTGGCTAACAATTGATTTTGGGTTTTTTTCTCTTTGTTTTGGAGGAAGTATTGCAAGATACAATTAAGGTAACAAAGTGGAAGGAAGAATATTCGCCAATATATTGAGACCGATAAAAACAGTCTATATATTGAGACTGAAAAAATTGTTCCAAGATTAAATTACGGTCTAAGATTGCACCCTGGACCGAAATTTAAGTCCAAATCGATCTAGAAAAAATCCCTTATGAATCAACTGGGGGGAATCGGGCTTCTGGTGAGTCTCAACACTAATACATTTGTATTATGTATATTTTATTTCATGACTTTATGCATCGATGATCCATGAAATCAGATTTATTAGGAACAAAATTAATCTATCCTTTTTTTTAAAAATCATTCTCAGTTTTTAGTCGTATTTGCAATAATAGTAGTTGTTAATTAATTACTGACTTCCGTTATTTATTTATTTCTTCAATGGTCATGAATTGACCACACTCATTTGTAATACAGGTTCTTGTATATATAATTGTCTTTCTACTTACAATAAAGAGGAAATGCAGCCAACTATGACTGCAGGAAAGAATAAGAAGTTGTCGTCTTTATTTTATATTGTTGTTGTCCGTGACTAGCGTTCTCTTAAACAGGAAACCATACCACCTCCTCCTCCCCTTACCAGACCATTTTATGTATAACTATCTTATAAAATTGAGATTGAGTTTTGTGTGTATTTGTTGGAGTTGAAATGTTTGGGAAAAAATATAAAAAGGGATTCTGTTTAATCAACCATTACTTCCTTTCAAATCCTAATGCAAGTACTTCCCTGGTTTGTTTATCCACACCAACAATAAAAAGTACATTTTACACATATATAAGTTTTTTTGTATCTGTGTTAGTGTTGACCTTATATATTCAGCCTAGTTCAGTATTAGAAACCAGTCCTATCGGTTATATATATATATATTTTTATTTATTTTTTTTTTTTTTGGGGAGAGGGAGGTGAATTTTTTTTAAATTTTAAGAGTTTCATTTTTCAGGAAAATAATTCTTCAAAAATCCAAAGCAACTCACAGAAAATTAAATTTTTTCGAAAAAAATTCAAAAATGAAACTTCAAATATTCAATTTTTTGAAAAAGAAAAATACTACTTCAAAAATCCACAGCCATTCACAAAAAATCTCAAAAATCCATAGTTATTCACAAAAAAAAAAAAAAATTTCAAGAAATAATTTTAAATGTTAAATTTTTTACTCTGCTGTATAATTTGCCCGAATGACGAAAAAAATTATAGAAAAGAGTAAGAATTAAAAATATTTTTTTCGGGGTGGGCTAGATCCCCTCAAGCCCGCCCAATACGGACGAATCTTGAAGACACAAATTGAATTTAGGTAGTATAACTTTTACGGATCTTAAAAAAGATTCGAGGGATTTTTCGGATCTTAAAAAGTATAGTAAAGTTATACTGAAACCTCGTTTAAAAAAAAAAGAGCAGATATTATCTATGGTATATCGAACGTAGAAGAATCCCTATCACTATTATTTTGTTGGTATTTAGAGCGACATTTACATAAACAGTTACATAGCGTTGTTATAATTTTAGTAATAACTTCTGATTATTTTCTAATACTAATAATATTGAGTTATTCATTGTTTTGGCATCTGTACTCAGTAAAAGTGTAACCTTAATTTGGATCTTACTTTATTTAGGCCCGAAAGTTATGTAAAATCCTCTTAAAATACAAGATTTAAAAATTTATATTATCCGATTTACTTTAATATTTACGTCTAAAGGTGGTCCGGCCAGTATCCGAAAAAAATTGAATCCATTTTATTTTTATGCCTTACTTCCCTTTCATATCCCATTTTAATATTCATCGTTGGGGTATATAAATAATAAGAACACGTGTATGAAATCTCGATCATATTAATTGCAGAAAACTATATCATAAATTATGAATTGACATAAAAGGCGAAGCAGAAACATGAGACAAGCACACAAGATATTTCCATCTCTGGGGTGGAACCCATGAAGGAAGTAACGGCTGAGGGTTAAGTATGCACAGTCTAGCTGGATGCACTTCTGTGAATTTAGCAAAGAATTATTATTGTTCCAATGTGAACTGACTTGGTTACGACTTACTTTCTTTTTGAATGCATATATGTCTTATATAGGCACATACATCCACTAGTCTGTAAGATTTAAAGACGTGTGTTGCAAAGCATTTACCTTAGGGTTCTCATGTGAATCATTATATTTGATCACTCTTTGAATAGAAATTCGACACTGTTTTGCACACGTAGTATTTGATATGTTGGTAGTAGGGTGGCTTTTATTTTCTTCTTACATAATCCATGTTTTTATTTTCATTCTCTCACCCTCTCTATCTGTTCTAAGAGTGAAAATGTACCATAAGTTGTAAATCCCTTAACGTTTCCGTACAATTTTATATGACAACAAAATCAAACGTAGAATAAATATAAATTTATCCACTACTGAGAAGAGAAAAAAAGTGCACCAAATATATTAATGGTTCGTTTTCTAGATAAATTACTTTCCAACACAAATAATATTGATCATATTAAAAAGGATTTAATATTGAATCTATGCAAGCAGAAAAGGGACTGTTAGATGTACCTACAAGAATAGTCACGTGGGCATCCGCTATCCAATCAAAACCAGATAGGATTTCAAATTATAAACAGTTAAGAGGAAGTCAAATTTCGCTCGAAAAATTCAAATTTACCTGTTAAATCATTTTCTTATGATATAAACTTTGCTTTGAGCTTTGGATTTTCACATTTGATAATATTTTCAGTCAGAACTAAAATGACCACTCGGTAGGCCTCTACTTAATTTCTAATTGAATGGTCTATCTCCATTTTTTCCCAAGTTAGGGTCGATTATGCATTTTCAGAATTTTGTGCTACCTTTATTTTTGATCTCTAAAATTTAATGGTCAATTTGACCATAAATATAATCCTCGTACCAAGTTTGATGAAAATCGGCCCGTAATTTTTACCATAATTCTGCTAATAAACAGGGGGAAAAACATAGCTTCGTTACGGAGGTAATTATTGTTTAAAATCCTATTGAACTTGGTCACGATACTAGCGCCGTGTATCTGCAAACAAGTTATGCTGGACATTAAACAGTCACAATTGGCATCGAATAGATTTATTGTTACAGTTAAAGTTGGTATGGTACATAACATTATGTCATTGAAATTTTTTTCCCAATACATGAAGAAGCGATTAAATATTAATGTTATTTCCAAAATATTTTGCTCGGGGCCGTTGTATTATGAATGGAACCAACCAAATGGACGGGCGAGACAAAATTAAAAGTGCAACATTTATTTTTAAGGTCCACCCTAGTAGGTAGTTATTATATTGTACATACATATATTGTGTGCTATGATTAAATTATTTATTATTTTTTTGCACATTCAACAGCCTTTTAGTTTTTTAGTTGTTTGAGGAAAAGTAATCATAATATATGTAGGAACATACTATATACAGCTATAAAGACATACATACACAATGTTAGAAGTCAATTGTTTTCAGATTTCCATTTTTACTCTTCTCTCCCCTGATTTCTCGGGGTTTTACACCTACGGGAAATCCCGGATATAAAGTATTTCATAACATAAACTTCATTTAATTATATACTAGCAGTAGTATCTGATATTGCCCTGAGTAATGAGGCGTCGAGGAACAGAAAAACCTTGCTTTATTAATACAGAAGATAATTTTGAAGAAATAACTCTCCGTTTTTTCATGAGTAGTGTGGAAGATCGTGTGGATTTTGGGCATCTCAAAAAAAAAAAAAAACGAAAATCAATATGGTAACCCTGACCATTTAAATAATAGGAGGGGATGAAGGAAATTAACAAGGACATATGTAAGAATTAGGTACTCGTATGCCTATCCTCAATTCTATTCTGAGTCAAACAAGGACTTACAATTATAACTCCGCAACAAATCCTCCGTCTTTCTTGTGTACACACTAATCTTGAAACAGGTTTTGAATATTATTGAATGTAGTTGAAAAGGAAGTTTACTACTTAGGAGTTGAATGTTTAATCACAATGGCTAAGTAAAATAAAATTAATCTTTCTTCAGGTTACCAATTCCAAAAAACTTACGTCAGCTGAGTGATGTATCTCCATTTAATCCAAAGTTATGGTAAATTATTGATTTTTTTACGTTTTGTGTTACCTTGACCTCTCAAAATTTATTGGCATCTTAACTGTGACCATATATAATCTTTGTACAAAGTTTGATGAAAATTGATCCATAACTTTTCTCGTAATCTTGGTAACTAAAACTAACAAACAGTGTAAATAGTGTCTAACGTAGTACTAAAATGTTTTGAATGATGTAACCAATGCACAATTAGAGAGGATGATGATAAAATGAGAATGTATGAGACAAATTAGCTTAAAATCTTGTTTTTCTTTTCGATAGTATGAAAATAAATACTAAAATTTCACAGTTTTTATGAGAAAGAGAGCCTTTAAGAACACATAGGTTACACAATATTGTTATTTTGATTCATCATGATTTTCAACCTGTATTTGTATTACAAATAATAATGGTTTTTATAACTTCTATAGAGTCAAAAAAGAAGAGTAAGAATGATTTTCTTTTTCTCCAACATTCAAAAAAGTATAATTTCTCCTCCACATCCGAAATTATAATTCTATTTATTTATTTTTCTACTTTTAAAATAAGTTTCATAACAAATACCTACATAAATAAGAAATGTGTGTGTGTGTATGGTTAGATCTTGTAAATGTTTAACAATCAACCTCTTGTGGTTTACTTTCCTCTCTCTTTTTCTCAACCCTATTGACATTATTATTTACAAAGGCACGACTAAAACTTTTTTGACGAATTTCTGAAAATAAAAATGTATTGTTAAAAAACTTTTAGTGGTCACAATTTCGAAATGAACAATTTTCTATGTTCAAAACTGTGTTTTTTCTATAATTTTTTTTTTTTTTTTGTCAAACTGATTAAAAAGCTATGGATGATATTGACAAAAAAAACTTTCATAGTCAAAATTGGGTTTAAAAAATTCAAGCTCATTTTTTTCTTTTCCGAAATATTTCTCGTCAAATTTTGTCCTTTTTCTAAAACTTTAGATGTCAAATCTGGCATTTATAAATAAAGACACAAAGGAAATGTATAATTACTGATTACTTGCTAACTCTTTCATTTTGAGTAAGGGGGTATTTCATTCCTCTATTGATATTTTCAATAGTATCATTTAGTGTTGTGCATTGATTTGAAAATACTAGACAGTTCTAACAGGGTTATACGAGGGTGGTCTGAAAAGTTTCCTAGCTCAACCTGAAGATGGTAGCGCTCGTACATACAAGCAATATATAGCATCTGTTGACAGTTACTCACCAAAGTTTCAGCCATTTTGGACGCTTAGTTGTTATGTAACAGTCGTTTGGGTGAGTTGATGTGAGTGATTTTGTGAAAAACAAATCTGAATGTTTTATTTTATTTATCTCTGTAACCTGTCCAGTCTGTAACTTGTTTGGGAGAATTGTGTAGATTTTTTTAATTAAGAGTGCCGTCATCTTCATCCGTAGTCTTAACTTTTAATTTAAAGATCTGGTAATCAAAATCCGTCTTGATCTAGTCCCAATGATATTTTTTTATGATTAGAAACTTGAAAAGATAAGTTTTTTTTTGTGAAGCTCTTTTTTATTATCACGGTGACATTTATATGTTCTTGTCGTTTCTTTTTTAAATTCAATGACTTTATTATTAGTGTGTGTGTCTTTTTTTGTTTATATATATGTATAAAATAAATTTTCTAATTATTTTTTTATCACGTTCTTTAATAATAATAAAAAAATATTTTTTTTATTTCTGACATTTCATTCAAACACCAACAAAATGCCTATTTCTTATAATCAATTGTAGGTTACCACATCTTTCATGCGTGTACACCTAATAAAGTATAGACCATATATTTCTAAAGACTTGGCATATTATAATTTCTAAAGCTCAACAACTCTAGCAATCAAAATAAAGAGGTTTTGTGATTTAAAATGTGTAATGTTTGCAGGAGTGAAAATAATGTGATAAATTAAATTTTATCTTCCCTAAACATGAAGCATTTTAAATCACAGAACCTCTATTTTTTGACAGGGAAAGTTATTGAAGTTTGAAGATTATAATATGCAAAATTCTTAGAAATCAAGAGCGTTTACACTTGATCTTTTCAAAATAGACATTTTTCTTCAACCATTGGAAAATGGGAGTGATGTCATTTTACTCAATTCCTTCAAGAGAAGAAACAAAGAAAAACAAGCTAAATTGAATGTGTGATTTTTCAATCTGTCTAGAATTCTATGGTTTGACGTAAAAAGTCAAATTTGAGTAGGGAATGTGGAATAGTTTTGCAGGCAGCTTGGATTGTTTTTATTTATTTCCCCTCTAGAAGGAATGGAGTAAAAATGACGTTGACTCTTTTTCTTTTCTTTTTTTACCAATCACACCTTTTATATTACCCTCATGTGGGAATTTCCATTCTACCTCATTATTCCATATAATAGATACAGTGCTCTAACTACGGACAGGGAGGGCAAATGATAAGAATAAACGTGAATTCTCCGTGTACTCATATGGGAATTTATTATCGCATTGCTCTGACATATCAGTGCTAGTATAACATTAGGAAATAATAACATTGCTCCATCAAAAACTGTTAATAATGCTAAATCAATGGGAGTCCTGAACGTATTTCTTTGCAACCTAGATGATACCATCTGGGGACCTCATTTTACTTGCTGGGTTAAATTTTGACGCGTAAGTGAGGAGAAAACGGTCATTTCAAAATAAAAGACTGCTCGACTTAAACTGGGACTAGAATAGAGGGGACTTACCACTCTATCTACAGTTGGTAGGAAGAAAAAAAAAATTAAGTATGAATGAAAATAACTAAAGAGTTTGGAGAACATGTAGTAGGGATTTGTAGCTTATTGTCCGTGAAATTCGATGAGTCAATTAAAAATTACCTACCCAAAATGATTAAAAATTATTTTGCACAATTATTTTTATTTTTTAATTTACATTTATAATTAATATTTTCTTATTTTCCTACCAACTGTAGATGAAAAAGTAAGTCCTTCTTTATTATCATCTCAGAATTAGATAACAAATATAACAAGAAAAATGACAAGATAAATCCATGGACCGTGGGTTGTGCCACTGTTTACGTACGAGTGATAGATGTGGATACACACCTTAAGACTAGTACCTTCAATCCCCTTCCATAAAACAAGGACTGCTGATTGAGGCCCTCAATTAATAATGTAATATAGTATGATTAAGTAATCCCTTGCTCTTTTGACTCTTCCTTAATAATTGTATTAAACCCTATTTGAATATTTAATTGTAAGGAGTAGTAGCTGTAACAATGTATGCCACCCCGGAAGGAGTTTTTTTAAATTTATATTTACCGCAAAATTAGTATGGTAATTATTAAACAATAAATATAAATAAGTGTATTATATATTATTACATAGTTGCTTGCCTCTATGTATGTATATCTATTAGTGTTGGGATTCAATCTGAAAATCTTATACCGTTATGATTTTTAGTGGACCGAACTAACTCGGTCTTTTAAAAAAGTTCTATCTAGAACCGTCCCTTACAAAAATAAGAAGAAAAAAAAATCCTGGATACTAAAAAAAGTTACCTCTTCCACGAATCGAAACTCTTGGATCACAACAATATCTACTTCTCGAAACCAAATAAAGGGATTTTTAAACATAGTTTGTATTATAGATGGGTTAGTCTCTGGAATTTCATACCTCTATGCTTTCGTCAAGGAAGTAAAGCTGACCTCAAACTTTTAGTGGACCGAACTAATTCGGTTCTATGATAATTAAGATCCAATAATTTTGGTCTAGATAGCTCTCAAAGAAAAAATGGGTCTGGATGGGTCTCATTTAAAATTCGGTGAAGATCTACTCATATTAACCTCATATGAAGTTAAATGTTTTGCATTAGTCATATCTGTACAGCTCTTAAATCAGAATAGGTCACGGCGGTACCTCATCAACACAAAAATGTAGGGTGTATTTTGTTTTTTGCTTCTTTTCTCCTAATCATTGTTCTGAACGTTGATTGGCTAAATTCAAATTATTTATTTTTAAGTTGTGAACCATTACCAACAATCATTGAATACTAATTCCATTGTTGGGAAGAGTTGGCTAACTAATAACGGATTTTGGAACTTTTTTAATGTTTCTTTTTGGAGGAGAGATTGCAAGCATAGGCACTTGTATGCAATGTATACTTATACATTGCTTGAGTGCGCTGGTATCGAGTAAGTTCACTTCAACTACTGTGTTCATAAGTTATGAAAATCAAGAAAAAATACGAAATAGACAAAATGTTTATTTATAAATATATCATAAATCCCTCAACAACAACACACGTCAACTTAAGTCGATAACAACCTCCTCAAAAAAAAAAAAGAAAAGAAGTGATTGCGAGATACAATAAAGGTTAAAGGATGAAAATCGATACATAGATTATGACCGAAAAAATAAGTCCACCCACGATTTGCAAATGATTAAATCTCTGTCTATGGTTTGTCCCCACCCCCTTTTTGAGAAGTGAAAAATTTACTAGCAATTTATACCACAGAATATAAACTACCTATGTACTTGGTATATATACGGAGATATTTGATTGGCTTTGATTCGGAGGGAAACCCATATACAATACCGTTTTGTCCAATCAAAAACAAGGACATAAAGCGTTTTACGAAATATGTCAAATAGATCAATTGGTTCTGGAATTGAAATTGTGTTCGGGGCTTTGAAATTTCTGGTTTTTTTTTTAAAGATCTTTTAAATTAACCCGTAAAATTTGTTTTCAATGTCTAATTGACGTATGAGGAGTTGATACAAGGTAATACTGTTGATTTGAAGTCAGACTACATACAGGATACCTTTTACTAGCCTGACTGGTTTTTTTACTAGCCACGGGCTAGTTTGTCTGTAGAGCCCTTCCCTGATTACATCACCATTATATAATTTTTTCCCTATGTGGCAAACATATTCCATCTCCACTAATATCTATCTATTTGCTATACACTTCTTATAGCTAAACAATGTATTTTTGTTCAAACACGCATACTAATGAATCCCTTTTAAAAATCCTTGATTCTACATATATATTTGTCAAATGCATCACGCAACCCTTCTTTTTATTAATGTATATGTATTTATTTTATGTTTCAGTGAGTCTGAGGTCTTTGAGCATCCCCTTGGCTCTCCATCCCCACATGAAAGTATTCATCAATTTGACGTGAAGGAATTTGCTTCTAAAGTTCAGAAGTTTGAAGATCTCATACGGAGTCTTAAATATTACTACGAGGTTTGTGAAATAATGTTTTTGTTTTTCCCACATCTCTCACAGCGCTTTTCTACTAGCCCCATTTTTATGTATTCGATGGTATACCTATAATAATGATAATGAGACGACGACCTAGTTTGCATATCTTACCCCTTTATCTTCTTGTCTATATTTTCCATCAATGAAAGTGAAGAGTATTATTTTTTAACGATGAGGAAGAACACATCTCATTTCTTTTACTTTTAAATTTCTTTCTTCAACACAAAAGCAAGCTGAATGATTTTTCTCAAAATTGAGCATGGATTACATTAGTAGTCTTACACAAAATATCGTCGAGTTCCATCCAGCCAATGAGTTTTATTAATCCTTTGCAGGTCCCTCAAATTCCAACTAAACTACCCATCATTGATCAGCAGAATAAAAAAATGAGCCATTGATATATTTTATTTAAAAGTTGTCATATAGGGTGAATACAGGTCTCTTAAATCAAATGATGGTTATAAACTACATCTAAAAATATAGGCTATCATAAATCATCCCACAAATTCGAATACGTTGTCTATTAAATATAAATAAATATATAAGGTAAAATAATAAATGTGGATTTTTTCAATTTCTTAAGATGATGAATTTTATGTTGACGCATCATATACCTATGTTTGGTAGGGAAGTTTGTTTTTCAAGGGCTATCGAGCTTTGTTAACACCTAAAAAGCCATTTTAATCCCTTTAAACTCAAAGGGGGAATATCCAACATAAGGAAATATTTAACACTATATTTGGATCCTTCCTTGCTAAAAATGAATAAAGCAAAAAGGATGCGTCCTATACACAGGTCATTAAAATTCCTTACATCATTTCCTTGTTTCTAAAGGGGGACTTCAGTAATAACTTTTATAGGTTAGATAAATGTTTAATCAAGCTTATTTAATGTAAAATAAATAATTAGGCATTTGTCTAAAATCTTGATTGACTAAATAAATTATTTTGCTCAAACAAGATGTACGAAATCAAAACAGGGTGGTTACTAGGATTTTTGACAAAATGAACAAATAACTTCTTTTTTTATAAATGACTAATTTGGGAAAAAAACAATTTGTGGAAAAATTATAAAATTAAAATATTTTTTGGGGGACAGACAAGAAAAAAATTGGACTGTGATCAGTCTTTTTTGACTTTTTGACAATATGTGACAAATAATTCTTTTTTTAGATAAGACAAAAAAAGACTTTAAGGAAATATTTTTTGAATTATTATTTTTTTAAACTGCCAGTTGTCTGTTTATTTATTCGAAAAACAAATTTTGAGAAATTACCTATTGGACAAAAACAAAAAAGGTTTTTTAAGGAAGGCACAATTTGGAATAGAGAAAACTCTAAATTACACAATTTTGCCTACAACGAAAATGTAATTGACTAAAAAGAGTTTTTTTTTTCTACAAATTTGACAATAATTTACAACTAAGGGTTTTAAAAAAAAAAAAAAAGATCCATTGTAAACCAAGGGAATTTCGTCTAGGTTTTTTTCTTACTACACATGGCCACTTTTCTAGAGCGAGTGAATTCAAAATTCTAAAAAATCGACAAACAACCCACCCTAATGTTGGTACATATAAGTAACAACATAGTATGTTAGTCTGTACACCACAATAACGACTTCTTATTTATTTGTCTCTTCGTATGTACAAGTATACATTATGAGAATTATTTCCCTGGAAAAGTTGAGGTAGGAGAAAATCTTAAATCATAATTATCCCGCTCCACCTTCTCTTTCTCTAAAAAAATAAAACAAAACAAAAAGAGGATTCGTGAGCAATTACCCCCTAAAAACATCGGAAATTACCAACTTCCCTCTTGTAATTTTTATTTATTTTTTGACAGATAACCTATTTTCTCTCTCTCTCCTTAAAAAGAGGAATTATGTACACTACTTAAATTTGTAATAATGTTTTGTAAACATATAGAAAATCTTTAACATTATCAAAAAAAGGAGAACACCCCAATTTATGTATATGACTTGTACGAGTTGCAACTTGTATAAACAAATTTTGCAGTTTATTCGTCATAAATGCATCATTTAATTAGCACATTGATCATTTTAATTACCAAGTCGGTTAATGATACTTTCATTTTAATCTATTCAAATTAAATGGTTTTTATGTATTTATGAGTAATATAACTCTGGGCATTTGAATTTTATAATTTGCCACAAAATACTTATATGATAGTAATTCATGGGCATCCGCAGGATTATATTTATGATTTTTTTTTTTTGGGAGGGGAATTTCAAAATTTACAGCTATTAAGAAAAAAAAATCAAATATTAAAGTCTGAACATTTGAACTTTATAATTTGCCACAGAATATTTATATAATAGTAATTCAGGGGCGTCGGCAGGATAATATATAATTATAATTTTAAGAGGGTTTGGTTTTGGGATTTTATTTCAAAAAAATTGCAAAATTTATTAATTTTGAAAAAAAAATCCAATATTAATTTTTTTTTCAAAAGTCCACAGTTATTAACAAAAAAATATTTTTTTTTTGCAAAAAAAGAAAAATTGAAGCACGTATAGCTATTCTCAAGAGAGAAAAAATTTAAAAATCCACAGTTGTAAACAAAAATTAAATTTTTTTGCAAAGAAAAATTCTAATATTAGTTGTTTAATAAAAAGAAAAAAATCATTAATTCAGGGGGGCTACAGCCCCTCCAGCCCACACCCTGCCGACGCCCCTGTAATTTTTATTAAAGCACGTGATACTGGCCTTGAGAGCTTTGGTACTGCTGTGGCGTGTTTTGCAAGCCTGCCTCTCAATGTGCGCCCAGATGCTGAAATCCAAGGGGTTCAGGTCGGGGGAGGAGGGGGCCAGAAGTCCTTAGGCCAGAATTCCACACTCTCCTTCAACCACTTCTGGGTGTTCTTGGCTGTGTGTGCGGTTGCTTGATCTTCTACTTAGTGGCCTTGGCGGCCTTTAAGACAGGTCTCCTACTTCGAGGCTTGTCTTCAATGCCTTCCCCCTTGCCCAACCTCCTCTTGATCCTGCCAATGGTGCTGGTGGCCTCAGAGATCTCCTTGTGGCTTATTCCTGGACGAAGCAGAGCAGCTACTTCATATCTTTTAGCCTCTATGTCAAAAACAATTATGAATTTCGAAATGTTATTGAAACAAAACTTGTTAATCGGAAAACGGTTTTTAACTTTTATTTAAGCAACATTTACGTAAAAAGTCTCTGAAACCTCGAAAAAAGCCATCGAAGGTACCGGTCAAGACTTTCGGGACACCTGGTAAACTATCCATGGAATGTTAAATTAGCACATTACCTTCATAAGTTGCAACCTGAGCGCAACACGTATATCATATATGCAGGGTAATATTTTATAGCTATATTCAAGTCTATTATAGGCTTATTATTCAAATTTTAAATCTATGGGTTAGAACCTTTATTTTAATAAGGGACTTTTATTGGCCCCCATTTTACCACTTTGAAATAAAATCCATCATTGGCTCATTTTTTTATTGTAAGGAGTAATTATGGTTAATTTAATTGCAATTTGAGGTCCCTTTAAATGGTTAACAAGAATAAACCGTTGATAGAAATTGACTTTAATTCGTCGAAGAATATAAATGTAATCTGTACTTAATTTTGAGAAAAATCATTCAAGTGTACTTTTGTGTTGATAGGCTAAATTTTTAAATACAGTCCGTATTAATATACACATTTTACTCATGCTTATTTTATTTCTACTCTCAACAGGAAGTACTTGGTCAAATGGTCATTATAAAGCTTCCAAATTCCCTCTTAATATGTGAGGATCCCCCGACCAAGGATTCCCTTGTGGAAATGGACAGACTTCTACTTCTCATCCTAGGTGCTGCTGTACAGTGCTCACAAAAGGAAACAGTCATTCAGTGTATCAAAAACCTTCCCGTAGCTGTTCAAGAAGCCATAGTTATTAAAATTAAGGAAGTCACCGATAACCCCACAAACGTTTGGACTTCAGAACTAAATGACCCCTCGTCCTTAGTACCCAATCAACGAGATCTCATGTACGTCCTTCTGGTTTCTCACGTTAAGAAACTGGTCAAGGAACGGGATGAATTTGCTCGACAAATGGTGGGCCTATCTGCTTCGGCTAAGGTGAAGAAACTCCGATCAGAATGTGAAAGAGGGCCAGAAGATGGGGATGGACGGGGTGGAGGAGGCAGTTCTGGGAATAGAAGTATGCTTATGACAAGTGAAATGACACATAAGGCACTTGAAATATTTGAATATAAAGCCAAGATTCGAAAATTGAATCAGGAGTTGTAAGTATTATAATAAGTAGCGGATCTATAATTGCTTCCTTTATTATGTGTATAAAACCTAGATTGGTATGCTAAATATGGAAAATAAAATGTGGTTCCATTAAAATGTCGTGTATACGTAAGCAATCATGTAGATAGAGGTCATTAAGCTGAATAGTTCTTGTCGGAACTCTTCTTCTCGGAAGTCATTTATGTTCTAATATTGAACTTTAATTATTTTATTTTATTAAATACATATTATATATATACAAAAATGAGATTTTATCCGTCAGCTTTTTCCTTATGTATATATAACGAAAGTATAAATACATGTATACTTGTAGGTATGACATCACAGTAGGTACGGGTCACTTCCTTGTAGTAGATCGTTAAAATGGACCAGATTTCAGAATCCATTGGATTTAAAAGCTAAATAAATGAGTCTCATACCACTGTTGCATTATATGGGATGTGTAAGAGTGAGTAGTGCCCTGGCAGTCCTTATTAATTCGGTCCAGTCTTAGGACCGATCCTTAAGACTATTAGTCCTTCGGCCTGTCACTACTAGAACTGATAAAAAAAAAAAAGTTGAGTGACGTCATCAAGGCCCAAACCTTATAAGCTTTTAGGACAGATATGCAGGACTGAATTTGACTGTACGGAGACTGAACTACCGTCTTCAGTTCTAAATAAGGATTGCTACAACAGTAAGAGTGGGCACCATCTTGTTGAAAGGTCCAAGTCTCTTACCTGAAGTGGGAATTGGCTCATGGCTGGAGACTTTTTTCCAGGATGGTGGTTGAGGCTTTTAGTTTTAAACCCTGAGTGCAACTCATGGCACCCTATACCATCACTGAATCTAGTTTGTGCATTAATAGATGGTAAAGGGTGAATCAGAACTTTTTTTTTTGACCAAAATCTAATCATTTTGAGTAAATAAAGATTAGCAAGCTTTAGGAACAATTCTTCAATAATGTATCACAAACAAATTTAAAGTTTAGGGCGCACCCTGTGTGTTTGTTTTAAACGTTTTCCTCTTAATTTTTTTATTCAAAGCCAAGAAATCGAGAAAAATATCTAAGGTTTTGAAGGATTTTTATTTTCAATCAAGCTTATGATGATAATTAAAAATACGTTTTTATTTATATTGAAATACCCATTTCAGAAATGATAAGAACGAGAGTTTAGCTGAAGCCTCAGAGGATAATCAAACAAAAACACATCAAATTCGAAAACTCAAGCAGGAGGTGAGAGCTACCTGAATCATTTTTGTTTTTATATAACTTAATGATACCTCCTCTTTCTTACAGAATTTACAATTGGTACAAGAGGCTCGAAATTATAAGTGCCACCAAGATGAGCTTGACATACTTCAAGAGAGAGCTGCGAAGGTGGATAAGTTAGAAGCTGATATTCTTGTCTACAAGGATAAGGCGAATCAGCTAGAGTATTGCAAATCTCGTTTTGAAGACTATAAAGAGGATAATCGTATACTCACTGAGGCAAAGGTCATGCTTGTAGAGCAACTTGAGCAAGCACGGACCCGTTGCTCTAAGATTTTCTCTTTGGAGTCTGAAATGTTACAATATAAGTCCGAGATAAATAACCTGAATATGGTTATAGAAAATGATAAAATTAAAATTAATGATCTCATAGAAGAAAATATGAGCCTCTCTCTCAATACGAAAAACTCTTTGTCTGAGTCTCAAAGTCTTTTAATTGAATTGCAGTCCCTCAAGAATTTAGGTATAATGTTCTTTGATAATAATTGGGATACTATTTATATATTTATTATCGTATCTTGTTTCTTATAGATACGGATTCTAATGTTCTTGCTGAACAATTAGGGAAGGATCTACCCAAGATACATCGTCTTGAAATAGAAAATCAACATCTCAAAACCGAGCTGGAGAAACTCCAAGTGGAAGGATTCCATGCACTCTCGGGCAAAATCCTAGATTTGGAAAAAGAGAACAAAAAGTATTCATTGGAAGTCACTCATCTCAAGGAGAGAATCAATAGAGAAACTGATGAATGTGAAAAATTGGAGAAAGAGCTAGTTCATATGAAGGATAAATGTAAGCAGCACAAGGGTGTCATTGGAGGCCTCAAGGAGTCTGAAGAGCAAATCCGAATTGAAAAAGATACGGAGGTGGAGAGTCTTAAAAGTCAAATTTCTTGTTTGAGAAAACGTCAAGAACAAAGTCAAAATGAACAAATCAATCTTCTTACGGAAGAAAACCAGAAGCTAACCAAAGTAAGACCTTTAATTATTTTGTTTCCTCATACTTACTTAGCAATTGTTTTTTTATCAGCTCTTAGAATTTAATCAAAATTTAGTTATATTCTTAATTGCAATAAGTCTAACAAGGATAAAAATATGTTCATGATACTTTGATTAATTTTATTATTACTTGGAGGTATTACGATAATGTAGATCCTTTTATATATTATTAAGTTCGGCAAAATATACATTCTTATTGCTTGGTTTCAATTCGATACATTTATGCACTGTTAGATACTTATTAAAATGGAGAAGGAAATGAACATCCAGAGCCTGTCTTTTGTCAATTTGAAATGACTTCCTTGATTACAGTAATCCCCTTCACAAAAGCATATCTCACTCTGCATTCTCACACGAGGTCTACCCTTAATTGCAGAAGTTGATAATACCTCATTTAGGAAATACGCATCCTTAACGAGGTGTTCTGCATGTTTTTCGTCTCTTTCGATTGGAGATACCCAACATCTCCGAAGTGTATCATATCTATACGATTGGGCTAATGGGATATACGTAACATTATTATTAGTAGTAATATTTATTTTCGGAACCAAGTCATGTCTTACCTCTTAGCTCCATTTCCATTAAGTCCTTATCCCCACACCCTTTAGTTATTTTAATTTCGTATCCTGACACAGATGGACTTGCAGTAGTTAAATTGACTTCTACTATTGAAATTTTCCCAAAGCAAGAGGACTCATTCATGTTGTTTTTGACTTCACAATCCACAGTGGATTCATCGATATCAAAGGCACCTCTCTGATCCTTGTCTTTTAAATAGTTGGTGCTTTTCGCTTTGGTGCATGTGGCAGGATGATTAATATCGAAGTCTTCTTGGTGTTCATGAGGAAGTTTAATAGGCTTTGGCTTCTTTAAACCACTTGCGTTGGGTCCATATCTATGGATTTAATTGAATATATATTGAAAAGGCAATAATATTACTGGTCATTCTGTTTATGTAAAATAAATTTAGAGTGTCACATATTTCGAACCTATTCGAAACTAAATCAAGATACGTTAATAATTAAGATTATGAATAAAAATCATTAATAACACTTGTATTTTCACTCCATTACTGGGAACTGGTTTATATCAGTCAGTTGTTTCAGCTCAAATTATCTTTTCATGTGATCCATCAAATTTTGCAACAGTTTAATTAATCGGATTTAGCATAGAAACATAGAAAACATTTTGATTTAGACATGATAAGCTTTAAAGTATAGATTTGTACCATATTTAATTTCTATTCAGGTCACATGTACTCGCACCAGTGTCGCCAGTACCATAGGAGCTATTAGCCAGAGTAATATTTCTATGTTTAAAAAATTAAGCATGCTTGACTATGACTTCCCTATTATCTAATCCCCCTATCCACTGGCAAATACATTCCGCCACCGCTGACTTGACTCAAAATAACCAAAGGCCTGTTTTGGCTATTTTAGAAGCATGTAGATTAAATAACTTGTTACAACTGACCCCTTTGTACAATATTTCAAATTTATCCTCAATTAATTTTGCTAGAAAAATGAATTAAATCATAATAAAATACTCTAAAAATTCAAATGACTTGTTAAAGCGGGGGGGAAAAATATATTAAAACTTACATTATTCCCAAATATCCCTTTCTGAAAAATTGTTAATTACACTATGCAAAAAAATTAAGGTCTTATTATTATTATTATTTAAGCCGTAGAACACAAATAGACCATTAAAACTTTCAATATTTATAGGTTTGTCCTTTAAAACCTTTTTTTTTTAAATCAAGTTTTAAGGGTATAAATACGATTCAGTGCCATATTTCGACATGGAAGAACTATATAAATGAAAATCAAAGTAAATAACTGATTGATACAAAAATTTCTGCATTTGAAAAAGGAATTATTTATTACTGTATCTGGATAACAATTAATAAAAAATGTATATAACCACCAAAAAATCTAGTAAAATGAAGGACCTTACTCAGAAACTTTTTCTTCAAGTGCTTTATATCTTAGCTGAAGTTATAGAATAGACCTTATATTTCAAGTTTTTTTAAGTAGCCTTTAAAAAAAGGTCGATTTTGATTTATCTTTGGTCAATTTAATTTTTAATATTTATTAATAAATTTAATTATAATACGCTGATTAGGTTGCGTGAATACAGATTACGATAGTAATCCGGGGGAGGAATTGTATCGTTTATTTTAATTTGTACTAAAATAATTTATAATAATAATTTAGATAATTTAAGTATAATTTAATTTGGATTAAAACAAGTTTATAGATGCTTCATAATGAAAATAATTGATTGTTATAAACTCATAAGTGATTTTTTTTTTTCCCGGAATATTATTTTAATCTGTAATTTTTACCCAACTCCCTCCATGTGGACTTCCAGCAAACAACAAATAATGTTGTTTTCTTTTTAGAAAATATGTTTTTTTCTTGTTGTCCTTATGAAAGAATTTCATGACAATATTTCTTTTTATATCAAAAATTATCTTCTTTATATAATTTTTTCCCCTTGCTCCCTATGACATCATTTATGCCATTTTTCCATATTATTCAGATTTACGTAGTTTTATCCCTAAGTGGCCATTAGAATGTCCTCTTTAAAAATCATTTTCATCCAATATCTCAAAGAAATTTTGAAAAAAAAAGATTTTTTTTTTCCCACAATATTTGGTATCATACATACAATTGTAATGTAAATTTTGTGACTATACCTAGTTATATATATATATATCCAAGAAAAATAGCCTTTTACGACCGTTCTGTGTTGCAATTGTTCATTCCTAAGTATGTATGTAAATCATTTAATAGATTGTATCTAGTTGAATTAATTTATTTACAAGTTCATAATTGCAAAAAATAACAAAGTAAGTACATTTTTGATATGAGAGAAAAATAATTACTTTGTTTTTGAAGCAACAATGTCAACTATCATGCATGGTATAACTTTTTGAATTACACATAAATGTAATACATACCCTATGGTTAGACCAGTACCTAAACCCATTTCGAATCCTGTAAGGCTAGAGGTTTTCCGTCCTTCATAACCACCGGAATCATATTTTGGAGGGCGTTGATATGATAAACGATGTCTTCTTTTCGGGGTGTAATCGTTGCCATCATCCGAATCCACTGCAGAGGATCCTCTGTAATAAAAAGATCAAATATTTTACAATCATTAGCCGATTGCTCACACAAAAGTATTGGGTTGGGGAAAAAGTAATGTCCCCACCCTTTTTTTAACTAAGTAAATCTTGTTCATTATTGGTGACCTCGAATCATACGATAAAGCGTTGTAAAGGTGTGAGTGTATACTACAAACATTTTTCAGGCAATATTGCGCTTGGCCTATTCAGTCTTGAATTATCGTGCTTCGAGTATCGAGGTCTCAAAGGAAGAAATTAGCCATATTTTACTACCTGAAAGGGAAAAACGCGTCGAAAGCGACCAAGAAAATTCGCAATGTATACGTTCGTGTTACACAACAGTGGTTTGAGCTATATTTTCCCCCATCTCAATTATGCCCTCTACTGTGAACAATTGAACATTTGAAGCTGGCGATTGAACAGAAGCGGCCAGCAATGGTAAAAGGAAGACATCATCAAGACAACACCAGTATGGGAAGTCCTTCTGCATCCTCCCTAAAGTCCGGATCTTACGCCAAGTGACTACCCCTGTTTCTGTTTATGGCCAATGCGCTTGAGTGTACAAATTTGGCCTCAATAGAGGCTTTTGAAAATTCGTTGTCCGAGTCGTTCGCCAATATGTACAAGGACTTCTACGAGAAGGGCTTTATAAAGTTGGAAGCTCTTTGGCAACAAGTTATCGAACAGAAGGGGACATACTAGGCTTAAATTGGATGATTGTAACACTTTTTATAAGTCATTGAAATAAAGCGAAAAATACAAAATTACTTTTCCCCAACCTATTAAAGAGGGATTGATGTATAACATTACCTATTTTGGAATCGTAGGGAATTCACGTTTTCTAAAGTCCAAAGGAAAATGATATAAATAAATCTATTCCACTTCATTTTCTACTCTTGATTCTATGTCTTGTCGTGTAAGACTGACTTGCCTTTCTCCCTCAAAAAAGCCCTTTATACTTTGGGTGTAGGAAGTTCCCTGCTTTTTCTCTTATCGAGTATTAAAGGACATAAATCAATAGTATACATACATAGCGGTAGTAGAAGTTTGTATATATGGTAATAATAATAATAACAATATATTTGCACGAATTTTTGCCGTCCTTATTTTGAAAGCGGAGGTGGTATGTTCATAGTGCCTTCTTCTCTCTGAAGCATGTTCATGATGACATGTGCAGCAGCCTCTACTTATTTAATTCCATTATATCGTGATATAAAACACTATTTTCTGAACCCCCATTTTCTTTATGCTTTGACCTCATTGTGGTGTATGGATGTATGTACCTATTAACATAATAGTCTTTCTTATTGTTGTTCTTTATGGAAGGAACTTGGGCCTTATGTCTTTGGAAACAACTAGTTGTATGTATGATCGATGATGACTGTCACATAGTTGACATGCTCTATCTTCATTTTTATTTACACCTTTCACCCTAGGGTATTTAGCACTCACTCTTACCATTGTAAATGACGCATATGCCTAATCAAATTGAAAGCCTTCATCCCTATTAACTTTGACCATCGGATTCTCATAAACCACTAAAGTTAGGTCAACAATTACCTCCGCCAACGAAGTTGACAGTGGTATTTTTGCCTCTGTTTGTTTGTTAGTCACCTAGACTACGGATCGATTTTGATCAAACTTGGTACGAAGACTATATAATGACTCAAGTAAGAGCCCATTCAATTTGTAGAGGTCAAGGTCAAAGTAACATAAAACGTAAAATATACATAATCGACCATAACTTTGATTTTAGGCGGAGGTTTTACTCTCTACTGAGTTCCCATTCTAGTTATTTTTGAAAGAGATTCACTTTAGATACAAATATATTTTACAAAATCCCCCCCCCCCACCTCCTAAGCCAACATTCCCTCTACATGGCCCCTGAACGCTTGCACAACAAAATCTTTGGACATATTGGCCCACTTCTTCTCAACTGTTGCTTTGAGATCTGTTAAACATTTTTGTAAGGTGTCGTATAAGTCTTCTCCAACCCCACTCACAGTATAGTCGAGAGGCCGATATGTCATATGAGGAGTAGGGGTGTCAGCAGGGGGTGGGCAAAAAAAAGGAATTTTTTCTTTTTACTGGAACATTTAATTTTTGAAATTTTTTCCCTATTTTTTTTTATTTAAAAATAAATCAAAACCCACAAAATTAATATAATCCTGCAGACGCCCCTGATGAAGGAGGCCACATTTGCCATTTGCGGAATCCTCCCAAGTTTTTCTTGCACCAATTTTGGACCTATAAGCTTCTGTGTGACATAGCTGACCATCCCAAGACCCATTACAGTCGATCGGATCGACTTGTAGCTATTTTGTAGGAATTTGCATGCTTGTCGTTGGCTTGACCTCTATCTTCGCTGATAAACTGGTCAGGAACTTATCAGTGCGTATTTGTTGTGCCCACACTACCAGGCCTCTCGTTAAAGTTTTCTCCACTCTCTTCAAGCAACTTGAAGAGAGGGGAGAAGACTTTAACACTCTCTTCAAGCATCTTGACAGTAGCAACAAGCTTCTTGGAGTAAGTATCTGCAGTTGAGAGTTGTGTTTCGAGAAGATCTGACATGTGCTGCCTCACGGACTCCATCTTGAACGGAGTTGTAGATGGAAAAAATTTTGAGGAATCAAAATGGTCAAGTTTGAAGTACTTCACACGCTGATATCATAAAAAAGATGCGTTAGAGTAAGAAACAATAAAGATACAAGTAATCAAAGTGATATTTCTGTTTTACTTCCTGTGTGGAAGTACATATTTTGTAAATCCTGTCCTCTCAAAGCCCTTAGTGACAAAAGCTCAAAAAGGGAGATGTTTATGTATGTATGTTTTGAAGCTGTTTAATAGACCATGCATAAAAATATGATAAAAAGGATTTTCTACCTTTATTATGTCTCCTAATAATAAATGATAAATTGTGAACATCATCAAATCTTTTATAAAAGCAAATGGCACATAAGTCAATTATCCATTAAATCGCATTAATGCATGCCATAACATACTAGAAATCCAGTATTTTTTTATAATTATATGTACACTGTGAATCATTCAGTTTGGATTTAGTTATCATAATATCTACATTGATCAAAACAATAAAAAACTTAGAATAAGAAATAGTTTTGGCATGAGGTATCAAGGTGTCAACCCCATCTAATAAATCAAAATATCAAATGAGATGCAGGGGTGTCCACAGGAACATAGATTTTTTTTTTTGGGGGGGGGGAGGTTGAATTATTTTTCCAAAAAAAATCCAAAAATTAAAATTCAAAAACGATAGCTATTCATAAAAATTATTTTTTTTGAGAAAAAAAAGTCAAAAATCCATTTTTATTCACAAAACAAAATAAATTTTTGGGAAAAATAATTAAAAATATTCAAATTAAGAACTTTTTGCTACAGCATCTACGGCCCAGTAATTGATGACATAATTCCATGAAGTAATAATTACCTATGTAAACAAAAATCCTCACTTACCAAAGATTTGATAAAGTATATAGGGTATCTTTCAGAGTATCCACAAAATAACATATATGTAACCAAAACCTTGTGTTTTATATATTGTTAGCCAGCTTCAAGCTTATAACAGATACTTATTTAAAACAAGAACCTTTGATATAGGGCAGTTTTAAATGAATATATGTGAATACAGTATTGTTCAGATATGGGATAAAGTCCTTATACTTAGAGATGGGATTTTTGAAGAGCGCAAAGAGTAGGTGGGAGTGAGACGTATGGTATAACTGAATTTGACCCTTGTCAACATCAACTATCTGTTCTATAATTTGGGGACAGGGGAGATGAAATAAATCACTGCTATAAAGAAGAACCTTCTACATTTAAAAAAGTATAAGTACAGGGAAAATATTATAAATATATATACATGCATAGGTTTTTATTTTATTTTGTTTATTAAAACGATGTACACCTAAGATAGGCAAAAATTCTTCTTGCAGAGTGTGATGTTAACACTTCATCGATCTATTAAAGAATGAATAAAAAAGAATAGAGGGCACGCAGTAACTGTTTTTCCCTTTTTAATCGCTAAACTGGGCCGGGGTTTTAGACAAAAATGTAATTCCCAAGTCTTTGCTGACAAGTCCTAGTAAATGAATATTTTCATCGAGTCCATTTTAAATTCTCAGAAATTAATTAAAAGATACTTTAAAGAATACTTTATATCCAGTGAAAAAATTGAAATAACTTTTGAGTTCCAAGTCTCGAGTACAAGTCGTGATGTAGATAGTTTCGTTATTTGACATTATTTAATTGGATGTTCATTTAGACTTAAGACTTTAATTTAATCTTTGTGATGATGAAATATTCTTAATCATCTTCTTTTTTTTTATTATAGGACATGACGGAAATACGTCGTAAAACTGCAACTCTTGAAAGCGAAAAAAAGAGAATTCAGAATGATTTGGATACTCTTAAAGAGGACTTCTCACTTGAGTCAGATAATTATAAATCAACCATCAAGTCATTGACAAATGAAGTCAATACCTTAAAGGAAAAAACTCTATCCCTGGAGATATCAAAGGAGGGATTAGACTCTGCTCAAGAAAACCTTCATCTAAAATACTCGAATTCTCGAATGGAAATAAATACTTTAATGGAAGAAGCGAGGAAGAAAGACTCTGAAATATCTTCTATATTGAGGGAAAGAAATGAGTTCAAGGCCTATCGCTCTAAATATGATGAAGTCTCAAAGTCTTTGGAAGAAATGAATTCTAAACATAAATCCCTTGAAACAGAGTTCAACAGAACCCAGAGACAAGTCCAGAATCTAAAAAATAAAGTGATTGAAGTCGAATCTCTTTCATCTGAGGTTGAACAAGAAAACAAAAAACTTACGAAGCAGAATCACAATCTAAAAGAGACTGCTAATAAGGTGAGTTCAAACTTTAATTAAACCTAATGGATTGTGCATAATTTTGATTCGGATAAAAATTTGTGATATCTGACGACATTTTATATACAGTTCCAAGAAAACCAAAGTTTATGGGAAGTTATTCTTAGACAATTATAAATTATAAAAAAATTCAAAAATTGATTGAGATTGCCACAGGGTACATTGCTACCTCACCAATAAGAAATATTTTAAATCTCAGAAAAAATTCTAAAATTCATAACTGTTCCCAAAAAAAAAAAAAAAAAAAAAAAAAAAAAAATTATTAAAATTTAATTTCAAATATTAAATTTTTTGGAGAAAAATTTCAATGAACCATACTATTCATAGAAAATTAAATTTTTTGAAAGAAAATTTCAAAAATTTAATTTCAAATATAACATTTTTTCAAAAAAAAAATTCAAATATTAAATTTTTGTACAAAAATTTCAAAAATCCTTACATGTCAAATTTTTTGGAAATAAATATTGCAAATATTGAATTTTTCTATTTTTTTTTTTTTTTTTAAATATTATGTTTTCTAGTTAAGAATAAAAAAATTGTTAATTCCGCAGAGGGAGGATCCAGCCCTCCCTCTGCGGACGCCCCTGTATTTATTCAATTTTCTTTACATATTTTTCCGACCCATAATAACTATAATTACTGAAAAATATATAGGTATAATTTTAGATTTTTATACACGTCATAAATTATATACTTCTTAACTAACTATATTTTAACATGAATTACTGATCATAAATAACTGTATTTTACCATGAATTAGAGTAGGTTTTCCCAGTGTTGCCCGGACATTAAGAAATTAAAATTAGTTCTGAACTCTTTTGCTTCATATAAAAGAAAATATAAAGAATTATTCTTATTTCTATTAGAGAAGAAACAATATTCAAGTTGAACTGTCGTTCGCTCAACTTTCTTATTATTGTCAAAATCCTTCGTCTTATTTTCTCTTTTTTTCACTCTCTCTCTCTCTAAACCTTAAAATCTCTTTTAAAAAAGTGTGCAACGAGAATAATTCTTCGAATTTAATTATCTTTATTTTTTGTTTTATATGAAGTAGTCATTTGTTAGTCAAAAAATTCGTTTTTAGAAAAATGCTGTTTTAAGGCCGCCATGGCAATTAAAGGCAAAATTATTGTTATCAAAACCATTTCTTGAATCTTAAGAATCTACATGAAATATTTCAGCAAAATCCATTCGTTAATTTGGTCATGCTTCCTGGGCACACATCCACACACAGATATTCGCATTTAATATACAGATTACTAATCATACATGAAAATTTAAAAAATTCAAAAGTTGATTGAAAAATATAACAGAATTCTTAAGGAATTTGACTTGATTTTGATTAAAAAATTATTTTCTATATCGATAAAGCAAAGCTTATATTTCTGTCTGTTTGAATATACGAAAATGAGTCACTGGAGGCACTGTATATAGTGCTTTTTGATGTATATCATAAAAATATTTTGATGTAAGAAATAACAATTCCTATATCAGATGGATTATTTTTTTTACTAAAATTTCAAGGAACATTAAAAAAAAAATCATCTGATGCTATATGGCAGGCTGTCCATATAGCATCAAACGTGTGTAAGGGTGCACTGTTAATAGTACTCCCTGATGTAACTCATGTAAATATTTTTTATATGAGAAATAATTATGTAGTCGTATTAATGGAATATAGCAGTCGTGTGCATTTATAACAAGAGAGCCGTCATACTACATGTACATTTTCAGGGTATGCTCAGATTTGAGTCAAATATTAACGCTCGTATGTTAAAATGAATTTGGTTTGTTTTTATTATTGAACTCTCTAAAGACTAATGTACTCATCATTCATCCCAATATATCATTTTTTTTTTTCTTAGCACTTATTTTTCTATTTTTGAGGAGGAAACACATATGAATTGATATAAGTATTGAGTAGTTACGTCTGAGTAGGCTCATGAAAAAGGAAGAGTAACTCTGAAGATTTCTTGGGGATTTCTGTAAAAGTGATAACAACAATTTGTCTTTTAGCCGATTCCTACGGGCGATGTTCTGAACTACCGCTAGACTTAATTTGCATTTCCATAGGGACATGTCATGTAATAAAATATTGATTTTTCACGTTAAAAAAGAGGACATATTAACATTATTAAGGGAATGTCCACTCTGTCTCCATCTATTTCCAATGTTGGGAAGAGTCAATCTCATAATCTGAATGATGTAATTGGTGTCGTTCTATGGATTATTGTTATTCGGTCAATCTTTTATGTTTATGATTTTGAAGTGTAACTACATACATCGATGATATAGAGTTTTTTTACGTGACGTTACAATTTGGATGTCCTCCATTTTGGGAGCCCACGCAACCAAAAACATTTTATAACTATGAAACCCCTTTTTTCATTCATAATAAGGAAAATGATGAACTATTGGATGCCAAAATGGACCAACAAATAGAAAGACTTAGACATTACTGTCTATAATTTGTTTCTCCTTTTATTGCAGAGTTTTATTAACTGTTTTTACATTCTTATACAATATAACTTTTCCTATTGTAAATCAAAATTAACTATTATACTGGAAAGAATAGGATATTTTTCAGTAATTGTTCTACTTTTCTCGTCCCTAACCAATAAGAATAAGTTTACCAATTTCAAATTTTAAAATATTGTAACGAAATATTATGTAGTTTACCGCAGACATAAAAAAATTGGACATTAAACTTTTAATTATTCAAATTTAAATTAAAGAAGTAAATTAATTGTAAATCTTCTGCAAAAAAAATCCCTAATTGTGAGGTTGTATATATATATATATATTTATTTATGATTAATCTACTATATTCATGATTAAAGTTGGATTTTAAAAGCGGTCTTGTTTATCAGATGAGGAAGGATATATTTTAAAAATCCTTTACATACTTTTTTTTAATTCTAAATACTTTTTCCAAATATTTTTTAGAATGTTTGAATTATCTATTTACCTAATCTTGTACATACTATTTCTTAAAAGAAGATATATATAAAATTACTCTCGATATGTTTTGTCATTTATTCCAAGCCCTTTTTGATGTTGAAACCCATGGTAAGATTATTAATATAAATATGGAAAATGAGTACTTAGCTTTCTATGACTTACAGTAATACCTTGAGATACGAGCAGCGCTGGAGACTCATCTAAATTTAGTACAAGCCCAGATTCCTTCCTTCTGTTTTGTATCATTCATAAAAGTTTATAAAGACACTTGTCAGTCTGGCCCAATGAACTCTTCAAAAATTTCAGCCTAGCTCAAGAAAAATAGCATTGAAGGATGTAACACTCAATGGAGTCGAGAATAGATCTATACTCCAGAAAGAATAGCTTTCGACTCCATAAACAAAGATTTATTCATGTATTCCTGGGACGTTTGTGCTCTTGCGTACACATTAGCATCAATGCCATCGTCGCAACTGAGTGTCAAACTATTATTCGCTGCTATTAAACTCATTTGAAGTGACCAGAGGGCTTCAACGAAGGAGGATCTTCTATACACGTATACATATCTCTATTCAAGTGTGTTATTTGGTAGATCCGGGACTCGGACTTGAAATCCCCGTTAAACTCGTGACTTGATCTTGAAGTTCAAGTCGGACTCGGGACTCAGTTTAGAAGTTCAAATCAGACTTGAGAATATTACTCTAAAGCCCTGTATACGAGTTAATGCTCACCTTTTTGGGATAATAAATAGATTTGTTACGAATTAAACTTGTATGTCAAGGTATTGCTGTATAAATTAATGTATGTATCTGTTACTATGCATTTTCAAGAAATAATTTCTTGAAACTTAATGGCACCTTGTAATCATAGAACTTAGAAATTGGTGCTTGGGGTTGGATATTTCTGATTATTTGCACTTCTATAGATATATGTTCATATACTTAGATGATAGGTTGGGGAAAAAGGAATTTCGTATTTTTCGGGGTAGTCACTTGGCGTCAGGTCCAGACTGTAAGGTGAATGCAGAAGAAGTTCCCATCCGGCCTCCTGGAGCTTCTGACGCGTCATCAAAGATGTGTGCGGCCTAGCGTTGTCTTAATGATGTCTCCCATTCACCAATGCTGGCCGCTTCGTTTTGATCAACAGCTTCAAACGGTCGGGGGCATAACTGAGACGGGGGGAATAGGTCAAACCACTGTTGTGCAACACCAACCGAAAGAGTATCGGCCCCGTATACCTTGCAAACTTTCTTGGGTAAAATATGTCGAATTCCTTCCTTTGAGACCTCGATACTCGAAGCACGATAATTCACGACTGAACGGGCCAAGTGCAATACTCCCTAAAAAATGTTTACACTCACACCTTTACTACGCTTTATCGTATGATTTCATGTCACCAATAATGAACAAAATATGTTTAGTTAAAAAAAAAGGGGGAGGGGGAAATACGAAATTACTTTTTCCTACACCTAATATATCAAATATCTTATTAATTTGTATAGCAAACATAAAACAGAGTTATCAATCATGGTAATAGTTACCTTATAGATATGAATGAATATAATTATTTATGTTTGTCCCTTGAGAAAAGCTCTAAGTTTTCTTACATACATATATAATTTATTAATTGAATAGTTTATAAGTATTGTACTTTACTACGTTCGTGTCAAATAGAGTAGAAGTACCATGAATGGACTAAAATTTTAATATATTATGATACTAATTAATTAATTGAATTGACTACAATTTTTTATGTATATATGTTTAACAGGTTGAAAAGTTGGAAAAAGACAATATCAAGCACGAAGCCGACTATGATTTAATAAAGCGCATCAATGAATCTCTTACCAAAGAAGTTGAGAGAGCCAAGGATGGTATTGAGCTCCGCGATGTAACAATAGAAGAGCAAAACTCAAAGTTTTCTAATCTCGAAAGAGAAAATGATAAGCTAAATTTAGAGTTAAGAGAGCTTCAGGAGAAGTCCTCCAAATTGAAAGAAATTGAAGAAGAGACTCGTAATTTGAATCAAAAGGCAGTTTTTGCAACGAAGACTTGTATCACTCTTAGAGAAAAGCTTGTGAAAGAAAAAGTCATGACAGAGAATCTTGCACAAGAAATTGATTTTATCAATGATAGCCTCATTCGTCGTTTTGGTTTTGATAAGGAGGCTCTCAAATCAAATGAAAACATTGACCTAAGTGTTTCCAACGAGTATGATTTTGACGATCTCTATATTTATTATATTTCTATAATTATTTATTTATTTAGACGCGTTGAGAATTTAGAGGGCTCTTTAAATACTCTTCTCGAGAATAGGAATAGAAAGAATATATTCTTGGAAAATAAAGTCAAAGAACTCTCTGAAATTAAGCATGTTCTTCAAAATGAAATTGAGCTACTGCAAATCAAGGTAACGTTCACTCCATCCCCCTCCCCCGATTGTTAATCCCTTCAGTTACATTTTTTATCCAGGTCGATGGAGGGGATGCTAAATCTGAGATTGAGAAACAATTGAATGTTGTACTTAAAGAAAAAGAAGCTGTTGATACAGAGGTGATGAATTTAAAGCTTCAGATCTCTCAATTAGAAAATAAAGTAAGAACTTTACATTAAAAAAAGTACTCTTCTAGGATTCATGTGAATTCATTATCTTTTTCAGGTATCCTTGTTTCAAACGGAGAAAGCTCATATAAACCAAGAACTAGTCAAGCTCACAGAGGATAGAGCCAGTTTACAGGTTGAAAATACTACACTCAATTCCCAATCGGCGATGCTCCTCAATCAGATCAATCAATTGCAATCCGCCAATACCAAGCTTGATACTGAGAGGGAAAAAGTAAATATATCGGTTGTAAGGAAAATTATTTATATCAAAATTTGTTTGTTCAATTAGTGGGGAAAATTAAGGAACGTATTAAACAGTGATAAAGAATCTCTAATAATTGATCAAGAGAGGCTTCAGAAGCTTCATGGTAATCTGCAGATGGACTACGATAAACTCTTGGAGGAGAAAAAAAGTCAGCGAGAAGTTGAGAAAAACATGCGTAAAGAGATTCGAAGATATCAAGTAAGATATGACCTTGGATTTTTTTGTTCTCTTAACGATTTAGTCCTATTATTTTCAGACCATTACTGCAAGTCTGGATGAAGATCAAAATACTCTATTAAGAGCAAAGAAAGCGATTGATATTGATAGAGAAAATCTTCGTACAGATGCTCGAACCTTAAGTAATTTAAGGTCCGAGCATGCTCGACTAAAAGAGGATTTCCGATCACTTTTTACCTCCAACGAAAAGATCAAACAAGATTTTTGCGGTCTTCAGACTGATTACAAAACTCTTAAAACTCTGCATAATAAACTCATGCTTGAACACACTGCTATTCGTGGAGAGAATGAATTAATTAATGATAAAAATGTAACTCTAGAAATCGACAATGATAAGTTGATTAATAAATGTGAGGTTCTTGTTAAACTAAACGACTCCTTAGAGGATGATAGAAAAGGACTAATGAGCCAAGTGAGTTCATTACATACATAAATTACTGAAATATTAAACTATAAAATGACTTTTGCTCTAGGTAAAAATTTTGCTTTCCCAATATCATGAATTATTAACTCAGGCCCTATCTGATAAAGAACACTATCATGAAGAAGAAAAAGTTTATAATGATCGAGTCCATAATCTCGCAAGACAAAAGGAAAAATTGGAAGAAAAAATATTCGAACAATATAAAAAAATGGAAAGTTACACACCTAAAAAGTAAGTCAACTTAAAAAAAAAAATACTTAATATTAGAAATGGAATATATTTTCCAGAAGTGGTTTTGGTAGCCAAATAGTTCAAAAAATGAGAAAAGCTAGTTCTCATTTAATGCTAAGTAAATCTCGTCCCATAAATTCATCCACGATCTCGAACAATGCCGCCAATAACAGTTCCTCGTCAACCTCATCATCTATTGTTAATGTCAGGCCCCGAGGTTCTCATCGAAATTCTCGTCCAGGTCCAATTCTGGAAGATGGGTTAGATAGCTCCTCTCTTGGTTCTGGAGGAAACGACAGTTTAGATTCAGGCTCGCACTCTCCGAATCAACCACAAAATAGCGTGGCAGATTCTCGGAGAGTGGGAAAGTTCGACAATATGGATGGAGATAATGTATCGATTAACAGTATTGTATCATCCAGTGGACATAGTAATACTAACGCAGCGCAGGGTAAATCTCCAGTCTCAAATAGAAATCCCTATGATCTCATCTTTAATTCGTAATTTTTTTCTTAATAGGACAAAACTATTATGCAGATGAAATTCCGACTCGAGATATAGGTTCTGAACGTTTGTTTAATCATTCGAGTCAAGGAGATGTTGGTTTGCCGAACGTGACATTGGAGAATATGAATAATCGGTTAGTGTCTGTTTGCATATGCCATGAAAGACTAGAAAAGCACTAGAAAAACATTATTTTGATTTCAGGTCCAGTCATCGTTATTTCAACAACGATCGATCGTCCTCTTCTGATCGTTCATCTACTCCAAGGTTAGCTTCGTGGAAATCGGATCATTCCAGCCCTGCTCCTTCAAACGGCAGTCAAGAGAATGGGTATAAACCTCGTATATATTTGTAGTCATGTTAACATAATCCATTCTTATTTAGAGCACCGCCCATCAAACCTCGTAAAACCAGTGGTGTACCTCCCAAACGCCCTCCCAAATCCGGAGATATCAGCAAACGCGTCAAATCTGAAAATAGCTTAAATGGACATGAATTTCATGACAATGATAGCGACTCCAATAAATCTAAGATTCTCTCTAAAAAGAATGAAAAATGGTACGAGTATGGATGCGTTTAAGATTATTCAATCCATGATAATATAATTGAATTTTGTTTTTTTTTAATCAGAAAAATTTTACAATTTTTTTTTCCTCCTCTTCAGTGGATCATATATTTCTTTCTTTCTTTCATCCATCTCATTAGATTGAATGGATAAAAAGATGATGTTATAGTCAATTATTTTTATGACACTGAATTAAACATATATACGTGTATAAATATTTTATCTTTTTAAAAGTGCATTGCATTATTCTTCTTTCAAAGGCGGGTTTCCAAAATATTAGATACATAGTACAGACGACATGATTTGTCAATGTACATACGTATGCATGTCCCCCATTGCTTTAAATGCTTTCGTTCATAAAATATCTTAGTACATCCATACTCCATTTCTGAATAATAATTATAATTTTGCTCTCTTTTTCTCTTTATAATATAGTTGTTAAAATCCATTGAGATATGAAATTATGTTACTCTTAGCTGTAATCCAAAGATTGCCCCCATTTATTCATCTTTCTCCTATCTTAGTCGAAATGTTATTCATCGTATAAATTAATTGATATCCAGTTTGCTTTATTTAAGACGCTTATTGATGAGTATATATATTCGTTTAAATTTTATTTTTCTAAAATAAGAATTTTATTGACTTCAAAAGCAGTTTTTAATGTTGTATTTTCCTATTTACTTAATTATTGCATACATTCATAGTTAAAAAACATCTAAAAAAAGTCAACAAAAACAAAATAGAAATGGATGAAGTGTTCCCAGATCATGGGGAAAGTCCGTATTTTGTATAATTCGGATTACTTTTTTCTTTCATTTTCCTTACAGTTTTGCTTTTAATTTGATGAAAATCTATATCATAAATGTGTCCTGATTATTTTACAACAGACATGCAATCTTTTATTTTTCCTTTGAATGAAAAGGCATTTTTTAGTTGGCTGTGAATATAAATAATGTTTTTAAAAACAATAAGATTTGATTTGTTGTAGAAGATAATTAATTCAATATTAATATTATTACATTCTCTTTATTATATATTATAATTTTTCCTCATAATAAGAAAATAAAGGACTCTTGAGCATTATCACCAACTTTCTCTTGCTTAACAATATTACAATTAAAAATGAAGATACTATATGAAAATGTATTGGTAAGAAAAAAGGTTTAAAAGAATGAAGAAAAATAAACACAATAATGATTGCTTTATAAAAAAAAAACAATGTCACATTCTAAAACGTTTAAAAATGGGTTTGGGATATTGGAGCATTTTTCCACACTGCACTCGACGTTCTTTTAAAGAATCTTTGTTTCTTAAAGGGAAACATGAGCTCTAAATTGGGCATAGGTGGAAAGTCAAATATAGCATCAACATTAGGTGGATAATGCGTTTGTTGCAAGATGGCTTGACGTAGAGAAGACCCACCTGCCCATTTAGGGACAATCTTTTTGGGACGATCCTCGTCATCTGTATCGTCATCGGACTTGAGATCCCCAACATCGTAGTTATTTTCATCTTCTAAGGGCTCTGGAGATCGATCCTCGGGAGCAGGAGTCATGTCATAAGAATTAACGGTGGTTTCTTCTGCATTCTTGGTTATGGTTATGTTAAGTTGTGGCTTCGTGATCTCTATTGGTTTTTTCGAGAAAGTCTCCTGACAAGAGGAAAAATATATACAGCAATATAGATTTTTAGTTGTATTTCAATTACGGGTAATTGAGAAGTAAAATTCTTACGTTTGCATGAAAATGAGTCCCATTTGTTACTTTAAATTTATTTTCATAACACTCTTCCAAACGTTTCTTTTCAGCCTCAAGTAGTTTTTCCTATTAAAAAATATCATCAATTCATTATTATTTATATCGTTTGACTTTAGCAAGTATCTAAGTACCTCCTGTAGTTGCTTAATTTGAATTTCCTTCAGTCGAGTTCTCTCTCTTTCCCTCTTTAAATACATAAAATGTGGAATGTGAATAAACTACATACTTTCAAATATTGTGAACAAACCTCTTCTCGCTCGCGAATTTCATTCTTGAGGATTTTTTCATCATTTTTATTACTTTTAGCTGTGTTTTCTTGCTTCCGTAAGTCAGCATTGGAGAGATGTCTTTCGATCATTTTCTTATTCTCCATCACTTTCTTCATTCTAGCTTCTCTTTGCATTTTTTTTTCTTCAATCTTAAGTTTAGCCCGTTCTTCCTTTCTTCGAATAGCTTCTTCCTCTTTGACCCGCTTTCGAAGGGATTCCTCTTCTATTTTAATCCGTAAGTCTTTAGCGGAAGGTTTAGGAGACTTTAATGGCAGGAGGGAGGTTAGGCCTCTTACTATATTACTGGGCCCACCACCACCAGTTCTTGGTAAAAGCTGATGAATTTTATATTTTTAAAAATAATGTATATACATATTACTATTCTCAAACCAACAATACTTACTGCAGATACGGATTTGGACGACAAAAAGACTTTAGAACTACTCGACATAGTTGATGTGACTAATGAAATAGAAACATGTATCATTACAAAAAATATTAAAAATCCTCATTTGCAACATTACATTTTGAAGGGAGAGGAGAAGCATATCTGGTGGCTGAATTGGTTCTCTTCATTGTACATGCTTTCATACCAGAGGAGCTTGCAGCGGAGAATGCCTTGAACATTTTTCTTGTTTGACGTAAAGGTGTACAAGAAGACTAGAAATTAAATAACATAAAAATTAAATAAATGAAAAGGCATTCACGTTCAAATAACCTTTAAGTCTGGACCCTTGACTTCTTCATGGATACTACGTTTTTTTTGTTCAGCAGTAATTGAAGTTTTGATTGCCTTATTAACAAGGCCTTTGTATTGACACAAGCTACTTCTTCGCTTAGATTCCCTCTCATTACAGTCATTAATCTTAGTTGATTTTAACTTGGGTGATTCAAAATTCTGAAGGTCCATTGTTGATGTGTGTCTCATTAGACGAACAGAGCAGGAGTCAACTTGCTGGTTATCATATTTAAGGATAATATTTTCTTTAGAGTCTTTAAGTCTCGATTCTTTAGAGCAATTTTTTTTAGTTGGAGAGTGTTTGATATCCTTTTGGTTGTCAGATTGAATAGATAGATCGGAGAGTCTTGAAGATCGGCGTCGAAGTGGTGTTTTTTTGTCTTCTTCTTCTGTTCCATTACTCAATTTTAATTCTTTGGGCGAATTTTGAGGTATAACAAAAGTTGAGTTGCAAGTACTTTGCAAAGGAGAATTGGAAATACTTCTTTTACTTTTAGAACGCCGTGCTGGGAGGGGTGGTGATTCTGAAGTTTTTAAAGGATTCGACAAAGTTTTTTTTGATTTTAAGTTGTTTTCATTGTCCGAATCTTTATCTGATATAGAAGTGTGTAATTTCCTTTCTACACTGAATTTTCTTGTGAATTTCTCATTACTCTCAACTTCTTTGCTAGGAACAGACTTTACAACTACTCTTTTAAAGGAAGATCTCTTAGGTGTATTGTTTTGATCATTCGCGCTAGACTTCAAATGAAGTGTAGGTTGTTCATCTACAGACATTTCTTCATGAGAAATTTCTTTTCGCAAAACGATGATTTCAGGACATACTTCGACATTATCCTCTTCTTGAGAGGACTTGCTCTTCTTTTCTGTTGTTGGCTTCAATGAACTATGGGACGACATCTCTGACTTTTCCTCGTCAGTAGACAATTCCTAAAATGAGAATAAGTACAAATTTAAGATTCAATTTGAAATACCGAAATGGGACGCAATAATTTCAATATGCTTTCACATTGTCAGTATTGTTGATGTCGGCCAATTTAAGGGACTAAACAACGAAGTTTTATAACATTAAAAACCATATTTTTATTAATATTAGGGAGAATATAGCAGACTATTGGATATCAAAATGGGACTAACAAATAAAAGGACTTGAACATTACTGTCGTATCATAATTATATCCCTCTATTGTATAGTTTTAATATATATCTGACCCTAAAATGTATTCTAAATAGGTCATAACATCGTTATACAATCTTATTTCCATAATGTAGAGAAAAATGATAAGATATTTTTCTCTAAATATTCTAATTTTATCGTACCTAATCAATGAATTTTTTAAGGATTTTCAGTACTTAATCAGTGTACATCCTTGACATCAAGTAGTATAAAATGCAGTTGTTATATCTTTTTTATTATTATTAAAACCATTTGATGGGGTTTTGATCAAGATATATTGGAAGTTTGTGGATTTTATGTAATAAAAATATCAACTAATGGAACGATGTAGCTCAATGGACGTTGTGTTTGTGAGAAATAATTATTTTGAACTGAATGTACGTAAGTTTGTGTCTAGATCGTTCCTAGGGAAGGAAATATACTGAATGTGTATTGAATGGGATTCTCAGGTCAGATGATGTTGGAATTTAAGAGGTGAGTGAAAGGACTTTTATGGTGAGAGGGGATAAAAAATGAATGAGGATGAGCATTACTGTGGAAGAGTCGGAATGGAAATGCTTCCGGCCCTTTTTTTTAAAGGAGGTTTCCTCCTCTTCTTGGTAGAGATCTTCACTTTTCCGTTTGACGTTGGGCCTCTTCTTGGATACTTTGGGTGTTTTGGGAAGTAGAAGAGGAATCCCTTCCTCTTCGCCCTCATTTTCCTCCTTCACCATGGATGGACGACCTCCCGAAGGATTTCCGGTAACCAGGCTCTTGACTTCGGACATCACTTCAGAGAGCCACATTTTATCCAACTCAAAAATGTTGTCTCCAAATCCCTGAGTCTCGATATTGTCCACTTCATGAGCCCAATCCTGGATCATCTTCATACATTGCCTTGCTTGGATTTTAAGACTCTTCCGCTCCATTTCTCCTCGGTTCTGGGCCTCACTCTCTTACTGGAATCAAACCTACCTCTAAGCAAAACCCTTCTATGCTCTTAGCTAGTTATTTAATATTTTATTGTTTTTTCCCTGCTTTTTTCCTCCTTTTGAAATTAAATGGTTGGGGTTGGATGCAGGGGTACCACATGTGACATGAGGATCAGCTTTTTCAAATAAAATTCATATTTATTATCAAGTGATTTTTTATGAGTTCACTCATTATTCAACGATCTTTAACTCAAAAAGAGTTTAACTGATTACATAGGACTTGGATTTTTATGCTAACTTATATAAATCAAAGACCCTTGTTTAGAATTTGTATCATTTCATACTCAAACTGTTATGTATAGAGTCACCTAAACTGATCCTACGGATCAAGGTATATGAGGTGTGTCAATAAGAAACTTGCAGCACAGTCTGGTTGACGTTAGCTGATAACTTTTTTTCATGACGTCACAGTGGACCCAAGTTCAATGTTCCTCACGACTGATAAGTGATAACTGGTCATTGTCAATTGAAGTCTAGAAAACTAAAAGTCGAAGGATAGTAAAAAAGTTGTGAACTGTGTGTAAGTACATTTAATTCATAGATATTTGGATGTATCTTTCGTACGAAGCATTCAGATATATGCATCCGCATTCACCCATCCTTTGCGCTCCTAGGAATTAATATTTTTCCCATTGGGATATCCATTACGTTTTCTGATCCTCTCTTCAACTTCATGTTGAAGGGATCTTTGTACCTCATTCGGTGGATCTCATCTCCTTTAATGGAAGGATCATATGATGCGTAGGTGCCTTTTTATATGAAGGTCTGTGGATACATAAATTGCTCCAGATCTTTTATGAGATCATTGTATACTTCAACCTATAAGAACTATGGAGCTCCATTACATGACAGAATAATCGACTGAAAATCCAGTGAGAAACAAAGATAGTTCTCATCCTCCATCCACTGCTCCTTAATTGAAGTTCTTTAGTCATTTTATCCTTTAAATCAACTCTCCTACTCTAAGAAAAGTATTAATAATTAATATAAATGTCCTTGATGTATATAACGTAGAAATGTATGGTCTATTTGGATAATTATATAAACTAGACACTTTAAGCCTCACCCCTGATTAGTGATGTCTTAATTTCTTGTGAGTCTCTTTTGTGATTGGAAAACAAGTGGAAGATGGTTATAGACTCTAAAGATAATGTGCCTCCCTTTTCTCTTTAGTTTTATCTGCAATGCATATTCTATTCTGCTATTGCATATAAATAGTTATTGAGAACTGTTAAGTGATTATATGTTAAAAAATATGAGTGACTTTCTAACTTTTGTAGATTTCTATTGGAATATTTGAATGTTTTTGCAATTCTCAAACTTATTGACTCATTAATAATCTTCTAAACAGCTAAATTGCTGACTCAGTCGAAGATCTAGGTTCTTTACAAAAATAAATAAATTACTAAAGTGCGCCATACGAGCTAATTATAAGTTTTTTGAAGACAATAATTAAAATTTATCAAAATAATAATACGATTATTTGATTATTAATTGAACAAATAAAAATAATTAGAAGATCAATGATATTCTTCTTAATTTAAATTCCCCATAAATGAGTTTTCCATTATTTAATTTTTTATCTAATTGATTCATTCGGTTTTATTTTGGACATTTCGTAATTGAGATTCTTTTCAAGCGATTAGAGATTTCAAAATCCTTCCTATAGTTGAACTATTATTGGTATGTATTACAAACTATTCCAAGCCATATGAAAGTGGGCATGTTATTTTCCTAGTATTAGTAAAATATGTATCTTTCAAGAAAGAATAGTCAAAAGAACCTTATTCAAGGCATCATATTCGGTTATGTTACCAAGACATTGAACTCTATATTTACTATATTCAAGATAATTGAAAAATTAAGATCTTATTGTTGGCTTATGTTTTTTACATGAATATTTCATATTTAGTCCATAATATCCACTTATTCTGAATATATTATTGATTTCTTCGCTATACTATATTTATTTAAAAATTTATGTTTTATTTATTTATTAAAAACAACTTTTAATTTTTTAAAAGTAATTTTAGTACTGTAATCGTCAGAGGGTAAAAATTTACACTAAATAGTATTGTTTGATAAGAAAATAAACTATTATTAGATTGTGTATAATACAATTTATTTTATAAATTTGAACTCCCCCAACCAAAATTGATTCCACTGTGATGTCATCAAAATAGCTAGTACAATTGTAAACAAAAGCAAAGAAATATCTTATCGACATACCTTATATATATATAGTCACCTCGCTACGGATCTTCTTAACGACCTATATACTACCCTTGTATTTCTTATTATAAACAGTCTAACTACATTGTTACTGTCAGAGTAGTATGTATTGAGTAGTCTAATATATGTGTATATAAAATATATCATCATATTCCTCCATGAATCTCTCTCTTCATTTCTCTTAGTCATTCTCGATCTTCTCTTTATATAGCTTGTGTCTAATAACCTCGTCAGACACAAAACTAACATGGATAACAATTAATAATTATCTACTATTAATTCTCTAAATAATCATTAACAGTTGGCAATTAAAAAATACAGAAGGATGAGTTCGATAGTATTGAAACCACCGACCTAGGTCCGTGATTAGAAATCAATGGATCAATAGCTGCGATATGTGTTTTTTTTTCAAAAAATGTCCTTTCCCTTTTAACAATCGAGGTTGAGAGGGAATAAAAAAATATCCGTTGGATATTATTATAACTTATACACGGAGTATTTTATTAGTTAATATTTAAGAAAGCTCCCTGATTTATATTCATTTCCTTCCTTTATCCATCAATCAAGATAGAAATACTCAATTAAAGAATATATATTAAGAGCTAGAAAATCAATTTGGGCAATATGAATTAATTATTTATAGTATTTGGATTATGTTCGCAATTACAACACCCATCCTAGTACGTACTTGGTACTGATATCCTAGTAGGCAGAACACAATCTATTTTTGATATTACATAAAATTCATTTTTTGAAATACCAAGTTACTTCTTTATTACAAAATAACCTATTGGTCATTATTTTGTTCTCTTATAGATGCCAATGATATTATTTAATAATTCCATAGTGCAAATATAGCGTTGCATTTCATATCTAACATTTCATTAAATAACACTAATTTTCATTTAAGTTTAGATTTGCTTTTGTAAATGATATTTGATATAAAAAAGTGCACTCTCAATTACTTATATTTTAAATCAGAGTCACACCTTCTATTTTAAACTTCAAGTATTTTGTCTTCTTGAAAGAAGTTATCTCTTATGATAAAACTTCAAAAGTTGAAATGACGTGGTTAGTATCGGTTCTAGGAGAATTCGCCTTGAACGTGTCCCCTTGTACGTATTTGCCTTGTTACATTTTCGCCTTCTGCCGTTTATGACTTGCGACGTTTTTGCATTGATATTTTTTGCCTTTGATAATAATAATACAATGCTACTTTTACTAATATCTAGAGTGGAACAAGGTGCTAGTCGCTCGACCTAGGAGGAAGTGTATTTTATATAATTAAAAAAATTGCACAACCTAATTAACTTGGTACAATATTACCTTTGTTATTTTATCAGCATCGAATAATCTAGGTGAATTATCGTGCTACATTTAATATTTCTTCCACAAAGAAAACATTTTTGAACTAAAATAAAAAAGCTTTTCACAAAAAACTTGCTTAGAGTTAGTGTTTCAACCTGGGGGTGCTACATATCATGTTATTTTTAACATTATTCTACAAGTCAAATACAAAAAATGAAATTTAGATCAAACATATTATCTGTTAAAGCTAAGATTTAGGAATAATCATTTTGGCAAATGATGTACAATATGTATAAGTTAAATCTTTATTATATAACAAAGAAATAGCAGGAGGTGATCGAAGAGATTAATGATGATCAATTGATTAACAATATTAATATTATAGTAAGCAGTATTTTGTTCGTGCCATTTTATTTATTTCACATTTTTATTTTATATAATAATAATTAATAGCATAATTACAATTGAACATTCATCGCAGACACAGAATGTATTTTTAAATGCATACTAAAATGTAGCAAGTGTACTGGTTTCACATTCATTCATCTTTGTTCACCGAATTGAATGTGATGCTTCCATAAATTTTAGTTCTTAAATTATTATTTTGCTATTCTCTTCTAATAACCATATTTTTTAAAATAGAAAAATCATTGAAATGTTTGAATAAAAAATTAAATTTTACAAAATAATTGTACTCGAATAAATTTATTGTTCTCTCTTCAAAAATAAAATAATAATGACGAGCCTTTTCCCCACTCTCAACCTCGACTCGATTTTTTGTTTTTTTTTAAACATATGATCCTTTGTATTTTTTTTCCCTGTGATGAAAATCCAGTATAGAATGTGCAAGTTTGAAAAAAAGAAACCCAAAATCAACATAACCCTGACAATTTGAAGAGTGTTTTTGAGGAAATAATTTTAAGAATAATCTTATGATAAACGTTTTCAGCTGTGACAAGGGAGGAAGGAAAAAACATTATAAAGAAAACATTTGCTTTAATTACTCCGGTGTCGATCCTTAATTCTACTCTGATTCCAACAAGGACTTACAATTATAACTCCGCATCAAATCCTCAGGTTTACACTTTTATGAGCACACACGAATGTTCAATGAGGTTTTTAGTATAATTGAATATATTTAGGAAAAGAAAATTCATTCTTGAGACCACCAATTCCAAAAAAAAAAACAACGCTCCAGCTAAAAAAAAATACACCAGATTTTCATCACTGATCATGAATATTATACTTTGTATTTCGTTGCAATTTATATTATATTCGGACGATAAAACTATTGAATGATGAAGGAATATGGCATGATAGAACCCTTCTAATATGCTATAATACACCTTGGGCCACAGGTTGTGTATGGAACTGCTGGGCCCAAGGAAAGTCAAATTTATCCGCTGATGCTTCCCTGAGCATAAAAAAAACCTTGTAATATCCCCAAATACACCCCCACCCCCAGGTTGTACAGGTAAAGTGCTGGGCCCCGAGGCAGTTTAAACTTTACCACCACCGCATTTCTAAGTACCAATGAACCCTTCTAATAAACTGTAATACAAACTGGCCCCCAGGTTCTGTATTTGAACTACTGGGCCCTGTGGTAAGTTAAATTTATCTTCCTCTGCTTCTCTAAGCATCAAGAAACCCTTATAATATACCAAAATAGACCCTGGCCCTCAGGTTGTACAGGTGAAGTGCTGGGCCTCAAGTCAGTTTAAACTCCACCACCTCCATGTTTCTAAGAACCGAGGAACCCTTCTAATATGTTATAAGACACAGCACAGCGACTCACGAGTTATCTAAGACCAAATCTGTTTGATATGTACATGCTTAACGTTGAAAATGAATAAAAAAAGGAAAACTTTGTTAACTCTTTGGTAGTGCTACATAAAAACCATCAAAGTAAATAAGGACCTGCAAAACTACATCAATAAGCCTGAAGTTAATGAATATGAAGATATTATTGAGTGGTGGGGCATCCGCAAACGACATTTGCCTACTCTTCCAAGTGTGGCAATTATGACAATATGTTATTATTCAGGGAACATCTGTACCATCAGGATGTATTTTTTCGACAGCTGGACATGTTTTGATTGAGCAGAGAAATCGATTAACGAATTCCCATGCCGAGCAATTAATTCAACTTAATGCTAATCGTCATTAATCCCTCTTATATTTAGATAAAAAAATCTAGAAATAAATATACTAATATATATTAATTTTAAAGTTGAATATACTTTTGAATTGTAAATTTATTATTTTTCTAGGTTTATTTATTTAGATTATTTTTAATTCGTGAAAAATGTATCTTCTTGGGAATAGTAGATTTTAATAGACAAATTATAAAGAATATAGTCACGAAAAACAAATAAATTCATATTCAAAAAAATTTTAAGTATGCACGTACATCTCAATTTTTTTAAATCAATTTCCCCTCTTTAAGGATGGAAATATGTAAAAAATAAATATTAGCCGTCCAAAAGCCAATTTTTTTTACATATTATCATATGCATTCATATTAATAAGCATCAGTAACTCTAATGACATATTGGTTATAACTTATAACTTATATCCAGACTTAAGTAAAATATTGATGTGAAGACTATATAAAATGTTGAATTACGCTTATGACCACGATTCAAATAAATTATACTAAATTTTAAGTTAATCTTGAAAAATAAATTACGAAAACAATTTTTAAATTAGAAGTTTCATTCATTCTTTTAAAAATATGATTTTTTTGTTTGTTGAGTTTTACAGCGAGCATAAGTGTGAGGGTGATTTACGAGTATTCAAGCGAGTAACAAGTAAAGCTTATAATTCTTTGAATATTTTTTTTATAAATTCGAAAATACTCATCCTGCAAAATTTAGCTCGCGGGACATCAATAATATGAATTAATAGATATTTTGTGGATCTGTTTTTTATAGTCATTACCGATTTATAATCATACTTCTTTTTTTAGTCGATTTTCAACTTCTTATCCCTCAAAAGTCCAAACATTTCAAGAATTTATATAACAGTGCCCGGACAGGGATCCAAGAATGGCCATTCATTAATATGAGGAAACATACCTATTCTACAGGGCCTGCCTTAGTCATTGCTGGGGTTTATACAAAACACATTTTGTTGGATCTGGAGCAAAGTGTCTTTTATGAATTGATGATTTTTTTTAAATATATTTTTCTCATTTTTTTAGTGTAAGTTACTTTTTTAGAAAATACATTTTTTTCAATCAAACAGTGCTCTCAAACGGTCCCATGTTATAAATATAATCAAAATCATGCATTTAATGACCAAAAATGTATGCACTTTCATAGAATCGTCATTCATTATGATTCAATGTAATTCATAAGTATTTTTAACAGTATAATTATTTTCTTTATCATCTCAATTTAATATGAATACATATGAAAAGGAAATAATTACTAATCCTTTTGAATAAAAATGAATGAATGTGCGTAAAATTAGAGCAGGGAATGATTCTCGATGATCATGATGAATTCAATGTAAAAGGTTAAAAAAAAATAACTTTGAGGAAGACAATGTTACTTGGCCGGAGTGGGGTAGAAAATAATCATAACATATATAGGATTTTTTTTGTCCAAAAAGATGTAGACTTTACTCCATCTACTGGAAACCTTGGGTCTTGAGTAAATACTTGATATTCAGATGTAAATCATTTTATCTCGTAAAAACTGTTAATATTTTTTTAATTTAATCCTTCAGTTTTCCTTGACTTTAACAAAGAATTAATATACTGATTTCCAGATGCGTGCATTGACTCGAAACTCTTATCAAAATGTGTTTCCGTTCTTTTTCAAGGCTTTAGTCCTCTAAAGCTTTTTATGCCAATAAGAACAGTTTATTTCTTCACTCTTTATGACAAAATTCACATGATGGGATTTCTGGAACTTGTATCCAGTCATTTGGGGCAAATTGTTTTCCTTTTGGGAAAGGTTTGTCTTTCTCCAACTGTTCCATTGGCTTTTTTTGCAATAAGTATGACAATATTTGCTTTCACTCTCTATGTCATCCTTGCTGTAAAGATTTTCAAAAAAACACCCCATCGGAGAAATGATGGATATATTGAGCCTATACAGCTCTCAAGATTGGAGGATTTGGAAGATACAACCGATATTGACAGAAGATTAACACGACGCTCTGGAGTTCCACCTCAATACCCCATTGTTACAGGATCAAGAGACACATATTTCTACGAAGCACCAAGATATCGTGAGTCATCTGTTCGAACTCCAAGGTATCAAAGCGCAAGGAACTCTGGTATGTTTTAGGAGGAAAATTATATTGGTTCAAAGTTGTTTTTTAAAAGGATTTTGCCTAATTGATTCATTAATCAACTTAATCAATTTTACTAACGTATTACATCTTCAGATAATGTTTATCTGTAATACAATAATCATCCATAAATTAATTCTTATATTGTCACATTTGTTAAAATCTCAATTAACTTTATATACATATAAAAAAATATCACAATTATTCTAATAACTCAAATTATGAATTCAATATGATTTATTAGTTATTTTTTTACAAATTTGATTGTGTATTTAGAAAAATCTATATCACTTTACATTTATACAAAATAAAGCTCTTTTTCAATTATTTGATTTGTTTCACTGTTAAATTTATCATAAATATGTATAGTTAATAAGTTCGGAGGGATAAATATTAAAACGATTTCGGATAGCCATTATCAATAATTTCCCTAAATAAAGAGGCAAAAAACACTTTTTGGGAGAAAATAAGTGAAGATTCGAACGTACCAAATAATCTAAATATTCAATACACTATCTAATTGGTAATATACTAATAAACATAATCTAGTTTATAATGGATTATATAAGGCAATTTTAAATTTTTCATATATGAAGCAGTTCATCAATAATTTTAATACCCGAAACTTAACTTTAGCTGATAAATAGATAAACCTTAATGACAAAATTTAACGACTCAAACTTATTTTGAGCCCTTTGTGTTATTATTTCATTGCAATTCAGTGCTTCGCTCGAAATCATTCCAGTCAACATAAATAGATTTTATTGCGTTTTTACTGACGAGAAGTAGCAAACAAACATATACACAAAGGGATAAACATTAACCAAATAGAACAACAAATGGTTTAAGCTGTACATTTGGATATATGACTCCATCATCAAATGAAGTAAACAAAAATATGGATTAATTAAGGAGTCTTCAAAACACTCAAAGATCAACCATCTCTTAAATTTTCATTTCTTTTTTCTTTACCAAGTAATATAGCCTTTTGAAACAAATCGAGATAGAGTCTAATTGAGGGGATGGAATCATCATTTCCAGGTATAGGATAAGAAATTATATTAGGATTGCAATCAGAGTCTACTATGCCAATGGTAGGGATCCCTGCTTTAGCAGCATCTACGACAGCGCCATGTTCATCATATTTAACTCCATTTTTGGTATGAACCATGATTACTGCATCAGGCAAACGGACTTCACATTTGTAGGACGCACGGGGATCTCCAAAGAGTTTATGACTCCATGTTCTACAGTGTGCATATTCTCCTGAGGATAGAGCAGCTACCTCCGTCATGTGCACAAACTGTGGCTGTCGACAAACGAAGAGAATGATTCCTTTTCTATAAATGATAATAAAATGAGTTCATTCAAAATCAAATGTACATAATTTCTAGTGTAACACAGTTACAACGTGCCTGTTAGCGATATGCGCTAAAAAGTTGAGTGCTTCTCGTAGATGCAAAGCCGTTTGATCCAAGTCAATGATTGTGGAACCAAAGCGAGTACCATAGATAAATGGCTTCATGTGGGGATGAATAGATCCTGTAACATGCCCCATATGAACTCGTGCTCGAAAGAGATCCTCCACCGAAAAAAGAGAATTCACACCAAAATAATCCTCAACGGATGTAGGTTGAATATTTACAGCATTATGTGAACAAGATCTGTAGGCATAGGGCCTTGGAAATAACCTTAGTAGCCTGGACATGCTTTCTTAACACTAGATAAATAATAATATTTGTTACAAAATAAAATTAAAAAAAAGTTAAAAAACTAATTCTATTTTTTTGTTTATTTATTATTTAGTTAAAATGTTTTTGGAGTGACGTCATTAGAAGTACCACCAACAAACCTAAAGAGTAGCCAGAAATCGCTAGGTTGGGCTCCTTTTTAGTCTCTAGACCTAAAATTCAGTGTTCCCTGGTTAAACATTAGGCTGGACCATAGAGAAAAAATACATTATCTTTATCGGCTGGACCAAGGAGTACATTATTATAGTACTCCTTGTTGGCCATTAGTTAATATACACTAGTAGAGTGACTACTCTCCTCTTGGGTGCCCTAAATTATTCTTAATTACCCTTTTGGTGTGCCGCAAATTGCACTTCAAGTAGTCAATTATATTCATAGTCACAATAAAAGAATAAGACATTCATGGATTTTATTTGAATGACCATATCGTTGCCAATAGAAGTATCTGAAATGAAATATAGTTTGTAAACTCTATCTATAAAATTTCCATTTTTCGACGAATTGTTATTAATTTCTATGAACAAATTATTCTTAGTAACTCTTAGGAGTAACTTGTTGTACAAGTTGTAACTTGTATAAGCAAATTATACAAATTGCAACCAATAAATAATTGTAAATGAAGGATTTACTATGAGGAGAATGCAATACTTGATGGATGATTGATATATTAATGGTCTAGTTTTTCTTTTGACTTTGTCAAAAATGACTAAAATATAATTATTATGTGGCACATTATAAGGTCCACAGTTATAATACTCATAAATTCATTATAACCAAGTAGCTTTAATAGATCAAAGTGAAAAGTTAGTATGAATTAATAGTTGTTAATTTGAATGATCAATCTTGTTATAAAATAATTCATAATAAGACGAAGAAATTTAAACTTGTACAACTAGCTTATACAAGTTGCAACTTGTACTCAACATATAATATATATAAAGTCTCTTATTTCTTCATTTTTGTTCGATATTGTTTCTATGTTGACGCACCACATTTTCTTTTTTTCTTCACATCAGCTGTTGATAATGTATAAGATTACGTCACTTTGAAGTAAAATGAAACTGTTTATCCATTGAAGCCATGACAGAATGACGTCAAACCCTATTCTAATATCAGCTGATTCTGTTAAGACCAATTCTAATTCCATTCCATTTGTGTTAAAATTTTCTGACTCTTGAGCCTTGAGCAGATCTAATTGATTCAAAATGAACTCATCCCTCAAATTGGTAACTTCTTCCGCATTCAAGCAGTCAGTTAGAGGATTCAAAGTCCCAGATTCTGTTCGTCGATGGGCTTTTGGTGTCTCTGGTTTTAATCAATATGGACTTTACCGTAATGACCTCATGCAAGAAACTCCTGAGGTAGTAGAGGCTCTTAGACGCCTCCCCATGCCTTTACAGGTAAGGTTAGACTTTGATCCTTCTTGATACATAGTCAAATTATACTTATTTCCGGATTTCTAGGACGAGCGTACCTTCCGCATTCAACGAGCTATGCAATTAAGTCTCCAAAAATCCATTCTTCCTAAGAGCGAATGGGTTTCTTTCGAAGAAAACGAGGAAAAGGGCCATTATTTGGATGCACTTTTGGCTGAAGTGAAGAAGGAAATGGAAGAAAAGAATTCATGGGCTAAAAAAATTTAGATAATCACATTTCATCGATAAATATTTTTAAAAAAAGGACTTATCTAATTAAAGTAGATTATTATAGTTAGAAAATAGTACATTGAATCAATTCCTATAAGAAATAAACTGCTTTGAACTTGTAAAAATGATTAATTTATTTCTACTATTCATTGATTTTGTTTAGAATTAAATATAACTAGTTTTGTTTGTTGATTTAATTAAAGACATTCTTTTCTTTTTAATTTAAGGGTCATAAAATATGGTTGATTCATAATTAGTTATGTGAAGAAAATTGATATGAAGGGTCACAATCATTGGAAGTGATCACAATGTACTTGTATTTACTTGATTCATCTTAAAAGTATTGAAATGTTGATTGAAGATTTAATATGATTCATGCCACATGAAGTTACATTCTGATGCCTATCCTCAGAATAATATGAGAAACAGTATAAACTTTCATAGACAACTTAGTAGATAAGATATCCAAAAACTACGGGGAGGAGATACCAAATAATTTTATGAAGAAACACTAAAATCAATATTTTCAGAGGTTATTGAGCAAAAAGTTATCAGACATCAAAAATTTATATTTCATAATTCCATGACTTAATTGTGTAATTATATTTTAATATTAATTCAACGAACTTATTCAAAGTAAAAAATAGGCAAGAACCTCATAGTACGGTGCACTTTATGTGCTGGTGGGAAGCCTGGTAATAATTAACTTATTACTCTACACAGAAGGTAATGTTGTAAAGAAACTTATTACTTTAAAATGCAAGTAAGTAGTAATATTAAATATATTACATTTTGGAAGTAACTTTCCCAACACTGATAATAATTAATAAATAGCAAGGGTACCAAAGGATGAAAGCTTATGAATGAAGTGATAAGAAGAAAGTAAGTTAAGTTATTAACTTATAAGTATTAAGTTGATGAAGAAAGGAGGCCAGACACGGGTTCATTTCTGAGTTATCGCCTTCACAAGTAATGTTACTGTAGAAAGAAATGTATGGTTAGGGGAGACCGGGTACAATATAATACTTCATGTCATGGGCTCAATTACACCGATTCAGGGCTGTTAGCTGTACCTATTTTATAATTTCTGTTCTATAAATATATAGAGTAAACAGGCTTAATATATAATTTCGGTCAGAGCGTTTGAGGATAAATATTTTGTATATGAAGATATCATCGAAGTACAAAAACATGTTGAGTTTCTATGTTAAAAATCAAATACTGCAGTCAGCTGAACTGTCCGAAATTGATTCAAATAATCAAAGGACACATAAAATATTAATGAAGTTTATCTTAAGGGGAAACCATCATCACATTTGATGAATAAACCATTTAATGAAATTACTGACAGTGATAGAAAATTTAAACATGATTGTTTAAAAGTTCCTCGTAGAGCTATGTAATCAATCTGAAAGATATTTAATTTGGCTAAAAATGGAATAATTCCAAAGCTAGGATTACTAGATTCTAAAGTATCCCAAAATCCTAGCATTTCAGAACTATTTATTCTTCTATTAGTTGTCAATTTCCCTTTACTTTCGCCGAAACATAAAGAAAACTACCTTTATGATCTGTAGCCGATCATTTACAAATATCTACAGAAATTTCTTACATTAATATTTTTTACAGTTTTTTTTTATTAAAAACTCCTGGGTTTTGTTGAAAAAAAATCACTGGTAGCCCTGCTCTGAGCTGGTTTGACTTACACTCACCAAATTTAAACACAACATACCATTCACATAGAATGGGGTTTCTTCAAATTGCATTCTAATGCGACTTGTCAAATTTTGCAACTACTAGGCTTTTCATGATAATTTATTATTAAATTCCAATGTATTCTAGTAGATTAAGATATACTGATATTTATACTGTAGATTGCATAATTTCACACTAAAAATACATATATATATATATATGTATAAAATGATAAAGAACACATATTGCAGTGAAAATTGAAGCACCTGTTGCAACTGTCCCCTACTTACTGAGTGTTAAGAAATATTTAAAATTTATCCTCAGTCTGAGAGTTTTGATATAATTATATCTCTGGTAGCAACCAAAAAAAAAATGCTATTTGTACCCTTCAAAACAGTTTTTATCCAATATCTAGAAGAAAAATGGACCGAATAATGGGATTTTTGTCACAATGATTTGCATTTTATTATAATTTTTTTATTTACTCTATGGTTGTTGTTTTTTTAATATTTTTTAAAAAACAGGGACAATTGTATTTCGACAACAGAAAAGCAAGCTGTAAAAATTATTCTCAAATTGGAGGGTAAATTAAATTCTTTCAAGGAACATCCTCAATTTCTATTCTAAATTGTTATTATTAACTCTTTGGGTGCATCTCAAATTGCACTTCAAGTAGCCAAAATTGATCGTCAGAATGAAAGAATAAGAAATTGATATATCTTATTTCAAAGGTCTTATGAGGAACAAATGAAGGCCCATAATTCAAATAAAGGTTCCAAGCAAAAATTCTTAGGCAAATAACTCATCCCACAAATGTGAATACAAATACTTAAAAAATATTGGGCTGTATGAAGTAAAATAATGAATGGGGTTTTTTGTTTTGGATTGTTGATATGTTGACGTACCCTAGACTTTTGTGTTGCAACTCTCCCCGATCTCCCCTACTTGTATGCATTGATAAAATAAAAATAGGGGAATAAATAGAAAGAAAGAAAAAGGAAAGGAAAGGAAAAGATGAAATAAGTGGAAAAAGTAAAGAAACTGAATGAGGGGAGGATAGCTAGCTAGAAGAAGAAGAATAAAGGAGAAAGAAACTAAGCTGAGATTGGGAGGGAGGGAGGGAGAGAGGGAGAGAGAGAGAGAGAGAGAAAAGAGAAACGCTACTGCTGGGAATAAGAGTTAGCAGCAGCTTGTTTGTAGGTAGTGCAGGAGCAGCAGCATGAGGAGTAGCTGGGCAAGAGTGAGAAAAGAAGAGAAGAGTCCGAGCTAGATCATCAACTTGATTCCTGAGCTCATTTTGGATCCATGGCGATGAGGGTAATTCATACTGAGAATGAAGGTGACGGTGGAGATCGACTGAGCGAGGAAGAGGAGAGTGCTTTAACAGAGTTTTTGAGCCATGTCAATGCCTGGCGGGACTCTAGGGGCTTGGATCCCCCATTGGCCCGAGGAGCAGCTCTGAAATTTTTGATGGCGCGTCGTTTCAACGTGGACCGGAGCCTGCTCCTGTATCAGAGCCATGAGTCGATGCGCGTGAAGGAAGGACTGAGCTGCATTCATCCGGAAAAGGACGAGGAGTTGAAGGCGGAGCTGGAGTCTGGTAAATTTACGATTCTTCCTGTTGGGGAGGGAGTGGGTGCGACGGTGGCGGTGTTCCACGCCTCCAAACACCTTCCCAGCTCCGTCTCTCAGAGGACCACTCTTCAAGGCGTGATTTATCAATTGGACGCGGCTCTTGCGGATGCCTCCACTCTCCGCGGTGGACTGATTTTTATTTATAACATGACTGGGTCCAGCTACGCCAACTTTGACTACGAACTCAGCTCCAAAATCCTGCACCTCCTCAAGGGCTCGTACCCTGCGCGCCTCAAGAAAGTGCTGATCGTGACAGCTCCGCTTTGGTTTAAAGCGCCTTTTAAAGTACTGAGGCTTTTTGTACGGGAAAAACTGCGAGACCGTGTCTATACCGTTTCCAATCCACAATTGGCCTCTCATATTCCTCCTGATGCCATTCCATTTGAAATGGGTGGGAAACTACGCTATAATCATGAAGAGTGGCTCAAAAAATGTGCCTCCATAGAAGTCAACACATTTGAGCAGACTCCGGGCGAAGAGCCTACATTAGAACAATTGAAAACCTTGACATCTGCCAAAGGTGCTCCTCTTTCTCAACATTCTATTGGGAGTGAGGCTGCTCCCATACCAAGGAGTAGAGAGGATGGAAATCCTACTCACAACGGGGAAGCTACCTCTTCTCCCTCTAGTGGTTTTAGTGAGGAGGATTTGAGTGGTGAAGATACAACTGGGATGGATTTATTAGAATTCATAAAACATGTTCGTGCTAAAGGACGAAGAGGTCTTTATGAAGAGTACGAAGAGATTCGTTCAAGACCTGCGTCAGGCACCTTCGAAACAGCTAAACTACCTATAAATCAGAACAAAAATCGATATATGGACGTTCTGTGTTTTGATCATACTAGAGTGCGTTTAGTAAAAGACTGTGATGGCTCGAATTACATTAACGCAAACTTTGTGGATGGCTTTAGACAACCACGAGCCTTCATATCTACTCAGGGACCTCTAACTCATACTTTTACAGCGTTTTGGCAAATGATTTGGGAGCAAGATATACGTGTTGTTGTGATGACGACCAAGACGATGGAGCGACATCGCCAAAAGTGCGGTCAATACTGGCCCGAGGATGAGCATGGTGCTATGGTATGCGGTTATTTTGAGATCACCTCAATCGATGTTCAGGACAGAAAGGATTTTATTGTGACGGAGCTTACACTATTTAATACTTCAATTGAAACATCTCGCACTATCTACCATTTTCAATTTTTGTCTTGGCCTGATTATGGGGTCCCTTCCTCAGCGTTGTCCATGCTTCATTTTTTGCAATGTGTTCGGGAGCAACAAGCCAGCGTTGTGAATGATGAAGCATCAGAATCATGGAAAACTTCAGAGTCACCCATTCTTGTACATTGCTCGGCTGGAATAGGTCGCACGGGTACTTTTGCTACTTTAGATTATGCCATTCGTAAATTTACAGCTACTGGAAAAATAGACATACGTTCCATAGTGGAGAAAATTCGATCTCAGAGAGCAAGCTCCATTCAAGTTCAGGATCAATACGTTTTTTGTCATTTGGCCTTCCTCGAATATGCTTTAAATATGAAATACGTTGAAGAAATTGATCTTTCAGGGTTTGACGATCTCTATGAAGAGTCTGAATGAGAATGACCCATTCAAAAACGCAGCTAATCTAAGTCAACTCTCATCGCTTATTGAACGTACGAAGATGAAGAAAAAGAAACAGTGCACTTTTAAAACTCTTCGTGTACTTATTCTTTTGCATGAAGAACAGTTATGAGATGATTCTATATTTTTCATAAAACAAACAAACGAAAGCCACCATAATAATATACAAAATAATATTATTCAGTACCCCAATATGCGTATTTACCACTTAATAAAAAAAATATTTTTTTATCATCTTACTTAGTTGAGTGTGAAATGAATGAGACTATGCGGTTCAAAAAGTACCATGTCAAACAATTTTTAATTTTTTTTAAAATTTCATTTGCAACCATATTACCATCATCTTAAATACAAATTAAGTAGTAGTCTCATTCTCACAAAGTCATTTTTTTAAATAATTAAAGCCAAATATTTTTTTTAAATCATGAACTAAAGTTTTAATAACTACTACTACTACTAAGGTCTTAAAATTAACGAGGTCACCAATCCATTGTTCACCAAGTCTGAATTTATACTTAAGATTATTATTTCTGTAGTTGAAATGTTTTATAATACTACCTTAACTAATAATAATAATATTTTGTTATTTTTTTTTAATTATTACTATTATTATTTGTAATGAGATGGAAAAACTATCGATCGGTTTATATATATATATATATTTTCAATATTCATATTATTAATTATTATACATACCTTTTTCATTTCTTTCATACTTGTTCTTACAGTCTTTTTTCTTTTTTTAACTTTTATTTATTAGGGTTGTATGTGAGATATGTATAACTTTGTAATAATAATTGCCGCCTTCACGATGTTTGTTAAGAACCATGTCATACCGTGTTATGTGTTGAGATCAATTTAGTCAATTCGGTTACGTTTTAACACTAGAAAGACGGGAGGTCAATTTGACTCATTTCCAACTTATATTTTTAAATACAAGCCACCAATTTGATTGTAATTTATTGACACTTTTTGACTTTTTTTTCCTAACGTACAAAATTATATCGATTAATTCAGTAATTATGCACAATTTTATTTAAAAAGACGGAATGGTCAAAATATTCAAAGATAAAAAGACCCAACTCTTAAAGCATGTAAAGAAAAACATTCTAAAGATGCATACATTTTGAGTACATCTATTCACATAAACTAACAAATTGATAATACTAATAAAAAATTACCTCAATTAGTCATATATTATAATCAAATCAAATATGTAGTAGATAACATTCACAAAATGACTAGCCTATATATCCATAAAGTTATTTACAGGCATTATAACTTGCTTGATTTGGCAGTATGTATTCGGTAATTTCATATCAAAGTGACCTCTCCTTCGTTGAAGGAGGTATACACTTGGCCGGTCCTCTAGTGTTAATCTTTTTTTTTTTTAAATTACAACTTAACATAAATCCTAAAAACCCAAAATCATGATTATACTTTTGAGTTCAAGTGTGTGTTACTGTATTAATTATGATAAGTGACAATTTACCAGCAGTAAATCCAATCTTAAGTTACAATAGCATGTTTGTGCCAAATTTCTTATTCAATAACAACAAATATACGTACTTTTTTCTACTGCTATCAATCAACAAACCTTTTTCTTGGACAATCTACCATCGTCATCTTTCTCTCTTGATGAACGCATGCCATCGATCAAACTTTTTTTTTTTTTTGTACTAAAGTTGATAATTATTTCTAAGTATAACTTAATAACAACCAACGCTACTACGGTGGTATCACCCATTTTTTTTTTTAAATTGAAATAACTTATATTTTGTACTAACCCTCTCACCCAAAGATTATTAAGTGGATCAAATTGTGTGTTTTTTTTGCTTTTTGTACAATTCAATCATATTTTTCTAAAACATTTTTTTTAAATTTTACATAATGTGTAGTTATTTAGGATATAAATAATAGTGATTCTTTCGTTTTGTTTAGGATTTAGTTAAACTTTCAATTTTTCTGCACTTTATAAATATATTTATATTTCTCGTAATATCCATATATTCCACATATTTTTTGTTTTTCATTAATAACGAAAATGAAGCAACTTGATAGAAAAAGAAGAAGCTTAGGTCAGAGTTGTTCAATATTTATTGACATTGTCTTATTAATTATCAGCGCCATTAGTATTTTTTATGTATATTTTTTTACTCAAAGTATTTATACTACTATGTTATACTCATTACTTAATTATCCATGTTCAATATTATCCCCACTTCATAACGCAACACAACTTAAAAATAATCAAAACTGATGTGTTTAAGGTACATATATATTTACATACACTTAAGTAAGTCTGCCAAATCACCAGGAAATATCTTCAAGGGATCAACAACAGGAACCATGCACAACCTTTGATTGTATCTGCTGGAAATTATATGTGAATAGATCACTCTGTGACTGATGATGCCGCCTACTAGTGAAGAATTGAAGCAGCAAGCGCATACTCTTGTTAATTATTATTATAGGTAGCTAATTTCTCAAATAAATTCTCGACTTTTTTTAACGTTGTTTTATTTGACATTCAAAAATATACTAAATATTATGTATATATATTATTACATTACTATAATAATAATAGCAATAATAATACACTGGTGATGACAAATCATTAATTATGTGTTGGACATAATTGTACTGTTATTATTATTATTAATAATAATAAATGAATATTAAAATTTGTGGCACTCGACTGATTCAGAAATAAAGAGGCTAACAACAACGATGAATAGTTATGATATAATTATACATAATGACGTATTAATTAATTAAAAGAGAGTAGCACAATGGTAATAATATTATGTCTTTATACATTAATTACATATATATATGTATGTATATTGTAATACTAATGTTCGAAAATCAAATAAGTGTAACACAGATGTTGACTAGGCATTATTGAAATAAATAATAATTAATTAAAAAAAAAAGAACATTAATTAATAATAATAATGATGAATTAAAAACCTAAGACGACCGGCTCCACTGACTTTTCTGTACATTTAAAAATTAAACAGAGGTTACTTTTTATAATCTTCTTTTTTCCCCTTCGACTCTCTTTCGAGAGTTGATCCAGGAGGATGAAGAATATGAAAGAAGCTACAGTATGGAGATAGGGTTGGGGGAGGAGAAGGGTTAGGAGTTACACACATATGCGAGAATTAATTATCTAAGAACTTTGGATCCGGGGATGTAGTCATGCGATTGGATGAGAGTTCGGTGTTGATCATATTGTGCAACGCTGTTATTATAGAGAGTGGATTGTTGAGCAGCGGGAGATCGAGAATGGTGATGATGGTGGTTGTGATGATGGTGATGATGTCCACCGCGATGATGATGGACATGGGAAGAGGAGAGTTGCAAACTTGAGGAGTTGGTGGTCGCAGCCGAAGAGGATGAAGAGGTTTCTTCATTATACATGGCTTTGCTAAGGCGGAGTTGAAAGTCTTTATAGAGGAGTTTACCACCTAGAGGAACGCGGTATGTGAACATAGCCACGCTCATGAGACAAAGTGCCTTTCCATTCATTAGAAATCTATCAGTATGAATTTCTGGTAGGTTATGCCGATTCGCCATAAAAAGCACCCACTGACGAACATCTTCTCTATCCCAATGACGAGGATCTGCAAAATATAAAACAAAGCATGAAACACACCCCCCATCACATGTTTATTTAGGACCTACCCAAGGGTAATAGAGGCTGTCCAATGTCTTCTCCACGGCCTTGAGGGCAATTGGATGTTATAACTATCCTTGGGGAGAGTCGACCTCCACCACCGGTGGATCTGACTGAAGATGAACGAGTTCTATGTGATGTTGTGGATGTAGAAGTGACGTCTTCCACACCTCCCATCACAGGTCGAGCGAACCAAGGTGTGTGAACAAGAGATGAATTGGGCCAATTTCCATCACTCAACATCTAATTCATTCATTAATAAAGGAAAAAAAGAAAAAAATAATAGTTAATTAACAAGGGAATTAAAAAGGGATTAATAATTGCATAATTTTTTATTATTAAACATTTTCAAAGAATCACTTATTTTTCTTTTTTTTAAAAAGATCTCGAATTTCGGTTTGAAAGGAGTGAAATTTCAAGGAAATTCGATACTTTTTTTAAAAAAAATTCTCCCTTCTAGCTCTCAAAGGAATACAAAAGAAAAAACAAAAGTTGACTTTTATTTTCACAATTAAACTAATAAATTGTTACAACATACATACATATGAATAAATCCTATATTTTCCATTTTCACAGAAAGAAGAAATCATTGATTGGAACGCATGCGTTCGTTGTGGATAGAATATAAATGTAATATAACAGGATCATCATGAATAACATATATTTTTTTATATGAAGTATCATTCGAACATATGCGAAGCACTATCGTTAAAAATAATTATAATAATAAAAGAGAAATCAAAGAATACAACACTTTCCAAATATATGTATAATATTATGTCTTGCTTTATTGAACGATATGCAAAATACATATATATATACATAATTTGGTACCCTTGAAAATTGCATCCTATAATATGTACTAAATATAAAAATATCAGGTTTAAACTGACACCTTTTTCAAAACAATATTTAATTTATGATCATTACCGTTGGTGCGACGACGCTACCCACAAGTTCCATCATAAATGCATTTGAAAAACCGCAAAATGGTTTTCTTTCAAGAAAAAAATAATATGTAAGTGTGACACTTCTATACAATGATAGATACTAAAAGAAATGTTTGTCCTTTCTTAGGTACCTACATCTAGAGAGAGTGAAAGAGATCCTTAAGGACAAAGATCCTCTTTCAAAAAACGAAAAGAGACTACTACATTCCAATACATTATAATGAAGTTTCTTTTGATGTTTGTCAAGAATTCCACATCACAATGGGGATATTGGACAGACAACAAAAGTCAGAACCACAGAGGAAAAATCACAAAACCATACTACTAAACCTAAAGCTCATTTTCCCCTTAATGTACACACATAATAGAGGCAGTCCTCACAAAAGAATCCCTTCCCTTATTTTGACTTCAAAGACCATTTTTTTAATATTATATATTTTTGAGGAATCTTATTTAGCACATTCCTTTGACTATTGACAGATCCGTCTTTCTGTGTGTCTATCTATGGATATTGTAGAGATGATGTTCTTGAAGAAATTCTTAGAAAATGATAAAAAAACAAAAAAACAACTATCTACATACATAAATAGTTAAGATCTGAACAAACGAAGACCCATCCCTTCTTATAAAAAAAAACCAGAACAAAACCAGAGAAATATTTTTGAGATGTTTTTCACCCCCTTCAAAAAACATGGATGATTAACCTTTTTACCTGTCTTTAAAAAGTATACTAGCCACTAAATATATATACATGTTGTTTACAGTCATACCTTGACATACGAGTTCAATTCGTTCCTGGACAGAGCTCGTAAGTCAAAGCATTTATCTCATAAGAAATAACTAAAAATAAAATAAGAATTTAAGCGGCTCTTGCAATTTTCTGTCATCATCGACTTGATATAATTTTCCCCGAAAATCCAGGTCGTATCTCAAAAGGCTCGTAAATTGGGCACTCGTATCTAGGATGTTAGTGTATATATTTGTAATGCAGCATCATCAAAACAATCTTGAACAAAAATCAAGAAAAGGAGACAATCGCAATATATTTTTTTACTTCTTATATACATGTATACTAATATTCCAGTCATATTTGAGTAAATTATCAGGGGCGTCCACAAGTGGTAGCTAGAAGGGATGTGCCCATCTCAAATCAGGGAATTTTTGTCTTTATCAGCAGAAAATTATGGCTTTGTGGGAAATTTTAAGTAGGGGAAACCGGAGGAATTTTTTTTTTTTTTTGAAGGATTTCTTATTTGGAAAAAAATGAACGAATTTATGAGCGAGACTAAAATTTTAACAATTTTTTTTTCAAAAACATTAAGCTCCATCAGAATAAAGTCCTGTGGTAGCCCCTTTGTGGGATGAGTTAAGATATTCAAGAATGTGATCTATAATTTAGAACCTTTATTTTACTCATGAGACTTAATTTGGGTCCAATATGGCCCCTTGCAAATAAAATCCATCAATTTCAATTTTTTTTGTAATTGTGACAATCAATTTGGCTACTTTAAGTATTGTAATTTGCGGCAAACTCAAAGGGTTAATAAATATAATTGGTTGATAGAAAGTAACGATAATTTATCGAAGAATACAAATGTAGTTCACAGTCAATTTTGATAAATTGAATTCTATCTTGCTTTTATGTTGATGAGTAGTCAAATGTGCGCTCTTATTCAAAAATACGAATAAAAGTGATGATCTCAAATAAAAAAGAACATTGTTAAAAAAATTAATCAATTTTTAATTGACATTATTTAAAGAAAGCAAAAAAAAAAAAAAAAAACTTTTTGCTATCTTCTACCTTACATCATTATTTTATTTATCTCCTTTTTTTTTCTTTTCATGTACTGCTGTTTTATATTAATATAAAAATAGAAATTTGTCCTTAAGAAAAAAAAAAAAAAAAATCACATCCCGGACCTATCCAAAAAAGAAAATCAAAACAAAAATTTCACTTTTTTTTTGTATCAAAGTTTTTTTTTTTAAAAATATATCTGCAACAGGAGAACTATTTATGAAAGTTGATTCTACTAACTTGTATTAGACCACCACCTACTCTAAAGTAAGTAAATTGTCTTTTTGCCAGTTTCAAAATTATTTTTATTTGCAAAGAGTCTGGCAAACATGCATCAGAAGAGATATTTTCGCTGTATGATTATTACCAAGCAAGGATATTTGTATGTTCACATTTACGTAAATTCAATAAAAATCAGATTGAGGATCTCACCTTTGACGAAATAAATTTGTATCTTGGATCAACACTTTTCGTATTCGACTAAATATCACGAAATATCGTATTTATTTTGGTGAAATAAATACAGGTCACTACTGAGTTGTCTGGGGAGCAAGTCACTAATTCATTAATATAGTATAACACACTTGAAACAACAACTTTCAAAGCAATCACTTATAAAACCCACGTTTGCTAACGTAGATCCCTATTCAAACACGCACGAAGGCAGAATGAAATATTATATTCGTGAAAAGGCGAAAAAATAAAATTTCTGAACATGCGAGCGAGCGTGCGTGCATGTGCGAGCGCTTAAGTGGTCGGGATCCTCAATAATAATAATATAGAATTTTCTAATTTATAGTTTATACATACATCGTAAAGATAATAATAAAAAAAAAAAGTGGCTCAATCTCTATAAAAAGCTATAAAAACTCGGGAATTAACCCCCTCCCCCCCTATGATTTCAAAATTATATTTATGTAGATAAATAAACCCCATTGAAGCTACTCACAGAACCTTCAATGTTCAGCATTTATCGATATGGGAGAGAAACTAACCAGTTTTTTTTTTGCTTCATTCTGTAATCTATAATATGTATACATAGTAAATACTTGTGTTGGATCTTGTTTGGACCGAACCAATTAGGTTTGGATCGGTTTCATTTAAAATTCGCTCAAGGTTGAATCTATAATGGCTGTTTAATGCTCGGCACGACTTGTTTGTAGATTCAGGGTGCTGGTATCGTGGCCATACTCAATAGGATTTTAAACGATAATTATAACTGAAAACATTATAAAATGTTAATAATCCAAGCTCAAAGCAAAGTTTCTATCACAAAGAAATGATGCCATGTAGTGATTTAAATTTTTTTGAGAGAAATTCAACTTCATCTTAGTGTTTAAAATTTGAGATCCTGTCAAGTTTTGATTTGATAGAGGGCGCCCGTGTGGTTATTTTTGTACAGAACAAAATCCATACATATTTATTGCTGATGACGTCAGTTGTGTATCAAAACTTGTGAACATCGACATACAACAATGGCATATGAAGTTGGATAAATCAATTTTGTACAGCTCAATAATTAGGCAGATAGGGAAAAAATTGGTACATAAATTGAGACCTAATCAATTGTTGCATAAATTTCGCTCTACGATCGCAGTCTGGATTGAAATATTGGTTCAAATCGGTTTAAAACAAATCACGTAAGTCCGAACCTTTAAAACAAATAATCTTAGAGCTAGTCTCAACACTAGTGGATACGTAACTTTTACTGAATTCTGACAACTTTTGTACTTATATAGATACTTTGGAATTTCTTTATTATATCCTTTAAAGAGCAGACAGGAGTTGTATTAAAAATTACTTGACTTTCAATTTGACTTTTTATTCCATCACTACATAAATAATCTTATGTCTTTTTACAATTTTCTTTTTTTGTCGAATTTGTACTCTCTCAGTCTCAGTCTGAAGGCAATAATAATAATAATATCGAATCAAGATGTTCATCTGTGATCATTCTTTGTGACAACTTGTTTGCTACACTCGTAGGTACTGAGTTCATTTTATTCTTCTTTTCGGGGTCATTTGCCTTGGAACGGAAAAATAAAATCATAAGTCAAGAAATACCTCAACTCTGCTTTTGAAAGTAGATTAATGACTATTATTACTCTACACATAAATACTAGATACCATTTTTGGTCTAAGACCATTATAATTAATTCTAATTTTGCCCAACTTTGGTCTAGACCGGTTTCGCTGTAAAACAAAAAAAATGAAGGTTATTTTATAAAAGATTTTTGAAATAAAAATATACTCTGTATTTTGTTGTCAGCTTTCGAATTCCCTGTTTTTTTTTCTCCTAATCAATATTCTAAACGTTGATTGGTTGAATTATAAATAGTTCACTTTAAGTGGTTAACAATTTTCAAGAATTGTTGAATAATGACTCGATATAATTGGCTAACTACCAACTGATTTTGAGCCTTTTTCTGCCTAGCTAATTTTCGAAAGAAAGGCTGAGTGACACAATAAATGTAAAGACGTGATTAACTTTTGCTTCTTCCAGGGTTAAATTTTGGTCAAAAATTTGAATTCTGGACTCTGGTTTGACACCGCCGTCTGGACAGCTTTATTGTTCCTGATGGGTTTAACTGAATTTGGTCAGAAGACACTAACAGAAATAGAAATTCGATCTCGGACTGAATCTCACCACTAGTATGTAGTTCATTAATGCAGTAATAATTCAGGATCACCTAAAGAAAGGGGTTTCAAAAAACCATGATGAGTCAACACTTTAAACCCCTTAAAAACTTTCTTTAGATGATATATTTTTCTTCTTCTTTGTAGTGCTGATGACTTGTACCTATATACAAGAATGGACAAATGGAGAGAAGGAGAGTCAGCGCCCCTTTACGTACTCCTACCTACCTATAAGATGTGACCTTCGATTATGTGTGTATGTAGGTATATGATGTATTCAAAAATGGGTCTTTATTTTCTTTCAAAAAGAAGGGGGAAAAAATGAACGGAATGCCATTGACCAAACCATAGTGATCCGCATTTTTAATTCGTTTCACATTCAAGAACTAATATGACCGTTCTGACTCTTTTATGGCATCATTATTTGATGTATTTGATGATCTCATATATCAGGGGTGGTCAATCTTTACCATACAATGCGCCCATTTTATACGATACAAAATCTGAATAGTACACATTAATATCTATGAACATACATGCTAATATCAATCAGATAATGTCAAATCTGTTTACAACATATATCACAATGGTATCTCATAAACATCAACAATTCCTATATATTTTTTAGTCTGCTGACGAATTTCTAATTATTAGTTTTTTGAATGTTGATTTATTGAACTCGAATTAGCTGAAAGATCTATTAAACGAAAAATAGACCCCATAATAGATAAGAGTGGGCTATGATTAAACTTTTAAGTACATTATTGTCCACAAGAGGTGCCACTCTACGTAGTTATAGTAATCCACAAATAAGTAAGCAAGCTACAAGAAAACAATTTATATGATGTATTTTGTTTAATCTCTAATCTGCAAGGTTTATATTCTTGGTTATGTAAATATACACCTTATCTTATTACAGGTGTTGGGTTTCAGTCTGGAAATTCAAGACCCGTCTGAGACCATTATACTTGGTGTAATGTAGACTTAATTTGGTCCAAGTTATCTCTGAATCGGTATGTAGATAAAAAAATAGGTTTTCATCGATCCTACAAAAAATCAAAGTGTGCTTGCTTTTAAAGAAAATAAATTTGATAAAAAATCAAATTACTCCTTATAAAAGTTTTTAAAGTATAACCTTTCTTTAGAAACGTACTAGTCCGAAATATCTACAAATAATCCCTTAAGATGACAAACTCAAACTGATTTTGTGTTTTTTTTCTGTCATTGTATGTAGGAAGGGTTAAGTTTTTGTGTTCAATGAAAATGGGAGATTATTAATATGGCTGCAATGCACCACTCCTAATCAATCAATAAGCCATTGGTTCCCCATCCCTGTCATAGATGTACTAACGCCCAATATGTTAACATTTTAACTGAACCCTGAATTGAGCCACTCAAAACTATTATATGGACCGCTAATTATTGAATCTCGCAATCCTAACCAGAAATAGAACGGGTCTTGGATCTGTAAATGGCATAAGTAAACTTGTATTATCTAAAAAGATACGAGACTCAATCTTAATTGAAGTTTTACGGATCTTAAAAAAGATCCAAGGGATGTTTCGGATGATAAAAAGGCTATAGTATTATTTAATAATTAACCCTAGTTAAAAAAAAAGATATGATTTATATTGAACGCACTGACTACTGCATTGGGGGTTTCATCGTTTGGGCATCTCAGTAAAAATGTAACTTATATCATATTCTATTTAAGTGCAAACTTCGTGTAAAATTTGTATAAAATTCGTCTAATTTTGGCTTCAGATTTGAAGTTTGGGTATCCGAAATTCATTCGTATATTTACATATAAAGATCTGGGCCGACCCAGATCCGAGCAAATGTGGATCCTTCTTATCTTTAATCCTAACTCCTTCGGGGGAAAAGAATAACAGCAACAAAAGAAATTCAAAAAGATAAGGAAAATCAAGCTAATTGTGAATAAGATTATAATCCATTCCAACCATAAAAATTGCTGAAATTCCAATCAGTCTCTCTCTCTCTCTTGTAGTCCATCCGTTCAGAGTAATCATCATCTATGTACAAAAAAAGAAAATTAAAGAAATTTTCAAGGGAGGAATGGAAAAAACAAAAATGGGTTCACCCAAGAAAATAATCAGTGTGTGTTATTAAAACAACTTCACTGAGATCGTAGCTTGAGGCAGCATCATCCCTTTTGAGTAAAACACTGGTTGTATATAAGTATTGGTTATTTAATGGGCTTGCATTGCACACTTGGAGGTATATACGCGTAAATTCTTGAGCCCTAAGAAGGTATGGGGGTCCATGATGATCACTTCCTCCTTCTCCCTCTCTCTTTTTTGAAGACGCTACTCATCATAACAATTAAAATATTTGTTGATGTTTCTTCAAAAAAAAAATAGGAAAAATTCTTTCTTTATTGTCTTTATAAGTAGATAGATGATGTCTTGTTCGTTTCTTTATATGTACGTACGTATTACACAAGACAATAATCATGGAGTGAAAAAAAAGAAAAGGAATTTCTTTCCTTATTTTTAGTTTAGAGAGGAGTTTTTTGTTCTAAAGAGACACGACACGACACGAAGCATCTTCCTCCTTATTCTTCTTGGGGCAAGGAATCATTTTAAAAAATACCATAGGCTTTATCTATTTATCTACAAATATTCTTCGGGAAAACAATATTAATCTAAAAAGTTGGAAACAAACTTTACATGTTGTGTACAAGATGCATTTTTATACAAGAATATTGAACAAATTGCAATAAAAAAATGAGATGTATAATTTGATATGTGGTGTGTCAACATGAACATAGTCTTTGACAAAAATACAAAAAAAAAATCCCAATATTTTTTTTACTTTATATATAATACAGTCCAATATTTTATAGAGGTATTTTGACTCAATTATAGGCTTTGTAATCAAATTTGTGGGATGAGTTGAGATAAACAAGAGTTTATACTATAATTTATAACTTTTATTTGATTTAAGTGACTTATATTGGGCCCGATATGGTTCCTTACATCCATAAAATATATCAAGTTCTCATTACTTGATTTTGACGATCAATTTTGGCTACTTTAACTAATGTAATTTGTAGTACACACAAAGGTTTAATAAAAATAATTTGTTTATAGAAGTTGACAAGAATTTGTCCAAGAATACAAATGTAGTCCATAATCAATTTTAATAATTTATCATTTAATAGCTTCTTGAACTGAACAGCTCAATAGCTTTAAGTTATTATGCAACAAAATATGGTTGACCAAGAATATATTTTTTTATCTTTAATTATCTCATATTATATATTTCGATTTTGATAAAAAAAAAATAAGAATAAGATAAAAATCAATATCTCACCGTAGAAAAAAAGATTAGAGTAGAAGGTCAATGGGTGATGTCTGTACAAATTTCAACTTATATAAAAAATTGTACAAGTTGCAATTTATTTGTAATTAAATGTCTCATTTAATTATAACATTGTTCATTACTAACTAATAATTGATGTTATCATTTCATTTTGATCTATCAAAATCACTCGGTTGTTAAGTATTTATGAGTAATATAACTGTGGGCATTTGAACATAATAATATGCTAGAGAATTCTTATATAATTTGTATTAAAATAGTCAAAAATTAGACCATTAATATATTAATATCCAATCAGGGACGTCCGCAGGGGCTGTATCCCTCCGCAAATTAAGAAATATTTGCTTTTTACAAGAAAATTTAATTCTTTTTTAAAATTGTTTTAGCAAAAAAATCCAAAAAACAAGCCCCTCCCAAAATATAATACTATTGACGCCCCTGTCAGTACCCACCTAATATTCAACTATTGTATCATGCTCATCCCAAGTGCTGTAAATCCTTCGTTTTTATATTAGTTTACCTTATTTTTTTGGGTGCACCTTGTACGCAATATATATACACTTTCAAATTAAATTGTTTCCAGAGGTTTAATCCATATCAAGTTAAGCAAATTTGTGTTTTTAAACCAATTCACTTATAATATTCATTCTCATAAATTGTTATTGTTATGTAGAATTGTATTAATGATTTTAAACCAATGGTTTAGTTATACCATAGCTTGTATAATAAATGTGGAGTTTGTTTATACATACCAATGTATGTAAGTATGTAAACCCCAGGCACACACCTGCATGGAAAATATAAAAGTGTAATAATTGTATCTAATTATTATATTATTTGCAACTCAAATCCCGTTTTTAAATTTAGGGTTTTTTTTTGTACGTTTCTTAGGAGAAGGGAGGGAACACAATAATAAATGTTTGTACAGGTAGATTTTCTTGAATTAATTGGCGTATCGTATATGTATGTACATAAAAATATTCCTTCCATCAAGTGTTTAGGGGTAGAAATAATCACAATAGCGAAAAAATAATAATAATACCCTAATAAAAAGACTAAGAATATAAAAGAATTTCTTCTTGAAGAAAATTAGGTAGCTTTTTAATTGAGAGGGAGAAAGAGACTCGTAGTGACCGACGGACTGAGCGAGCCAGCGAGCGACCACCCAAGTCAACTTTCTTTTTATTATATGCCTAATTTAACCTCAAATGATGTTGGTTCTTGAGCAACACACACATACACAAGACAAAGAGGAGCTTTGGAAGGTGCACACATAGGTAGAAATAAAGAGAAAAATAGATTCACCCCGTATTTCTTCTCCTTCTGATGGTGAAGGTGGAACATTGATCAAGAATGAAAAATGCGATGGAAAGGGGGGGGGAGAGAAATACAGAATAAACCATCAGCAGCTTTGTATCTATATGTATATTCTACTAACTGTTCACCCTCTGGTTAATTTCTTAGTTGGTGGAAATATATATCTTTTTTTCTACATATATATTATGTACGTGCACAGGGGCGTCAGCTTTTCACAAAAAACTATTTTTTTGGCAAAAAATTTAAAAAATCCATATTTATTCTCAAAAAATTAAGTTTTTTTTAGAAAAAAAAATTCAAAATATACTGCTGTTTGCAAAAAATAAAAAATTTTTTAATTATAAAATTTATAGAAAAAAAATTCCAAATATTAAATTTTTTGAAAAAAAATCAAACATTACATTTTCTACTAAAAAACAAAAATCCCTTAATTTGGAGAGGATAGCCCCTCCAGACCACGTCCTGCGGACTCCCCTGAGGTATGTACCACATGTAAAATATTCTTTGAAAATCTCAAGTACCCCCTGGAATGCCTCCAAGTACCCCAAGTGGTAGGTGTACCCCCGTTTGAGTACCACTGTTCTAGATATATTTTGGCTATTTTAAGTGGAATTTGCGGGTCACCCAAAGGGTTAATAAGAATCTTTTATTCATAGAAATTTAAGGTTACTTGGAGGAGAGTGCAAATTTAATCTCAACTCAATTTTGGGAAAATATTTGATTTTTTAATTTGACATACCGCATATGAGACATCCAAATTCACGTTTGTCTCGTGTCTCAGAGTTGTTGTCCCAATAAGTGTACTATAATATGTACGTGTATTATACATGGACAGCTGACTCTTTCTTGTTCAATAAAGATTGACTTTTGACTTTACATACTTATATCAAAGTAAAATCCCAATATAACAGGTGTGAGACTCTTCTTTGATATCGATCAGAAATAAAAAAAAAGAAGACATTTTTGGATTTTGTTTTAATCCACTGTTGATCAGAATACTGCACATTTCGTGATATCCGATGACCCTAATGTATATTCGTATATGAGTCTCAGGTGTAGAAATTTAACAAATTAGTGAAAAATGTGTTGTCAAAAACCTATGTGACATTTTTAGCGTTGGGCAATATTACTTATTTGAGTAATAAGTTACTTATTACATATTATTCTACATTACTTATTACTTAGAATGAAGAGGAATGAATGATATTACAGCAAAAATGGATCTTCTAGAACCAAAATGCACTTTTTTAAATGAAACCCATATTATTTATACTTAAATGAACTCTTGTTTCGTAAAAAACAATTGAATAAATTTGAAGAATTCTTCCTTTTCAAATAAAAGCCATAAAATATAGATAATTTTTAACTTTTAAATTGTGTTTTTTTTTCTTCAAAATATAAGCACGTATTTGAAATTAGCATAACATTTTGCAAAGAATAAACTAATTTTCATGTGGGATACTGATTTTTTTTTTTACTCAAAAGTGGTCGCAAACCTATAAAAAGGGGGGAAAATACTCCAAAATTTCTCGAAAACCAGATTTAACACTAATTACAGATTAGTGCTTAGCAAATATGAAATTCAAAAGATTTTAGAAAAAGTAAAATTTTTCCGACTAACAATAATATCTACCCATTTTGACTAATACTTACAAAAATATCTATTATTTGGTTCACAGACACTTTATAATTTAGTATTTGGACAAATAATAAAATATAGCAGGAGTCTATTTAGTTTTTAACTTGAAATAAAAAAAAATCAAAGAATTTAGAAGTTTAGCAAATATTTTTGAGGCTCAAATATCCTTGATAAGTTTTGCATCAATGCTCTGATCACAAGTTTCAAAAAATAAGGATCACTCAAAATTCATGATAGCGCCATATTTAAGATTGTATTTTGCAAAAGTTCGTTGGTTGGGATTTCACCCATGACCTGTGGAAAAGACTTAAAGTAGGATGATAAATTTTATGACAAAACCTGCATGATCAAATAATGATCACCTAGTTCCGTGTCTCATAAAAGACAGTGGGTAACCTTTAGATTTTGTTGTTGTTGATTGTAAGTTCATATTGGACTCAGATTATAATTGAAGATCGACTACAGAGTTATCCCTTTTTTATTTCCTTCTCGCCTTCCTCTCTCGCCACAGCTGATTGGGACTGATCTAATGAAACGTCAGTAGAGTTAAGCTACATTTCTCCAAAACAACTTTTAAATAATCAGGGTTACCATTTTGAGTTTCAGTTTCCTTTCTTTAACATACCCAAAATACACACGATTTGCATTACTATACATAGGTATTTGTAAATTCATTTTGAAGTCCCAAGGGCGACAAAAGTGTTCTAGGTCTTACGCATACATCATGTCTCTCTGTTTTACTAATCAAAAAAGTTTAAGAAAAAACTTTTATTTTATCGGAATAACTGATCTTGATTGGATATCTATTTTTCCCCATATCTTTAGGTGATACCTAATTGTACCTCTACCACAAGTAACCCTGAAAATGAATCTTGTAGGTTATTCATCAATCCCTACCGATAAAGAATAAAAACGTATAAAATTACATGCCTTGATAGTGGAAGTAAACAATGGGCGTTTATGAAACCTTTTTAAAGAATGAGTTCAAACTGCATCATTAGAGATTTATGAAATATATGGAATAGTGTTGAAAGAATTTTTCGTTGAGACTGGTCCAGACCGAACTTTTTTAGAGGGCCGAATTAATTCAGTCCTCTAAAAATCCTAACGGTCTCAGACCGGTCTAGGACTACTTTCAATCAGTACACTCAGAACCAGTTTTAATTTTGACAGCTTTGACTAGACGAAATTAAATTAATTTTGCTTGAAGATTACGAGACAAAGACAAAACAAACTCATATTTTGAATGATTCGTCTCACTCAAATAAATCTTTAAAAAAACAAACAAAAAAACACACACATACAAATAAAGACGAAACTAAATGTTTGAGAAGATGGGACGGAATGTAATAAACCAAACAACACTAGAATATAGGTAGGTTACACTCAGTTGCGGGCTTCCTCAACTTTCACATAGGGTGGGGGGAGAACATTTATGAATATCGCAGTTTATAATTATTAATGCTTTTTTTTTCTTTTCTTATGAATGCCAAATTTGACAATTAAAATTTTTGAATAATGACAAAAAACTTTAGTTAACATTTTTTGTAGAAGACCAAATAACCTTTTTTTAAGAAAAGATAATGGGTACATTGTAAGTTTGGCTGCTCATTATACTTTATCCTTTTATTCAGAAAAATTGAAGACGGCAAAAAATATGTTATTGGAGTTAGGGGGTAGAGGGATCTTGACTCAATTGATCACAATTGCTCGAAAAGTTTCTACGTAGGATTAGACAATCATTGGAGTTTATACGGTATCTTTTTATGTTTACATTAATTTTCTGCTACAGGAGTTAATAGATTTGATGACATAGAAGTTCCTCTCCATGATTACATTCCTCCTGTGATTATACTTGTTCACAGTATAAACAAGTTTTACTTTAATGAAATATCATCCCTCATCCCACGGATCGACTCCGAGTCCCCCGTCCCTCCCCTTAATGCTTCATAAAAGAGAAACTCATAACCTTCTCCACATAATGAGAACTTTCAATTACTTTCATGATCCTCCACAGTGCTATTTATCCGAATATCGCCAAAAAGTCGAGATCTTAATTCCAATAATATCGAGATAGAAAGAGACTTATACAATATACACAAGGCAATTAAAAAAAAATTAAATAACTTTGACAATTGTTTTTTTTTTTTTCAAGAAGGACACAATTTTGAATATGGAAAAATGTTAATTTCTAAATTATGACAACTGCAAAAAATGATTGATGAAAACTGTTTTTTACCAGTTTGACCGCAAGCTTTTAGTCAGGGGGAGGGGTAGCACCCCCCGTAGTTATGGTCCTGGCGCCACATATGTAGGTATACACATCAAGATCAACAAATATTACTCCATAATAGACAACAACTATTTATTGTATGTGGAATCTCCAAAGAAGAGTTTTTAAATGGATTTATGAACATAGATAAATATTCCAACAACTCCTGATTGTAATGCCTTTTTTTCATCACTTTTATTACAATAAAAGTCAACTTTATGATTCTTAATTAGTGATGGAATGAAAAATGAAAATAAAATTCCATACAACTCTCACTCTCTCAAGAATAAAAATAATCTCAAGGTAGAGATTTTTATATAAAATCTGTGTATCCATCATTCTACATACATTCGTTTTTTTTCCATCATTTCTATGTAAGATTTCATCATTTTGTTTGGAAATGTAATTCATTTTCCTAATTATTATGAAGAATCTTTACTTCAAAAGAAACGAAAATAATTAGAAATACAATACAAAAAATAATTTTGCAGATTTAGATTCAAGTAGGCACTTACATAATATATATATGAGTCGTCAATTTTAAAAAAACATGAGAAATTGATAATTTATATTAAAAGAGGCCATATCGGAGCCAATATAACTTTCATAAACCAAAGAAAGATTGTTAACTATAGTTGAAATTCGTAGGTATCATAAGTCATCCCAGAAATTTGGGTAATTGACTCGAATAGGTCTATAAATTTTTGGGAAGAAACGGACTCTCTCCTTTTCATGATTTCTGTTCAAGATTGTTTTTATGTTGACGCACCACATATATATGTATGGCATGTCTACACCAAAGCAAGATGGAAGGATTTTTCTTAAAATTACATTTGTATTATTTTACGAATTATCGTCAATTTCTATCAACCAATATTTGTTATTAACCCTTGGAGGCGCCGTAAATTGTACTTAAAATAACTAAAATTAATCACCACAATAAATAATAATTAGAAATTAATATGATCTACTTGAAAGGGTCATATTAGGGTCCAAATTAAATCTCATAAATTAATAAAGGCTGTGAACTATAGTTCACATTCTTGTACATCTCAACTCATTCCACAAATATGAATACAAAGTTTTTAATTGACTGAAATATGTTTATGAAATATTGAACCGTATTTACCTATGTACATATGCAAGGGCGTCCACTGAATTATATATATATATATATACATTTTTTTTTTTTTGGGGGAGGGCTTGGTTTTTGAATTTCTTTTATAAAAATTCATAAATAAAAATTTTCAATGAATTTTTTGGAATCATAATTGAGAAATCTATAGCTTTTCACAATTTTTTTTTTTCAAAAACCAACAGCTGTTTACAATAAATACATATATGTATTTTTTTTATCTCAAAATTAAATTTCAAATATTACATTTTTTGGAGGAAAATTTCAAAAATCCATGGCTATTCAAAGCAAATTAAATTTTTTGGAAAAAAATATCCAAAATTAAATTTTATGAATAGTTAAGTTCAAAAATCTATAGCTATTAACAAAATTTTTGTTTTTCAAAAATCCATATCTTTTCTCAAAAACTTAAATTTTTGTATTTTTTTCAAAATCAACAGCTGCTTACAAAAAATTAATTTTTTTAGAAAAAAATCTCAAAATTAAATTTCAAATATTAAATTTTTTCAGAAAAATTTCAAAAATCTATAGTTATTCATAGTAAATTATTTTTTTTGGAAAAAAAAAATAAAAAATTCATAGCTTCCTTTCAAAAAAAAAAATTATTTTTTGGAAAAGAAATTAAAAAATCTATTGCTTTCCTTTAAAAATTGATTTTTTTGAATTTTTTTTCAAAAATCAATGGCTGTTTACCATTTGAAATATAATTTTTTTTTCAAAAAAATTATATTTTAAATTTACAAGTAAAAAGCAAAAATTCCTTAATTTAGGGGAGGAGGGATACAGCCATCCCCCTCCCGCAGACGCCCCTGATATATAAGATGTTTAAAAGGAGAAATTGGACATTTCTCTTTTTTCCTTCATTTTTATTAAGATTGTTTTTATTTTCAATCTCATAATATGTATTTTTTTAATTAAATCCCATGCACCCTTAATTGTCAGTATAGGGTTATTAGAAGTAAGGTTTTGAGCTTTATCTTGAGGTTCATCATTGAAAATTTAAAGCCTTAGAAGTCTTGGGCAGTAAAATTTATTCAGAAGAGGTATCAAAGTGGATACCCAATTTGAGGTTCAAATAAGGTCTGAAATTCATTTAAAATATATAAAACTATATATAAAAAAAAAGAAGTGTACAAACATTGTAAATCACTAAAATTGTATACATGATGCACTTAAATCCCTCCGCCACTGAGCGTATAACATTATTTCCTTTTATTATTACAACTCCTATGGATAAATAATACGTAAGGCTAAAGGATACTCTGAAGTACCTAAATATTATATATTATAATTATTTAAGGCTGGAGTCCAGTCTAGTTCCACTTTTCATTCCTAAAAGAAGGTAAAATCGATCTCTCATGACTTATTGTTAATGTTTAAAAAACTATACTTTGTTAGTTTTATTCCAGAGATCCAGGACCAAAAATGTCACGAGTGAACAAAATTATAACTTTTCCAAAGATCTATTGAATTCTATATTCTATTTTAATAGTGCTTGACGCACTAAGCACGATTCTGTAATTGGGGTTTCCCTGTCAGATCTGCTTTTCGATAATTTTACCCTTTTGATAGGTTTGAGACCACTTTTGTTTCCAACTTAAAAATGATTTATTTCATTCCAAAATTTTATTTTGGTTTCAAATATGAGAAAATGCAATTTAAAGGTTAAAAAGCTTGCATATTTTATGGGTTTTGTTTGAAAAGGAAGAATTATTTTAAAAAATTCAATTGTTTTTACGCCAAAAGAGTTAATTTAAAATGTAGAGAATACGGATTTCATTTACAAAAAGAGTATTGGTCTCTAAGAAGGTTAAGTTCAGCTGAAATATTATTACTCTTGATTCTAAGGGATCAGTAATGTAACTAAATTACTTTTGCATGGAGTACTACTGTCTAATAAGTAACTCAACACTCAACAGTAGTGTTGTGTTGGTCCTTATTTAGGACTTACGACTGCAGTCCCGTCCAGTTCAGTCTCGGTACGGCACAGTTCGGTCCGGCATATCAGTCCTAAAACTTATAAAACAACTTTATTTTTTAATCAGGACTAATGGGACTAGTTCTAAGACTAGACTGGACTGGACCAAATAAATACAGACTGACACAACACTAATAATTATCTCTAATTTGCAAATAGTTGCTTTACAAAAACATTTTATAAGAGAATGTTGTATTTATTTATGTATATTGTTTATAGAGTTAATATACATAGAAGAAACAGTTTGAGTCTGGTGTAGTAAAAGGTCATCATCATCATCTCAATAATATGATCTTTGACCTCCTACAAGTCACTTTTCCTCCCCCTCCTACGGAATCTATAAATTTTAAATGTTATTCATTAGCTGTCGATCGTCAAATATGTATGTACAATGTACATGCTATATACAAAAGAATTGATACTTATCTTTATGTCAGTGTTTATTTTGAGAGATAGTTTGTTTTTCTATGTACATATATTGTATATATTATAAAAATAAATATTATATGTACGAGGCTGTTCTTTTGGAGTAATGGAGAGGGTTCTGAGCTGCGGCCATGGTTGTATACACTTACATTAGTGTTGAAACTCGGTTTAATACCAAACATTCTTCTCCAGTTAGGTCTTAAGTGATTTTCTCAAGAGCGTTTGGATCGATATTTCGGTACAGACCCCTAGACCGAAATTTAATTGTTTTCAAATAGTTTAAGTCTAATAGAAATACAATGCTATACCATAATGCGTGTACGACTGATGTTTTACTTTAAACACGCTTTTAATATTGACGTCAGTTTATCAGTGGTTGCATGTTTTGTCAAAATATGTTTTTTTTACCCAGTAGTCGCGTCGGTACGATACATCAAATTAAAAAACTTTAGCAATAATGAAGTCATAGACTATTATTGCTTCTCTGCTTAGTCCAACTCTGCCTTTCTTGTCAAGCAGTCTGTCCGATACATCAAATTGAAAATTCTAGCAAGCCCGATTACATGTTGGTCTAACCTTTTGGCGTTCTATTAACCTTGAAATAGTTGATGGATGTTTTTGGGTCTCAATATATGTATGGAATTATTTGTAGGGAAATCAATAGAGAAGACTAGAATGGGCACTCGGTAAAAATTGATCTCTAACTTTTGATGCAATCCTGGTGACTAACAAACAAACAAACGGAAGCAAAAATATCACAGCCTTTGTTGTATCGCGCAGCCTTTCATACGAATAGAAACAGCAAAAAAGGGCCCAGAATCAATTGATAGTTAGCCAATTCTGGGTCAATTCTTAGCAACTAAATAACTATAATTAAAATGCTAGCAGCTTAACATGAGCTAATTCGAATTAAAGCAAATCACGTTCAGACCACTGATAAGGATAACAGGAGCAGAAACATCGACAGCTGACAATAAATACAGACGTCCTTTCGTGTTATTGAGGCAACGCGGTGCTATGGACGGATTTTCTCCCCTATTCTGATTTATGAATAGTACAAATATAATTTCAGCGATAAATTTAACTTCATATCCCGCTATTGATGACTAACAATACATGAATAGAATCGGTCTAGACCAAATTCAGATCAATCAGTTTGTAACACCAATCATGACCGAACATTTCTTTGAGACCGGTCCAGTCCTAACTTTTATAAAGAACCCAATTACTTCAGTCCACTCAAAATCATACGGGTTTCAAACCGGTTTAGGATTTTCAGAACGAAGCTCAACACTAATTTACATATACAACTATGGTCACATTGTATGTTTATAAAAACGTCCATCAAAAAGCGTTAAAATAAACTCTTAAATTGTAGTAACTTGAAAAAATAAAAGGAAAATCTTGTGAATATTTTGTATGTACATACATAGAACTCATCTGGAATTACAGTATGTAATGTTATTATGTATTTAATGGTGCTGATGTCTGTCCTTCCCCCCTCATTTCACATGTGAGACATTTTATTTTGTGTATGACGTCTTAATAATAAAAAAATATTATATATAATAATCATATTTAATAAATTAGAAATCTCAATCCTCCCTCTCTTTCTCCTCAAAACCACAAAATTGGTTGGATCCTTTTGTTCTGCTCAGTATCTAATTGTATATCCTTTTAAGAAATCTGAAGAACATACATACATATGACTAAGTTGTCCAATAAAGACTAGGGTGGGTGAAGGGAGTTACCTTCTTCTCTCCTATAATTAAAATCTAGGGAACTCTATACATCTAAATAGTATATAATATGTACAGACTCACATTTCCAACATATGAGATGCATATCCCTTGGGAAAATCTCCTTTATCCTCCCCCTGATTTGGGGGAAATATTTCTCTCTCTCTCTCTCATAATATATATGTAATAGTATGTAAGTAGTTCTACAATTGTGTTACGTCAATATAAAAACAATCATGAACTAAAGTAAAATTAAAGTATAAAACCCCAACATATTGTTTTACTTCATATGTATTTAAAACCTTATAACTCTTAGACATATTTAATTCAATTATACTATAACTATTCAAATTTCTGGGATGTGTTGAGATACTCAAGAATTTTAGCTATAGTTTAAAGCCTTTATTTGATTTAAAGGATTTATATTGGCCCCGATGTAGTTTTTCAAATCAAATCTGTCAATTTCTATTTTGGCCTCATAAGGAGTAATAAGAATGGTTTGTTGAAGAATATTTAAACTTAATTCATAGTTTTTGAACAAAAATAATTGGTAACTGACTTGATTAGGTTACAAAATGAAGTTAAAATGGCAAACAATTGGAACTGATTCGAGAAATATCTTATTGCGGGTGTGTCGTGTAATTGTGGTGCGTTAAAATATAATATAATATTGAACAAAAATCAAGACGTTTTAGAATTTTTTAGAATTTTCATAGACATATTTGAGTCAATCATAGGATTTTGTATTCACATCGGTGGGAAGATTTAAAATACCTGATAATCTTAACTAAAGTTTAGAGTCAGTATTTGATTTATGAGATTTTTATTATACCCGATAGTGTCGAAATAAAATCTTTCAATTCATATTTATTTTATTGTGACAATCAATTTTGTCTACTTTAAGTGTATTTTGAGGTACTCTTCTTCAAATGGCGAATAAAAATAATTGGTTCATAATTTCTTATGATATTTCGTCGAATAATGCAAATGTAATCTAAACTCAATTTTTGAGAAAAATCATTCGGGCTTGTCTTAGTGTTGACCGGCTACCATTCTACAGACAACCTTTCATAAACACCATTAGATTTAAAGATGGTCAAGATAACATTAAGTAGGGGCCTTGCCAAGAAGGTGCCATGGTCCTCCCACTTTTTTGGAATTTACAATTATCATATTCAAATAGCTGTAATATATATATATATAAATGTATGAATTTAAATTTCAGTTATTGGCCGATTGGCCATAGACGGAGTTTGTGACAAATAAATGCCCTTTAAGTGCATGTTAATGATCCTTAACGACATTTTTATTTCGAAAAGTACCAAAATACCGACATGTGTATTCATACCAAAATATCTACCAATATCGGTATCATGACGACACTTATATATTGTATGCATGTAAATAAAAAAAATTCCTCCTCCTTCCTAACACAAATTTAAAACTCTTGGCCTCCATAAAATATATAATTCTAACGAGGAACCAGTTATTTTTAACGAAACTGGAAAACCGGTTCTCGGTTTTTATAGTGAGGAATTTCCTGCAATTTTCCCCAGAAATCGGATTATCCCTCATTTTTTTCCCAAAAATTGTATTTCCCCGGTTCTTATAAAAGAACAGAAACCTGAAATTTTCGCAGACTATAGAGTATTTTCACTCAGGTCATAAATTTCCTCATAATTGTAGGAGGCGCCATCTTGGGAGGGGATCTAAGTTGATAATTTTATTGCATACATCTACAAACTTCCAATAAATTTTGATCAAAATTAGCATAAAGAATAAAAAAGACTTAATTCATGCATTGAGTACTACTTGATGCCCATGATAAACAGTGATATTTGAATTGAATCAAGGTTATATGTAGTAAAAATCCCTAAAAATGGCTGAATTTGTACAATTTTGGACAAGAAAAGTTAGTTAATTGGAACGAAATATCTTATTCTTCCCATTCTAATAGTTAATTTTCGTATACAATATGGAAATAAAATTATATAACGATGTGACAACATATTTTTTTAAAATATTATAGGGTACAATATGATAATAAAACAATACATTAGATACATACATAAATTTATGATGGACACTAAGGTTCAAGTCCTTTTATTTGTAATAGTTCACTATATTTATTAATATTAATGAAAAAAAGGTTTTTATTTTTACGTAACTTGATTGTTTGGGCCCGTAAAATGCTCGTCATCAACAATGTTGACGTCACGTAAAAAACGCTCTATACCATTCGCTCCTCCACTTTCAAAAACAGTGCATTGAGCCTGTTATGTATTAATATACAAAAAATATTTTTTAAAAAGATAGAAAACAAGCACAATTAACAAAACAATGGCCATGGAAAATCAAATCCTGACACACCAGGGTATCCCTCATGATCAATGGGATGTATCTTCCCCCCTCCTCATGATCATTTTTTATGGGCGTGCCGCTCAATATACAATAATAATAATTAATAACAATTCTTATCTCTCAAAATAAAATTCTATTTAAAAACAACTTTATAATGATTTATTCATGGGTGCCAATGGCTATATATACTCGTATACACTCATAAATTGTAGTATGTTTATGTGAGATAAGAAAACGACATCAGAGCCTGAATAAAATGAATGAATGAATATATTAATCATTATATTGGGTAACTTTTCTTCATGAAAAATAAAGTGACTCAGCAGTTCCTTCTAGAAGGATTCATGTAATTAGTCTCGTATGATCCTTCCCGTTTAACTGACGGATGGGGATGATAATGAAAGTGGGATGTGATGTTTGTTTTGAAATGTATCGATGTTCGTACAGCCATCCAATATAGAAAGCTAACGTTGTCGTAATCAAGAAGACATATTACCAAAGAGATATGTCAAATTAGTCATGGCTTTATTGAGTATATTAAATTCTCATAATTGTTCATTTGAACTAATTTTTAATAGTAGAGTGTAGAACAAAAAATGTTGCTAGGTAGAAAAAAGGGAGGAGGAGGAGGCAGATTCAAAAGTTTATTTTTGTATATATGAGATAAGATAAGATCTTTGAGTATGAACTCCATTTGATACATAATTAATATTGTATATATATATGTAAATGCATATATGTACATTTGAAGTCATGCTTATCAATTTAATAGCACATGTTTCTCTCATGGTGAATGCGAGATAAAAACAACACCAATTTGTTCTCAATTTTGCAGAGCCAACAACTTTCTTATTCATATTTTATTGAATGATTCAAATGAAGGTGTTTGACTCATATCCTATGTCTTGTAAATACTATATGGAGTAGTACCTCGGAATTCGATGCTAATTTGCTCTGGAAGGTGTGTCGGGAATGTTCCAATTGAAGATTGAGAATGGTTGAATTCTCAATCTACCTTGCTCAGAGTTAAATAATATAATTTAAATGTGGAACACATCATTCAAATTGTAAATGTAACAACAGCCCATACCTGGCTATAGACGTAAGTTACAAGAGGGAATTTTCCCCTGCAATTTATGCTAACAAAGCATTGTTTTGCGCAATTAACTTCCTGTATTCGGTCTTTTATATTGAAATTGCCCCTTCCCTAAAATTATTCCTCTGCTACAACAATACCTATAGTTGTAAAAAATATGCCAAGGAAAGTTAATCTGGTCACCCTATCAATTTGATGAATTTTTTGGCGGAGAGCAGCTTAGCTACTATGAAATTAAGAGGCAAAGCTTTTTCCTTTTCTTTGCATCGTGGAACAACGGATATTTTGAGTACTGAGGAAGGTCAAGTTCTGGGGTTCTACTGTACATATGTATTGTACATTAAACAAAGTAAATATTGCTAATGAAGAGATATTTGCCAGACAAGGAATGCATGAATTAAATACCTACGTAAGTACATTGAACATACAAATGTAAGTATGTTAAATGTTAAGTCACTTATAGCTATGCATAAATAAACCTTCTGCTCACGCCATATGACTGAAAGTGTGGAATTAAATACTAGTGGAAAACATAATAATATAGATAGAGGTTCTAATCAGATTAAAAAATAACTATTATTTCTTAATAAACTTAGTGAGGCACGTAATGTATCCGTATGAGACAAAGACGTCTTAAACCTCTGGGAGAACATCTCTCCTTCACTGGCTGCTTCTGTTTGTTCCCTTAATAGTTAAAATGTATTTTATTCTTTATGTGTGTAACAATATATGTACAATATACAATGTTCATATGAGTAATGTGCTTCTTTTTTCAAAGCAGGAGGTTAAATGCTTTGGCCTACAACAACAAAGACGGGTAACCCAAGTTAGGAAGGGGTCATGAAAAATTTCTCATCAGTGCTTTATGACTATAATTGAGGTTAAATTCATTTAAATGCCACAGAACTGCATATTTTTATTCTCATCTCCTAGTAAAGAATATTAAACAAAGTTCTTTCTGGCTTTAGTCTATCAACACAAAAACAAACTGGAATGATTATTATTGATTAAATTTGTATTCTTATAATCAACTAATTATTCGCGCTAATCCTTTGATGACGCAGCAAATGAACTACTTTAGGTTTTAGAAAAAATAAAGAAAATTTGACCATCTACGAAAATTTTTCACTTCTTCAAAACTCTAAAAAGACAGTCCAGACTTCATTTAAAAGAACTTCAATAGATTTGTTAGCTAATGCCATTTTAGTTGAAATCAGGGTTCTGATTGACCCTTAAGATTCGGATGAAGTTGCTCTTGTATTATTAAAGTATTCCATAAATTTGTTTAGATACTGTGACCGATTAAGATTCAGTCAAGAACAGAAGATGTCAGATACTACTAATTGTATCATTTTTGGTCTCTGGCCCTGACCAAGATGACACTAATATCCAGTGGCACCGTAACCATATGGGGCATTGGTCGCCAATTTTTGCAGAATTTATAAAATATTAAAAATTCTTTTTTTGTCAAAAAAAATTATATGTCATAATTGTTAAGAAAATAAAATCCAATTCCCTTAAAAAAATGTTATTCATTCAAATTTAGTATCTCTGAAAAGTTTTAATTTTGAAAAAAAATAAATTTTTTTTTTGTATCTTCAATTCTTTTTTGTCAAATTTGGAATTTGTAAAAAAAAACAATAACAATGACACTGGACATTGCACTCGAGAGAAATGACTCTCTCAACTTAATTCGCGTCTCGGCCGTTCCAAGAGAAGGAAATATACTTAATGTATATGGACAAGTCAAAATTGTCAAAAAGCCCAACGGTCCAGGCCCCCAAAACACGGATTTCCCTGATGAAGTGACTATTATATAATTTGCCCTTCACTTCTAAATACATTCCGGCGCCGTTACTAGGGCCCAAGATTTACTTCTCCTTATTACGTTTAAATCACAATTAATGAAACGTTACATTGAATATAACTGTCTTGGTCGATCAAAAAGAATAATAAGAAGGGCCTTCATCTTGTACAAAAGGATCTTAGACACTTCTTCAGCCTTCCTTACAAATTTTTAAGAATTTGTGGCCATAGACCAGGGAGATGCAACAAGTTCACGATTTCACTTTTCCTCATAACTTAACTAAAGAAACTCTGATTTCAGCCAGAAATACATCTTTTGAAAGCCTTTTTTTATTTGTAAGGGACCATTTTCCAGAAATTTTAAAACTAAGGCTATGCTGTCCGGAGTAAGTCTATAAAAGTTTGGACTGTATAATTTGTATAATTAATGTTAAAAATAAATTGGGGCTTTCTCATTTTCTTGATTTTTGTTCAAGATTGTTTTTGTGCCGTTCAATCATCATACACATGTAAGGCATATACATTTTAGACAAATTATAATCATCTCTGGGAAAGGTCATCAACATAATAATAAAAATAATATTTACGACACGTAAAATGTAAACATTTTTGTAAGATGGAGAAAAACAATCATTCAATCATTTATTTTGGTAGTGTGTGCGTGGTGTACTCTCTGTTTGTGCGTGGATACATATTGATTCCAAACTATGTTGTATGTATGGGTTGACATCTTATTCATTTTTGTTTGAGTATAATAGTTAGTGAATCCGTTGTATTAACATACATAAATTGCATGAATCGTGAGAAACTAACAAAGATGCAAAGTCTCTCTCTCTCGGTGCAACAAATAGGTCAAAATAACAAGAGGAGCAATAACACCTTCGTGTAATCCAATCCAATAGAAATCATTAAGTATAGGGAATAAACATATTTTTCTTCATGATTACTGAATCTAGGAGCATACAAAATGTATTGATAATCAGGACCACTACTAGGTGTACACTGTAACAGTAATGGGGTTTCAACCCTTGTCAGGGGCGACCGTAGAATTACGTATATATATATATATATTATCCTCACAGAACATTTATTTTTAGTACTGACTGTCCGAAGTCTTAAGGACTTATAGGACCGTTCCTAAGACAGACTGGACCGCCGAATAAATAAGGTCCAACACAACACTAATGATAAGAGTACAAAAGTATTAACATAAGTTGTTCACAGTTTTGTAATATTTCATGACGTGTCATACCCCATACATACAATCCAGAGTGGGTAATTCCTGAACAATTGTCCCAATGCTCAGATAGAATATTCTTATTCAAAAGTAGTAGGGATGACCGTGACATCATCATAGATATCAACTAGTGACAGTCATCATAAATTAATATTAAATAACTTTAATAAACCTAATTACTTAGACTTGAATTGGCCTCCTAAATTAATGATTATGTATGAAAATATATACTTTTTTGAAGGATTCTTACAAGTTTTACACCAACCATTCAAATGGTAAACTGAAATATTTTTGCTCTAATATTAGTTACAATGATGCTGTGAAGATGGCTTTTTAAAGTTTGGGATTTTTTCAAGGACCAATAACAGGGACATTGTACAGAACCGATTAAGGAACAATACACCCCTAAAAAGCAGCAATATGCTAAAGAATATTTAATCATGAAATTCTAGATATATGTAAGCAATGGCGTAGCTTGCTCATTTTGTTTGCCGGGAGAGGGGGGGGGGGTATCTCAAGCCCCTTCCCCAAAGTTTCTGAAGCCCGCCAAAATTTTTATTATATATATAAAAAATAAACCTATTTTTATCAATAACTCTACTATAGTGTCGATAATTTTTACAGCAAAGCCCCCCCTCAAAAAAAAAAAAAAAAAAAAAAATGACGTCAATTTTATATCCCTTCCTACCTTAATGATAGATCCTTCTTTCTTGAAAAAATGTTTACACTTTCAGAGCTTAGTTAATAATTTGTATGCACAGGGTGCACAACTATATTTAGCCACTTTATCGTTTTCTATTGGGAAAACCAGGGTACTTATACAGCTGACTTTTTATTATTAGTGCCACGAATTTGAGCCAATAACTATTTGATTTGAGTGACAACATATCAATTTTTTGAACTCTGGGACTCAGTGAGACGTTCGGTTGCAATATTATGAGAGCTTTTTGATGCCTCTAATGGCTCTAAGACAATCTTGACGACTTAATCTCGCCGGACTTTGGGCTTCCAAACTCGCTAGATCTGAATCCAAATGATTTTTTTTTGTGGATGGCGACCAAACGATATACCAACCAAGCCTTCTCCAACACCAAAGACAAACTTATCTGTTGAATCAATAAGGAATTTCAGGATTTTCCATGGGACCAAGTGGAGAAGGCTTGCTCACGCTTTCAGCCTCTTATATAGGCTGGAATCGAGGCTGGGGTTCATTTTATTAAATAAAATAAATCAGAATCCATCAAGCTTTCAGAATCTGTTATTATTTTTGTAAGTTGATAAATGGAAAGAAAATTGCATTAAAAAATCATTTTCGTGGCATTGATAGCTCCCTGTATATATATTTTTGTTACCATTCTTCAGAAACAAACACATTCAATTATATCTGTGGTAAGTAATGAGTATTTGTTTAAAAAAATTCTATAAAATAACTGTTAATACTAAAATTTGTAATAATAAAAATATGAGAAGACCAATTTTTGCCTAAATTTGTAGTTTGATATTCTAGAAATGTTATATAAAATATACTCATCCCTTATTCTACACATAAAAGAAAAATGGACTCATATGGGAAAAGGAAAATTTCGCTCTTACATCCAGATATCTAGATTTCCTAGATTAAATCTACATTCAGAACCGTAATATGAAGCAAAAGTACCACAATACATACCCACTGTTAGTACCAGTGTTGTGTCAGACAGAGGACTGGATTTCAGTCCTAAAACTGATAAAGCTTGGTCCTTGAACACGTCACGTGACTGTATTTCTTCTATTTTTAATCAGTTTAGATCTGTCAGTCCGAAAGCCTGAAGGTCTTAAGTACTGGTCCCAAAGACTGATAAGACCGGTCCTAAGACAGAATTGGACCGAAGAAATAAGGACTGACACAACACTAATGGTTAGTAAGTACGTTAGATCTGACTTGTTCTTCTTATAAGGTGCACATTTTAATTTATGCAAATAATAGATTTTAGTCGACGAACACAACCGACCCATCCATCATTTACACAATATAAATCTTTTTATTTTCTCAAAAATTCATTAGCATTGAACTGCATGTATAATGAATGCATTATGAATTAAAGTTTGTTGAGAGTTGGATATCAGACAACGGAATACCTACAGCGTGTTTCTACTTACTGGAATAATAATAATAATAATATTATCAGACCCCCTCATGATCATATAGATACTTCTGCAGATAACATACAAAAAATCAAAGGTTCCGTCATGTTGTGGTATATTTAAATTTCTATAAAAACCTATGAAAATATTCCTCAACAAAAATTCGGTGAATTGGACACCTGAGACGGATTTTAATAATTATTTATCTACATACAGTAATTACTCAGTTTACGAGTGTTTAGGACAAACAAGAGTAGTAGGCCTCAATTTTAAGGATTTTTCTAAAAAACAACATTATCATTGAATATGGCGTTATCAACATATATTTTTAGGAGTGTAATGGTTTCAAAGTTTTGACGTTCCGTCCGGTACTGTCCTTAATCTGAAAGATACATACGGATTAGATGCAGAAGCCGTTGCATAGAACAATCTTTCCTAAATAATGTTATCGTCAATCAACCTTCCCCAATGATTGATAAATACTTTAATTAAGCTAAATTTTTAATTAATTTAATACTAGTCTCGTGCTTCTTTTCTAGACCACCCTAAGTTACGTGTGATTTAAACTCTTCTACCTAAAAAATCCTTAATTTGTTTTTTTTATAATTTTGTCTCTTGGAAACCTCTTGAAATATTAATTTGGTTTAGTTGGATTTAAGTTAATCACGGGGTTTGTAAATGCCCCTTAAACTAATTTAATTGGTAAACTGAGGCTTTCTTAATCACATATTAGTGAAATAATACAATGTAGAAGGATTGCTAAAATTGGGCACATTTGCTTAACAACTGAACTGGACTGGGCAATTTTAAATTCCATCAAAGGACCGATACAACCACCAAATGTTTTTTAAGAGTAATTCATTTTTGATTATGTTTACTTCTCTCTATAGTAAGAATATTTACTCGTAATCCAAGATATTACTGTACAATGTATATAAATCAACAATGTTGTTAAAAAAAAATACTTTTTCTAATAACCATATATTAGGGTGGTCCTAAAATTCAAATGTTTTTCTTTTAGATGTCTTACCTTTCCATTTTCTTCCCTGTGTAATGAAATAACATTGTGCAAAAATATTTTCAACTGTATTAATATTTAATGGGGGGGGGGAGGGGGGGGATTGCTTTTTAATGTTTTGCTCTACATTGAAAAATTAGGCAGACAAAAATTGGTGATCTCCAAATTTTTATTATAACATAAAGTTATGTACAATATCAATTTTTTCTGTTAGCATAAACATATTTTATGCCAAAACCTTTACTGGTTTAGTAGTTTCAATATTCAATTCTTATTAAAGGATCAATCAGCTTATTTAACATTGTTTGTATTACAAAGAATTTTATCCACAAAACGAACCTATATCTGGTACAATTTTTTCTTCTGGATTGTAGAAATAAACTCGTTTTAGATCCGGATTCTACCGTGCAAGTACCGTTTAAGTCATCCAAAAAGATTTTGAGGGTCTTTTTGGATATTAAAAAAGATTACTGTATTGGTTAATACTTGGTCCTAGTTATTTAAAAAAAAAGATATTATCCATATCGAACCTACAAATTCTTGATTAGTGATTGGAGACACATCTACATAAACCGTTGCATCACGTGGTTATTCCGGACGGTGTTATCTTACTAATACCAAAATATATAGGGTGTTTGGTTGTCAGCTGTCGATTTTTTTTGTTTTCCCCCTATAATTTGTGTTTTTAACATTGTTTGGTTGGATAGGAATGAGTTCATATTAAGCCGTGAACAACTATCAACTATGATTCAATTATAGTTTTAGTGTTCGGAGGAATTGGCTAACCAACAACTGATTTTTGAGATTTTTATTATTCTTTCTTGAGGAGAATAGGTTGCGGGATACAATAAAGGGCACAACGTGTCCAATGTTATTATCACAATAATTCTAATAATAACTAGCATTAATGTTGTAAAATAAATAAAAAATACGCAAATCTAATAATTTTAGTCAAAAATTTAAGTCTTTTATTTGAGAACCGATTGAGAGGGTAGGTAAGAGAATGAAAATCAAAAACCTTCTTTTTTTGAGTAGAAAATAAGAACCACCCTACCGTATATAAGTAAGTAGGGTTCTATTGAATTTTTTTTTTTTAAACCATGCGATTCCATGGTTGTCAATAATTTTTCAATTATTCATCCTTTGGAATGTAGAAGTATGTAGTGGTGAAGGATTTTGAATAAATAGAAGAGGATTAGTGGCCCAACATTCCAAAAATCAGTCTTTTATAAAAGCTTCCATACATTTTAGTTTTTACAAACTGTATACAAATAAACATTTTTTTTATTCAACAGCGATGAAAAGATTTTTTTTTTTGCAAGAGGTTTTGTTTGTCATTAATAGTATTATACCCATCATCTGCCCATCACACCCATAAAGAGAGAATGAGAGTAAGAGAAGAGAACCCCCTCCCCTCAACATAATATATACATAAAGTGGGGAGTGGGGGGACAGAAAATGAGAACACTTTTTTTTTTCACTTTTATTTCTTATCTAAAGAGAAAATCGAGGCTCAATTTTTCATTTAAAATCTGTTCTCACGGTTGTGAAAAAAGAAGAAAAAAGAAAAAGTAAAATAATAAAAAAACCAACATCCCTTTTGAAACACATAACACAAATGATCTCATCTCACAGTACTGGAGTACACCCTTGAAAGGTTTCATGTATACACATTGTATATATTAGATTATGTATATAAAAAAATGATTAAATTCATTATTTGACTAATGACTGAGTGAGTCCAAGTCACACAGCTTTTTATTTATTTATTTCAAATGTTGAATTCTAGAGTTGTATAGAATATAACATCCTGGTATATCAAAAAGCAAAAGAAATGAATAACCCTGAAAATTATAAGATTGTTGAGGAGAAAAACAGCTTTGCTCTTAAGACGTTCTATTAGGTCAGCTGCAATCAACCATGAGAGGAAGGAAATGTACGCAAGTCTAACTCCGTGCCTAGTTATGCCATGTGCATGAATCACTTTGATGCCGATACTCAATTCTACAACGAGTCCAACAAGGACTTACACGATAACTCTTTAACAAATCCTCGGAGTTACTCTCCATTATCCAAGAGCTCAAACACATTATACTTAAAAGGCTCGTCGGAAAAGTCTCTGACCTAACAAAGATATGTACAAGACATTTTTTATTCGGTTTTCAACAGTCTCCTTATAACTCTATACACTTCTACCTTCAGATGACTTAAATTGGCCGAAATTTTGGTGTGTAACTGTCAACAGATGCTACATAGATGTGGCTAGGCTTTATTTACGAGTGCTGCCATTTTCTGGTTAAGGTCGGACAATTTTCAGACCACCCTCGTTGATGTTCCGTGAAAGGAAATAAATTAACAGCAATATCACTCCGTATCTATCCAAGGAATTGGCAAGAATTACTACTCGGATTTCAAAAAAGGACTTACAAATCCTGAGTGTTACTCAACGTCTGTCTCAAATACTAATAATACTATTCATTGCTTAATACTTAGATGTTCTCTTCAATAATTAAAGAATAATGATGACAATTTAGAAAAAAAAAAAAAAACTCTCTTCAGATTACCAAAAATTTGCACGCACTGGCCTCCTTTTTTATACCAAGCCATTGATATCCATAGGTTAGAACTCAAGTATCTTATTTCCTTTGATTTCTCGGGGTATACTCGTATGTTTCTTTGGGAATTTTTACTATTTAAGATATAGTTTTAACGATTTATGTCAAATACAAATATGTTGAATTTACAAAAAATGAAGCCCAGTACGAACCACCTATATTTTATTAGTGTGACTTCACTTTCTAACGTAATAGAAAATAGGAATTAATTTTGGATCTTTCATGACTATATATGTACATAGTTTAAAAAAATAAATAATAAATCTCTTAAATTTCACTGTTTTTATTATTTAGTATCTCATCCCAAAAATTTCCTCGGATACCCAATTATAAAAATACCTTTCCGAGGACTACCTGAAAGACGCTTTACCGCATAATAAGGATCCCTAATAGCTTTTTGGATTAAACCTTTAAAACAAAATATCGTAACGGATCTATTAGCTTGAAGAGATGCATGGTCATAGATATAGCTTTTTTTCTTCACAAGATGTCACTTTAGATGAGATTAAAGGGATTTGTGCAGGGCCTGGGCAAAAGGGGATGTAGTCACTCTCAGGAAATTCAAATTCAAAGCTCATTCGGTCAAATTCAAGCTCTTCAATAATATTTAACTCTAAAATGTTTACGATAAGTTTTTTTCCTTATTCTAAGAAAAACACCCAGATACAAGATCTGAAGTGATTGATATTTATAATAACTATATTTTCCATTGTGTTGGTCAACTAACGTTCTGCTTCAAAAAAACTTTCTTTGCTTTTTCTCAGCTTAAGGACTCTATGCATTTGATCTTCATTGTAATACTCGACGCTCCCAGAAGACAATGAAATGTGTCACTACGATCACTCCCTTATACAAATATCCCGTGGTCTTCGTTTCGCCACTTTTTTTTAAAGCTTTACAAGGGGCTACTTCACTAACAGGGATATGGTAGTCAGCTGTCGATATTTCTCCTTGTTTCCTCTGTTGAGTGTTCTAAGTATTGATCAACACTTAATATATATAAAAAAAGTATAATGTGTATTTAGAAGTCAGCTGTCAATGTTTTCCTATAATGAATGTTCGGAAAGTCGAATAAGAATGATTTCTTGTTAAGCTGAGAGCAATCCCAAACAATTATGGAATAATTATTCCAAAGTTGGCGAAAGGAATTGCCCCTACTACCAACTGATTATGGGACTGTTTTCTGAACTTCTTTTTGCATGCAAGGCTGCGAGATACAATAAAGAACTATACATGTTTATCTTGGGCTATGTAAAATGTACATCGTATTAGTAGGGAGACTCTAATCTTTTCTGTTTACAGGAATGCTCACACCCTGTTTACAGGTGTTGAATTAGTGTGGTGATAAATCATAAGTCGACTCACAACTGGGTACTTAATAATATCTTTGCAAATATTTTAATCAGTAGGAAAACATAGATATGCAGGGTATTGTATACTCAATCGTTGGAATGCTAAGAAATCCATCTTTAAGCTGGTTGACGTGGATTATAACAATAGTATTAATAATGGGTATGTAAATATCCAATTTCTGTTGGTTATAAAAACAAATTGAGGGAGCTTTAATAGCTTCCTTGAAGAATTACTAATTATGTATACTTATTATAGCTAATATATTTACGTCAAAGCGAGAGAAATTTAATTCACAAGCAAATACATAATATTTAGGGTACTAAATACCTTTGTATTATACTACCTAAGTACATAATAAGGAACAGACCTAAATCGCACATATGTACACAATATAAATAATGTTTATGAGCATGAAAAATGAGTGCCAGAAAAATTATTATTATTAATAGTAATAATAGGAAACTGATGGCATTTTCTTCTATGTATGTACGTACCTATTAGTGTTGAGACTCGACCGAGACCGAACATTATTTTTTAAGTTCGGTCTTAAGGGATTTTATCTAGGTAAGATTTGGACCGATGTTTGGGTAAAGACCCAATGGGTAATATATATATGCAATCACAATTCGGAAACAAACATTTTCATTTATATAATCGGTCTATACTGAATTTTTCTATAGGACTAATCTAAACCGATTCTAGAGAATCTTGAGATTTTCTCCCAATCCCGCAACCTGTCTTACGAATAGAAATAGGCGTATAAAGCCCCAGGAATTTCCTAAATCCCAACTGATTCTGGGATTTTGGAATTATTATTCAATAACTTTACTTTTTCGGTTTGATGTTAAGTTATTTTTTCCAATACAAATTTGGACAGATATTTCGGTCCAAACTGCGGGGGTTTCAGATCGTAAACCAAAATTTATTCGTTTTCATATCGTGGACCGATTTTCTGATTAGGGTTAAAGAGGCCTAAAATTGTCCAACTCTCAACTGATTCTAGGGCTTTTGAATTATAATTAAATAACTTTATTTTTTCGTTTCGGTGTCAAGGAGATTTTTTCTAGGACCAATTTGAACGGATATTTCGGTCCAAATCTCGGTCTCAATGTTTTTCTCCCAATCTCCCCTGACTTATGTGCTGTCACGTCGTTGCTTTTGTTGTAAAATTAAACAACCTTTCATACGAATAGAAACAGGGGAAAAGGTACAGAATTACCTAACTACCAACTCATTCAAGGCCTTTGGAACTATAAAAGAGGGTTCACAGCTTAACAAGAGCGAATTATCATTAAACTAATACACGTTAAAAACACTAATAAGAGGAAAAGAAGGAGATACATTGAAGGTTGACGACTAAAATAAATTTATATTTCTATATTAGTGAGGTAACCTCATGATCTAAAAATATGACTTACGCAAAACATTTAATTTCATATGACGTTATTGTATATAGATGATCAATATTTTGAAGTACACATGACGTCAGCAAAATAGAATGGATCTAGACTAAAAAAATTTACAGACAATGATATAAATCCGGTGTGTTTTTTAACTGGCCAGCTTATTTGTAATTGGATATATAAAGAAGGAATTTTCTTTTCATTAGCAGTGTTCATTATTATTTAATTCCTGAGTAGTGAACATCATTTCCTAAATAGATTCAATTATATTCAAAACCTGATTGAACATTCGTGTGTGCTCATAAAATACGGAGAGGAACCCTGAAGATTTGTTGGGGAGTTACAATTGTTTTAGACTCAGAGTAAAATTGGGCATCGTCATCGGAGTAATTCCAGCAAATTTCCTGGTTTATATCCTTTTCTCCTTCCTCTCTTGTCACAGGTGATTGTAGCTGATTTATTGAAATGTCATGAGTAGTATTCTTTCTCTCATCCAAAACATTCTTCAAATTGCCCCAATTTTTAATGAAGACCTATATGATCAAACTTCTTTAAGAGACTGAATGAGTTATGTTCACTCAAAATCATCGTAGTCTTCTCAGACCAAAACTCAAAATTGTGCATACATGGGTATGTAAACCTACAAACTGTTTTCTTGAATTTGTAGAAAATCAATTTAAATATATATATTTATATAGGATATAAATATATATAAAAAGTATAAAATAAATTAAAAAGTGGAAAAATGTTATTTTATTTTTATGATGTATAATAATGAAGAGATGAGAACTCTGATCCTTTTGACCTTCAGCATACATTCTGCTCAAGCAAAATATTTATATAGTATAAGTACTCTAGTGTTGAGACTCGGTCTGAGATAGATTTTTTTTTGATTAGGTCTTAAATCATTTTTTTTAGACCAATATCGGAAAATATTTCTACTCATGTTGATAATTTTATTGGATCATCAGGGGCGTCCGCAGGGTGTGCTGGAGGGGATGTAGCCCCGAATTAAGGAATTTTTGATTTTTACTAATTTTTTTTGTCAGGCTGAATAAATTTTATGCGAAAACGGGGGTATTTTTTTTAAAGGTAATTTGTGCAAATTTAGCAGCAGTGCAAAAAAATTAATATTTGAATTTTTTTCCAAAAAGTTAATTTTTTGTGAATAGCTATGGTTTTGTGATTTTTTTTTCCGAATAAATTTATATTAGAAATTAAATTTTTAAAAGTTTTTTCCAAAAAATTTAATGTTCGTAAGTTTTTTCCAAAAAATTTAATGTTCGTAAGTTTTTTCCAAAAAATTTAAATTTCAGTTAATAGTTGTGAATTTTGAAATATTCCCCAAAAAGCTTAATATTTGAAATTCAAGTTTTGAAATTTTTGTTAGGAAAAATTTAATATTTGAAATGTTTTTCAATTTTTTTTTTTGGAAATATCTATGATTTTTTTAAATAGCTGTGTATTTTTAAAAAAAATTTCTTAAAATTAATTTTTTTTTAACAACTGTGGATTTTTAGAATTTTTTGTGAATAGTTGTAGATTATTGAATAAAAATTTCAAAAAATATAATATTTCCTGCCTCTCCCAAAATATAATCCTCCAGACGCCCTTGATCAAGCAAGCTATTGAAACTATTGTCCGAAAAGATACAGAAAGAAGGCTCAAAGTCAGATAGTAATTAGCCAATTCTACACAACTATGGAATTATTATTATTTAAATTGTTCACAACTTAAAAATAGTTAATTCGAATTCAACCAATCAACGTGCCCAACACTCTTAAACGGAAAAGAGGCAGTAAACTCGACAGCTGACAATAAAATACCGTCTAAATTTTTATTCACTCCCCGATTTATGAGCAGTACTTATATGAAATATAATAAACTTTATAAGACGTCATTGTGTCAAATTTCACAATTCGGATACATATATGACGTCATAAACTATTCACTGATATATTCCGTATAAACCAAATTTTAAATAAAACCGATTTTTATGTGAGACCAAATCAGACTGAATTTTTCTATGAGACTGGTTCAGACTGAACTTTTTTTAAAGGACCGAATTAAATTGAAAACCTAACTAATTAGTACCTACCTATTGCAATTGTGGTCTGTCAATAGAAAAACAATTCATAACAAAAATCGAGAAAAGGAGAAAACCCCAATATATTAATTTATTTCACATTTACATTCAGTCCTATATTTTATAGACATATAGCTGTGCCCTCCTCTACCAAATGAAGGAAGTTTTGATTTCAGTTGAATATTTTTTTTTGATTAAGAATAAAAAATTTAAAGTTAAAATAAAGGTAAATTTTTTTTCAAAGATTTCTTTACTTAAAAAAAAGGTAATTCTGGGAAATTATGCAGCAGAGCAAAATATTTAAAATTTGAAATTTTGGAAATCTTTTTCCAAAATATTATATTTTTTGTGAAAGGCTGTGGATTTTTGTATTTTTTTTTCAAAAAGATTAATTTTCTGTGAAAAGTTATGGATTTGTGAAATTTTTTGCTGCAAAAATTTAAAATTTAATTTTTTGTAAACAACTGTGAATGTTTGAATTTAAAAAAATATATAATCTTGCGAACGCCACTGATAATAGGCTTTGTATTCAAATTTGTCGGATGAGTTAATATATCCAATAATGTTAGCTATAGTTTAAAACATCTATTTGATTTAGTAGACTTATATTGCCACCGATATAGCCCCTTTCAAATTAAATATATCAATTTCTCATTCTTGTATTGTGGCTATCAATTTTGACTACTTCAAAATCAAGGGTTACTAAGAATGATTTATTGATATAAATTAATCATAATTCGCCAAAGAATGTAAATTTAATCCTAAATAAATTTTGAGAAAAATCACTTTGTTGACGACCCCATATATTAAGTTATCTAAATTTAAATTATTAAGTAGGTTTATGAAAGCCTTGTTTAAATCCTGGATAGGCGCATCAGATTGATTTAAAAGGAAGTATAATTTGGGTTAATGACATGTTTTGCAGAGAGTTTCACATCCCAACGACTCAAACGAGAACTTTTCTTACATAAAAATATCATTAGGATCACAAAAAGTGAGATAAGACAATGAATAACTTTACATGAAGTGAGAGTGAAATACTACTTAATATATGAGTAAATTTATGTCATGGGAAAATTTCATTAAAGATTAGATACATGATTAGTGTTGGATGATAGTCAAAGTTTTCGAGTTCGGGGGAGTTATATTTTTTTGAGTAGAGTGTGAAGTGGATTTTGTGTGAGAGAATTTTCGAGTTTTTGACATTTTCCAAACAATTTTTGGTAAAGTACTTTCTCCTTTTTAATAGACCAACAGTTCGTTTAATAAAAACTTTTTACTGCCCTTGTGAGTGATGATGCTATTCATCTAAATAATCATCAATAGGATAGTTCAATTTTTTGAAATTATGATTAGTACTTAAGTGTAGTAAAAAATTTCCAAAAAGTATTTCGGGCTAGTTCGAGCCATTTTCAGAAAATTGTTGGTTTGAGGTGTTTTTTTTTTGAGTTTGAGTAATATTCGGATCCAATGCTAATTTGAATTAATTTCTTTGTACCGATCTACAAAATATGTACGTTGTGTACAAGTTGGCATAGCTGTACAAGTTGCTACTTGTATAAGGAAAATTGTACATGTTGCAATTTTTTCATCTTAAAGATATTATTCAATTACAACAATGGCCATTCTAATTACTAGCGGAGTAGCTATCTCCTTTTTTTCGGGGACATGAGCAACCTCCCTAAATGATACTTTCACTTCATTTAGATCAATTAAAATTTAGCATTTATCATGTATTTACGAGTAGTATACCCCAAGCTATTTAAAATTTACACTGTGCCACAGAATACTTATATTTTAATAATTTTTATAAATTATAATAAGTAATTAAAGGATTAATATATTGATCATCCAATGAATATTCACTTTGTTCATAATCGTCATCAGAAATACTCTAGATCCTTCATTTAAAAATATTTATCTCATTTTGTGGTTGCAACATGTAACTTGTACAGTTTGATTGTACAAGTTACAACTTGAACATCACATTAACATTGTACATCACCCACACAAACATTTACTTTGTATTTTGTTGTCAGTTGTCGATTTTTTTGCTTCTTTTCCCAGTATCAATCTCTATTAATTGTTGATTGGTTAAATTAGAAAGAGCCATTGTGGAGCTAGCATTGAAATATCCTCAATAATTATTACCAACTGATTTTGAGCCCTTTTTTTGTTTCTTTTTCGAGGAAAGGTTGCGATATACATTAAAGGTAATGACGTGACAGATAAAAATATAAATATATATATAGTAGGGTAAGCATGAGAAAGCAAGGGGACTCAACATATTTTCAATCAGTTTATTTACTAATGAGTTGAAATGACCATAGGAGTACGAAATGACGTGATTGAATTTATACACTATGTACTTGTTGTAAGTATATATGTATTTGTATTTATTAACTGAACTCTCAAGAGACTTTGAAGGCAAAAATAGAGGGAGAGAGAACACAAGGAGGCAAAAGAGTAAGAATCGTGTATCAAATTCCTTGGAAAAAACAATTCTCTCATAAAAATGTCGAAAGAAATGAAATTTACTACACCGAAAAAAAAAAAAAAAAATGTAACAAAAGATTGAAGTTATTATTATTATTTTTTTTTTTTTTACAAACTTAAGGTTGAAATTCTATACTAAAAATATTGAAGTATAACATGGTTACACAGTTGTTTCAAGGCAGGTCTGTAACTCATAAAAACATCATTGAATAACTCCGAGTTTTTGAATGATGAGGAACGAACAACAATTGTGTAGATTGTATTATCATGTAAATATATATATTTTACCTTAGACTAGCAGAGATTATGTGGAACATTAGCCTTACATTATAAAATGTTCATCAAATTACTAAGTATACATATGTCAATTGTCAACATAAAATAAAACTGGATTTTTTTTTTTTGGAATCGCTTTTCAGGTTTGAATTTGATAGTTAAATTCAAAGTCATATAACTATTTTCTTGAATTTGAGATGAAAATTATCATCATAAAAAAGCTTAAAGCCTTAGTTATTATCATCATATACAACATGCCTAATGATGTTTTACTAATATAAAGCTGCATAATGGCTTTAAAAAATAAAATGATTCCTTCTTATGAAGTAAAATAGCTACAAAAAAAAAATCATTTTTTATGCCAGCCTGCTTTTATGTTGATACGTCCCATATTATGTATACATAAATATTGCTCTGAATAAAATCTATTTTTTCATTCAATAATTACCCATGGAAATATCAGCTCAGTATTTCAAAGTCAACAAATACCCATACAATACAAACGCACTTCGATGTATATTTATGTACTCGTATGTATTTTGAGGCTGTTTCACAGCTGCCAATGAAATGAAATACAATATGATCCTGATCAAAAAGATAATAAGCATGACCACTCAAGGCTACAGAATTGGTTGTATATGTATAAGTACTGATTTACACAATATATTGAATCAAAGTCATATAATTATAATCATCCAAGTCAATTTTACATCTGTTATATATATTTTACATACATGAATTAATGGAAGGATACGATTATAAACACTGTATAACTAAGGTTTTTTAGGCAAGAGTGAAGTGTTCTGAAATCGAGCCTATTGACAAGCGACTTTAATGACTCTACCTTTGAATACTTAAATAAATAGTAGGTGCCCTTAGCAATTTGTAAACTCAATTTTTGTCAATCACATCAAAACATGGATGTGAATGCATTTCGAAGAAAGGAATGAGCAGATGGACGAAGAAATGTTTTCGATGAAAGTAAAAAAAATGCTCTATACATTCTACACAATAACAAGGAAGATCCCAAAGGATGGAATATCTTATAATAGAATGGCCTCTATAGCAGAAAGGAAGTATACGATACAGTGCAAAAGATAAAATAAATAATATTTACGTTGCTATGTTTGTATTTCCACGGATTTACCTTTTCTGATGAAAGACTCTTTCGGTATCGAGGATCAACTCCTCCTCCCATAGCACCTCCTCCATCGATACTGGATGTAGACGATCGCCCCAGGCGCGATGTCGAAGCTCGTAATCCACAACGTTTACCCTCCAGGATTTCTTTTATATAAGGATTTGAAGAGCTCTTTGTGAGAGAGACACTTCAAAGCTAAACTGATGTGGTGCTGGGTAGATATATGTATGCACTTGTTGAAGGTAAACTATGCCCCACTGTCAACGCTGCTTGCTCTAGAATCTAATAGATATCACAATAAATCTATGCCACAAAACGTAAAAGGTCTATATGGTGTCGCGTAGTTCTTTTAGAGCTCTATGGTGTAGTCTGAGGCTTAAAACGTCTTCCAGAGTATCGGACGAATCTTCCAAGTTTTGTCTCTATGTATATTTATTATTTATTTTTCCTTTTGATAAGTAGGTGTGTGCTATTTCTGCTTTCTCCGAACAGGAGAGCTCTTATTTTCTTTTTATGTTGTTAAGCTGTCGCAAACGTTGCGTATTCCTAATATCATCAGTACATACATTATTCGATCGATTATTTCACTGCCAGTAGCAGCAGTAGCAGCAGGATTTCGTTCTACTATTACTCTCTCCTTCTTTTTTCTCTGTAAAAATCATTTCCTTCTCACTCACACACACAAACATATACAAAAAAGAAGACAGAGAGAGAGAGAGAGGAGAGAAGATCCCCTTGGAGGGCAGATGAACATACATTGTTGCTGAAACATTTCTCAGGCGCGTGCGCCTCTTTCTTTCTCCATTACATACAAAAACAACTTAGTTGTCAAATTATAAAATAGGGGATGAAAAGTACGCAGATGCAAGAGGAGCTCTTAAGAACACCACCGTTTATTATAAAAAGGTTGTTGTGTCACAAAACAGCTGAGTTTGTCTTGCTTTTACTTCTACTATGAAATCATCCCTCATTGCATTCCCCCCTTTTTCAGCCTTTCTCCTCCTTTTTTTCGTCATGATTATCTCTTTTTTAGAAGAATAGATATCCACCCCATTAAAGATCCATCAAAAGAGTTGAATCGGTACTCGAAAGGAGAAAATAAATAAATCCAATCCCTATAGCTTTTTTTTGAATATCTTGCTGCATATGAAATATATGTTTTACTTATTACAAGCGAGAGTAACGACCATTGCTTGGAGTTATTAGAAATTACTGACAGACAAACATTGAAACTCTACTAATATTGTGTCGTTCCTTATTATTTGGTCTTAGGATCGTTCCTCAGGACTGGAGATTTTACCTTCTTTAAGGATCGACAACCTGGAAAGGACTTGACTGGACTGCAGGCAGAATAAAACCTGACAAAACACTCTGCATAGCGGCAATGTTCTACTTTGCTTGTTGCTCCACCAAAAATCGATTTTATATTACGTACTCCTAGTGTTGTGTCGGTCCTTATTTATTCGATCCCATCCAGTTTTAGGATCGTTGCTTCGGACTGTCGATTTTACCTACTTTAAGGACCGACATATGGGACTGGACTGGGTGAGACCTAACTTTACACGGTCCTAAATAAGGATAATTATCCTTAACCAGTACCATAGCCCTTAAATTTTTGTCTTAGATACTACCAGTATTAATGAATTCTACGAGTAGTTTGAACTTCTGACATTTAAGAAAGAATAATTATAATTTGTATGTCTTAAGTTGGAATTCAGATAGCACAGCCCTTATTGAAATAAATCTCATGATAATGAAATATAACTTATTTTCTTTTAAAAGTCACTTACTTAATTACGCATGAAGCAGTGTTTTTCTTTAAAAAAAAAAAACTCCTAGAGGATTGACCCCTATAAATATTGTTGATCCCTGGGTCATTGACTCTTAAATCCCTATGGGGGAAAATGAATAAAAATAAATTGATTTAGTGTATCAATTTATTTTTATTAATTTCTCAAGATGAGTGAAAAACATTTCCTTCGCAGTGCTTCAAAAGTTTACTAATGAAGTCCACTGGGAGTTTAAATTAAGACGTCTTTGTATTATCATTTCATTTATATTTTTCAAATGAGTTCAATGTGTTTTTTTCCTCCATTAGGGTCATGCTATTTCTTTAGTCACCATTCTGGGTCGTCATGTTAGTCTATTAATAAAATAAAATACACATAAACCTAATTTAATTCATTTTTGATGTTAATTTGTTTTGATATCTCTAATAGATCTCTTATTATTAAATAGATATGTAGCTATATATTTTCTTTCTTTGAGAAAAAAGTGTACAAATATTAGAGATGTATCGGTCCAAAAGTTTCGACGTCCTCTTCATTCTAGTCCTAAATTTTAAGGACTTGGATATAAAAACCGTCCCATACAGGGTGATAAATGAATTTGTGAGTATATATTTTAGTTAACTTTTGTTCCAAATAGTCGCCATTTTCCTGGATCATATGAAAGACGAAGAGGAAATAGAGCAAAGACATGATGAACAATGTTGTTTGCTGTTGAGGCCCTCCACAACGCCCAAAACGACATTATTTTAGGGAAGATAGTACCCTTAGGAGCACCGCATAATTGTCATAGTCTGGGCCGGTGTCATGTCAGACGGAAAGAAGATGCTTCTCATTTTCATTGAGGAGTGTGTGAAGATTAACTAATACGTCTACAAGACTATGTTGGTTGTCAAGATCCTTCCCTGTCTTAAGAAAACATATGGTGATGCCCATTACATCTTCAGTAGACAGTGCAAAAGTGTGCAAGACTGGTTAAAAGTAAATTTCTAAGGTTTTTGGGATAATAATATGTGGCCTCCTCGCAGCCTGGACTTAAATTTCATGGACTTTTCCATATAATGATCCATTATTTGGTCCAGGATTTGTACTCTGCACCACTCTACCAAAAACACTCTGAAGCGTGCCCAGGAATGGGCCAAAATGTCAGAAAAACTGTCCGTCCTGCTTATACCCAAATTTATCTTCGTCTACGTCATGTAATCCACAAAAGTTGGAATAAAGAAAATTTTCAATTAATTTTTATTAGAATTTGATCATTGTCACAAAAGTGTATGCTAATTAATACATATATTTATAAATTAAAGCATATCTTCACGAACTTATTCCTCACCTGTTGACTAATCTTTGATTTTGACGGCATCATGTTACATAATCATAAAGCAAAGTTCAATACTTTAATAACCCTAATTTAGACTCTAATTAGGCTTGAATTAAGAATAATGGCAAAATATTCATGTGGTACTTAAAGTTATACCAAATTAATTCAAATGGCAAACTGGGATATTTTACGATAATAACTAAAGAAAATGATGTGTTATAGAAATTGAAACATTTTGTAAGGACGGATATAACCCTTACAAATATCTATGTGGTGATATTAAAAGATTGGTAGTAAATAATATTCTAGATTTTTTTTGTTGGCTGATAATTTCCTTGTGTGAGTTCATTTTGTTTGTCTATATAGTGAATTACCGAATTCTACAAGGCTAGTTGGCACGAAATTTCTTTTTTGGCATATTATTCAACATGTAAAAGTGATATTGAGATTTTTCTTTTTTTTGCAAAGTTCAAAGAAATAAGCAGCGTTTGGTAATAATTTCATAAGACAGTTGATGTTACTTTAGCTGTAATATCAACTATGACGTTCAAATTTTTTTGTTCCAACTTGTATTGATCATGGATAAAGAGTAGTTAAATATAATAAAACATAATTTAATTTTAATCAAACATTCCTTTATTTGATTTGTGATCCTTTTATAATTTCCAACCATTTTAATATACAAAGTTCAGATAATGCTACTTACCGACAACGAAATAGGGATAATCAAACTAAAATATATATATCTGTAACACCGCCTTACAGTCTGTGGTTTGGGAGCAGAGTATGAATAAATTAATTCAATGGTTTCCGTGCCACATAAACAGTTTTCCAGCCACTTTGTATTTATATATACGAATTTTCGAAGGATAAATTGTTTCAAACCCATCAAGTGCTGGTTTTAGATAAATCCATTGGTAGAAAATCTCCTACGTCCGTCGTAAATTTATGTTCGTAATAAAAACTAGACTCAATGTCATATTATTAAAAATAGATTCTAAGTTTCTTTGATAAAAAAAAAATCCAATGGTAAAAAAATGGCTCTCTCATACTCGCACATTTATCTTTGACATAGTCTCTGTTTACGGTCTAACCGGCCTTGGATACGGAAGTAATTTCACCTTGTTACTAAACCGGCCTATTTATTCTACAAAAATATAAAGAAATCCGATGTTCAATCAAAATATTCGATTATGTCAATCTATAATTTAATATTTCGACTTGAAAGAGGTTAGAACCCTATTTTCACCTCTTTGTCATCAATTGATTAGTTTGGAAGATTGAGATCATGAATATAGTAAGACGTATACAGATGTTATTTGATGGAGATTTCCTTTAATGAATTATATAAGCCAGTACAAAAGTAGGGGTACTATGGATTCGTCACTTTCATATTTCCTCAACATGAATTCTTCCACTGGGAAAGTAAAATTTGTTTCTTTCTAAGAATAACATTTTGGATTTAGGGCCACAGTCTATTCATAGGATCAGGAATTTTCCTACAGAATTTATACAAAGTTTCACTATCATATCTGAAGAAATCCATGTTACTCCTCTGAACAAAAGTACATTGCGTTAAAAAAAAATTGTAGAAAATTTACCGCCTCACAAAAGGGGTCATTGCTTGAAAACCGTAGGACCTACAATGCCAATACATACTCTTTTTAAAGGAAAAAAAGGGAAAAAAAAGCTTTAGTGGCCCTTTTCTCAATGGGGTTGGACGCCAAGGTTACACTATATAATTTGAGGTGTGACAGTCTGCAACTTGTTCTTTAAAAAATGTCAAATGGGGAGAATGAATTTTACAGTGCCCTCTATGTGATTAATATACTCCCATATTTTACATAAATAATATTATCATTCTGGGAGTTGTATTATTTTCCCCCACTCTTTGTTGCCTTGTTTAAAAACTAATTTAAATGAACAATAATCATGCCCATTAACATGGCATTATTTCAAAGATCTATTTAAGTTCTTTAAAATGCAATATGAATTCGCTATGTAAATCTTGTGATTTTCAAGAAATGACAAATTTTCGTGGATAGGTAAATTTTCCGTGTTTTTTAAACAAACTGTGTACTTTAAAAGTATTATATATATAGCCATTTACATAAGAGTACCATTTTGGGGGAGATAATTACTTTTAGTTTGGTTTTCATGGGTCTTAATGAACCAAAAAACAAAACAATAAAAAACCATAACGTACACTGTATTCGAAAATCTAAGGTATCTTAAATGCTTTAAACGAAAACAGTTCCCCTATTTTATTGGTCATAGTAAAAAAACTCATCTAATTTGATGAACAAACAACAAAAATATCAAATTTAAAGTCATGCATAATAATAAATATTACCTTTAAACGGATCTCAGACATCTTCAATTAAAAAAAACAAAAAAACAGCATTTGCATATCATACTTTTATTTTATACATTCAGACCATGGCAATGAGGGTGTAAGAAAAAAGAAAAAGTGGCTCAATTATTTGAAGCTGAGTTGGTTATACGAAAACACTACATTTTTTCTAGCTGTAGTAACCGGCATTGCCCTGATTAATTAGGTTGAGAGACAGTTTTTGCTTTAATAATATCGAAAATAACTCTCCAAGAAATCCTCAATGTTACTCTCAGTTTTTCATGGGCACACTTACACGGTGCTACTCAACACTATTTTCAATTCATATGTGTTCTCTCCTCAACAATGAAATAATAATATTAAGAGTTTGAAAGGAAATATATATTTTGTGATGCCTAAGTCTCTAGAGTGCTCACTAACAAAACAGTGAACCCCGTATGCTAAATACAAAACGCCTGCAAGAGTTAACTCATTTTACAAACAAGTGTCTATATTTTATTCAAATCGTAACATATGAATATGAACATTGTTATCCTATTCATATAAGAAATATGTAAATGATATATATCAGGGATAATTATATACAGTGCATTAATACGACTGACTGCATTGATATTTCTTAGATCAATATTTATATGACAGATATCAGGGAGGAATCCAAAATGCCTTCATTTAGCGAAATGGTTCACAAATAGGGATAAACTTTGCTTTATTAATATATATGTTATCGATATCTGAAGGGGAATGCAGTCGGCTTTTTTGTGATTCTGTATCCGAGTCTAAATAGTAGTAAATACGTATTATGCTTCTTAAAGGTGACAATAAATAGTAATTCCATTTAATTTATATTTATGTATATCAGTGGAAAAGTACTGTGCCAATTTTTTCTATAATTGGCAAAAATAGATCTGAAATTTTGCAGATATTATTTTTTTATACCTCTTAGCAAAAATATCATACTGCAGTAAAAATAAAAAAAAACCGAAATAAAAAATGGGACACTTTAATCTACGAGAACAACAATATATTGTTTTTCCATTTTAGAGCAGGGTTTGGTCCTTAAAAGTTGTCACCTGACATACAACTTCTCTGATTTCATAATTGTTTGTGTATGTCAATGACACAATCAAATTCAAACACTTCATCCTTCAAAAAGGTTGTTCTTAATGATAGCTGTGGACAATTTTTGTACAAACGGAGTACGAGTACGGAATATATATGTCAAAACAACAAATTATCGAGAGGGATAGAGAGAGAAAAAAAAAGGAATTTTAATTGATATTTATTGATTTACTAAGAAGGTTCATGTATTAGAAAAAACCGTTTATTTTCAATCTTCTCCACCATTAACGAAAAATGAAGGAAAAAGCTAAACACAAGGGGATCTCTACATATACCTATATTGTATATATATATATACAATGTCTCAAAAATAAATATGTTTAATCTTACAATGTGCTTAATTTTTTTGTGTGTTCCTTCTTTTTTTCCCTTAAAAGTAATGTTTTTTTTGACCGATAATGTGTGATTAAAAAAAAAAAAAAAATACTAGGCAGCTGCTCTTTCAATTTCAGTATTATTTTTTTCTTCTTTTTTCTAATTTAGGGATGATGAAGGGAACTTTATGGGGCTATGAGAGATTTATGCGATGTTGCTTTGGCTTCTACAATAGACATTTGACTACCTTAATGTATATTACACAACATTCCAAAGTTAATGAATTCAGTGATTCTTTGTCTTGGAATGTGTTTTTTGCCCTTTGGGGCATATGTGTACCGTACAAAGAAGTATCATGTTGTTCAAGAGGGTAAAAGGGGAGGATGCCCTTTCAATAAACTTTAAGATGCTTTAATCACTTCTTTACAATTTTTCGTTGCCCTCAAACAATCAGATTCCTTCCATATTTACATCTACCAACGAAGTTGAACGGAGGTTATGTTTCCGCCTCTGTTTGTTTGTTTGTTGGTCAACAGAATTACTGCAAAATTTACAGATCGATTTTGATCAAACTTGATACAAAGATGATATATGGCCGTAGTAAAAAACCATTCAATTTATTAATATTTGGTCCTTGATAACGTCACTCAACTTTATGTATTTTTTAAAAAATCAGTTCTAGTATTGATAGTTCGAAGGACTTGTCTAAAGAACTGATAAGACCGGTTCTAAGACTCGATGTACTGGGCCAATTAAATAAAAACTGACACAACAATAATTACTCGGATTACCAGAGTATAAGTTTATTTTGAAAGGCGAATTGTTGATTTATTTTTTACAATTTATTAATATATTGATTGACATTAGTTAAATATTTTGCAGAAGATTGCATAAGATTTTGGTTGTTTTACAAGTTCATTTTTTTCTCATGAGTAATATCTTGGATTACGAATATAATATACGAAGTGATCATTTTGTAAAGTATATTTTTACATAGTAAAACTGCTTTAGAGTTTCCATCTTACAGATACACTTATTATCATTACACAGGGGCGTCTGCAAGGGGTGGGCTGAAGAAGCTGTAGACCTCAAATTAAATAATTTTCCCTTTGTACTAGAAAATTTAACGTTTGAAATTAAATTACATTTTTTAATTTTTTTTCTCAAAAAAATAAATTTTTTATGAATAGTTTTTTGGTGCACAGCTGTTGATTTCAGATTTTTTTTCCAATTTTTTTTTTTTTTTGAATAGCTATAATAATTTTTTAATTTTTTTCACAAAAAAATTTCATTTTTTGATCCCACCTTCCCAAAAAAAAATATAATTTTGCAAACTCCCTTGTTATATCACAATTGTACGTGTTTTTCCAGTTGTAACAAGCTGAATAATTTTAGTATCAATGTCTTCATTAAAATGACCTTTATATCCCAAACTATCCGGTTTTGTGGCCTACAGAGTGCTTTTTGAAAAAAAATAACACACGTTCTCGATCCAAGGGCAACAATTATGTATTACTTCAGTAATACATATAATATATTTTCTATGATGGAAATAAGAAAAAAAGTTTCATTATTTATAATAATGTATATCAAGGAACCATTTTCTTATACTTTGTGAATGGCATATGGGACTGTACCTTGATCAACACGGTGTTACCTTCATTCTGTTATGCAACCTTTATTCCAAAAAGTAACAAAAAAAAGGCCTAAAATCATATTGTAGTCAGCCAAATAAGTCAATCATACCAACTGATATGTATGTATCCCTGACTATCATTGTCATATTATTTCTCCACAATTTTTTAAAATGAATTAGTATAAGTATTTCATTATTATAATCTTATTTAGTATTATATTCGATACTGTATTATAACATTGTATTAAAAGCGTAGCTATTCATTTCTATTTGTATATATATACATAGTAATAATTAAATGGCCAGTACATATATACCTACAGGCTACATACAAAGAGGGATCAACAAGAAATTGTAGTAATGTCTTTTGGAAACGGAGTATTAGGTAAGTAAAATTATTACTTGTTTATTTATCAAGAAGAATAAATTATGAAATTACCATGACATATCAAGTGAGACGAGGGAATCGACAGCTGACAATAAAATACGTAGAGTATTTTTGTGTTAGCAAGGTAACGCCTTGCTAATGCTTTAAAACAAAATAGCAAGAGGAAGACCACATGATCACTAGGGACTGTTTAATTTACAAGAATGAGCACAAGGGTACCCTCTATCCAATCAAAACCTGACAGGATCTCAAACCCTGTACAGTAAAAAAAAGTTGGAATTTCGTTCGAAAAATTCAAGTTATTCCAAGGCATCATTTTCTTCGGATATAAACTTTGCATTGAACTCGGATTATTCGCATTTCATAATGTTTTCTGTCATAATTATCGTTTAAAACTCCACAAGGTTTTTGCCACAATAATAGCCCCTTGCATCAGCTGGCAAGGCGACAATTTTTTTGCCCTCTAGGAGTGTTGAATATTACCTCCATCACAATGAATTGGCACTTTTAACTAACTTTAACAAGGTAAGCTCTACGAAAGGAAGAAAATGTTTCATAAAACATAAGGAAAAATAAAAAAAATGATATAGTGACGTCATCTGTGGTATCCTCAAAAGCAACATCTTACACTGGGTAAAAAGATATTACGAAGACTTTGTATCTCATGTACTAACAGAATCATTTCGCTAAATGGATTTAAATCCTAAGCCTACACTTCATATTTACAAAAATATTAAAAGAAAAAAAAAGATTTTTGGGGGGCAATGTCGAATCTTGTATTTTCTTAGAAAATCAATTTTTAGATCTCCTTTCGATTGGATATATAAAAATAAAATATTTTTTGACGCTCCTAGAAGTTTTAGATGTTTTTACAAAATATATGTGTGCGTCAACGTAAAAACAACAACCTTGAAAAAAATCAAGAAAAGTAGAAAATACCAAGTTTTAATTTCATATATACTTATTGGCCAATATTTGAGTTAATTGTATTGCATTGTATTCCCACTTATGGGACGAGATAAGATAACCAAAAATTGTATCTATAGTTTAAAACCTTTATTTGATCTATGATACTTAATTTGGACACCATATAGACTTTCATATAAAATCAATTCTTTAATAGTGACTGTCAATTTTGACTACTTCAAGTGAAATTTGCGGCGCCTTCAAAGGGTTGATAAAAATAATTTATTGATAGAAATTGACTATAATTTGAGGAAGAATACAAATGTAATCCACACTAAATTTTTGAGAAAAATCATTAAAGTTTTTTTTATGTTGACTGGCACATATATGGAATTTTGTTTATTTTTCTAATTTTGCGGTCTTTAAAATATTTATTAGAGAAAGGAGCATGAGAAGGCCTGTAGCCCGAGATGTCCTGTTTATGTATTTTTTGAGCTATTTAAACAAAACAGGCATCAAAATTTGCATAATTTTATACAAATTTTGATAATATACAAATAATATAAAATTGTGCATCATTTGGAGGGCTCTTCAAGGTATTGTAAAATTTACAAAAAATAATTTTGAGAGTTATTTTATGATTAAAACAAGAATGGACCTTTGGTAGAGCGCGAAACCTCCACGTAAAGTCATTTTTTGGTGTGACCTTAGACTTTGACCTTGACCTCTCAAAATGTAATGGACTCTTACTGTGACCATATACAATCTTAGTACCAAGATGTATCAAAATTGATCCGTAACGTTTATTATTATTTAACAACAGAGCTTTTGTAATTGAGAATAAATACCTTCGGATGTTTTCTTAAAATCTTAATATTTGGTAGAAAATATGGTTGAGAAAAGGAGTAAACGATTATAATATAAATGAATAAACTTTATATTTTTTATCTAACTATGAATATAAATTTATTAGTTGTAATTTTTGTCCCAAAAAATTACAATCTGTCAAGATTTTTCCAAAAATTACCCTTCAACCTTTCGATTTGAAGGATTAGTAACAATTACTTCATTTGAATTCTCTGTTTCTTATTAAATGAGGGAAACATCCGGACTTAGAAGGTCTAACTACATAGCAAGGCCCAATATTTATAATATTTATTTGATCAAAAATCTCAGGGTCTATGATTATTTTTATTTTCTAATCACTATTTTTTTATCATATTTTTTCATCTTATGATAATTGTTATTTTAAATCCATTTTGTGGTATATTTCTATTTTTTTCTCCACAGTTTTTATGAATAAAAATACTTTATGAAAATCGGTAGATTGGAAATTATGTTGTTATTCTATCAGATAAAATAATGGAGTTGTTTATTCCTTAAATAAATCTGCTGTAAAAAATATATTTTTGGTCTTAATTATACAATTTGTCTACCTTAACCAATCCTAACTTTAATAAACTATTCCAAGAGTTATATCTGTAAGATATCGGCAATTTTTTTATTAGTGATCAAAATCATCCTTCTTTAAAAATGTTTTTCTTCGTATGACGTTAAAAAATTATATAAAAAATGAAAGGGACAACAAAAATAAGGTAAATTTTGGAGGTGATCTCCTATTTAGTAGTGGTACAAATTAGGTACATCAGAAAAATGTGGATATAATCCGTTCTGTGCAATGTTAAAAGGTCGAATGAATCTCAATATTTCTTCTTTACAAGCGTTCAGAAGTTACATGAGTCACCTGCTTTTATCACCAGAGAAATGTTTTGTCCATAGATTCGTGACCGTGACTTTGGATGTGTCTTGGTATTTATCGGATAATACTCATTGTCATTTATTTCATGAACATAACAATTCAAATTCTCTCTTTTTATTCCATTGTAAGATTTTAATACCGATTTATTAAGCTCTTATGATGAAGTAAGTGAGAAGCTTTGGTGACCCTCTCAAGAAATAAAAAGTCTTATTTAGTATTTACTAAATAAGAGTTTCGGTCTGAAAATCTTTGACTAGTATAATTTTTATTGGAACATGCTACAGGGCGTTAAGATGAAATAGGTGCTTGTGTGTGCCGGGGGATTTTGTTATAATGCAGCTGTCTGATGGCCCCTCTTTTTTTCGCCAGGAACATTGTTGTATTAACAAATTTCAGTGAAGGTCATGGCTACAACTGTTCCATAGAAGATTGAATTTACAAAGGAGTAACGTCGTTGTGGTGTGGACAATAATTTCTATTCACAACGATAGGGAGGTCTAAAATGTGACTGGAGATCGGCCATGGTTCTGGAAAAAAGACTCCACGCCTTGTCATGTCTCAGCCAGGTCACTAAAGTGGCTGAGTGAGCTCTTTTATCACTTCATTCGGAAAGAAATATGCTTCCAGGAGTCCGGATCTTAATCTGGTAGATTATTTTGGCTGGGACTACTTTGAATCTAAAACAAATCGAAAATATCATGACATCAAGGAATTTCTGATTGTCTCTATCAGGAAGACAATTACCATCATGCCAAGGGACTAAATTATCAACGTCAGCTCCTCCTTTTGGGTCCAGATCCAGGCTGTGATTAATGATGGAGGCGGATACTTCAAATAATCTCTTTTTTAACATTCAAGTCAATTTTCAAGTAAATTTGCCGTAAAATGTGGCCACAGTGACAATTTAAAGATTTTGGAAAAATGCGCTGATTTGATCTAAACACACTGTAATTCAGTTTGATCTTGAGAAATTCAGTCAAAATCGGTCCCAATGAGAAATTCGGTTTGCTTATGTCTTAAAAAAATCGTTCTCAATTAAGATTAATTCAAGACCGATTCTTTAGACGAATTGTTGATGACGTCATTTGTAGTTTAATGTATGTATTGCATAAAACATAATTATATAACACATCAATCATGTAGGTTGGGGAGAAAATCTGTCCATAGATGGGTTCACGCTTCAAAAACGGTTAAATTTTGATCGAAAGTTGGAGATCGCAATCTAAACAAAAATATCTCTTTAAAAAAATCACTCAAGAACGAACCGAAAAAAACTGTCTCGGCACGATTCTCAACACTACAATTACGAAGAAGTACCATGAGTTTGTAATACTAAAGAGACAATTCTGCAGGTACTTAATCAATGCAACCAACTCAATACTTGAATAATCTGTGATTAGGAATTTTAATAATTTCATAGCAATTTTGAAGGAATTTATCAGGGGAGTTCACAAGATTATATTTTGAGGGGGGTTGTTTTTTGGATTAAAAGAAAAAAAAATTTAAAAATTAATTTTTTTGAACAAATTAAAAAAAACAAACAAAAAACAGCTATTCAAAAAGAAATTATATTTTAAAATCCACAGCGATTAACAAAATATTAAATTTTTCGGAAACTTATTTCAAATATTAAATTTTTTAAAAACAAATTTCAAATATTAAATTTTTTAAAAACAAATTTCAAATATTAAATTTTTTTGAAACAAATTTCAAATATTAAATTTTTTAAAAACAAATTTCAAATATTAAATTTTTTGAAAAAAAACTCAAATTTTTCAAATTTATAATTGTAATTTTTGAAGAGAAACAAAAATTATTTAATTTTTTTTTCGGTGGGGGGAGGGGGTTACAAAACTTACCCCTGTTTGGACAACTCCGGTTATAAATGGGTTTGTAGATTTTTTTTTTGTGTGTTTTTTTATTATTTATTTTTCATAAACAATTGTCTTTTTAATATGTTTCATACTAATTGTATTAGTTCCTTTATCGTTTGATGTTACAACATTTTTTAAATGTTCTTTTAATTTAACCAATTTCAACCAATTGAACAGCATTTCAATTTGATTGACAATAATTTTTGATTGTGGAAAATAAGCAAGAATCTGTATTTCTTGTATCTTAGGTAAATCCCTGTCAAATTATTGGTTACGAAGTTTTAAGTGTTTCCCTCTAATTTTTTTAAAGTTATAACAAAAAAACAAACAACTCCCACTAAAAATTAATTACGAACAGGGCCAGTTTTACCGTGAGCGGAGCCTAGGGCACAGATCAATGTTTTCTTTGTTTTATTTTTGTATTGGAATTTCAATTTTTTTCATAAGAAAATAAATTAAATTCAAGTCCTTATTTTTTTTTTTTTTTTTTTTTTTAAACGGAAGTTTTTATTATTGAGGTGATAATTTGGTTAATTTGCTGTGCTTTAATGACTTTTTTTTACCTCTTTTAAGAAATAGAGTATTGCTTTTTTAAAGCACATTTATTATTTGTTTCTGAAAGATGATTTTTTAGTTTACGGAACATTTCAAGCGTAGAGCCTACAATGTAGGGCCCCAAACTCGCAGTAGCATTCAATTGTAATTTTATCCCAGTTATTTTTAATAACGATGTTTCATTACACAGCCAAACGACAGCTGAATTTTTTTTTATAATTCCCTATCTTGACCTCAACCCCCTCGACTTTGTAGTGTGAGGCATTTAAGAAAAGAATGTTGGCCACAAATCTCATCGCTCTGAGCTGCCATCAGGGTAGTGTGTTACGCCATGGCCATCATTTGCAAGAGATGTCAATCTGTCCACTGGGTGATTCAGGATGTTATTACTTGGGTAGGAGGATATATTGAATAAAAAATATAGCTAAATATATTATTTCAACAAATTACAAATTGGTTTTGAGTTGTTTTTTCTTGGTTCTATAAAAATGACGTTTTTTGTAATTTATTTATGCTACTGCAAGTTTTTGGGTCTCTGTATGCAAATCCTCCTTCAATGCACCTTGATAAAACCGACACTGATTACAACGGCTATACATTTTGGGTGAAGAGAAACTTCAATAAAGTAGCTATATCTGATTTTTGGAGCTACAATTTTGTATCCGATATCTTTCATGAATAAAAGCTTTTTTACTAAATTTCATCAAATTACTTTAATGATTTGGTAACAACCACTTATTGAGTGTACATCTTATTGAAAAAAAAAAATTAATAGACATCTGTGTTACATCAAGATAAAAACAATCTTGAACATACATCTATCTTAAGGATACTTCTTTATCCTTCAAAAGATATCAAACTCACTCAAAGTATCAAAATAATCAAAAAAGAAAATATAAAATAATGGAAAATTGACTTAATACGAAAAAACGAAATGCAAATAAGTATATTCAATTCTACATCGAAGGGAAGGTCTAATTCTTTTTTCAAGGACTAGCATAGCTAATTTATTATTGACCATGAATAACAACTGTCATTTCAGATCAAAATATTATGTCCTTGTATCGCCGTTCTTAATATGATTCGGGAGTTCAAGATCCATGATTGAATTACAACCGATTTAGGTATAAGAATTTTAGTGACCATATTCTTCTTTGATATCCCCGTTTTTATAGATTACCGGGGCTTAATCATTGAGTCAAGTATAGTAGATTCCTTGGCTAATATTTTTTCCTTGCAAGATGCCATTTGTTATGATAGGGCAACATATGACGTTACTTCTTGTTTCTTTTCAGGACGTATGCAATTTTTTCTTCTTGTTATTAAACTTGTCGAAAATATATTCTATATTGGCAAAAAAAAAAAAAATTCTGGTCACAATTGAAAATTAAAAATATGCTGTTGGGAAATTTGTATGTTCTAAAAAAAAGTTGAAAGTAAAAACAAAAGTCATTCAAAAAACATTGTGTCTAAAGTTTTGTCAAAAATATTCAAGAATCCCATAACTACGTGGGATTGTGCTCACGAAAAGTTGTTAGTAACACTGAGGATTTCTGGAGAAGTCATCTTCTATATTAATAAAGCAAGTTGTCTGTTGGTTGACTACTCATAACTCCGGGCATGCCGGTTATACATAGTAGTAAAATTATAAAACTAAAACCATACATTCAAACGGTTGTTTTCTGTATCTTGACGGAAATATTTCAATTCTTTTTTCATAACTTGGAAAAGTAATAAATTGCTAAGCATACCCAATAATAATAATCGGATTAGGAGAATTGGCAATTAAACCTTACTTTTGCGATGCAGATTATTAAAAAAACAACTACCCGATTATCTGATACCGATGCATCCTCCCATCACTAGTATAGACCACTAATGTGTACAAAAATTAATCACGTGGTCCTTGTTTTGTCACTTGCTTTATAGATTTGACCGGGGCAATGTTTTACCTCTATAGATATGGGTGTAAAATCTTTTTTTTATTTTTTTCAAACTACACACATTGTCTTTTGTGAGTATTTTTTCACTTCTCTTTGATGTTCGAACAATAAAACCCCTGTTTCCTCATAACTACATACATATATATTTTTCGTCCTTTCCTTGAACCAAAAGAAGAACAAGAAGTAGAAGAGACAAAGGCTCATAATATATTATTATACCCATTTTGAAGGGGCTTCCCAATTATGATTATTGCCTTTTTTCCCCTTTTGTGTGCATTTAATACAGTGCTTGTTTTATTATCATCATCTCGTCAGAGGCCGTGGTTGTCCGAGCGGGTCATTTCTTTTGACGTGATCTCCATTTGAGAGAGTTCATTGTGTTTAATGAACCACTTGGACTCGTAAAAAGTCCGTTCGGATTGCCCCATTCATGAAAGGATCACCCTGCTTTTCTTTACATATGTGACCCGTCAACACAAAAGTAAGCTAGAAGGATTTTTAAAAAAATAGACTCTGGATTACACTCTTTAACGAAATTCTATCAATGAAAGATTCTGATTAATCTTTTGTCAAAAATTGCATTAAAAGAAGCCAAAATTCACAATGAAATAATTAAAAAAGGATAAATGGTTTTTGAAAGAGACATATGGGGGCTAATATAAGTTTGATATGTTAAAATACCACTTTCAAATATAGTATACAGTCATGGGTATCTTAACTCATGCCAGAAATGTGATGACAAAGCTTAAAATTAACCTAAATATGTCTGTGAAATATGGAGCTTATAAAAATTGAACATTTCTCATTTTTCTTGATTATTGCTCAAGATTGTTTTAGTGTTAACTCACCTAAGCACATAAATTATGTGCTTAGGTGAGTAAAATTATTGCAATTACTCCTCAAGTCCTGTAAATTCTTTATTTCTCTTCTCGAACGAAAAGGATGTTTTGATTCACTTTGATTTGAAGAAAGTAATGTTTTTGAAGTGTTTTTATTGTTATTTGGTATAGTAATAATAATGATTTGGTATAGTAAACAAACAAACAACCTTACGTACCAACACATTTATGTTTGCCTTCAAAAACAAACAGCAATTTGCAAGGACATTATGACGTGTTTTTTTACATCTCATCATTAAAGCGTGATTTTTTGGAGCAATCATTAATTGCTAAGTAGACTAAAAAATAAGTTACTTAATTTTGCCGTAAGACGATTGTTTTGTAAACATACTAATATAAGTAAGTAAAGCTCATACTCAATTACTATAATATTAGTGAAAATGATGCATGTAAAATGTAGAGTGCGCATTTAAATTTGTAAAGTTTTTCAAGGTCCAATAACAGGGCTGGGATCAATCTCAAATTCCATTTTAAATACTGATATTGCTCAACTAATAACACTACGGAGTGGGACTCTAAAACTTGCTGTAGTACTTAATTACAATTTTATTCCCGTTTTATTTAATTACAAGGTTTCATTACTCAACAAAACGACCGTTGAAATCCAAAAAAACAATTTTTGTTTTTATTCCATGTTCCTATGCCTAAAAATGTCGGAGCAATAACAGAAAAGGCAAGCCATTTGTATCTCCTCCGTGTTGAGAAGGCTGCAAAGGCTATTGGAATTTCCAATAGGGCTAACTACAGCAACAAAAAAAAACCATTACACGCCGCCCATACAGCTAAGAAGAAACAAAACTTCTGTAGCAATAATATGGTTAACTTATGATCTTCCTCCATGTAGCTCTCATTCAGCCCTTACCGCAACCTCCTGTACTTTTCAATTTTGACATATTGGAGAAGAATGTCTGCTGCACGTCTCATCATATAATTTGGATTCCCTCTGAGCTGAGATTATGACAGCTTGGTATGACAAAGCGACGGTCCTCATCGTCAAGAGCTGCCAATCTGTTCACCGGCGTGTCGTGGCTATTATTAATTGTAAAGGAGGATATACTGAATAAAAAATAAAGCTAAATATAGTTTTTAAACATACCACAAATGAGCTTTGAAATGTCTTCAGTTGGTTCCCTAAAAATCACGTTTTTGTAATTTATTACTCCGTGCATATTGATTTAATCAAAATGAATTTTGAGCAAAAACATGACTTTTTAGCATTGAATACTTTTGATCAAGAATAACTAAATACTCAAGGGTTTGTTTATTCCATGATAATGGGTCGTAATTATTTTTGTTATTTTTGAGTCTGAAAGATGATTATCATATTTTTTTATTTTATTTGACAAATAAATAATTTAAGGCAGTCAATTTTGAGAAATCAGGAATATTGATATTACAAAAGATTATATATGATCTTTTTTCTTTTTATGCGATGGTTTCTGTTTTTTATTTCTTTTTCAAATGTAAGGGCCTCTTTAAAAGTATGTATAAAAGTTATTTCAAGTAAGAAAAAAAAATAGAAATTAATATAAAATGCTTGTTTTATTAGAAATATTGATTTAATTGAATATTTTTTGAAGTAGAATTTATTCGAAGTAAAGTGGAATATTAAAATAATTCCGCTGTTTTCATATTTTATAATTGAAGTATAATAATAATGCTTGGAGTAGTGTATAATTTCAATAATGAGGGGTTTTAAATAAAATAGTTCGTTTTACATACGAATAAGGAGTAATGTCTCGGATTGGTAGAACGTTTTATAGGTTTATTTACTCCGAAAAAAGTAACATATTTATCAACAATAACACTGATATCTGAACCATTCAAATAATATCTACCTAAGTACATGGACATTGGACATCATGATAAAATAATTGTCATTGAATGGTAGTAAATGTATTCTTAAGAAGTAGTATACCAGCCTTTGCTTTACGAGCATTATGAATACTAAGTACTTTTCCAACACGGATGTTAGTCGTGATCCAAGGTACTTACAACTCGAACCTTTAAGCCTAGTGGAGAAACAATAACCACGTGATCATAATTTAGTTGGCTACAATCAAAGACATCTTTTACTCCTACAATATCACTTATTTTCCCGCTAAGAGCGCGCTGAGGTTGTCATGAATTACCCTAAGGTAATTACAATAAGTTCAGAAAGATATGTTTTAATCTATTAACTAGCATAAGATTTTTTGAAAATGATCAAACTGAATATAAATTAATAAAAGAAGAAATGTTCGAAATAGCCACACTTTGCCTGGATTACATGATGGAGACCGAAGAGGCACTTGGACAGGGATAGCACTCACAATGTTGCTCACTGTTGAGACCGTCGTTCGTAACGCCCAAAATGACCATGTTTTAGGCAGGACCATTGATAGCATCCATTAAGAGCACTGCATCATTACCAGACGCCCAAAACAGCCCAGTGTCATGATCTGGTCCGGTATTATGTCAGACAGAATACCCTAAATTTTCATTGAGAAAGGGGTGAAGATCAATCAACACATTTACAGGGCAATGTTGGTCGATAAAATCCTTCCCTGGCTTCAGGACACATATGGTGATGCCCCTTGCATCTTCAGCAATGAACACTCTCTCACACATATTGAATTTAAAAATTCAAGCATACTTTGATAAACTTATTTATCACCCTATATAACTAACTACGCAAGCTCCATGAATTCTCCCTCCTAATTGAAATAAACAAGGGGAATTCAGTAAAGAAAGATAAAATTGCACATCTCACGAGAAAAAAAGGATAGATGAATATAATGATATTTCAGTCGTACATCTTGCGGGGGAAAAGTTTCCTAGCAGACAAGGAAATCCTAACACTATGTACGTTACGTCACTTTGTTTTATAGCTTTGCTCTTGCTTAGGATATAAAACATTATGTATCCGTACTAGCAATAGTTGATCGTTATTTGGCACTAGTAAAATGTTAAAATTTGTTGACATGAGTAAGGGATCAGTATTTTGAATCTCTTAATATACAGGGTGAACCAGAATTACAGGGACTAAAAAAATGATATTTTTCCCTTTTTAAAGTATAATAATAATACAAGATATATATAAGTTGTATTCGAATTTTTTTTTTTTTTTCAATTACAGATCGAAGTATCTTTCTAACAGAGTAATTCTTGTGGGATTTCCTCCCCATGATGCTTCAGCAACGTGTCCCTGGTGAGCCTTGAGGTTTAATTTCCATCTCTCTCAACCTGACCCTACATGAAGAAGTCAAGGAATGCCAAATCAGGAGACGAGTGGGGGACAACATGACTTCTCAAAGAAGCGCTCAAAATGTTTAAGGGACCAATCTGGGACAATTTTTGCAGGTAAAGCTGTGGGCATCTGGAATCATAAAAAGCGGGGATTTTTTTTCTCGATTTTAATTTACAGCTCCCTAGATCATTAAAGAGTTGGGGTTTCGGGTCGGATATACGTTTCATACCTCTAAAAAAATGTTTGATGTATTCTTGAATAATATTTTATCCTTATGGCCATTAATTTTTCTTGAAGATTTCAAAGTTTTTCTTCAAAAAAAATTATTATCACCTCAGAATTATTGTCGTACCAAGGGAGTAGAAATTTTGCTCGTTTTACTCTCTTGACCTTGTGAGCTTTAGTTAGGGTTTTTTTTTAGTACTTGCTGGGCTTGAGTTTAAGGTAATTTTAAATTAGTCTCATGATGATTATTTTCTCACTTGGTGCTTCTTAGCTAGCTTCCTGGTAGATCCTGCTGGATTTTGCCTTATTTCTTTTCAAACTGCTTGGAAAAGATGCATTGTAATAAGGGTTTTCTTTTTTCCTTCTACCGAACCCCTAAAAGTTTCATATGTTTTTTAGAATTTTTAACCCACAAAATGGTTCTCATAGATACCTTAAGAGAAGAAATGATGGCACTTCGGGTCTTTCTGCTAATCTCGAAAAATAATTATATATTATAACTCAACTTCTAAAAGGAACTATTAACATTAGTGTTGAGACCCTATTTTTTTTCCAGTTCGGTCTGAAGTGATATTTTCTAGAGCAGTTTGGAACGATATTTCGGCCCAGACCGTAGAAAGAAATGTAACAGTTTTCAAATTATGGACTATTTGATCTGGTCTCAATATTTAGACCCATTTTGTTTGGTCTCAATCTATGGAGCGATTTTTGTCTTATCCTGATGAATGAGTTAGACAAATATGATTTATATAATACATTGAACTTCATATACCGTTATTGATGGTCGATGTTAACAATTTTAAAGTAAACATGACGTCATCAACAATTTATCTACAGAATCAATCCAAACCGAATGAGACCAATATTTTTATAGGAGAGATCGAGGGCGAGTTTTTCTCTGAAACCGATCTATATATGTTTATGTTTTGAAATCGGTCTAGACTGAACTTTGTTAAAGGATCTAATTAGTTTTTGACCACTAAAAATCATAGCGTCACAACAGAAACCCAACACTAATGAACCTTTAACTATATATTATTGAACCAAAGTTTTGTCTGATGAATTCTGAACCACCCTGTAAATAGGTAGGTTATAGTAGGTCTCTTGATTTCACACATAGGATATTTTATCATTCACACACATCTTCAAAATAAACAAGAACAACCACCATTTTATTCACAAGCTAAAGATCCTTCGTAATACAAACTACTCAGTAATGACTTCTCAAAAGGTATCTCATAAACCTAACAAATATTATTATCATTGATATAATATGTACTTATAACGTGTTTCCAATTATAAAACCCCAAGGAACCTTGAGCAATGATTTCCCTCTTTATGGATCAAGGACAAATGATCAAAACAATAACATATGAAGGATCCTTAAAAGAAACCTAATGGTTGACCATAATCATAAGTGCCTCAACATAAGAAAGAAAGATAAGCATGAAGCAACCAAAACAACACTGATTATATTACATTATTATAAAACTTAATGATATTTGATTTAACAAGAAAAAATAAGAAATAAAAACTAAAGGGCCATGATTAACCTATTTGAACTCTATCCGGACCAAATGGTTAGTGTAATTGTTGATGGGTAAGGATATCCTCATAATGATAATGATTTGGTGGACGAGGAGGACGGCCAGGAATGAATTATGCATCACGTTTCTCTTTAGAAATGAACAAAAAACACATTATTTCATATCCATACAATAAAAAGGAATAATAATTGTATAGGACGAGTAGTAAAAGGACAGAACATCTGCTCTAGTGTACATATTATGTATTAAAAGCATATTGTATGAATTCTTCAAAGCAACATAAATTATCCATCTTGTTCTTACTCTGAAGAGAACATACGTATATAAAAAACGGACTTGATTCTCAACCATTGTATACGTAATCTCTAGGTTCATTCATGTGAAATGAAGTAAGTTGGATATGAGTAAATATAGGTAATAGACAATGGGCAATATAAGATACAGATTTATCAGGGTGAGAAAACGTTGTATAGTATAGAAACATAGTTAATTTCAACTCTTCGTAATAGCTTAACACAAAAATAGATCAAATATGTATTAGCGATAGAACTTTTACGAAAATATCTAAATCTTTTGAAAAATAAGTATACCTATTGTAATGGGACAATGGAGTGGATACACATATTTGTTATATTCTATACATATACAGTAGAGCCCTGGATCTCCACCGCCTCAGTAATTGACATATTCTGAGTTCGAGGATGCAAAAATGGTTAAAAAGGTTTGTTTCTAACCTCGAAAAAAAACTACAGAATCCGACTAAACTCATGGGATTTTTCAAAAAAAAGAAAGAAGTACGATTCGTTCTGGTAGTTGTAGTCGATACTTAATTCGTTTAGAAACATTGTAAGTTTTTGCTGTTTGCATATTGTTTCACTCTTAGATTTTTTCAAAAAACAAAGACAAAGGTAAGTACATAATGGTTGAGAACGGATTAGTCCGTTTTTAGATATTTATTATGGGGGAAAATGGGTTTGGAACTCGACTAGATGCATCACTTCTTGACTCTCTCTCCAGAATGTATTTGCGTCGAGCTCTGGGGATCAACTGTACAAAATGTGGTACATCAACATAAAAACAATCTTTTACAAAAATCAAGAGAAGGAAAAAAACTCTTTATATTTTTTTAGTTAATATAGGTAGGTATAGACACAGCCCATAGATATATTTGTGTAAATTATTGGCTTATTGTTCAAATTGGAAGGATACCCGATAATTTTAGCTATAGTTTTAAAAACTTTATTTGATTTAAGACACTTATATTATCCTTTCAATATGGCCTTTCAAATAGAATATTTGAATTTTTCATAATTTGATTGTGACAATCAATTTTGTCTAATTCAAGAGTTTAGTTTGCAAAACAACTTAAATAGTTTAATAGGCGTTTTTGTAGACATAAATTGACATTAATTTTTCGTCGAGAAATGCAAATCCATACTCAATTTTGAGGAAAATCATTCTAGATTGATTTTGTGTAGACGTATAACATATATTAAATTATATTATCTACACATCAGTTTATGATTTTTAATGTATTGAACTTCAAATTTATTTATTAATACCATCAAATATTAATAAATATTAATCATATTTTCTAATAAACGTTAACACGCCCTTTAATGAGTTTTTAATAAGTCACTTTTTAATATCTACTATGTAACTTGTACTTATAGGTATACGATGTCTATACAATCAACCATTGGTTGTGTTTGACTTTCTATAAAGCCATAGTGGGATGGAATCCTGCTGTGTGTTATAGGATTCTAAACTGTCATATGTATATACACAGAGGGCGAAGAATGGGAATCTAAAAGCCTGAACAAATAGTGGCATTATATTATAACTGTTGGATAAATGAAAAGGACAGCTGAGTTATTTGCGATAAGCATGAGTTAGACTATGCTTTGTAGTTGTTTCACATATTGTTATCCATGAAGCTGTAGTCGTCTGAGAAAATTCCCATGATTTTGAAAAAGTGAGTAAATGAAGAGGGGGGGGGGGAACATTCTGCCTTAGAAGTAATAAATAGTGCTTTGATGTCACCACGATCAATGCATATTTGTATGGTTCTGCCGATTTATGTTGGCTAGGTATATGCATAAGAAATATTCAGCACGCACCAAAATATAGGTACCTATATTAATTCTATGAAATCATTCTTAAACCCTATAAAAAGTTGATTCAAATGAACGACGGGGTTCCAAAAATATACATATGTATTAGGGTGGCTCTAATTTTGTAATGAAAAAATCAATGTTTTTATTTTCATTCTTTTAGCCTCCCAATCTGTTCCAATGGTGAAAATATTCATTATTTAAAAAAAAAAAAAAAAAAAAATTGAGAGACATTCTGAGGCTGTGCTCTTAAACACTCAATTAAAATTATAAATTTCTCAACATGTGTGTAAAAGAATGGGTCTACAACATGAGGCGTCCCCAGGAAGCGGGATGAAGGGGCTATAACCCCATCCCTAAATCAAGTAATTTTTGTTTTTTCCAAAAAATGCAATATTTGAATTTTTTTAATATAAAAATAATTTTTATTTGAATAGTATTTTTGGAATTTTTTTCAAACAAATTGAATATTTAATTTTTTTTTATTGAATAGCTGCGGATTCTTGAAATTTTTTTCCAGAAAATTTAATATTTGAAATTAAATTTTTGAAATTTTTAAAAATAAAATAAAATTTTATTTTTTTTCTCAAAATAAGGAGTAGATATGGATGTAGATTTTTGAAAGTTTTAGGTAAAAATTTGGTATTTAATATTTTTTTTCCAAAAAATCTAATATTTCAAAAAATTTTATTTTAAAAATTTTTTTGTTACAAAAAATATTAATTTTTTGTGGATAGCTCTGGATTTTAGTATTTTTTTCTACAAATTTATTATATAAACTTTTTTTCAAAAATGTAATTTTCCGTGGATAGCTATAAATGTTTGAACTTTTTCTTCGAAAAAAAAACAAAATATTTGATACTTTTTACCCGAAAAAATATTTTTTTTCGTGAATAGCTATGGATTTTTGAATTTTAATTTTCAAAACCAAGCCCTCTCTCAATAATATAAGATATAGAATATAATCCTACGGACGCCCGGATCTCTTAACATTTGCGTAGTAGATTACACCAAATAATAATGGTTTTTTTTTTGTAGATAAAGTACTTTGCAATACAATAAATATTTAATAATCTATAATAAGGATGAAATATTTATTGAAATTGTATCAACTACTAATCCAATAATGGTATTGTTATTGGCTTAAAATTTATTCATGCTTACAAACAGAGTTAGTTTTGTAACTTTATTCTTTTAGATTTTTTTTTTTTTTGAGATATCGATTTTTTTTCTACCTAATTTTTCAATAGGTATATCATATACCAAATTTAATTTTTCCAAAATAATTTTTAAATAATCAAACTCTCTAAGAATATCTAAGTTATGCCAGAAACTGGAAATTTTACAGTTATATTTTTTTGCGAGGCAGTATTGAGAGTATTGTAACGTTATATTATAAGAAAAAATGTAAGATATCGAAAAATTATTCGATAAATTTATTCAAAATTAGGCAATATATTAAAAAATGTGGGCCACTTTTTTGCACAGATGTCGTACTTTTATAGTATAGTGTATGAGTATGTTAAACTACCTACTAAAAATTTGCAATAATAAACTTGAAGCTTGGCTGGGCCGTCATTTTTAATATTTCGCAATAATGTTTTCATGTAATTTTTTGCACAAATGTTATTTTAAAAAAAAACTCAAATTAAAGCAATTGCTCTTGTGAGTAATTTAAAGTAAACATTTTTTAAATCAGTCTAGTCTAAGGGAGTTATGCCCCACTGAAATTCGAAGATCCTTAGAAAAAGGTATAAACTTTGATAGATTTCCAAACGGGCTCTAATGCTTACATAAGTCTAAAATTTCAGAAATAGTGTTTGTTTGTAATTATAAACACTCTAACCAAAAATTATCCAAATCGTTGATGATGATGTCATCAGAGTGTGTACACTTTATATGCCCCTCTAGCCCTCGGACTTCTCTGCTTGGCTAGAGTGAAACAAGAGACAAAATGATGGTAAAATGTTTTTCTTCGTCTCAAACTTATATAAGATTTTACCTACACACGAAAAATAAGATAAAAAGATTCTTCAAATTATGGTTAATTATTTTTCGGTAAATTGATGGAGAAGATGATTAATCATTTTTTTTATATTCTCTTTCTTTCGTTCTTTTTTACCCTCCCCTTCAATTTCATTTTCTTCCCTCCTTCCAAGATTGTAAGATCTATCGGCCATCTTTTTTGGTGTGTGTGGGTATGTCGTTGACTTGTTTCAAAAGGATGCGTCTGTTAACTTTATTTTCTATTTTATTTTTTATTGTATTGTAAGTCATTGATACTTATGGCTTATCTCTCATATATATATATATTTATATATGTTCGTTCTTCTTTTATGACAAGCGTCATCTAATCACAAATCATTTATAGATAAAAAAATAATAATAGTTTTCTTGAAAAAAGAACTTCAAATACTAATAATAATAAGTGGAAATAATAAACCCGAGTGCATCATCAAGAGATGATGTACAATATACAATAAATCCCAAGGTCAACTATCCATCATCTTATCAAACCTTTTTCCTCTTAGTGTTTTATTTTTAGTACATATTCTCTCTCTGTCTATATGTACGTTAGACTGGGTTGATTTTCAACTTTTTTCAAATTTCGGTTACGGGTAGTGCCGCCAAAAAAGTTGTCACATGCCTTGAAAATTACCTATGAAAAATGTCATATTTCTCACTTCCCATTTTTAGGCTGTACATCTTGTTGAAAGTTTGGGAGGAGACAAAATAAATTCTTTTTTTTGACAAAAAGGATTAAAATACGGCATTAAAGATAATTTTATATTAATTAATTCGGATTAGCTTATCGCAGTTTTTGGGAACAAAAAAATCCGCGTTGTAGGGGAACTTTTTTAGTACTAAAACCTGTCAAATGGGATAGATTATTTTTCGAAGTCCACTGTTTACTATTTTTCCTTCGTTTTTGTAGTTATAATAAGGACAATAAAACATTTTACTTATCGCAGATTATTTTAAATATTGTATGCCAGACAGGATATTTGTTTAAAAAATTACAAATTTAATTTGAACATGGTATTTACTTGATTTTGAATCTGATCATTTCAATACTTTAAAGTAGAAATAATCGGAATTGTAATTAAAAAGTTTGCTGAATTGGTTCAAGTTTGTATAATAAATAATAAACAACAGTTTTAAGTCTAAGTATCAAATTAAATACTTACAGGACAATCCCTCATCCCCTCTATGCAAAACTATACACTTTTAATATATGAATATGTAGGCATTGTAGGAAGGAACTCAAAAAAATCTTTTTTTTTAACTTAATATATAACTTTTTATAATATATAATAATAAAATAAAAACTGCGAATATACCGCACTATACGAGGAGTCAGAATAATTCTAAGCACCGCTTTATGCAAAATACGCAATATTTGAAACTGCGTTATACTGGAACCACATGTACATTATTCTAACCTATAAAAAACACAAAACCTAACAGAGCAAAAACAGGGAATAAAAAAGAAAATTTTGATCTTTCTTTTATGAAAATGTAAGGAAAAGGATACGCACTATACGCGGGTTATCAAATCGAGCTAATTTTTTTGTCTTTTTTTGCTCAAAAAGACCATTGAAAAAAAAAAAAAAAACACATTTTGGACACTTTTTATAGATTAAAAAAATAATCGACTTATTTATCTTACTTCTAAATGATTTTGAGCCTTTCTTCTATTTCCTTTAGGAAGAAAGGTTGCGTGATACAAAAAAGGTGACGACATGTTAGGGATTTGGGAGTTACGTTTTTATGATGTCATGGAGTACCGATTCCAATATCAATTTAGTTTAGTTCATCGGGGCGTTTGCAGGGGATAGGGTTGTAGCCTTCCACCAAATTAAGAAATTTTTGCTATTACTAGATAATTTAATATTGGATTTTTTTTTCTAAAAAATTAAAAAAAAAAATTCCAAACCTATTTTTTTCCCAAAATTTAATATCTTAAACTTTTTTCCAAAAATTTATTTTTTGATAAAAATATTTGAAAAAATAAATTTTTGGGAAAAATTCAACAAACTCAGTCCCCCAAAATAATATCCTGCGGACGACTCTGGTACATCTTAAATATGTCGGTATCGCTGTATTTCTTTAGGTTCAAGTTAACGAAAAATACCGGAAGAAAAAAAAAATATATATATATATATCAACATTTAAAAACAAACATTTTGAAAATTTGAAGAATGTTAAGAGGAGAGTAGCTTCGCTATCATGCCGTTTTTTTAGATCAGCTGTAATCACTCGTGAGAGGAAGGGACATAACACAATTCCTACTCTTTGTTTAGCAAGGACATATAAGGTGTAATTACTCCGATTCGATCCTCAACTCTACTCCAATTCCAATAAATACCTACATTTCAAACTAATGATGAAAATTGTATGTATTTTGGGCATATTAATAAAATAAATCTAAAATCAGCATGGAAACCCTGACAATTTGAATAATGTTTGAGAGGAGAGCAGCTTAGGTTTCATGATGTTTCATTAGATCTGCTACAATCAGCTGTGGCAAGGGAGGTGGGGGAGAAGGAAATAAACAAGGATTACTCCTATGTTGATCCTCAATTTTGTTCTGAGTTCAACAAGAACTTTCAATTATGAGCCTGCAACCAATCCTCAAGGTTACTCTCCGTCTTTTATGAGCACACACAAATGTCCAAACAGGTTAGGAATCTATTTAGAAAAATAAGTTCACTACTCAGGAATCAAATAATAATGCCAACTGCTAAGGAAAAGAAAATTTCATTCTTCAGTTTGTCAACTCCAAAAAAAGGGCCAGCCAAAAAATAGACTCTTCTTAGAGGTCCCAGAAAACCCTCTGCGTTACTCTACGTCTTTCATGAGCACACACACTACTTATTACTTAATACTTAGATGTTCCCTTGTCAATGCTTGAATAATAATTATAGCATCTTTGGAAAATAGAAAAACCTATTCAGATTGGGAATTTGAAAAATGACTTTCTAGGTCGTTTTTTTATACCTATATTCACCGCAGGGCCTTCACTCAATAGCGAGTCATGGGGCAAGTCCCCCCTAAAACCGTCTCTGGTACTCCACTCTAAGTATGATTGACATTACAAAGTTTCTTGAGTGTGAGTGTGGACACACCACATTGTGGTAGACTTTTACTTTTCCTTCCATTCCTCATGTGTGAATTTTCTTTTTGTTTGATTTAAAGTAGTATGTAAAGAAAAGTAAATATTTAAACTCTGATTAAGTTTCTTCTTTAAAGACAAGATGACAGAATGAAAAGGAAAATAAAAATAAATTGAGGAATGTTCGCAACTTGCAAAACACGAACAAATAAAAGACCTCACTTTTGTTTACTCAAGATTTTTTTTTCTCTCTTCAAAAATAAAAAAGAAATACCATAAACTCCACTAAATAATCATTTTCAGATGAGTTCATTTTGTCTCTCAAATTTAACTTAGAAAACTTAATCTTCATGAGCTATGCTGCACATCAATGAATAACAATAATTAAACCTCCATTATATTTATAGTATGGACATTAAGGAAATTATTTATGCTCTTGAGTGACCATGAAAAACGATTAGACAATACATATTATATGAATACTCATGTTATCATATACGTACATATTGAAACATCCTTAATCTAAGTATTGCTATTGTTCATTCAACATAATAATTGTACATAATCATTAGTCAAAATATCGCTCAGCCTCACTGGGAGACACTAACAAGGGATGGAAGAGCCCAAATAAACATAACTACGCACACTAAATAAATCATATGAATTTGTTCAAAATTTGTATACATTTTGAAAAATTCGCTCGAGGCTATATGCAAAACACTAGCGAGATTTGATTGTCAACATCGTTGATAAAAAATAAATGTATATGATATATATCAGGGAGTGCTATATACAGTGTATCATCTATATACGCTCGATGCCACGCGCAAAACGCCTGTGAAGTTTCATTAATATGACTATATTATTATTTCTTAGATCAACAATTACTAATTATGTACATACATTTATAATAGGTGGGGTAAAAGGTCATTTCATATTTTTCGCTTTATTTCAATGCTTTATAAAAAGTATTTCAATCATCCAATTTAAACCAAGCATGTCCCGTTCTGTTCAATAACTTGTTTACAACGAGAATCTAACTTCCTAATGTCCTTCTCGTAGAAGCCCTTGTCCCTATTGACAAAAAACTCGGACAATCATTTTTTCCCCTATTGGTGCAAATTTGTACCCACAAGGAAAAGGTGGTAGTTACTTGCCACCAGTTCCAGACTCTAGGATGGATGCATAATAACTTCTAATCCGGGCTTCCCGAACTTATGGCGTGCTTACGTTGTCTTGAAGATGTTCTTTTTACCTCCTACTGGCCAATGCTGGTTGCTTCTGTTTGATCACTAGCTTCAAACGGTCGTGTTGTTCACATTAGATGGCAGAATTGAGCGGTGGAAAAAATCGCTCTAACTACTATGTACAACACGAACTGAAAGAGTATCGACCTAGTACACATCGCAAATTTTCTCTGTCGCTTTTGACGCGTTTTTCCTTTCAGGTAGTAAAAACGTAGAATATGCTGAATTTCTTCCTTTGAGACCTCCATATTCGACGCACGATAATTCATGACTAAACCAAACAAACGCAATATTGTCAGAAAAGCGGTTGCACTATATACTTACATCTTTGCAAAGCCTTTTCGTATGATCCGATGAGACCAATAATGAACAAGATATACTTAGTTAAAAATAAGTATGGAGAATACAAAATTACTAATTCCCCAACCACATTTATTCATACCGACAAACATTGCTTTATAATATAGATTTAAACTACGAAATATTTACAATGTATCATTCTATTTTGATACGTTTCTTTGTTCATTTGAATTCAAGTTTTTTCGGTTATAACTTTGTGGTACATGATCCCTCTTTTCTGAAACGAAATTTATCGTCGATCAAAAACATTTTCCATTTTTTTTTACCGAAATTATTAAAAAATCTATTTTATTCTTTGGTAATTATGTTTTTTTAAGACTTACACCTCCATTTTCTGAGTATTGGCAGTATCAAATAAATATGGATAATAATGAATTTTGGGAGGATATCTGTTTTCCAAATTTCTTCATAAAAGGTACTTACAAATATATATATATTTATTTTTTACTCATTATTAAATTAGTCATCTTAGTGTTAACTTCTCCCAGTGAAATAAGCATTCTCACCTTTCTTTGGTCTCAATTGTTTTAAAAATACATATTGGAATAAACAAACATGAATTTATATTTAGTTATAATATTTTCCCTTTAGTGATGGTATTTTAAATGTAGAATGGTCTCCTATTTTGCAGTAATTCATTTTATCCGCCAAAAAATCTTATAAATGACAGATGATATTAACCAGGGTCTTAATTAACTAAAATCATATGTCTCCCTCCCGCCTTTGCATTCTGCTACCGCCCGATTGTATATAGCGACCTTTCCCCCAAAGAGAAATAAAAAAGGGTCCAAAATCAATTGGTAGTTATGAACTAATTTTCCCAAACTATGGAATTATTCTTCTATAATAATCATTCTTGGACTTTTCACATCTTAACAATAGACAATAAAAATGAACCAATAAATGCTCATGACACTGCTAAGGGAAACAGATGCAAATAAATAGACAACTGACAAGTAAATATGTACAATTTAAATTTTTATGTTATTTAAGTAAGGCTGTTTGTTCTATGTAATGTTGTGTCAAGTTGAGTCGAGTCGTTAAAGATACACTTTAATCGATTTATTGGAGAAGACCAAAATTAAAGAAGAAAAAAACCTCATTAGAAATACAGATTGATCAACAAATCACTTGGGGATGGTGCACCGAAACTAAAAACATAGGACGAGTTTTAGTGATGAAAATCAAGACGATTTGATAATTGTTCGAGGGGACACAACACGAGTTCTAAGTGGATCCATTTTTATATTTCATGTTATTTTCATAGGTATAGGCATTATTTATGATCTCCTTTACTTTTGAAGGTTGAATGAAATTTTCCAAAATGAACAAATATTAGGGTTGAGACTCGGTTCGAGATCTATTTTTTTTCGGCTTGGTCTTTCAATTTGGAGCAATATTTCGGTCTAGATCGGGATCCCAGATTCTTCCGACCAAAACAACAATACTAATAATTTATTGCTGCCTTGTCTTGAGTCAGTCCTTATTTATTTGGTCCAGTCCAGTCTTATTTCTACCAGTCCTTGAAAATATAGTCCATCGTAATCTTGATGAACACCACAAAAAAATGATAAAAAAAAACACAACCTTACTCAGCAAAGTGGTTCAAATCCTATCAGTCCTAGGGAGAATTCGTTAAAAAAAATGTTTCTTCGTAATATGTCTATCAATCTGGATGAGCACTAGGACGAAAAGATGAAAAAACCCTCTGATATTCTCTAAAGTGATCTACATTATTTGTGTGTTTGTCCTTATTTATTCGATCCAGCTCCTACTTATCTCTGGGATCGTTCCTTTGGACTATCAGTAATACAACTGATTAAAAACTGGAGAAATAAAGTTGAGTGATGTCATCAAGGACCAAACATTAACATCATTCAGTTCTAAATAAGGATGGCCACAACATAATTCCTACCTACATACATGATATGTCAAAAACTATTTTATCCTTCAAGTTAGTCTAGCCAGATAATAGGGGGACTCTACCCATCACAGGTCTGCCCTTGAAAATGTCAAAAAAAGAAAAGAAAAGAAGATCAAAATATCATTCCTGCATCATTTATTTTGCTCCATTTCATAATGAAAAATAATAATTATATTACTTAAAAGTTCAACAAACTCATTACAATAGTCAATTAGTCCAATTAACCATTGCTTACTTACTATGTACAAAGCAAGCAACTTGTGAGTCCACTAATGTCTGAGGCATAATTAACTCCTAGGTAAAAAACAACAACAGTAAATTCAACCATCATCTGGGTAGTTTTATTTATTTCTACATACATACATTTTCTTAATGATTTAGTTGAAGAAGAATGAAAAAAAATAATACAGCAACCCATCCAAAATACGTTTAAAGCCCTGTAAAAGTATGAAAAAGTCGTGACTTTTCTCATCAATCAAGTTCTTGAAAAATAAAAACACACAGAGAACTAGGACCACCCATAAAGATGAGTATGTAGCACTCACAACAGATAAGTGCATGTACCTATCATTTTGTTTCTTGACAACAAGCAGATAGAGAGACAGAGATAAACAGTATCTTCCATATTCAAATTCCTAAATTATATCAATATACTAAATTTCTTAACAGCAGTGTTACCTGGCTAATTCCTATTAATCTATATAAACCTGTCTTGATTCCTTTCTCAAAAAAAAAAAAAAAAATAATAATAATAAATAAATAAAAAATAAAATAAAGCTCATCCATCCAAGTAGTAGATGATCACTTAGCCTTAGGAATTTAAATTTTTTGGGATCTAAGATTTAAGAGGCATATATGACACATGTGCTGAAAAGTCCCGGGCTTAACACGTTTTTTTTGCATACAATTATCATAAGATCCTACGGAGTGCTGGAGGGGTTCGATGTGAATGGAAAACTTATCGTTTGAGTAACTGGGCAAATGGAAAACGAAACATAAAATCTGAAACCTTTGTTACTTTTGTATATTTGATAAAAATATGAGGCTACTCGTTGTTTTTTGTTTGTTTCATTAGTAATAATTTTTCTATCCCTTTTTTTAAATGTTACATAAACTAACAAAATATTCAACATTACAACATACACTATATCTATGACCCAAAAAAATAACAAGATCCCTTATTCAATGATATATGTAGAGTGTATAATTTATAAAATAGTATGTAATTTGTAAATTTAAAAGAAAGAAGCCTATTAAGGAAGATCAATCGGAAATTGGGAATAATTAAATCCAGCTTTGAAACACGTAACCCTTCCTTGATTGTGAAACTTTACAAACTTGATGTATTTCAATCTTAATGTACAGATCTGAGATTTGGAATCCTTCTTTAAACTTTCAGATGAAGTCTCTAGAAAAAGTACAAGTCAGGTTTGTGTCGATGTTTCCTTCATTGTGAGATAATGACAACTCTCCGTGCAAACTCAAAAGGCTTGAAATTATCACTTTATAGCATTGACACATTAAATATTGTATTACGTATTTATATATATGTACATGGTGTCATTGGTCATTTCATGAGAAATTTTCAAAAGAAAACAGATTTGACTCAAATTTAATTTATGGTATTATTCATATTAGATCAGCTTAGAAATGAAATTTTGGATCTGCAACTCAATCCAACTTTGATTTTTAAGGTATTAAAGATAAAGAAAATATCATTTTGATGAATGTTTGATTGGTGCTATCTCATAAGCTGAAGTAATTACAATACATAATTTAGAAGCTATGAAATAGCATAAGAAAATTATTTTGTTAATTACAAAGGAAGAGTAAACCATGATCTTAGTTTTTGATTTACATTTGTTATAGTGTTTTGTCTTTGATTTTTGTCAAAATTTTAACCCTACAGAGATAAAACACATACTTACACAACGTACCTACACACTAGAGTGGGTTGGCAATGAGAAAACTGCAAGATTGGAATATGATTTGCCCATCCATTTCTCTATTTTCCTGAGATGACACTTTAAGACTTCCATCTGACACATAGAGATATCTGTTTCTGGCAAGCATTTTGAATTCAGTGAAGAAGAGGGCTGTAGAGGAATATTTTTACAGCCTTCCAGACTCTCACTTCTGGGAAGGAATACTGATGTAGGAGAGGCAATGAATCAAGTCTGTGGAAGTCCAGGGATATTATGTATAAAAATGAAATCATCTTTGAACTAAAAGTGGGAGTCTTTCATTGTCCGGATGAGAAATTTTCATCTTAGACTCGCAGTAATTTTTGTACATTTAATATATTTTACTTAATATTTTTTGTTATGTGTCGTACCTATTATGAATATTCTGTTTGTCTTCCATGACATAATCAAGATTAAGACTCAAGCTCTCATATTGTATTAATAAAAAATATACTTATAAAATGAACAAATACATTTTTCCTTCATCATAATAAAGTTTTCCTCGGATTAAATTTGGACTTTATAAATTATATCCTTTTAATAGGATTAAACTTTTATCACAAAAATCATATAAGGAATTAATTTATGGGGTCAAAATATATATTATAAATAAAAAATATTTTACAAAAATAATAAAATGAAACGTTTTTATGGTTGAGAACTGCCAAGGAATGCACTTTAACATGTTGATAATCCCTCCTTTCCCCTTCCAGAGTCTATCAAAGGAAAAAAATATATAGAAATCCTTACAAATATGCAAATACATATATGACTCAAATTGTTATTTTATTGCCGCGAGGACACAGGTAATAATGTGTCTTGTGCGAATTTTTGCCCTGTTCGGTGTGAAATTATTTTTGTTAGACCGAAATTTATTTTTCCATAACAAGGAACTTTTTCCCTCAAATCTCTTTTCTAAAAAAATGACGTCGGCCGGATCAGGACCATTTTTTCTAGACGGAATTTTACAACGAGACTGGTTAAGCTGGACCAAAAATAACAAGAGCAAACATAATATAAATATATTCTCCCAATCTTTAGCTTTTTGTTAAAAAAATGGCAGATGTCGATAAGAAAATTCACAGTGTAGTAACATACACCTACAATTTATAATATTATCATGCAGGGAGAAGTAATATTATTGCTGCAAGACAGGGCCACTATCTGTCACTTTGTTTACAACACTCATGCCCCATTATTTAAAATGTTCTGACCAGTCTAGTATCTCAAGACCGAAACCCAACACTCCTAATAGTGATAAATGCTGCGCTTGATTATAAATGTGGTGAGTCAACAAAAAAAACAATCTTCAAGACAAGGAGAAAAATCCCAATTTCTTTTTTAATTATACTTTCTACAAATACAGCCCAACAGTTCATAGTCGTATTTTAGTTCGTTATAGGCATTTTATTCAAATTTCTGGGGTGACTCAAGATGTTCAAAAGTTTTAATTAAAGTTTACAACGTTTATTTGGTTGATGAAATTTATATTAGGTCCGATATGGTCTTTCAAATACAATATATCCATTTTCCATTCTTTTATTCTCAAGATCAATTTGCACTAATTTAAAAAGCGAATTTTGTGACACACCCAAAGGATGAAAAAGAATATTTTGTTGATAGAAATGGACATTAGTTAATTCAAGGAAGAATACAAATGTAATCCACACTTGATTTTGGGAAAAGTCATTTTAGTATGCTTTTGTTTAATGGCCCACAAATTTGCTGTATATCTACTGTTTATTGTTGACTATCTGTACTACTAGATGATATACATATAATTCTTTATAATCACCAAATGCTTTGATCAAAATATGTCATATCTAAATGTACGCACATAATACATACAACTATAAATAAATGCATCGTGTAGCATTAATAAAAAGGCCAAAAACCATTTTGTTTAGCCATTAATTTAAATGTGAAACAAAAGAAAATTGGATGATGAAAAAAAAACTCGATGATTAATCATTCATAAGTCCAGCGTTTTCGTATATGCATGGGTAATAGTATTTAATAGTAGAGCAGGTAGAACTCTGAAGAAAATAACAACAACAGCAAACCAAAAAAAAAAAAAAATGCAATACACATGGCTTAAAATAATAGTCGTTTGTCAGTTACAAAGTATTTGTCTGAGTCTAAGAAAAGGTCATACGTTCATAGACTCTTATTCCTTAAAACTGAATCAAATTAGATTAAGGAATAATAAAACAAGCCAACAAAACATTAATTTTCCAAAAATCTTTTAAACTCCATATTCAATTCTTAACTATTTACGCTTCAAGTAAACTCATTTAGCGTAAAAACAATTGAAAACCGTAGGCGTTTTTTTTTTTTTTTTTTCCATAAAAACAAAGTAAATTTTTAAATTAAATTTACATTTTCTTGCTATTTGGGGAAAATAGAATATAAGTCCATATTCTAAAATTTTGCAACGAATGAATAAATTGATATGTGACTGACTAATTTTTCTTACTTAAAAGCTGACTTAAAACTATAAAAATGGTCAAGATATACGAAAATTGTGGGAGGAGTAAGACACCCAATAATTTTAGCTATAGTTTAAAGACTTTATTTGCTTTATGATACTTTTGGTCCCAATATGAGAGCACTTTCAAATTAAATTTACTTATTACTAAATAATACTTGCATAGTTTGAAAGAATTAGCTGATTTGGGGTCTTTTTTCTGTTTTTATTTGTAGGAAAAGGTTGAAAGATACAAAATATAAGAAGATGTAAAAATATTTAACTGCTACGAGGGAAGCCGTGATCATTAAGGCGGTTCATCAGGGTGAGGGCTGCACTTCCTATGGGTTTGATCTCCTCCATCATACCAAATATGCATAACTAGAGAGCGTCATTTCTGATAGTGGGGATCTGCGTGCGCTCTCATCTCATTAAAAGAAGATACAATAAAAGTAACAACGGGATTAGGGTAAGATTTTTCTAATCTTTTGTCAATGAACTGAGGCACAATCAAACTCTTATTTCCGGTCCTACGTTATAGAATAGTTTTAGAAAAATTATGATTCAAAATGGGGTTGTCCTTTTTGAATTTATTCAAACTTATATTCATAGAAAAATATTCTACTGACTAATAAGGGTATAAAATTAATGCTGAAGATAACAGATTTAAATCTTATGACATTTGTTCGTCGTTAATTTTATAGTATCATACAATTTTTCTCCCAAAAATAAACAAAAAAATAAAAAAACCCGAAATTATCTAGTAGATAGCCAAATATCTCAATCTAACAAACAGATATATACTCTTAAATACTACCACACTATCATTAGTCCTATTAATGATCTATAATATTGCTTTGTAATATTATATTAAAAGTATAGCTATAAATTTGTACTTTATAGGATAGCCAAAATTTGTTAGTAGAAATAAGGAAATTGCCTTTATATGTATATATCTATATAAATATACGACAACTACGAAGGCTAAACAAGAAATTGTATTCCTGTTCTTTTTGGAAACGTAGTCGTCAGTATTACAATACTGACGATTACGTCAATTAATTAATTACAAAGTAACCATCACGTTTCAAGTGACTCGGCAGCTGACAACAAACCATTATTGTGCTAGCAAGGTAACGCCGTGGTAGAAGATAAAATGTTATAATAACTTTAATATATAATTTAATTTGTGTAATAACATGGTGATAAAAACCGTATGTTAATGTTTTGTTTGAGGTCCCACAACTTCTAAAGCTAGTCTAGAGTGATATGGACATTAAAAAAAAAACCGCAGTTTTTAAGAAAATCCTGATTTCACACTGATTTGTCATATTTTTTTCAAATGAAAAGGAAAATTCAAGGATAAATTAAGCTAGCAAAAAAGAACTTCAGAATCAAGGTAAAGTCCTATTTTCCTTAAAAACTGTAGATTATAAAAAGCTACATACCATGAAACGTAAAATATATACTATTAGGAGTATGAAACTAGTTTCAAATATCTTTGAGGTCCTCTCAAAACAAACACAAAATATTGGTTTTTATTATAGTAATAAGTGAAACGATCTTTCGTTGAAAGATATTTCTTGCAATAAAAAAAAAATTGTGAAATTTACATATGTATGAGGTCATTAAAAGTCATCTATAAAATTCTCTATTTTAGAATGGACCCAAAAAGAAAACAAAACTAATTTTCAGATATGAGATTTCAAACATTGTCAGGAATGAATTTATGAGATGCAAACTTCTCAAAGTGAGAATTAAACTTCATAAATATATTGAATTATGATTCATGTATTTTTTTAGAGGGGGATATTATCATAATTTAAGACCCTCATAAAAATATTTATGACCTGACATACTCACATAGGATATATCATTTTAAACAACTAGTATACACTATTATTATGTTAATAGGATATACATTATTTAAAAATATTTATTTATTCATACAAATCCTTAGGAGGTTGTAAAGTCAAATCAATTTTGTTTGAGTTTCTTGACTTTACTTCTATATGTAGACCATTTTTCTTGGTATATAAATATTATTATTAGTATCATAACTCTCATTCCCAGAATGAAGAATATCTTTTTTTTTTTGCATATCCACGATCCTCCCATCTAAGTATTTATACCTTTTTAGTTAAATGAGGGTACGCCCATTGAAAATGAATTATTGATAAGAACTTATGAATAATTCATACAAAAAATGGAGAGAAATTCTTTTTAAATTATACATAAATTAATGTTCACGAAAACAAAGTAATCAAAGTAGTTATGCAGTAAAACATGCTTTATCATCAACACTTACTTATTTAAGTACCTATATACTTTTGTTGAATCTACTGTAGTTACTTATAATAATTACCTAATCAATTTTCTAGAAAATATAATTATCAAAATGAGTGTCAGTTTGTTTACAAAAGGATCAAGAGTGACACCATCTTGCGGGAATAAAATACAACTTTCTTAATAACAGAATTATTTAATATACATAGCCATGTACTCAATATTGGTATTAGTAATTAGGTGTTGGCAAAAGTATTTTGCTTATATAATACCTCACCGAAAAATCCTCTCTTTTTACTCAATACTTATATCAAGTGATAAAAATAGTTTTTTTTAATTTTTTTGGCTCGGATAGGGTCCTGTGTTATAAAGGTGTGTCGCTCACGACTTTTATAATTTGACAAAAGTAAGCGAGCCCATTTTAATGACGTCACATATGAGTGGAAAACGCTAGCCCGACTTGTATTTTGCTCTAAGACTACAAGGAATCTAACTGAAAATGTAAGATTTGCTACTTATAAAATGAGTATAAACAATTCGTATGAAGACAACTCACTAATTTAAAATGTAAACATCTACAATAACAAATATGGGACACCATTTTATACAGAGATCAAGTTCGTTAGGCGTATGACTTTAAACTCAAAATCATATGTATGAACTAATTTAAATAAATAATGGTATAACTGGTTTAAGCTACCAATATTTTATTAATTTGTTAATTGTGTAAGCTGCTTTAAGCTACGAGTTAGCATTTTGCTCTTCAATTTAGTGCTCAAACCCTTTATTATCATCCACTGTACTTTTAGGTAGAGGTGGATCACCAGGCTGCATGGAGTTAATAAAATCCAACATATCATCCAGGATTACCAGTTGCTCTTCAATGTGTAAACCAAACCCTCCCTTAAGAGGATTTTTAGAAATCACAGGGATTTGGGAATTCATGATATCAAACCACCGATTAAACCATAGTAAAGTCTTTCAGCCATTTCGGCCTCTTCATTTTTCTCCCCGAAAATGTAAATGAAATCTTTTGCAGTTGTCTTGGAGAATATTTGACAAGCTAGCCTAACCCGTTGGCAAGCAATCCTTTTGCAATCAATATGATTTTCAGTCAATTTCCAAGCAACTTTAAATTCACCGAAATCAATATATACGAGTTCTTCAAAATGTTCTTTTCCGAACCTCATTGATTTTCTGTTACAATTGGGAATGATATATCCCATGTCAAGAAGGTGGTTTTGCCTAGTTTAATCAAATGTGGGATATCCCGAAATTCAAAAATTGGCCTACTTGGATCATGTGGGTTTGGAAAAGGAAACTGACCTCGGACCATTGCAGCTAGACTTTCCTACATCCACTATATATAGTTTGAGTTTGAGTTTCAATTTCGAACCGGTTCTTTACATCAACCACGTCACAAGAGAGAGCTCCAAAGCAGTCTTCTTCATTTTTAAAATTAAGGGAAATTTTGTCAAGAATTCGTAAGCAGTCTTTCTAAATTCCAGGGACAACATTAAAACCTTCGGTCCACCTATCAACAGTTTGGCGACTTGGCATCTGGATTGTTTGACTTCTTCTCAAGTATTCAAAAGTTTTACAGTTCATCGTCTTTAGAACTTAAGCTTTTGGAACATCCTCCCTATCATAATAAAAACGTTTCTTTTGTGGGCTGAGGATTCTTTTGACTTGACCTGGAGTTTGAGTTAGTTTAAGAAAGTATCAGAGGGAATTTTTTTATTTATTTTTTAGACTGCAAAAGATTAACCCCTTTCTTCAGATTTGAAGTCTCCATTTTTGACAACTTTAGCTCTTCCTGCTGTGTGTGAATTTTTTCTTTCACGGCTAGTGTTTCTTCTTTCTTGGAGAATATCTCACATTCAACACCAACACTGACTTGAACTTGAGAAATTTTTATAACTTTAGGGATCATTTCACTCGAACCTAGATGCTTCACTGCGAATAAAGGTTCAATAGTTGGATGGATCTATGAGTTAAAGTAAGGAGGTATTTAAGTTATAGATTTTTGCTTTAACAACACATAAACATATTTTCTTTTTTATCTTACTTTTCATTTCAACATTGTTCAATTAATATTATATACTTGACTTTGTTTGTACGTTTTTTTAAATTATATAATTATTCTTCCGGGCGACACCACAATAGCTCCCCCTAAGATAAGCGGAGCATTAGGAAATTAAAAGTAATCATAATTTGCATTTTTAGAAAATTGGATTCGTCTTCCGCTTCGAGAGGTTGTTTAGGATCCGGTAGAGTCGGAAAGAGACGTCTCGTTCGGACTGAAATACTTCCAATAATTGCGGGTGATCGCTTCAGACTACAAGTTTCTTTAATAATCGCGGGTTTAAGACGCTCAATAGAAATAGTGTCCTTTTTAACTGATGGCAATTCCACATAAAATGTACTTAAATTCCGAGATAATATTTTCACTGGACCCATATGACTGGACGAATTCCATTAGCAGAAATAAACACATTTGAAAATTCGATAGATTAGACAAAAAATTCAAATTTCTTTGGAGCAATTCGAAGTTTGAATTCAGATAGAATTTCTATAACTTTGGATAAATGTTCTTTGTGTTGTTCTTCTGAGTCACTGAAAGTCAATATATCATCTAAATAAATGAAAACGAAGCTTAGTTGACTTAGTATTTTGTTCATAAAACGTTGAAATGATGCACGAGCATTACGAATAAACTCAAAAAGGCCAAATGGGGTTATAATTGCAGTTTTATGCCCTTCTTTTACTGGGATACTATAATACGCACTACATAAGTCATTTTTACTAAAAATAACTGCCCCATAAAGCTGGACAGATAAATCATGCATATGTGGTAAGGGATACTTATAAGGGATAGTCTAAGGATACAATGCTCTATTTATCTGTCCAGCTTTATGGTGACTTTCCCCGATTTCTGCGACCACTTTCAGAGGTGGCGGGGGTTTGATCGCCGTATAAACCTGCACTTTTAGTTTTTTGAATTTTTTGAGTAGAGCGAATAGGTAAAGTGGATCTCGAAGAAGATTCCAATCGGATATTATCTTTTTTAGATAAAGACGCCATAGATCCCTTTTTCCAAGATCTTTTTACTCGCTCAGAAGGTTTGGTTAAGCTTGAAATGCTGGAGATCTTTAAATTTGAAGATGGAACAGATCCTTTTTTGAGCAACTTTCGTCATAATAGTCCAAGTAACTCATTACATAGCAGTCTTGGCTGAAATGATTGCTGCAGATACGATATTTTTTTGGAACGAACTTGTCTTTTCCTTTGCAGGCCTTCACCCAATTTCAGGAATGCAGGATCCTTTCGAAAATGGTTATAAGATGTATTAGCTGGTGATGGACAAGATGCCATGGCACACGTAGCACTAATATGATGTCGTTTCTTTGTAATAGTTTTACCACTTTTCTAGATAGTCGATGAGTATTCTTCCTTTTGAATCCAAAGGACAGTTTCCATAATCTTTCCTGCCGATTCTTCAATTCAAACGAATGCCAAACCAAAAGATATAGACCGATCTGACTTAAAGTTGTTGAGTGTTCTTCCAAATGATGATTCTAAATAAAAATAACCATAAAAAATTCAATTCACGACGTTGGAGTTGCAACCATTGGTGTCGATTTTGTTGCCAAAACTTATGGCTCAAGTAAACTAATTAACAAAATGGCTTTAAAACGCTTCGAAGTAATTTTCGAGAAGTTTGTATAGGTTCTGAGACCTGCGGTACCTTATCGTTTCCAATTAACCTCTATGGCTGCTTCTGCACTGAGGAAAAACAATGAGATACCAATATTCAATCCTTTCATCAGCTATTTAGATCGAAGGAAAATTAACCTCCCCGTCAAGAAAGTCCTCAAAAGTTCGCTTTTGCCTCCAGGCTTAAGTAAAGGATTCCTTCTGGTACTCTAGAGGTAAAAGCCAAATTTTTTATCGGAGAAAAACGAAAGTGTTCATTCTGTCGAATCGATGATGAATCAAGCGACCATTTTTTATTTGATTGTACCACACTTGAACCTTTGTACAAAACCGTTGGAAATCTTCTACTCGAACATCACAACTTTTATAATTTGAAGAGAAACCATTTTATAGCCTCTTACATTGGAAATGAAGAAATACATATAAACTACATTATCATAAAGGTACACCAGATTTTATACGCAAAGCAGAGCTCCTCGGACAATAACCTTTCTGGAGTATGTTCTGTTGTGAAGCTACAAAAAAATGTTTTAAAAAGGATATAATGTTTTTACCTACTTTTATTTCAACAATAATATTTCCTTAGAGATATGTTTAGCCTGTCTATAGCTTCTATATTTTTGTTGTACGGTTATTATAGCGTTATGTAACTTCATTTCTTTTTTCTTTTGACAATTTACTATAAGTATGCGTCTGTTTATGGGATTCTAGTTAAATATATCCTTATTTTGCCGTCCAACTCTCATTAAATATTTATTTTTTTCTTGTTTTTGATGCTTTGATTTTATAAAATTTGAAATATAGATATGTCTACTGGCCAAGAAAAAAACAACAACAACTTAAAATAGCCTCAATACACGCCAGTAGTGCCATTTTTCGGACTTAACAGGGACTTTTCAAAGTCCCTTTTATATATATATATATAAACTGTTTAGTTGGTTCATACACGTTGACTAATTTACAATATGTTTTCGTATATTTTAAAATACTCAATAAGTATGTTTACATGTTATGTATGTTTTTGAAAGATTATGGATCCCTTATCCGAGATCCTTCAATCCTCATTATGTATTTTGATACAGAGAATTTTGAGAAATAGAAATACATAAAAAAGCTTTCAGTTTTATTACAACAGATTAAGTATAATAACAGTTCATTTTACTGTCTTCTATTATTACGTTAAAAATTTCTTTAGCCTTATATTAACAACATACGTATCATATTTGATACATTGTTTTTTTGAATCCTCGATTGGAGCACTTTGACAATTTTTTAGTTCAAAAACTTCATAGATATAATTACCTCCCACAACGAAGTTGAATGGAGGTTATTTTTTTGCTTCTTTTTTTGTTATACACCAGGATTACGGCAAAAGTTATGGATCGATTTTGAGCAAACTTGGTACTATGATCATACATGGTCACAGTAAGAGACCACTATATTTTGAAATTTCAAAGTAAAGAAAACACCGAACATTAATTACAAATGCAACCATAATTTTGGAACAACATGACTCAATTTAATTTTACAAAGAGGTTTTCTGCTCATTATAGTTGTAAATATATAACCAATGGATTATCCAACAAAGAATGAGAAAGTACTCCAAGCATATTGAGCCATGGAAATGTGCCAAAGCCACCTCCACGTCTTTTCGAAAGATTTTTTTTTTTTCAGAACTGTAACTTGTAATAATCATCATCAAAAATGATCAATTAGTTAGTTTGAATAAAAAAATTCACAATTTCTTGTCAACAATTCAAAAGTTTTGATTGAAGCTCAAATGAAAATCTTCGATTTAAAGTGATTTTTAAAAACGTAGCAGTAACATTTTTCTCCTTCGAAATAAATAAAAATTCTAAAGATTTAAGGATAAGAAAATTGGAGTACGCATTAACCTAGTGGGCTTTATACAGGTGTGTGCGTCTAAAACTAAACACTCCTTTAAATTTTAGGATTTTCCCTTGTCTACAGGATGACGAGGGGTTCTCTTGTAGATCTTATGACCAAGATTTTTCTTAAGTGGCAGGTCCATGGTCCTTCTGCTAACGTTGAACTCCCTGGAGAGGCGACAGACGGTGACCTTACCTATCTTGCCATCGACAGACTTTTTCATGGCAGCAACCATTTCGTCCGACCTTCGAAGCCTTGACTTAGATCTTGTGGTCGCCTCAGGCTGTAAACGGTGGTGCGGCTGCAGTTCAGAACCTTGGCAATTTCAGTGGGAGTTTTTCCACGCACAGAAAGTTTCAAAATTGTGACTCGACTTATCTCCATATTATCGGCTGTTGTTTCATTGTTGCTATTTAGATTTTGCAGGAGTTTTGTTTATAACTAGTCAAGACCCTTGCCTCGAAGTATAAACCAGTTTCAACTCAATAAAATCATAAATATGTACTTGGCGTAAAATTTAAAGGAGTGTTCAGTTTTAGAGGCGCACACCTGTATCGATCCCAAAATTTTGACACCCCATTCTAAATCTAAGGGACAGGTCCACCTAGGACGTAAAAACCATCTGATATCAATTGCATTCTAATATAAAGTCATCATCAATCAATTGTATGAATGAATAATAATGACAAGTTTTTTTCGTGCATATAAGATGATTAAATCTTGGATAAACGAGTTATTCAATGAAGTATGAACAAACAAGTATAAATATATTATTCACAATATGTTTAGAGAGTATTTAGTTTAGGAGCATAACATAAATAAATGAAAAAGGGTATTCTGTTTTGATATTTTTTTTTTTTGTGCCCAAATACAATTTTAAATTTGAATTTACAAATAATAAATATGTTAAATAATCATTTAAGGAGTTATATTATGTTACCACAATACGACGTCAATCTCTATCTTTTTGTTAACAAATACTTACAATTAAACAACGGTCATACACTTTGGGTATACTAACGTACTTTTCTATAAGAGTGGTGAACTTTTTTCGAGGATCAATAATAGGGACGGAACTGGACAGCATGGGAGAGGACTGAGCATGTGAACAAACCAACGTTAAGCCTCATACTAAGAACTAGTGGTGCCAATACAATAGGGGCTAAGGTGTCATGCCTACCCAAACTTTTGGCAGAACTTTGATAGTTATAAAAAATCCTCTTGTCTATCATAATTTTAGAAAATAAATCAATTCACCTTAATTTAAAAAAAAAATAGTTTATAGTCTCTTCCAAAGAAATAGTTTGTTGAATTTGGCATTTATAAAAACAAAAAAACTGTAGAGTTAAAATTCTTTAAAAAAAACTGACCCAGCAACCCCCACCCCCCCTCCCCACAAATAAAAGTATTCTGCAGACGATGCTGACGACGTCACTATTATATAATTTGGCTCCCACCCCCTACTTCCTACTTGAAATGACATCCCAGCGCTGTTGTTGGACCAATACAACCAGGTTTATTTTTAAATACATATCGCTAGAGTACATATTCCTTATATATAAATATACTTGTAGATATGTCAAAACAACAAGTTTTTAGACGTAGATCATGTGACTCAATAATATTAGGATAGCTCGTTAAGGAAATTTTTTCCGAATCATGACTGTTTTTTTTTAACAAGAGTGTGTCGTCTTCATTATTTTTCTTCTTATTGAATAATGATACAACTTTTTCATAAAAAAATGTTTTGTAATATGATATCCTATTTCTGTGATGTATTATTAAAGAAAAAAAACGAATACTACTTATAAAAACCCCTCCATCCCCCTATCCTCACTCCAACACCTGTACGATACACACGCAAAGACACTTAAGTACATGTATGTATTTAAGTAATAGAGAGTTATATGTATACTTATTACAAGTCATGTCATGATAACAATATTTTGGTACTGGTTCTTTTAATAAAATTGGTATCGGTATTCCGATTTTTCCCCCCTCATAACACATAAAATAACTTGGCAAAACCTCCACCTAAAATAAAATTTAGTTATTTTAATTTTTTCTAAAGTTATGGTCGATTATGCATTTTTTAGGATTTTGTGACCTTGACTTTTGACCTTCGCATCTCAAAATTTAATGGGATCTTACTGTGACCATATATATAATCTTCATACAAAGTTTGAACAAAATCGATTCCTAATCCTTGCAGCATTTCTTGTGACTAACAAATAAACAGATGCAATATCATTCCTTCTGTTCAACTTCGTTGGCGGAGATACGAGATATTTTTTTTTTCTCACACAAAACCCTTACTGTGACCTTAAATAATTATCTTACAAATTATAATCAATAAATCAATGTCTAAATTTTACCGTAATCCTGGTGACTAACATTAACATACAGGGGTAAAAACATACCTCCCGTTCAACTTCGTTGGCGGAGGTAATTAAAAGTAATATAAGCAATTTACAATTATGAAACTCATGAGGACAGGGTCTTGATTTTTGTACATAAATTTAAGTCGATACTGTAGAGGTCCCATATACTGACACATTTGAAACGGCACTATACTAAATTAGTATTAGAATCAGTACTTAACATTACCTTTTTTTTTTTTTTTATTTCAATTGTTAGATGGAGCTGCATTAATTAAGTATAAGTAAACATTATAGTATTACATTTACTCCATCTGAGCTAGGAATTGTCTTTGAAGTCCATATAAATTAAGTATCTTTTTTTTTTCGAAACGACAGAGACGCAAGCCTATGCGCATTGAGCTCAAAGGAATAATTTCTCCCATGCATGTGATACATTGAGCTATGTTGTATTTTCTAGTGTGAAGGGGCTGGGCCGTTGAGCTATATTGACATTTTTGACTCTGATGTTTTTTTTTAAATGTCAAATCATTCTTCTTTGAATAATCAAAATTATTTTTTGTTAAAATTTTTCCCAAAAGACTAAATTGGAACAAACAATGTTTTATTTAAAAATAAGATAAATTGTTTATTTTAGAAAATGATGACATTTATGATTTTTCGGACAATTTTTTTGTTTGTTTTTGTGATAACTATAAAAATGCTTCTTGGACCATATGGTTCCAGAACCAGTGCCCCACTTCTAGCAAAAATCCTGGGGACACTCCAGTAATGGACATTAATTCTTTTTAACCACATATTTTGTTGTAAATGTTCAGTCGAAAAAGTACTTACGTAGTCATTAAATTAATTATATACTTATAACTTTTCAATACCTATTTTGGTATTAGAACTGATACAAAAATAGTAGTATTCTGATAACACCAGTAATGATGTTCCTAAATTTAGGAGGTTACATCATTGATCGGCTGTTTTTTATGACGTAATCGTGTTGGAAGCAGAGGCCGCTATATCAATTTATTATAGAGCTGTTTGTTTTTTTGCTCTTTTGTCCCAGTGTCACTATAGTTCCGGGTACCCGAAGAGCAATGCGTACTATACATAACACATGGGTTCAAAAGTTCTAGGCTTCACAGATAGATGGCTTTATTTTTGTTTAAATTCAACTCATTTTGCCTTAGTACCAACTTTCAAAAGGCAGCTGTCAAAATTTAATGACAATCTATTCTTTAGTTTGTGATTAATTGTGCTAAGTGATATGCTACTTTTGTTCTTTTCTAAAACGATGGATCAAAAAAAATCATCCTCTTTTAATTTTAGACTGCTTTTTGATGACAAATAATACTGTTCAAGCGAAGGAATGGCTTGAAAAGGTGTAAGGGGACACTGGTCCACAAAGTGAATAAAAAAATCCTTCTTCTATCAAAAAAAATTTGAAAGAAAAAAGAATGTGTATTTTTTTGTTAGGGCTGGTACTTAGTAGCCCATGTTTTAAATACATTCATATATCTAAGTATATAGAGTGTTCTATTTATCTACAAGTACATATTTAATCAAATCAATCTCCAATTAGACTCGCTCATCAAAACTCTATTTATGAAAGTTAAATTTGGGCTTGTGAAGTCCGTAATTTATTTATTTAAATAAATATATATACATAGTGTGTTAGCATCTGCGTGCTTCATATCAGAACATGTGCAGTTGCCTTTTGTTACATCCAGACATAAAGGGTTCTTTTTCCAACAGTACATTTAATAATTATTAGTGTTGGATTCGTGTATACATTTTGGAGTTCGAGTTTTGAGTTACTGTTTGAAAATATCAACTTCTGTTTGTAGTAGTTTACTGTCCTTTTGAGCAGTGATACTAGAAATTTGACTAACCATTAATTAAATATTTTGAGTTTAAATCATTATTTGAGATAAAGTAAAATTGAATTTTCACTTTAAATATTTTCGACGGGTTCGAATATTTTTGCGAAAATTGTCAGCTTTCGTAATGTGGAGTTTTATTTTAGTTTGAGATATATTCGACTTCAACACTATTAATTACTAATCAATATGAAAGAAATATCCAAATTTATTTGTCAATGTAGATGGTACCCTATTTGCATTACTTTACGTGACTCTTTGCAAATGATGCTCTATTTTCTATTTAATATGTTTGATGTTTAACAAGATATAATTCGAATTCAACAAAATCAATATCGTTCCGAATATTATTAATAAGGGACAACTGTAGATAAATCAACAGCTGATACCTAAATAAGCCATTATAATTTTTTGGATTCTATAGGGATATTTGAGTTATTTAAAGAATGACTTTCAGGGCAACAAGTGGTGAGTTTTACGAGTAGAAATCTATTGGTTGAATAAAAGAAAGAAGTGTAACAAATTCAAAGTTCAAATCTAAGTCAAGTCTCTTTTCCAAATCAATTTTCGTATGTCTCAGCCCAGGATCGTGACTAGTGTTGTGTCGGCCCTGACTTATTTGGTCTAGTACAGTCTTATTACCGGTTCTATGGGTCCTAATTACTCTAAGTACTTGGGTCCAAAGTACTTAGAGTCATTAGGACCGATAGATTTATTCATAAATCCAGCCAATGGATGTAATAGTGTTGTGTTTGTCCTTATTTATTCGGTCTAGTCTAGTCTTAAGACGAGTCATATCAGTCCTTAGGACTGTCAGTCCAATTAAGATATATGAGGTATATATTAAGAATACTGAATATATTCATTTTTTCACTAAAATGCATTATAAAACAAACACTATATTTTTATTTAGTTATATAATTTATTATATTACATAATAAAATTATAAAAAAAAGGAAAGAAAAAATACCCTCAATTACGTCATGAAGGATCAATTTTATCTTCTTAAAGAACCAACTAGAGGTATTGGACTGAACTCGAGTTCTCAATCAAACATAATTACTACTATTTTTTTTCCTCGTTATGTTGCTTTTATGAAACGTTTTTCACTTGATAAAACTATTTTCAGTCAAAAAATAAACATTTAAGGGTTAATATGTTTATTTCCTGATAATTACAAGCGAAAAATGCATCTAAATACAAATAAAGCAAGTAAGTAAGGTATATAAACAAAATGAGACCGATAGACTTCCATATATCTAGTATGAATAATGGATGAGGCAAGTCTGCTCAGTAGTGATCATTCGTAAATAATAGTAAATTGTTATTAAAACTTTTTCAAACCCGGTATTTCTCTGAATTTTTTTGTGTCGAACTTTGCTTAAATAATATAGAAAATAACTCCACAAGAAATCTTCTGTATTACTTTCAATTTTTATTGGGCACACTAATACGTAATTACTCAATACTTATATGTTCTCTTCTCAAGTATAAAAGAATGATAATAGCTCCATCATTTTTTTTTAATATGACGTGATAAGTCAAGAAGTACTTTAGTCTAGAAATTTCCTGACTCAGCCTTAACTAGAGACAACATTCATTATTTGTAAATTAATATAATGTACTTCCCATTGATTCTATTTTTTAATAGGAGCTATAGCTACTACACACGCTCTTAACTCATATTGCCTCGTATAGGGTTGTATAAAATATGAATTGACCTAAACGCCTGTAAACTATTCTTATAGTACTCTATACGTAAATACTTTTCTTTTCTTGTATAATATAAAGCGCACGCTCAATACTACATGCAAGGCACTTCGACATTTCATATATAATAATAAATTGGTTTTTTAATAGCCATAAATGAATATACGGGGTGAATACATAGATACAGACAAACAGACTTTGCTCTATTAATATAGATTACAGAAAATTCTGAGACTTTGGGCCTTTGATTAATTTTATTTTTAACTCCATTGTGTTTTAATGAGTGTATCAGTTACCATTGTTCTTTTGCGTCTTTTACTTGATTCCGTTTTTAATTTTTGTTGCCAGATCAGCGTTATTCCCTGCTACTCTTTGTTTACAACACTGATATCTAACTGAATATAGTACAGATTAATTCCATTGAACTCTTAAATAAACCATTAGTAATTACATCTACATAAAATAAATATGGATATTCAATTTAAGCTAATTCTTGGAGTTAATGAATAAAAAAAAAAAAAAAATCGGAGGTTATAGATTAAGAAAATGAGTCACAACTCAGGATTTAATAAGCCATCAACAGGTTGTAGATAATGCAGCACTAATAGAGAGTTATTCAATTATATATCAATAACTAAGATTTTTCTTTTGGGTCTTTTTGAAATATAAATGCAGAATTTGACAAATAAAATTTTAGAAAACGGACAAAAGTTGTGACAACAACAAAAATAGGTTATTGTCAAATTTTTATTTGAATTTTCCATAAGTTTGACAAAACAAGCCTTCTGTTTTTTGCAACTTGTAGAAATGTACAAAAATGGAAGAACCCCAACTTACCTCGTGCACCAACTCTACATAGGTGTGGAGTAACATAGTTAAAAAAACTGCTGAAGGTGGAATATCATTCATATCTGACTAGTTCATTAACTTGTCTTGATCGGTACTAGGAAAATTGCCCTAGGGAAAATTGACCGTGGAAGATTGCCATGGACGAATATTGCCTGGGAAAAGATTGACCGTTTTTTGTTTAAACTTCATGATGAATAATAACGCATTATACATTTGTTTAATGTTATTTATGACAAATATCTAAACATATTTGTCTTTTCCATTCCCCAATGGAGAACCTTCAAATGTGAGTAATATTATTGCAATACAATTTCCTTGCAATTTTTTAAATTCAATCCGATCTTCTACAAAATGGATCAAAAGGATTGGTAAGGAGGGGGGTAAATAGTCTAGTGTCCTGAAAATATGGTTGAACACCCTCCACCCTCGGATTGCCCAGGTGGTAGTATAGGATTGCTAAAAACTACCGCCAATTCATCCAATACATCCAAGGAACCCCTCTAAAACTACGTTACTTATAAATAACATTATTTGTATTTCAATAATGATTTTTTCCTTAATTTTATAATGGAAACACTCAATTTTAAATGACTTTTTGTTTTTCTTTTTGAAAAGGTTAGAGTATCTAACTGATTTATGTATGAAATAATTTATCTAATTCTCTGAATAAAATAATACAATAAATTTGTAAAAAAATTACAAAATACGGGCAATTTTCCTAACTGTCAATTTTCTCCAGGGCAATCTTATGCATGCAATTTTCTCCAGGAGCGTTTTCTGTGCACTGTCTTTACCCATTACATTTGAACAAGTTAAATCTAATTTGTAACCGGTGGGATTTCTGTATTTTTGTCCTAATAACTTACTTTTCTTTAAAACAGTGGTTCCCAAATTGTGGGCCTCGACCCCAAATGGGATTTTGAGAAAAATGTAAATATTATATGAAATACGGTAAAAAATATATTAAGACAATCTATAACACTAAAAGTAAGATTTCGCTAAATCACTCAAAACAACGTCTGAGCTATTATTGAACATATTTGTTTTCTGTTTTGTTTGGGTCGCACCATTGCTATTACTCCGCCAAATTAGTCTATTTAGGAATAAATTAGCCAAATTTAGAAGAGTCTGGTTTATTTTCTTTCGCTTAGTGGTTAGATTTTTTGTAAGAATACCACGCCAGTGCTGGTCATTGCTGCTGGATAGAAGTACAAGAATTTTGATGCAAAGCCTTTTTTGACTCAAAAGAATGACAAATTCCGTATAGAGCGTTGTAGGGGTCTTCTTAGTGAGCTGTTTTGGAAAAACGTTTTTCAATATAAAAAAAGGGACAAATTTTATGCTTTTATATAAATAAATAGTCACTATTATAAAAATAATGAATATTATAGTTATTCATGACATAAAGACATGAAAGATATCCATTTGATTATGGGGATTATTAGTATTATTTCTTATATTCTTGTGTGGTACTCGACCACAAAAATACAATTTAAGCATGCTGGAGTAGTGTACAATGTTAGGTGGATGTCATTAGGGAGATATTTTATAATTCTATAAACTTTTTTTTGTATAAATAATACTTTTCAAGTTTATTTTTAGGTATTATGTTTAAGGATGCCATTTTTGTAAAGAAAACAACATAATTTAAAGACTAGAAAAGATAAAAACTGGTTGTTGTTTGTTCCACTTTTTTATTTATTAAATAGGCCACTGTAGTGTTAACTTCTTTTTCTAGCCTATTGTTCTTGTAAATTGTTTTAAAAATACTTAATAAATTAAAAATATATGTTTTTATAAATAATTATAATATATTTCCCTACACTGATGATTTTTTAAAGGTAGATGCTTCTTCTTTTTATTACAATATTTGATATTATCACCTTAAAATCATTTATAAAGCAGCTGATATTTTTAAAGATCTTAATTTAACTATACTGTAGCACTGACTTCCGTCTTCTCCTCAAACTTTTTGAAAAATCCCACCTATGGTAATAAATAGGGATGCCATATTTGTAAAGAAAAAAATGTATTAAAGGAGAAGGAAAGAGCGAGACTTATGGTAATACTGTTACTTGTTACCATCAGCTGCATGTTATAGGATTTTAGGAATATAAATTTGTTATATTATTTTTTTTCATGACTTGAAAAAAGAAATAAACAATAATAAAAGGAGTCGGTATAGGAAAATTGGAAATTACACTTTATTTTCCCAATAATTGTTCCATCACTACTTCAGAGGGAGAAGTTAACACCATGAGCACCAATTAAATATTGAGGAAAAATGAAAAAGGAGGATACACAACAACTGTTTTTCTATTTCCAATTTCTAAACTTAGTTTTTTCATTACAAAAATTACATCCTTGGTCGAATATAAAGAGCACAAAAAGTGTACACGATACACAACACTGTGTAATTTTAATATTACTTATTTCCGTACAAGAAACAATCATTTTAGTAGAAAATTCTTAAAAAAAATATTTTTTTTTTCAAAGATTGCTCATTCATCTAAAAATAGTTATTGCTTATTAAATGCTCCATTTTAACTATCAATGACTATTTTATAAGGAAGATTTTCCCCCCATAAAATGGTATAATTTACAAATTTAAGAGCTATTCTTATTGATGTAAATCGTGTGTATTTTTTAGCCAGCCTTTGGAATTGGTAATCTGAAGAATGAATTTTATTTTCCGTAGTAGTTGTCATTGTTTTTTAATTCCTGAGTAGTGAACTCCCATTCCTACCACATTCAATTATTTTCAAAACTGTATTAAACATTTGGGTTGCTCATAAAAGACGTAAAATAACCTTGAAGATTTCTTGGGTAGTTATAATTGTATGTCCTTGTTGGAGTTAGAGTAAAATTGAGGATTAACGTCGGTGTAGTTTTGACTATGTCATTGTTTATATCCTTCTCCATTGTGACAAATACTTGCAGCTGATCTAATCAAATGTAATGACAGCTAAGAGGTTATCTTCAAAAAAAAAAATCAAATGGTCAGGCTTACCATGTTTATTTTCAGTTAATTTTATTAACACGCCCAAAATGCCCCCGATAAGCATCACTGCTCCTGCCCGAATTGAAAAATGCTTGACAGGAGAGTAGCGTAGCTGTTTTTATATTAGCTACAAGTAGTTGTGAGATTAAATGAAATAAACAAAATCCCATTCCGTATAAAAAAAAGACATAAGCAGGATCTAAGTTTCAGTTTCTTTTTGTTTTAACATGCACAAAATACAATCACTGTCGATGTGCAGTCCCTAAACATTGATCAATATGGTTTAAATTTTATGTTTCTTCATTTTTTTAGCAAAAGGAACATTTTTTGGCAAATATTCCACAACATTTTGAAAAAAATACAAAATAGAACAATTCTATTATTTATACATATGTATAAATAATATTTGATTAAAAAAATTAACACAACAAACATCTGCTTACTAGCGATTATATTTTTCAAAATATGCTTGGACATGACCATGTTTGTATATTGGTGTATCTATGTATGGTATGTAAAATGTATGTACAAACATACATATATGCTGCTGTTAAAAGAAGAGCATATGTTCCACCAATTATATGTATGTATGTATTTGGAGGAATAAACAAAAAAAAAGAAGATTTTATGATCATTTCTGAAATTATTTCAAATCCATTAAAATGTGTCTCAAAGATCATTCAACCCAAGTATTTAGGTACTCAAAAAATTACAATGTTTTGTTATCAGAATTAAATACATATTTTGCTATTGAACAACCTTTTGCAAATTTAAAAGGATGGTCGATAATTATTTACTCAAAATGAAAGGTCGAAGTTTCTGATACTCTACTTAAACTAGAAAATATAAACTTTACCAGATTAATAATTATGAGTCATGGAGCCGAGGCTCATCATTTGGCCGTGAATTCAAGCAAATGGGCCATCAAAAATAATAAATGATATAGCACAGGATACGAAAAATCGTCTTCATCAGGAACAACATAGTGTTAAACGAGTAGGCAATGTATTATTCAAAAGAACAGTAATTACAAATCTTGAAACCTAGTTCTCAAATGAACCCTCCCTGACACTGTCAAAGTGGAAGTTGCGATTTCTTGTCGTACAGTGTATATGATTGGACCACGGAACGCTGAACAAAAAAAATAAAAATGAACTGAACGCCAAAATAGAAGAACAATTACAAGCCTGGCTCTAAATTATATTTAAAATTTACGGGTATCTTAACTCATCTGACAAATTTGAATATAAACCCTATAATTGTCTCAAATATGTTTATCAAATATTAGGCTTTATGCATATTTGATAAACAAAGAAATAAATTATAATTTTCTCCTTTTCTTGAATTTATTTGAGATTGTTTTTATGTAACGATAATAACGAAGTGGAAATCATATATACATATGAATAAATATGAATTTATTTTTTTGGGCAAATGTCTTAAATGGTCCTTCGCCCAAATGTACATTCTGCTAATTGTTTTCTGCGCCAAAGTCCTAGAACCATTATAAATATGGGTACATACACTGTGTGGATTTAATGTCATTTTAACGACATAAAATGGATACATGATTATTTGACACTCTCAATAAATTGAATGCGAAATATACAATTATCTAAATATTAATGGTACTCAAAGGATGTGCATCGACCTCACTAACATTTAGAGACTAGAGTTCCTTCGTATGCTAGTCATTAACTTAATAGTCTTACTATTCACTAAATGTAGGCTTATGAAATTAGTATCAAAATTATGGATCTAAAAAATACTATAATGAGTATTGTAAATACAACATTGATTTTTCAAAGTAATTGTATCTGTTATAATTCTTTCAATTTAATTATATAAATACATACACACAATCTTGCCAGGTCTTTTTTTATGCACATATTCTCCATTCATACTAAGATAATGTTTTTATTAGAAAATGGTGAAACCTTTTTCGGGTACACTGTATAAGTTTACTCGGTCGTCATACTTTCTCTTTCTATATCAAAATTGGAGATAGCGAGAGGGAAAAGCTGAAATTCAATTCTTGCTACTTTTTAATAATAAAGAAATAAATACGTACACTGTATAAGTTTACTCTCATTATGGTCGTCATACTTCTTCACATAATGAGACTGTCTATCTTTTTCATATTCAAAATTGGAGATAGCGAATGAGGGAAAATTCAACTTTCCGCTGAAATTCAAATCTTTTTCTATGACTAACAATCATTTTGCAATTTAATTTCTTCAAAGAAATAAATAATAACGTTAAATTAATTTTCGTTTAATACTAGAGAGGGGCTAGCACACATGAAACTGAGTGACTTTTTCACTATATTAAAACAATATGCTGAGTAGTTAATGTTATTTTAGATGTAATATCAATTTTTAATGGCTAGATAAATAATTATAGAGATGATGCATGAACTGAAATAAAATAAATTAACATAATGATATACACATGTTTATCTTAAATACATTTATAAGTCGGTTTTTGAGACTATCATTGAATCTGATCAAATCATTTATGTAAATACAACCAAGTACAATGACTATCCATCAATAAAAAGATAGGAATGTAAAATGGCTGATACTATCAGCATTCGTTGTGGAAATGTGCACCACAACATAATAGAAACATAAATTTGAGAATTGAATCATAATTGAATTCAGAATTAGGAATTAACTGTTACTTTTTACGTAATTTTTTTAAATAAATATGACTTGAAATTATTAAAGTTATATCAGAAATTGGCATTTCAGATGACGGGTATTTTAAATTTAAATTTTTTTTGGCTTAGTAGATTTTTCGTTTCTATTTTGTTTTATTGCCCCTCAATAGGGTGAACCACCTAAGAAGTCTGTTTTAAATAATAAAAGATAGGAATGGGCTGACACATGCTGAAATTTTTTGGTTATTTCAGATATTAAGACTGGGTGATTTTTAAATTTAAATTTTTTTGGTTTAGTAGATTTTTCGTTTCTACTTGTCTCTCAGTTGGCTATTAGCTTCATACAACAACAGTTTGCAGAATACGAAACAGATTAACTATTAACATAATTATTTTTAAACAATTTAAAAGAGTATTAAAATGTAGGGAAAAACTGTAGTTTCACAATCAGATTAAAGTTTATGAACATAAACAATGACTCGGAGGCTTTAAAATCAGAAAAAAACTTCAGACTTTGGCGCACTCACCTCTCTCAAAGGGCAGCCGCTAACACTTATAGCTCTTTATCTCATGAAAGCATTGGATTCATAATTTAAAAACTTGCGGTGCAAGAGATGTAATTAAGGTATCTATTTCTCAGCGCCAACGCGCCCCGCTCCCTCTGTACTTTTTTACAAGATTAAATTCAAAGTTAAACAAATTAACGTTCAAGAAGCTAATAAAGTGTAAAGTTTTTTTCAAATCAGCGGCTATATTTACAAATTATTGGTGGTAAAGGTATACGGATGTGCAATAAATGAATACATCAAATGAGCCTATGCACAAGTATAGAGTAGGGTGAAGCTTATTTTTAAATGTTTGAAATATGAGGCTATTAATGTTTCAAAATATATTCTTTAGTCTTTATATTTCATTGGGTAATTTGGAACTATTTTGAAAAATATTTAGAGCCTTTGCTTATTTTATTTCTAGTATTAAATGTCCTAGCTATGAGTGAAGAAAAGTTATAAAGATAGATTTGACTGAAAGACTGACGAATCGGTCCTTAGGACCGTTGAACGGTAAAAAATATCAAACTGGTATAAAAAAAAAGACTGCACGGGGATAGGGGAAGACTGGTTAGAGAATCAGACCTAAGACCAATCCAACATTACTTCAACACGATTCGTAGCTAAAACTTCCTACATAGAACAAAATGAACTTAACTCAGTCTTACATAATTAACCAGGGACAAAGTCATGTTTTTATATATCATCATATACCGGGCCGTGCAGAATTATTTACCGATTTTTGTTCAGAACATATCACGGACAATAATGACATTTCGAATGAATTAAGAAACAATTTATTCATACATTATTAGAATAATAAAATAGTTTGTGATCAAATTTAATAAATGTAGCCACCATTTGACTCAATGACACTGGTCAGGCGACGTCTGAAGCTGCCACAGACTTGCTGGATGTAATCGGCGTCCATGGAGGCCCAGGCCTTGTTGACAGAAGCCTTTAAGGCATTTATGTTCTTGTATCGTTTTTTGCAGGCTTTGGTCTCCACGTGCGCCTAGATAGAGAAGTCTAGTGGGTTCAGATCTGGGCGCTGAGGGGGCTAGTAGTCCTTGGGCCAAAAGTTCATGTTGTCCTTGAGCCACTCCTGAGCTTTTCTTGGAAGCGTGGGCGGGTGCTCCATCTTGTTGAAAAACCCAAGGAGAGTTGCCGACTATGGATTTGATCTACGGAAGGACCTTGGACACCAGAATCTTCACATGATCCTCCGCTGTTAATCTGTAGCCAGTGGGGAACCATACCGGCTTCATGGCCTTCCCGTTGGAGGCCACGATACCCAACATCATCACCGAAGCAGGGTGCTTTGTTGTTACCCCATAGCGGTGCTTATCTTGCACATCTCCAAAGCTCACAACACGGTCATTTTGCCTGTTGAAAACAAAATCGACCGTAAAAGTTTTCTCATCTGAAAAAATGATGATGCGTCCAGATGAGCTCTTGATATCATTCAAGATTTTCTTGGCACGCTCAAGTCTGACTTCTTGCTGACGTTCAGTTAGCAGAGGGCGTTCAGTACGCCTCAGGGACTTTCCTCCAGCCCTTTTCAATGCCCTTGAAACAGTTGATCTCGACGTTTCCATCTTTCTGGCCATGTCGGCAATGGACCTGTTGGGAGTCCTCTTGAACACTGCCTTTACTTGCCTTGTTGAGACAGTGGGTTTCCTGCCAGCCCCAGGGGAATGCTTGAGATCATCCCCAGCCTCCAAGTGCTTGGAAACGTTGTAAGTTGTCTTCAACGAGGCCCCAACCTGTTCCTTAATGTTGTTATGAGGCACTCCCGCTCGGAGGAGGACTGCAAATTCGATCCTCTTTGTTTCCTGATTGGACATGGTCTCACGTGTGGAAGTTGTTACGCTCTCACAGGAAGGATTTTTGTTTATTTCAACAGTAAAAATACGAAACAATCAGATGGGTTGCCACAACACCTCTTAAAAAGTATATTTACATCATCGGTAAATAATTTTGTACGACCCGGTAATATCTTTAAGAATGTGAAAATGCATTATCTTTTTTCCTCTTTCCCTTCCTCCTTCTTTTTAATCACCTTCAACCAACTCTAAAAAAACCCGACTTAAACACCCACGAAAAACAAAACTCCATTTCAGAGCAACTTTCCCTTATTTCACTTTCAAGAAGTAAAGTGTGTATTTTTACTTCTTGACCAGAAAAACGCATTAAATACAAAAAAATACAGTACCTGCATATGATGTTTTTGGTATTCATGAAGAAAAAGTACATGTTATGTAATTAATAATGAAGGATTTGAATTTGTATTAAACCAATGCCATATTAATAGAAAACACTTTTTTTCGGCATCAACAAACATCTTTAAGATGCGGAGAAATGGATAAACGTCTATATATGTATATCTTCACGGAGCGTTGAAAATCGTTAGAAGGAAGAAAACTAGTGAAACACTTATAGTCCTATTGGGCTTTAACAGGGGCTGTGGACTCGGGCTCGTAAACTCATGGATTTAATATGTTTTTTTTTTTACTCGTCTAAATTTTGTGCAAGTCCCAAAACAGAAGGAGGTTCTGTTTGGAATTATTCTTTAAAGTTTATTAAGGCTCCGTTCAGTCTCGTACTCAATATTTTGTTTTTATTACCCAACTGGATTTTTTTGGAAACGAAAAGGTTATTGCATGGGTAGTATAATGTGATCTTCCAAATGTAATCCTTTTCTTAAGAACAATTTGGGGTATGTAAATACTTTTTTCTTGTGTTTTCTTAGAAAGTATTTGTTAATATAAATAATCGCAACAAAAAATGTTCAGTTTCGAAGATAATGGTTTTTGTGGAAATTAAAACTTTATACCTAAGTTTATATAAATCAATTTTCAGAGTCTGAGAGGTTTTTATTATTTTTTTGTCGTAGTGTTCATCAAAATTGATAGACAGATTACAATATACGTATACCTATATACGAGGTGTGTTCAAAAAGTAAGCTGACTTTACAAATTTTCCGGGTAACGTACATTTGGTATGGTCAATTTTTTTTTTTTTGTATTTTATTATTTTTGAACACACCTCCAAGTGTTTGACTTGCAAGATTCGAGACTCTGACTTGAAAATTGTCGTGATGGAAAAATACTTTTTTTTGGGGCCAAACATGGACGTTTTTCTTGCAGCTCAGTTTTCAAACAGCCCAATAAATATGAATAATATGCACCTGTAATAGTTTTACCCTTTTCTAGGTAATCGATGAGGATTATTTCTAGTGAATCTAAAAGACATTCGCCATAATCTTTCCGGCCGATATCTAGATTTAAAGGAATGCCAGACATGAATAAATAGATGAATATGGCTCAAAGTTGGTTTGTGTTTCTCCAAAAGATGCTTCTAACTAAACATGACCTGGGTACGCGCCAATAATGTCAACTCTTAGACTTTGCACGGACTTTACAGGCGACCCACGTATATTTATTGTTACCTATTTAGTAGATATATTGATATTGAATGAATAAATATTAGGTTCTTGTAAAAACAAAACAAAACAAAACATTTATATATTGTATATATTATAGGTAATGTCATAACAAATCCTTAACATTTATTTAAAAGTTTAGTTTTTCAACTCTTGACATTAAATAAAGCCAATGGATTAAGTTGTGCTATAATAGTGAAGTACCAATGTTTTTGTACCGGTACTGACACAAAAAATGCATATATGTGTATTTTTTTATATTACAAATACAAAATAAACTTAAGATTAAGGGTAATCATAGCCATGAGTAGAGTCGCCAAAAAATTATGACCTGCCGGTAAGTTAAAAAAAGAAACCGAACATGAACGTGGTCACCCTGACAATAGGGTATAAAAAAATGTATAATCTAGCAAGTGGTATGATGGCTACTAGCTTGCTGTTTAAAAAAATGTAGCATACTCATAAGAATTTACCCAATACCCTCGCCATGTGAGACACAGATCTATTTTTTCTATTTAATAATACAATAATATTTAGATATTCATTTACCAATATTATTACTCAGGGAAGTGCATTATTTTACAGCGAGACAGTCTCACCCTCTGTCACTTTTTTTACAAACTAATAAAACTAAACTACACTCATGTTTGTAATGAAAATAGGTTTCATTTATTAGCTCGCGATTTTTTTTTTGGAGTTTGCAAACTGAAGAGTACATTATCATTTACTAACCTATTGTAATTATCGTTTAATTCCAACTAAAAGAGTGAACTAACTACCTCTGCAACTAAATACAAAATATCATTGATTATATACGAAATTGGATAGAGCATTTGTATAAGCTCATAAAGGATGGAAAATAACCCTGAGAATTGGTTGTAGAGTTGTAATTTTAAGTACATGTTGGAATCAGAGTAGAATTGAGGATCAATGTTGAAGTTATTCTTGTCTATGTCCTAGTTTATTTCGTCCCCCTCCCCCTCTTAGTACAGCTGCTTGGTACTGATCTAATGAAACATCCTGACAGCTATTCTTCTCTCTTTCAAAACATTCTTCAAATTGTTAAGGCTACCATGCTGATTTTTTAACAGGGCCAAAATGCTACCGATTAGCATTACGGCTAATGTCCCTTTGAAGAATGTTTTGAAGGAGAGCAGCTTAGCTGTCGTGACGTTTCATATGATTAGCTACTAGCAGCGATTGGAGAAAGAGAATAAACATTAATCCCACTTCATTTATAGCAATCTCGATCGTCAATTCTACTCTGAGAACAATAGGGGCTTACTCTTATAACTCCTCAACAAATCATCAGCTTAGCTGTCTGTCATTCTTGAGCAGACTCTTCGATGTCTTCTCTTCAAGAATGAAAAAAATGACAACAACTTTAGAAAATAAAAATTTCTGGTCATGTAGTAACTAGAAAAAGTCTTGCCTTCGTCTGAGGTCATTTTTTTTACAACTCTATACATAAAAGACTACTTTAAAAATTATAAAAGACACTTTTCATTCTTGATTTCTTTAAAATGTAAAGTTTTCCTACTCAGAAACTTTAAAGATTGTGTCATCGGTTGGAGGATTTTTCATGAGGTAATAACTGCACTGAAACTACCGGTTCCAATATAAACTTATTATACTACAGTATTAAATACTCCGGCACGCCTAAAAACCGGTAAAACGAACAGCACTAAAGTTTAATAAGTAAATGCCTTTATATTACGCTTATTAATACATTAATTCACTCTGAAAAACCTTTAGAATTAAAAACTTTAATAATTATATTATTTTTCTGCCATTTCATGCGAGTCAATAATGAGAGAAAAATATTTATTCGTAATGAAATGATTTTCTTATGTTTTGTTATTATTTTTATTTATGAAATGTGTCTGAACGTGACGCTTGGTTTTTTCTTTATGTTGGATTTCAAAGAATTTCCTGCTCAAATTCATCATTACTTATTTGATCATCATGATGTTGTGAGCACAACTTTCGTAAAGAGAGAGAGAAAAAAAAAAAAAAAAAAAAGAAGAAAAAAGAATAGTAAAACGTGACACATCTATATACAGATTTTATCATATTTAAAATATATTAAACACTCACTCAACCTTTCACAATGGTTGATCCCAGTAGTTTGTTACACACAAATGTATGTACAGTGTATTTTGATGTCAGCCGTCGATGTTTCAGCTTTTTTTATCCTAATACATATTTTGACAGTTTATTGGTTGAAGTAGAATTAGTTCTAGTTAAGGTGAACAATTGCCAACCATTATTACACCCCAAAAAAGTTCGCCCAGGTTTATTTTTAATCCAGATTATTAAAAAATTTATGTGGTCGATTTTGGTAAAACTTTGTTGAAGGACTATATGAAATATATACAGGGGCGTCCCTAGGGGTGGGGAGTGGCTACAGCCAAAAAATTAAGGAATTTTTGCCCTATACTAGAAATTTTTTGTCATTGGTGCAAATTATGGAGCAGAACAAAAAATTTAATATTTGACCATTAAAAATAATTCTCGGAAATTGTTTGCAAAAAATTTATTTTTTTGTAATTTGCTGCGAATTTTTGAAATTTTTTAAGAAAAAATTTAATTTATGAATTTTTTTTTCTTTTTTTTTGTGAATATCAAATTTTTTTTCAAAAAATATTAATTTTTGGATATTTTTTCAAAAAATTCAAAAAGGCTACCCCACTCTCTAAAAAAAAATGTACTATATATATATATATATATAACCTCTGAGGAAGAGTTCCTGTTATATGTAAACAGTAAGAGACAATTAAATTTTGAGAGGTTAAGATCATCGTTAAAAACGCATGAACGACCATAACGTTCGAACAAATTGAAATGCATGATTTTTTATATTTAATAAAGGCCCTAAATATCTATTTAGGATCAAGGTCATATAAAAGGTCAAAAAATGCCAACATTATAAACTATTACTATTAAGATACAGCAGAAATGAAAGTTAAGTAAAAACAATGATTTTAGGTTGAGCGTTGTGGTCCACCGAGTTCCTATTCTAGTTAAATAATGATTGGAAGAATTGGTTAAGTACTACCAACTAATTTTCTGCCTTTTTTCTGTTTCTTTTCGAAAGAAAGGTTGTAATAAACAATAAAGGTTATTGAACAAAAAAAAAAAAAAAAGAAGAAAATACCACGTTACTTCATTAACATAATAATGTACACTCTATTTTGTTATCAGCTGTGGATTTTCTGCTTCTTTTCCAGCCAATCAGTGATCTGAAAATTGATCTCCAATTTGCGCTAGCTAAGTTGTGTAATTATTAGCAATTATTGAATATAATTCTAACGTTGGAAAGTATTAAGAAACTACAAACTGATTTACGGCCTTTCCCAAGTTTCTTTTTGGAAGGAAAGTTGCAAGATACAATGAAAGTATGGAGGTGTTAAACCATAGAAAAATAATTATATTGATACGACATGCTATATTTGATGGCCGTGTAAGTCGAAAGGCTTTTTGAATATAAAGCTCGGGTAGAATAATTCAGATACTATAAAATCAATTGTGTAGGAATGCTCTTGGTTTTATTTGGTTTTAAATCAGCTAATTCAATTACATTCATTAAATGATTTGCCGAAACAATATCCCAAAAGGATTAATAAAATTAATTCACTATTCAGAGGATTACTCGTTAATAAGGTGAATATTTTCTCCTATTCTTTCCAACTATGTAATTACTATTCAATAATTGGTAGTAATATTGTCTCAATCCTTATTTAGGACTGAAGACTGTCGTCCTGTTGTTTAGCCTTGGTCTGGTTAGGTTCAGTCCTAAAACGAATATAGTTGGTCTTTGATGACGTCACAAAACTTTGTTTATTCTTTTTTAATCATTTCTATTAGTGACAGTCCGAAGGAACGATATTTGCTAGGACCGGTACTAAGACGTGACTTAAACCAAATGATTGAGTTATTAGAAACTGCTCACAGCCCCTTAACGAGGGCTACTATTAATTCAACCAATCAACGTTTAGAAAACTTATTATGAAAAAAACAGCAGAAAAATCAATGGCTGACAACAAAATACATGGTACATTTTGTATTACAGGATTTACGCCGTGTCGTTTCTTCTCTTCAACACCCTTTTTTGTTAATAGCTGAAATTGAGATAAAGCTAATCTCCCAACTTCTTAGTTTTTATGTTGAACGATCAACAAAACTTTCACAGACCCTATATGTTATTAATCCCTAACTAACGAAGGAAAAGACTATCAACAACTCATTTTTAATTCGATGGAGCCGCTATTCATACCTGAAAACATGATATCAAAAATAGTTTTGTTTCTTTTTTACTTCTCATTTTCGATGTAGAGTAATGTCATTGAACTATCATTGAGAATATATATGTATATACAATCATATACATATACCTTTATGTATAGTATTCCTATGTACCAAAGAAACGTGATGACAAGAAGAAAATATATTCCTAATAATATTTATGCTTTCAACTCATAAGTTTAAATGTAATTTTAAATAAAAATCGTGAAGATAGGGTTTATTCAGTCTCAACATTTTTTCTTATCATTATATTATTTAAATATATATTTATAAATGTAGAAACATTTAAATCTCAGATGTAAATTTGATAAGTCTTTTTTATACAGCATAACCATCTTTATTTAAATCTAGGACCCTTTCGATATACATTTTTATAAACCAATATTTAGTGATGAAAATAGTGTGTACTTTGGACATGCTAAAAAAAAAAAAATTGAAAATCAATATTGACACCCTGAAAATTTGAAGAATGTTTTGGAGGAGAGCAACTTAGCAGTCATAAGATTTCATTACATTAGCTCTAACAGCTGTAACAAGGGAATAAGGAGAGGAGGAAATAATTACACAAATATGGATCCTCATTTTTTTTACTCGGAGTCCAACCAGGATTTAGTATTATAACACCACAACAAATCCTCAAGGATACTGCTTTTTTTAGGAGCACATGCAAATCTTCAATCAGGTTTGAAATATAATTGAATGTATGTAGTAGGAATGAGAGTTGACTACTCAAGAGTTAATTAATAATCCCAATAGGTAAGGAAAAGAAAATTCATTCCTCAGATTACCTATAAAAAAAAGAATGGACCAGCTACAAAATACACACCTAAAATACATCACTGCCAATATTAATGTCTCATTCATCAAACACGTGGTTTCCCCCCCCCATCATTCTAACCTCCCTCTTTAACCCTCCCCCTCACGTGAAAATTATGTGGTTCTTTTCTACACCTCTCACAAGAACCACGTATTTTGTAATCCCCCCAATAAAATATTTTCAAGTGTCCCTTTTTACTAAATTTTTCTCATATTTCATTAAATGACGTTTTATTTATGGAATTTAATATTTATTTTATTTTTAAACTAATTTTTTTTTTTTCAATTAGGCCAAGCCTTCTTTTATGCTTTAAAAAAAATTATCCTATGTCCTCTCTGACGCCATTTATAATATCTTAAGATGTTATTCAAATTATCGTGGTTTTTAAGTTAACGCCCTTTCTCCCCACTGTCGATAAACGGAGCGTTTAATCCAGATACCCGCTCCCCCCCAAGTAGTCATATTGTTTGCGAATGCTCCCATATACGGATTATTTAAGGAGAAGAAAAGGCAACAACCATATTTGATAAATAGCCAATTTTTTTCGCCAAACTAATCATTGAAATACCAAATAGAATCAATATAATTATTTTTTAAAGAATGAATTTCAAAAGGAATAATAAAATTAATTCACTATTCAGAGGATTACTCGTTAATACTGTGAATATTTTCTCCTATTCTTTTATAATATAAAAGGGGGGAATACTGAACATTGATTAATTTCTCTTGTAAAATAATAAATTCAAATTAATATTACACAACCTAGACCTTCAAGAACACAATACTCTTTTTTTTATAATAAAATCCTAATTAATTATGCTTTAAATAAGTTTTTTTTGTCGTAAAATCAATTAAAAATCTAATACGTTATTTATTTTCAAATACAACCCTTAAAATATCGTGTTTTTTAATCTTTAAATTGCATTTTCTCAATATTGGACGATTGCAACAAAACAACAACATATATTTGAAATCAACAAATAAATTTAAAAAAGAAAACTTACTTTTATTGATTTTTTTCTTTCACAAAAATTGGCTCAAATCTTGAAAAAGGGAGTAAAAATACTCCAAAATTTATAAATCTCAAAAATCAGATTTTAAACGAAAAAACTCATTGCAAATTCGTCATTAACTCGTAAATATTTTGCTAACTTATGTTGTTTCTTAAGAAAATATTATTCATGTTTAATGGACTAACTTTAGTTAATTATGGATTTTTCTAAAACAATTTATAATCTGGTAATTTAGTCGACTAACTGATAAATTGGGTGGATCCATGGCATTTATTACTATAAATAATGCACTATTTGTAAAAAATAAATGGATAAAAAAAATACCATTAAGTAATAACCTACTATGTTCTTTTTGAACATTAATTAAGTAATCCTACTATTTTCCAGTGATTAAATAGAGATCCTACATCATGACTTCCACATAAACTCTTATTATCGACCATGAGTGTATCCTAGTTCTCATTACTCATTTAACGACCTAAAAATGAATGAGTGTTGAGCATTCTGTATTTATCTTGTGTTTTGTACAAGCTGTAACTTTTTATTGTTTTCAAAAATTTACTCTTGAATTGCGTTGCGTAATCAGTCTCCCTCCCTCATTTCCGTCTATTTTTAAATTATAAGTCCAATCTTTTTTACTATTCAACGGTTCTAATGACCGATACAGCGTTCATTCAGTCCTACGGTCCTTGGTAACTTTATAGTAATTATTTACTCACAGCTAGGATTGAATAATATAAACATGAAGGAAATGATAGATTGAGCGTACACTTTATCCTTCAGCTATCTTGCCTCTTGAAAGAGGTTATGTTGAACAAATGAAATAACATAGTTGGTATCCACGTCATTTCAGCTGTTGTAGTTACCATAAAAGTCCAATAAAGACCTGTCCTAGGGATGACAAATTTTATTAAGGATAGGACTTCAGTCTTTTTAGTTTTTTTAGACCTATCCAACACTACTCTCGTATGATTGAATGTATCTGACTCTACGTACAATGAACTCAGAAAAGGTATTTCATAGGATTTGATTTATATATTAATTTATATCATTCTAGGGCCTTTGTTTAAGGGTCCTGACATTTCATACAAAATCATTTTGATTAAATTATCTAATCAATGTGTATATCTCGATAATAATTGACAGTTGGCAGCTAAGAAAAATACTGAAGGCTAGCTACTTACCTATTGTTGTTTTTTTCAAATATTTCCTTTCCCTACTGTCAGTCGAGGTTGAGAGGGGGGAAAAATAGTGGTGAATATATTACTGAAGTTTCTATTACTCATATACTTTTGTTCGTGGACACCAATTTGCAGAGTATCAGAGTGTTTAGTGTTTACCCATCTTTTTTGTCGTAGTTTTAATCAAGATTGATAGACAGAGATGGTATATACTAGATGTATACGTATACATATATATCTAACCAAGTGTCAGACTTGCCAAATTTGGGTCTATGACTTGTAATTCCTGTGAGACTCGAAAATTGATCTTGAAGTTAAAGTATGACTCGGACTCGCCATGGAATTTCAGTGAGTCCACAGTCCTGATTTTTACCCTTTTCATAGGGTTGAGTCAAAAAATATAAAAGTTAGCCTTCTATTTGCGAAATTTAATCTTAATTTCAAATATGGAATTATATATGGAATCTCCCAGTTCTGAGAAAATGCAATTTAAATATAAAAAACTGCCATACCTTAAGGACTTTATTTGAAAATATATTACATCTCGGGATTTCAATTGTTTTTATGGCAACGGAACTTATTTAAAGCATAAATAACGTTTTATTTAATTATAAGTAACATCAGCCATTGTCATTACCAATTATTATTAACTAATGCAGTCATTTCATTTTATGATAATCATTTATGTTATATATATAAATCATATATATACAAGCTATGCAACTGTGGGCACTTAATTATATAATATAGCATCACTTATCAATTAGAAATCTTCATCAGAAAAGTGAATAATTGCCCTATTAAATATATGGAACAAATAAAGATGTTTGAATTATTGCATTATACTTCAAACAATACATTATTCTATTTTTGGGTTGCAATATGTAATTTTATAATGTGTTTTAGGAATAAGGGAGCATATTTGACGAAAACTTCTAGGTAAATCCCACTTTTATCACCTATTCCTCTGTTTCCTTAAAGATGTCCTTTTTTCAAATGGGAATTTATTATATGTGGTGCGTCAACAAATAAACAATCTTGAACAATAAGCAAGAAAAATATACAATTCAAATTTATTTTTTCACCGCATGTTATAGGTTTAATATTTCATAGACATATTGGAGTCAATTATAGGTCCTGTATTCAAATTTGTGGGAAGAATTAGTATACCCCAGAAATTTGGGTATAGTTTAAAACCTTTATTCGATTTAAGAGACTTATAATAGCCCCTTCAAATAAAATCTTTTAATTTTATTGTGATATCATTTTTTGCAACTAGAAATTCAATTTGCAGCGTCTAAAATGGGTTAAAAAGAATAGTTTATTGATATAAATTGAGAATAATTTGTCTAAGAGTACATATTGAATTTACAAAAAAATTCAATTTTGAGAAAAATTCTTATAGCTTGATTTTGTGTTTACGAACCACATATATAGCTTGAATTTTAAAGTGTAGCTTTACCTAGGTAAGGTTTTTTATTACTGACTTTATCAATTCAGATCAAAGTTAAAGAGAATGTATACATATAATATGTATGAATAAATATTCAAGTTTAAAATTAATTCTCTTAACACAAGTCAAACATTTTGAAATAGTGTATATGATACTATTAATCCATTCATTTCTAAGTAACTTTGTAAAATACTTTTTGGAAAAATATCTTCAATAAAATAATAAATACAATAAAATGATAAAAAAAACTCATTAATAAAAAAAAGTAAAAGTTTCATAACAGGTAAAACAAAAGAATAGTTAACGACAATAATTATTAAGTAGATCGGGAATGTTTTTAAATCTCTTATGTATAATATATAATCGCATTATATAATCTTTCTAAAAAGTCTGAACAAAGTTGATTCGTATCTTTTGCAGAAATCCTGGTGACTTACAAATATCACCCAAAACCCTTATCCATGGTAAAATTTTAACCTTTAAATTGATTTTTCTCAGAATTGGATTGAATTCTCAAATGGAAACTTGGTAGAGCGTAAAACATTTACTTAAAATCAAATTGAGTAATGTATTTCAATTTATTCCGAAGCTATGATCGATTATGCATTCTTAACCTTTTGGCTTCGACATTTCAAAATTGAATGCCCTCTTACTGGGACCATATATAATTATCGTAATAATTTTCGTAAAAATCTATTTCCAAATTTTACCGTAATCCTGCTAACTAACATCAACATACAGGGGTAAAAACATAATCTCCGTTCAACGTCGTTGGTGGAGGTAATTAAATGAAATATAGGCAATTCATAAGTATGAAACTCATGAGGACAGGGTCGTAATTTTTCTACATAAACTTAATGTGTCCTGTTGTTTGTTATCCCAATACTGTTGAGGTCCCATATACTGACACATTTGGAACAGTACTATACTAAATTAGTATTAGAATCAGTACTTGCAACTCCATAAAAACATCTAAATAAATTGGCTTACCTATGACGTAATCGCTCCAAATTTCGGAACCCCACCTTAAACAAAATCCTCGTTTGTATAAAAACATTTTTTTAAATGTTCCATTTAATGGTCAGATAGAGTTGCATTCAATAAGTATAACTAAACATTATTGTAGTAAAATCACTTGATATGACCTAGGAATGGTTTTATTTGACGCAGGTAAAAAGTCTCGCAAATAGTTTGTAGTTAGCTAATTCTTTAAAACTTTAAAATTATTAGGGGAATCAGCGAAGGAACTTGGAATAAAGTGAAAAAAAAACCCAAATAAATAAGTTGGTTGCTATGCCACTGAAAGCTCAGGCTCACTTAACAGCAGACGCAGTCATCCTTAAAGACTAAAGTTATTTGTAAATTATTGTTACTGGTAATTTTTCCATTTACATTTTTGCAGCCGGGAATTTTTCCACATAGATTGTAGCCATTGGGATTGTTTTCTCTTTGAGATTTTGTTGCATGACTTTTATGTTCTATATATTATAATTTCGAACTTTATCTTTGGTCTTTACTGTTGTATCAGCTGATTTATGTATCTGAACAAGAAGAAAAAAGGAAAATATAGAGTAAATGAAAAAGGAAAGGTGTTTATAAGGAGTCACAGATTATGAATTTATATCGAAAGGACTCATTGATTAGCTGTACCTTACTCATAGTCATGATCTTAATTGATGCTTGAGGAAATGAAAGAAACTCGATTGATAGATTGAAAGGAATATTTCAACCTGGAAAAATTAAGGTAAAGTTCGAACCGATAATATAAAAATAGCAAATATGTCGGGCGGTAAAGTTACCGATTGTGATAATGCATGCGGCAAAATTACCTAGTTCCGTAAATTACACTTCAGCCGAAGTATGGCTTCAGTAACAAGGACGCCAATACTCGAAGATTTCGTTGACAGACAGTTGAGAGTGCTTCATTCCTTTAAACTACTTGTTCGTACTATAATTAAGTTTATTTACCGATCTTAAAATTTAAAAAAATGGATCATCTCATCTCAGATTCTTCTTTATCTTCCCTAATGAAATGCAAGTTATAAAAAGAGATGTTAAATCGAATCTAAATTTCTAAAATTTTATATTATTCATGTTTTAGATCAAAATAGTATATAATAATTATTAAGAGTTAAATTTATGAGTTTTATTTATTGAGATAGTAAGTTTGTATGTATCGTTATATTTTTATAAGTGAATAAGTATATATATATATGAAGCAAAGTTTGTCTTTCTGTCTGTATGGATATATGAAGACAAGTCAAGACTCTCCATGATGTATATGATAAACATATTTTGATTTAAGAAATAAACATTTAGTCGTGTAATGAAATATTGCAACCGTGTACATATAGCAAGGACCATGGATGCAGGGTGCACTGTTTTAAAGTATATTAATATTTTATATATAAGAAATGATCGCGTATTCGTATTAGGGAAATATTACAGGTTACGTGTGAGGGTGCTCATGAAAAAATAAGAGTAACACTGATAATTTATTAAAAAAAAGTTGTCTTTTAGACGACGCCTAATTACTCTGGGCGATGCCGTGTACTACCGCTTGTAATCAATAATTAAATAAACCAAAATAATATGTAATTATTATTAAATAATATTTTTCAAATGTTCAAAGCTTATAAGGAGCTAATTCTTATGAACCAATCAAGGTTCAGAAGACTGAGTAGGTAAAGAAAAGCAGAAATGTTTACAGCTGACAACAAAATCAAATGTAAATTTGTGTGTTGGGAAGGTAACGCCGTGTTAGGTAGATCACATATATATGGTACACTTAAAGAGAACCCATTTTGAAATCCTCTTCCAATTAGAGTAACTGCCCCATATCTAGTCATGTATTTATAATTATTTGCACTAAAAAAAATGTATAAAAAATAAATAAAATAACTGTAAGAGTTGCAGATTTCTACTAATTTACACACTCAAAATAAGATAGAAATCTGCAAGATTGCTATAAGAATTAACTTTTTTTTTTTTTAAACACATGGTTCCTTGCTTTTTTTCCCCCAGGGTCAAAATAAAGGGATAAAAAAATTTACATTTGATAATGCTGCAAATTTTTATACGTACATTTTTTTGTTTGTTGCAAAAATATGCATATAAACGAGATTTTTTTTATTATTATCTTAGTAACTTCTCAATAGCTACCTACATATGTACATAGGTAATTGCTCCTAGTAACAGATTTTATCCCCAGCAATTAATTAGTGTTGGATCAGTCCTAGAACTTATCAGACTTTTTTCTCGCCCCTTTCAGTCTTTTTTTTTTATCAGTTTGATCTTTTTTACCTTTCAACAGTCCTAAGGACTGATACATCGGTCTTTCAGCCCTACGGTCATAGCTGTGTTTTTATTTTCTTCACTCATAGCTAAGATTGAAGAATATATGAACTAAGAAAATAATGACACAGATCTCCTACTTATTTCTTTGAAAGAGGTAATGAGGTAACTATGATGTAACTTCAGTGACTCAAATAACGTAGTTACTAGTAACTACGGAAATTCAGCTGTTTCTACAAAAGACCAGTCCTAGGGTTGAGAAATTTTATTTTAACCGGACTGATAGGACTGAAGTCTTTTTAGTTTTTTTTTTTAAGACCGGTCCAACACTGCTAGAAATAGATGTAATTACTAGTGATGGGGTTTCGTCTGAAAATCGTAGACCGGTCTGAGACATTTAGTCTTTCTTAGTATCGAACTAATTCAAGTACACTAAAGAATTTGGGTATGGACCGGTCTCAAAGAAAAAATGGGTCTCACTTAAAATGTTTTTTTCTAAAGTAAGCTAGGTAAAATTGTGGACTTTTTGAGAACGAACAAATCACGTAATTTTTTGCAAGAATGAAAAGGATTACAACATTGAGGCTTTATCACAGACTTCTTTATTGATGAAGCCTTTCATTTTTTTGATTTCTTTTGGTTACTGATAGGATATAAGTATCAATCTGTACATAGGAAAATATGAGTAAATATGTATTAATATATAAAATAAAGATCTGTTCTAAGTATTTGAAGTGTATTTATTAGATAGTTCTAAGCATAACAGTTACTACCATGGCGTCCGACCTGGCCCTAAGGACGCTGCAGCACTTCTAGATCTTCTGAGGGCTTCAGACATGGCTGCCTACTGCTGCTCGACGGAGGCCTGGAGTTAATACACATTTCAGTGTGGGATAGCATAGGCTCTTTTCTTGATTACACCGGGAGTACCATACGACATTCATGATCTTCTCGACACTCCTTTGGGCGTGGAGAAAATCAGACACCCCTTGTTTTTTTGCCTCTATGATCACAACTGTTGATTTTTGGAAATTTTATTATTATTGCTTATTAAGGGTAATATTCCCTACTTTTAATAAATCAACCTAGTAGTTTAAAATAAAGACCATAACAAAGTAATCTAGATTGATATTTATGATTTTACCTTGCATACTGTAGACAGATTCTATAGATGAATATTTGATGACATCAGTTGCCTATACCATATTGTAAGGCATATAAATCAGGATGGGGAAGAAAATTGGCCAAAAATTTAGACCCAAAAAATAGATACACAATTTAATCACGATTAAATGCTATAATTTTCATTGGAGGGATTTTGAAAAATGTTTTTTCATCTCATTGTTTGTAACTCTAATATGTGTTTATTTTTTGGAAAAAAAAGAAGTAATAATAGTATAATATTTTATATAAACACTAGTAATTATCAATTACACTATTCAGCAACATTCAAGTCAATTATAAATCGTAATTACCACTATGCAACAGCATTTTCGCCCACTAGCTAAAATCCACTTTTTTTTGTTATTCAATTCATAACAATGGAAAACAAAAACAATGAAAATTTTTTCAGGTGTATTAAGTTTGGCCTTTAAAGCCTTTTTTTAAATTACGTTTTTAAAGTATAACTATAATTAACGAGACATACTTTGAAACGAAATAACTATATAGATGAAAATTAAGGGTAATAAAAATTGTAAAAACATTCCAGCATTAAAAAAATAAAATATTTATTAAGTTATAATATTTATATTATTTAAGGTATACTCAAATAAAAGTCGAATCATGAAGGTTCTCATTTGGAAGATAATATTTTTGGCATATTGTAGCTAAAACTAAAGAATACTCCTTATTTTACAACTTACAAAGATGTTCCGTGAAAAAAAAATTTTTTTTTTTTTTTTTTTTTTTAGAGTATTTCATTAATATTTAGAGGCCGAAAAAGTTCGTAAATAAGTCAATTAAATTACTTTCAATTAATCAAATCAAATTGATATAAAGTATGTTTAAATTAGTGTTAATCTTCCTGTTTCTAAAATATTAATAAATTGTAATAATTAGTCAAATAGTTGACTTTATTACATTTAACTTTGACTGTTCACCGTCTGAAGTCAGCCTTCAAGAAAAAGCTGAATTGTTCAATTCTGACATGGCCAGGAAATGAATCACTCCCCATCAGTGATGTCCAGGGCTCTAAAAAAGGGAGGAGGAAAATATTCCGCAGTCTTTGTTATCAGAAAAGTAGAGAAAAGTCTTTTCTGATGAGAATACCCATATTGTTGGCCCTGTCTTCAACAGGGAAAATGATCGAGAAGTAACATTTGGGGATGCACCAATATGCATCTACCACCAAACACCCTCTTAGAGTGATTATGTTAGGCCTGGTTACATCCAACGGGAATGAGATGAATGATGTATGGTTCTCTTTAGTATACAGGATGAAGGCTGATGAGTGTGTCAACATTCTGGACACCTAAGTTCTCCTATGGATCAAATCCATCGTTGTCAATTCTCCCTGGGTGGTCCATCAAGATGAACCACCTGCCCACACCGTAACGAAAACCAAAGAGAGGCTCCAGGCCAACATGTACTTCTGGGCAAAGGAACTATGGCCACCGCAGAGTCCTCACATCAACACCCTAGACTATTCCATCCAGTTGCACGTGTAGTCCAAATCCTGCAGGAGACAACACAATAGCACTGCGCCCTAAATATATCTATCAGCAAGGTATTGATCTCCATGAGCGCCGAGTAACCAAAGAGGGTCTGCAGGAGCCAACGCCTGGAGCTGACTATTAATCCTGAAGGCGGATACATTGACTAAAACATATTTTTCAGGTTACAATTAATAGTTAATACACTTTTTTATGAATTCAGACAGGATCTTGTCATGGACTTCAATACCTTGTGTTTTAAAATGGGTAAATAATAACGGGTGGACCGGTATGGTGTTAATTATGAGTGACGACAATGACAAATTATTAGAAAAAAAGTACCAAAAAAATAACTTTTTCTTATATTTGCAATTGATTCTCCTATGACGTAACTAAGTTTCAAGGTTTCAAGATTTTTTCTCTCTTTTTAATTTTTAGATGAGACTAGCTATAAATTCACATCTTCAATAGAACCCGGATGTTATACTAGCCCAAATTTTAATTATATTAATACATTAAATGCAAATATCAAAATATTTCTTCATATAATGTGAATCATCCTTGCGAAAAACAACAACATGGAAATTGAAGGTTATCTTTTAAAGGCCAAACTACAACATCTTATGCTTTAAATGAAGCGTTCATGTAACTAAACATAAAGTTTATGCTTATTTAACATCATTTGTTTTTTTCTTTTTAATTCGTTGTGCAAAAGAATAAGATTCCATTCCTTGTTTTAAAAGGAATTAGTTTTAAGTCGTGTTGATTTCGAGTTTATTTAGTTCTGCGTTTAATCGAGTTACTGTAAGGGCAATACACCCATTTTTGAGTTTGGTCATGTTCGATTAACTTTAAGAAAATTGTCACCTCCACTAAAGTCAAGTTTATTTAGTTCTAATAACACTCCAATCCAGCATTTGTTTTAAATACAGGGTATTAATATCCCATTGGCACATTTTTGAAAAAAATTTACCTAGTCAGTGATGCCACATTTGTCGTCGTATTTACTTGAAAATAGGCTTTAATTGTACATAAAAATATTGAAAAAGAGCTTATTGGATACAACAACCTCCAGCATCAATCACAGCGTAGATTCGCGCTCAGAAGGAGGAGCAGGCGTTTCCGCCGTAGTTTCCGTCCATGTTAGCCATTGTCTCCTTAATAGAGGCAATAAAAGAGTCATCGATGGTTTATGAGGCTCGATTTATTTTAGATTCGTGTAGTTCCAAACAAAATAATTTGTTAACATTAAGTTCCGGACTGGGATGGGGCCATATTCCCTTCCCCATGAAGTTATAGCAGTGCTCACTCAGCCACTACAAAGATCTGTCTGAGATATTACTTTTTGCCAGGCCCAAACCGATTTTTTGAGACCTTTACATTTGAAATCTCCAAGTTATTGTGAACAAAAATCGTCCTCACAGGAAAGCACCGTTTCTCTTCTGTTAATTCAATCTCGAGCAGCTGTCGGCATGATGCCTAGAACTTCATTAAACTTTGTTTATACAACAATTTTTCTCCGAGCAAAAAAAAGAAAAAAGGATGGCATCAGACAGCTGCATTATAACAAAATCGCTGGTGCATGCATGCGCCGATTTGAACTAAACGGCCTCTATTATATAAAAAAAGAAATAAAGAATAAGGAATTTACATAAAAATAGGGGGTTTTCATAAAAAACTAAAGTGTTTTTCAGTATGACAAACACAGTGTGTCATAAAAACATATTTTTCAAGAACTTATACCATTAATTCACATCCAAAATGAAAATAGAGAAGAAGGATGGAAATGATACCATTTGTTTCATAAGAATTGATTTTATGGATTCATACATATATAAATAAATATGGTTGTACAAATATTAGGGTGTGTCGTTTTGAGAGGGTTTCATAAACTTACATTTGTGTAAACTATGACTTCGAGGGAGTGGACTTCAGAGGTTCTTCAATACTTATAAGCTTTTAAAATGTTTATTTTGTTTCCTTATATAATTGATTCCTTTTGAAAGGGTAACTAACCCCATTTATTATATCGTAAAGACTATACTTTTTTATTTATTTTTATAAGGAGTTATTATTTATTAGGTATTGGTGATTATTAATAATTATTATGGTAAAAAATTGAAATATTATAGTTTCGCTCTTGATGCATAAACATAACACAATATTTAATAGAAAATAAAAAGTTTGATAAATGGAACCAAAATTTTGTTCAATAAGAACAAAACTTGAATCATGTAAATAGATTAAAAATTCCGAGAATCAAGTTTCTGACCATAGTTGGTAGTAATGGATAAAAATATTTAAAAAATAGACGAAATATGTGCAGATAATCAAAGTTTCAATTACATTGAGGTTATGAAAAAAAACCATAGAGCATCATGTTCTTGCCCACAAAATTTTTGCCATTCCTTAAAAACCCTAAGACCTACAAAGTCAATATATACTTTATTTCAATGCACTAAAAGATATCTTTCAAATGATCCCATATTAATTAAAATAAAATTTCTGGTTGGCCCTTAAAATAGGATCTAGGTGATTTTGTGTTATTAAAAGATTCAATATTCAATTATATGCTCCGACATTCTATCCTGTTGAAACTTTAGTCAAGAGGGAAAGCTGTCAGATTCTACTAATTGCATAATTCTTTGCCTCTGGGGTCTGACCCAGTGTAAATTAGGAGTCAAAAGTCCAGGTTTATCAAAAAAAAAAAAAAAAAAAAAAGTTACAAGGCTTTCAAATTGAAATTGCAGTTTCTATGTAGCTAAGTTATGAACAGTAATGAAAATAAAATGTGAACATGCTACGGCTCTCTTGACTAATAACCAAAAAATGACATTTGCAAGGCTGAAGACTTGTCTAAGACCCTTGTGTATAAAGTGAAGGAACTTGGGGAACCCCTAAAATAAGTTCAATCGTTCTTTACACCCCATCGTTGATTTTCCCAATTCTGATTTTAAACCCACTCTAATGTATTTGTAATTCAACCAGCCTCTCTCTCTCTCCTTCAAATATCCTTATTATATCTAGAAAACTTGTGTCTTTACGTACTTTGATACTTTCGACTGTGTTTGACATATTTATGTATGTCTTTATTATACAAGGAACATAAATAAGTGACTATTTTTGATTTTATCTTCATCAACTAAAATACAAATATTAAATAACAACATAGCATAGCTCTCATAAAGTTATGTAAGATAAACTACAAGGAGTTATGAGCGAGAGGAAACATTTACAAATCCCACTCGGTATCTAGCAGGAATTACTCCGAGGGAGATCCTAAATTCTACTCTGAGTCCAACAATGATCTACACTATTGACTCCCAACAATTCATAAGTCCGCATGGGGTGGGCTAAATTATCTGTAGCCCATCTCCAAATTAAGGAGTTTTTGCTATTTACTATAAATTATTTGGGTCAGGATGAAAATATTTATTATTTCATTTTTTGTGAGTACCTGTGGATTTTTTTCCAAATAATTAAATATTTGAATTTTTTCCCCCAAAAATGTAATTTTATGTGACTATCTGTGGATTTTTGGATTTAAAAAAAAAAAAGTCATTTTTTGTGTATAAATATGGATTTTTGAAATTTTTTAGTCAAAAATTTAATATTAAAAATTTATTTTTTTGTGATATAGATTTTTAATGATATTTTATTATTCACATTTAAAAAAAAAAAATCAATTTTGGGAATAGTTAATTTTGCGATTAATTTAAAAAAAAATCAATCAAGGGAATAGTTAATTTTTCGATTTTTTTTCAAAAACTTCAATACCCCCCCCATAATATAATCCTGCGGGCGTTCCTGACAAGTGTTACTTTCTATCTTTCATGAACAAACGCGAAAGTAATTACTGTATATCTCAATCTTATTTTTTTCTACAATAACGATAACAGCTTTGAAATATAATAATAATTCTCAGATTCTCAAATACAACCTTATTTTGGAAACTAAGTTTTTGTCAACAAAAAAAAACAAAAAAAAAACAAGACTGAAAGTATGGACGTCAAAGATACATTAATTTTGTAAAAAAGTTGTTGAATACTTGTCAAAAAGTACCCCAAGACCCTTTTCGCTCCCCCGAAGAAAAACTCTGGTATCTGGCCCATATAATAAAATATTAATCTTGTTTTATGTCATATTTTTTGAACTTCTATCAACAATAGCAGTAAAATAATTAGAGCTAATTAACATTAAACTAATAAACATTCAAAGCACTGATTAAGGGGAAAAACAGTAAAATTAGCATATGGAATACGTCATCATAATAACAATCTCCAACAAAAATCAATACTAGGAGACAATCCCAATATATTTTTTTACTTCATGTATACAGTACAATATTGCATAAAGATATTTTAGTCCATTATATACACTGTAGGTATTCAAATTTTCGGAATTTGTAGTTTAGTTTAAAATCTATATTTAAGTCGTGTTTATTTTTTAGCCGGACACTTTTTTTTGGAATTGGTAATCTGAAGAATGAATTTTCTTTACTTTAGCTGTTTTCATTATTATTTAACTTTTGAGTAGGAAACTTCTTTTCCCACTGTAGTCAATTATATTCAAACCCTAATTCAACATTCGTGTGGGCTCATAAAAAACGGAAAATAACCTTGTGATTTGTTCTGAGTTATAATTGTAAGTCCTTGTTGGACTCCGACTAGAATTGAGGATTGACATTGGAGTAATTCTTGCCTATGTGCTTCTCCCCCTCCTCTTTCGTTACAGCTGATTGTAGCTGATCTAATGAAAATTCATGACAGCTGCTCTCCTTCACAACATTCTTCCAATTGTCAGGGGCACCAGGTAGATTTTTGGTATCTTATTTTTTAACATGCTCTAAATATACAGGATTTTCATGACTACTTATATTGGCCCCAATATGATCCCGTTTAAATAAAATCTATCAAATTCTTATTCTTTTATAGTGACGAGTACTTTTACCTACTTGAAGTGCAATTAAGGGTTAATGAGAAGAACTTGTTGATAGAAATTGTCTTTAATTCGTAGAAGAATAAAAATGTAATCCATTTACAATTTTGAAAAAAAAAATTATTCCAGCTTACTTTTGTGTTGATCGGCCACAGATGACAACAAATGCAGTGCCAATTTGTATATTAGTTAGGTAACACCATGCTAGATGAGGATGGTATATGTCGTCGAGACGGATGGGATTTGAAAATATTATCACGCACCCTTTCATTTGCAACAAAGTATCAACTATGTATTTTGTATAATATGTAAATTTATATAATAATGTCCTGACATTGTATATAATGCTTAGAACTTTAGGTAATTGAATGATTCATGTTATTTTCTTTACAAAGAAAACAATATTCTAGGAGTATACCTAAAATGTAATATGACGTAAAGTGCACTTAATTCCTAAAAGTTGGAATGACATTATTTATTTTCATTATCATCTATACCATTATTTTCAAATATAATAAAATAAAATTATACACTCATAGAGTTCTATTTCACCTTCTACCCTCTTCTAATTATTTAAAAAAAATAACTTTTTGCTAAAATAAGGAAGTTGAAATTATTATTATATATATTTTGTAGTTTTGCAAATTTACTTATAATTTAATTTAGGCTCATTTAGTAACGTACATATGTATATACACATACTGCGCGGGAATATTTAAACCTCAATATCTTGGTAACCCTGATATCTATGTTTATTAAAGTTGCTCATCTGATTTAACTAATAAAACAGTATAAGAAAAAAATACAAGATCTGTAAGAATTCTGCCAAATACAAACACCGTGCAGGCATTATTGAGTACCTCCATGCCGGGCGCACGCCCAAGGGCGCAAAAAACTCAATGAATTATGGTGATAGAGGGCTTAAATTTATATCTAACAATTTGTCCGAATTGGGCAATTGGAACCAGATTTATCCCGGAAAATCCAAAATTTAAAACACATTTATGTTTTGGCAAGGGAAATGTGCCCTCTTAGCTATCCGGATATGAGCCCCTTGGACTACTATGTGTGGGGTGTATTAGTGAGAGAGTCCAATCAACGTGCACATAATACAATTGTCTTTGTGCGGGTTTCCATTGTCGAGGCAGAGGCCAACATAGACAAGGATTTACTCATCAAGGCCGATACCTGGTTCATGGCCATGTTGGAGGCTGTGGTTGAAGCTGGAAGTGGTTGGTTTGAATGAACTACTTCAGTATGGATTTTTTAAATGTTAGAAATATGAGGTCTTTAGGGTCTCAAAATTTTCCTTTTAGTCATTAGACATCATTGTATAACTCTGAAATTTTTAAAAAAATATTTAGAGCTAGCTCATTGAACCTTAAGTTTTGAAATTTTCAACTTTTGTAGAAATTTTTTTTTTATTTTTATATAATATATTTAGTGCATATTACAGCTTTTTATGTCTAATAACAAATTTAGATAAACAAAATGTTTATCTACAATATTCAATAAATTTGTATGAAAATTCCGTTTCTAAGTTTCCAAAAGAACGATCATCTTAGTGACACTAGTTTTAGCTTTCCACCTATCTGTCTGTTATTTAGTGTGTCACAGCCAAAAAATTCAACAGATACATAGAGAAATCAACATATTTTGTTCTTAAATATAAGTGCAAATTTGGATTAGCAGGACGTTGGTGAGCTTTTTATAACCTTTATTTTAAGAAAAATATCTACCTAAACAACTAACATTTATAAAATAAGTCAGAAATTTTCATTAAATAAAAATTTATTACAAATTAAATTTAGTATGACTCATTTTTATATAATTATAACCTCCATCGGTAGTTGAGGCAGAGAGCCACGACAGACTAAACAATTTAAATTTATAATTTTTACTATTATGAAGTATCAGATCTAAAAGATGTCTTTATTTTGCAATTACAGATAAAGTCATGAACCAGAACATTGATCAATATTCTCATAATGAAGGCACAATTCCCTGAAATGGAACAAAGTTTTGAAGAGCAAAATCTATTAAAATAAAGACAGATTTCCAAAGTGTCGTTGCTCTTAACATTCATTAGGATTATAAATTGATTCATAGTATTGTAGGGAAAAAGAAGGTTGATTGACAGCTTACTCTAAATGTAAATCCAAAAGATTTGTGAATTGCTGATAAATTGTGGAAAATATATTGACATATTTAAAATCCCCACCTTATCGGAAATCAAAAATTATTTTTTCTACAGTGCTTAAAATATGCTCTTACAACCAAACATTAAGGCTAAAATTGAATTTGATTTTAACCCCTCCACCCTACTATTATAAGTCGTAAAGGGTCAAACAGAACCATTCTCTAAAGCTGAAATTGCCTTCTTTTCATTTACTTCATATATTATGGTAGACCTTCGTTTAAAAACAGAGTACAGTGTGGTTGATATAGACCTCAACACTTTGAGCTGTCGTTTTTGTGGATCTGGAATTGGCGGGCAAAACAAAAGCAGAGATGCCAACTTCAGAGACAGTTTGAAAACTAAAATAAAGTATGACCCAATCATATTAATGTGCTGTCTAGCTAAATAAATCTAAGTCACTAGGGGGACAGTTATGAAGGCCGTGAATAAATACATTTACCTGAAGAGAGTCCCTCAACGCCTTATAACAGTATTAGGGGTAAGGAAAAGGAATGAAATATGTCGGGAAATCTTGTAGTTCCCTGATCTCAAAGTGCCTGTCTATTTCTGGTGGAGCGTCATCGAGAGGTATTCTGATTCTACTCTTCAGCCAAATTTGGATGATCTCAAATCAGAAATTACCCTTCAGGGGAAGTATCAAGAAGGCCTTCTTAAGTTTCTGCCTTCGTATCAAGGCAAGTATCGCTGCGGGGAGAGGTCTTATAAAACGAATAACTTATGAAATTTAAATGATCGTCACTGATTTTCTTAAAATTATGACCTAAAAAAGTCAAGAAGCTAATTTTTTGGGATACATATATGAGGTGTAGTAAAAAGAAATATCCCAATTTTTAATGTTCCCCCCACCCCTATTAATGTTTGTTTTCTTGACAATCAAAACAGTGCTTAAATAACAGTCAGCCTCGACAATTTCCATTACTTTATTTGCATTTCCAACAATTGGCCTTCCAGAGCGTGGTGCATCTTTGAAATCGAAATTAAAGTAACAGAATCGACGAAACCAAAATTGTAAGTTTTTGGCTGTTACAGTATCAGGATGATGAGCACTATGCACATTTTCAGCCGCCTACCTTGCATTTTCCCTTTGTTCTAAAAAAAAATGTAAAATATGGTGTATTTTCTCTTTATTTGTGTCTATCTTTGATGCATGCTCAAACTTTTTGAGTACAAGATCTTATTTTCTAACACAATCTAGTATAAACGGGTGGTACTTCTACAACGCAAGATACACATTACTTAAGCCATTTATTGGACAAATAATGCATTTATTTGTATTACATATAATATATTGTAAAATGTGGGTTTACACATTTTGTAAATGTATACAAAGTTAACCTTTTTTAAAATTCATATTCCCTGACTCCTGAACGAATCTGTTCATGAGCTTAACAACCTTGCTCATTATAATTAAAGCAATCTAAATATAGTTATAATTTTATATATCTGTAGGTACATATATTAATTCAACAACTTATCTTAAAAAAGCGAAACAAAAGCAACAAAAATGCTCCCCACTCTGTAATTAAATAAAGGAATTAATTACATCAAGTCACTGTTTTAATTAAGTTGATGTGTAGTTAGTACTATAATTTGAAATATGGTTAAACTTAACAAGAGTTCCCTTTAGGGCTCTTCAAAAACCATATAGACTTAACATATGGCTTCTATTTTTTCATAATTATTCAAACTTTAATAATGATGTACATACCATACAAAGGAGTTGAGTAAACTTGTACATATACTGCATGTACTTAACTACTAACTAACAGGCACAAGCCACTTAAAAATAAATTGTCCTCCTCGGTTTTTTTTTTTAATAAAAGGATAATTGGATCAATTTTCTTGTTCCTCAATTATTGAATTAAGAAGTTCATGGCATTAAAAATTACATTAGTTTGGAGGAGTCTTGGAGATTATGATTCAATAGCGCATGAACAAAATAATAAAACATTTATTCTCCACAAGGTGGTGTGACAGTCTGTTGTTTGTTGTTTTTGAAAAAATTGTACATGCTCAAAATAATTTTCAGATTACTCTCTCTGTGAGTAACATACGCATTATATTTTTTATTAAATAAAATTATCACTTCGGAAGTTGCATTATTTTGCCACAAGACTGTGCCACTCTCTGACACTTTTTTTATATACAAGTGTAAGTAAACAACGCTCATGTCCCATTGTATGAGTAGATCCGTGCAAGGTACTATCTGTAAGTATTTTGGATTTAGCAATAAAATAAGATCTCCAGCCTGAGATCCATTTTTTCCAATTATTTCCTAAATGATTTTTTCCTTACCAATATTTCTGTTCAGACCGAAATTCAAACATACGTCCTTACTTTTATAGTATCACATTTCATACGAAAAGAAACAGAAAGCGTGCCCAAAATCAGTTGGTAGTTCGCCAAATCTAAGCAAAATGCTTCCTAACTATGGATTTTTTTTTAGCTGTTGAGGAGTGTTCTCAGCTAATTCTAATTCAACCAAGGTACAGGCTCTCCAACCCACCTTCTGCGGGCACCCCTGTTGTTGTATTATAAATACATTCAAATTGTGATTAATTTAGGACATTTTTTTAATAGAATAATTATGTAAAAAAAAAAAATTTTTAGTCATTGTTAAAAAAAAGTTCACCATTATTTTTATTTGTATATGAATGTTTATCATTGTGTTTCTAATTATATTATACTTATTGGATTATATTTTTTTCATTTTTGGAGTATGTACAAATATAACATCTTAATAGTTTGCAAACAATTTTTTTAAATTTAAAAAAACTATAAATTTATGGACAGGTATATTTTCACTACCTACACTAATTTTTAATTGAATATTGTGATTGAAGAGAATAGCACGAGTGAAAATATTATGGAAATGAACCCATTCTACTCTTCATGTAAATATTCTTGAGACTTGCTCTGCTATGGATTTTTTTTTCCGGTTCGGTATTAAGTCATATATTTTTGTTCATTAAACTTAATTTCCTTCTACATTCATTAGAGTTCTACTTTTTAAAAAAAAGACTTTTATATATAAATGTAGGTAAATGTAGTTCTTGAAATGAATATAAATTTGAAGTAGTTCATTGAACGAGTCAAAAGTTACTAAGAAATCTTAAAAATATCTTCTGACAAATACTTCACTTTCATTGGTCATAGAGGTCACCTCTTCGTCAAAGGGTTCATATTTTTCGTTCATTATTATATCACTTATTGATCGGACATTTCCAGAGTAGCTTCCCAAGGGCTCAAAGGATAGACAAGGGAGATTATTCACAGGAAAAGTAGGAAAGTAGGTAAGGAGTCGGATAAGGAACTAGCATAAGAAACCTCCCTTTTCCTTGGCCAATATGAGATTGAACGGCGGAGGAGGTGGGGGGGGAGGGGGTTGGTGAGAGTAGAAGGATTTGCTCCTCCTAGGTTGTGAACTTCTATGTGGAATGAAACGTCCTTACCTTTACCTGTCCATGCCTTTATTGTATCATGTCACCTTTCATACGAAAAGAAACGAAAAAGGCCGAAAATCAGTTAATGGTTAGCATACTCTGTACATATTCTTTCAGCCTATGGAATTATTTTTTATTGACTATTCATTAAACTCTTATTTATTATACTCTTATTTTTCAAAATTAAAATTATACTAGTGTTGGATGGGTCTAAAAATATTAAAAATAATTCATTCCTATGAGTTCGGTCCTAATAAAAAATTCAGTCCAAGGACTGGCCCTTGGCGGTCTTATATGGTAGCTACAATAGCTGAAATGTCGTAGTTACTAACTACGTTCTTTCAGCTGTTCAACATAACATCTTTCAAAGAAAAAATATATATTGTGTTTAAGGTTGGACTTGTGTGGCTAGAAGGTATAGTAATCAAGTTCTAGTTATCATTCAATATATTTTTTAAATATATTCTTTAATCCTAGCCAGGAGTGAAGAAAATAAATACTCAATAATTGTTAAAATTCTTAACAGCTTAAAAGGAAGTAATTCTAATTCAACCAATCAATGCTTAAAACACTCATTAGGAGAAAAGAAGCTTAAACGTCGACAGCTGAGAATTAAATATACATTATTTAACAAGTATAGTAATGTGTTAGCGAGGTAACACCGTGTTTAGGATGCAAGTGGATAAAAAAGCGTCACATGTTTGTAGAGCGCAAGAAAAATAAAACTATCTTGTATAAATAAAAATCCCATCCCTAACAATGGTGTGAGATAAGTGATGAACTTGGTTTAAACAAAAGTTTTAAACCTACCATAATAGAGTGTTATTTTTTTTTTGTCCCTTGACGTGCTTCACGACTTGTTTATTTTTATAAGTAAAGATATAGTGTATTTTCCGTTAAGCTGTTATATTAATTTTAAGAAGTTGACTTTTGTATGATTTAAAGCAGCTCACTGCATATTACGAACTCTAAAAAGGTATTACATAATTCCCTTTGTATTGAATTCTTGTTATTTCATACTCTGTAATTGAAATTCTTTTGATAAAATTATGAATTAAATGTAATCAATATATATTCTCTAAATTATAATTAGCAGTTAGCTACAATAAATATACTAAAAATTAAGTGTAATTATTATTCTAACTGAATATTTAGAGAAACTCTAAAGGTACCATATGTTTTTTTAAAAATTTCCTTTCGCTTTTGACAGTCGAGGTTGAGAGTGAATGAAACAGCAAGTCGTGCTTGTCGCCTCTTTCCTGCAACGCGTTACCACCCTAACACAAAAATACCACATATATATTTTTTGTCAGCTTTTGATGCCTCGTCGCACTTGACAAGTTATGGCTATTTAATAATTTATTTTTGTAGCTAAATAAACTAATTAATAAGTTTTATTTAATTCTTATGCTCCGTTTCCACAAGGAAATGAATACAATTTCTTGTTGATCCCTCGTTGTCGTTGTATATATTGACAATCTTATTATTTCTTTGGAATATATATACAGGGTTCGGAAGCAAAACGTGGACTGAATGACTGGTTTTTAGAAAAATGTCAATAATTTTATTGTTTGATAAATAATTTTGAATTTTTTTTTTTCAAAACTTTGAGACACGACCTTTGTGAGCATATTCACTCAATATGACAGCCCTCAGTAACAATGACAGCCTCCACACGCCGGCGAAAAGCCTTGCAGGAGTTGATGAATAAAAATACGTGGTTTTGTATGACAAGGTTGCGTGAAGAAGGATAATTTAACTTGCGATTATTTATGAGAATAACTGATCTACATGTTAAATGATTTCCTTTTAAATACTTAGTATAGGTATTTTAATCTTTTATAAGTATATTTTATCAATTATAGATAAATAATATGATATGATATATCGGAGTAGATTTATAAACCTGAATCAATCCATTAATCATATCTGATCTATAGGCAACTTAAAATGTTCATAATATATCCATATCTGAATGTGCTATAATAGTAATACTTTTTAGATAAGTCATAAACTTCATCTACATTGTAGCCGTTAAAAATATACATCAATTATTTTGTACTAGTTTTGTCATGATAAGAAATTTTTTGTACCGGTTTTAGTACCAAAATTGTAATTGGTATTTCAACACCTTTTGATAAAAAATACAAAACCAATTCAATACACATGGAATGAGAAGGGCATTCCAAGGATTGAAAAAAAATTGTTCATTTAGATTGTCAAATAGAGTTGCACTAAATAAGTATAAGTAAACTTTATAGTATTATAATCAATAATACATAGGTTTTTAAGTGCATATATAGTGATGTAAATTATATGTATTTTTTAGCTGGATTGTTTTTTTGACTTGGTAATCTCAAGAATTAATTTTCTCTCCTCCGCTGTTTTCATTATTATTTAACTCCGGAGTAGCCAACATCCTTTCCTACTTCATTCAATTATATTCAAAACCTGATTGAACATTCGTGTGTGCTGATAAAAGACAGAGATTAACCTTGATGATTTTTTGCAAAGTTAAAATCAGGGCTTCAGAGACGCACCTAAAATGTACGACTCCGACTCCAGTATTTTGAATGTTATCTTTGCCAACATCAAACACATTATAAAGTACAATTGAGTCATAAATATACATTTAATTTATAGGTATAGGTTATTAGTTCTATCTAGTAAATAATCGTGCCAGGTCTAAATAAAATATTTGGAGTGTAAGATATTTAACAAGATGAACAACAAATAAAATGGATCAAAATATATTGCTAATACATTCGTAAGTTTCTGAACATAATTTATGCACCCGTAGCCGAGAAATGAAAATACCCACAACCTTTCTCTCTGATATTACACTTTACTCAGATGATAATTACTATTCAAAGAACTAAATCATGAACTAACATAGCTAGTGGCTATGCTCTACCCAACATAATAATTAAGACTTTAGAGATGTTTCGGAATTTAGATTATATAAACCATAGATCACGCTTAAAATTTGTGAAGTAAAATTATAAATTAGTTAATTTTTAACTTTCATAAATTAATAGTACTGAATACCTATAATTTATAACCATTTAAAAAAAAAAAAATACTAATACTCAAATACAACGATTTTGCATTACGCAGTCTTTAAAATAATTCTAACTTCAGTATAGTGCAGTATATTCCCTTCATACTGGAGTATCTGATTTCATACCGACACTTCAAACTCTTAATTTATACATAGAAAAAAAAAAAAAAAAAAGAGCATGCTAACAAACTTGGAATAAAAAACGTTGTTGAATAAATATCAGTTAAGTTCCGAATGTTTAAATTTTACAGTATTAAAATGACGGGATTAAAAATCAAATAACTACCAGATTAAGATTAAACTTTAGAATTATTTTAAAAGTATCTTGTAACATTAAAAAGTCGATATTGAAAAATAATTTCTCCCATTTTACGGCTATTAGTACTACAAAAGTCCTTGTACAATGTGGATTTCATATAATGTGGGTTGTCCTTGTTCCTATAACTGCTATAAGCGAGAACCCCCTGCACGTCCTTCCATCATAGGATTTTTTGTTTGGAGTAGAGTAGGGAAAGGGGACATTTGAAAGTCTCGATCAGAAATTTGCAGACTTTTAATTTATAAAAGGGACATTCACAAACCAAGTTGCCTTTTAGAAGAGAGGGGGTGGGAAAGCCTAAACCTAGGGGTTTCCACGTTTGGGGCCTGAAGTCAAAACCCCTTAAATCTTATTAATATGACTCGATGACATAAATGACGCTTTAGGGACAAGGAACAAAAATTTTGAAAAAAGGATTGACGTTTTTTTTCTGGATAAAAGATGTATGTCATCAGTGAGTCAATATATTTATGACATAATGGTGGGGTTGCAGGTACTGGTTCCAGTATCTATTAGTATCATACCGGTTAAAATACATCAGTAGTCCGGTATCCCTATATTACCCGTATACCAAACAACACTAATATAAACTTACAGGCTTTCTTCTTCCTCACGTTGTGCTGAGAGAGAGATACATATTTTATTTTTATTATTCACTTCACACACATCTGATGCCAATATGGAAAAATTTAATTAACAAATAAATTAGATTAATGCAACAAAAATTAGTTGAGCAAGGATAGTTAAGATCCCTGATTTGATAAATATAATCCACCCTCAGAAACCCCGGTTCTAATTATTTTTATGCATTACATTGAATTAACTGCATAATTTAGTAATTTAATTGTGTGTCGTACAAAGAATTCAAATGAGGAACAATCAATGAACAAAATTTCAACAACAACTATCCTTCAGTTAAAGGATTATTAAAAAGCTTAATTATAAGCTAGAGTTTTATAAGCCGAAAATGATCGTGGTAATCCTGACAATTGGAAGAATGTTTCGGAGGAGAGTAGCTTAGCTGTAATGACGTTTTATTAGATCAGTTGGAAACTATTTTGAGAATACATAAATAAACACATATCTCAATATGAATGGACTCCGAGCTCAACAAGGACATCCACTTATAACTCCCGAGAAAAGCCTTATTGTTAATCTTAGTCTTTCATGAGCACATGACTATTACTTTATATTTAGATGTTCTGCATTCACATACTATTTTTTTTTGTTTAGATTCCCAACTAAAAAAAAACTACTTTTACTTTTTTAGCCATATTTTATACATCTCTGGTTACAATTTGAAAATACTTTTAAGTAATCCCGAGTCAGCTTTTTATCAACTCTGAACTTGACAAGAAAAAGGAAAAAAAAATATTTATTTAAGTACGACGTAACCCTTCCCAGCACGTAGAAAATTTAGCTTAATTGACAGGGGCGTCCGCAGGATTATATTTTGGAGCTTGGGTTATGGATTTAAAAAAAAAGTCTATAAGTTAAAAATTTTTTATAGTAATTTCGAAAATAAAATTTTTTGAAACGTATCTCGAAAATCAAATTTTTTGAAAAAATTTCAAAATATTAAATGATTTCGATTTTTTTTTCCGAAAATTCATCTCTACTCTCAAAAAACTAAAATTTTGTAGAAAAAAATCATAAACTACTGCTCTTTATAGAAAATAATTTTTTTTGTTCTTAAAATATAACAAAAATTGTACAAGGTTTAGAAAAAAAATTGCAAAAATCTATGAACAAGATCAAATTTTTTTGAAAAAAAATTCAAATATCCATATCTATTCTATATAATTTAAGTTGTTTTTTGGGGAAAAGTTTCAATTAAAAAAATTTGTAGACAAAAATTGAAATATTAAATTTTTTTGAGAAAAATTTCAAATATTAAACTTTTGGAGAAATATTCTAACAATAAATATTTTATAAAAAAAAACAGCTCCTCCAGCCCACTTACTGTAGACCCCATTGAGTTATGTATCATTTGTAAAATATTCTTTTGAAATCTCAAGTACCCCCTGGAGTGCCTCCATTTGAGAACCACTGATTTAGAGAATAGTTCTTAGTTATCATATACGTTGAATTGATAATCTTATCAATTGCAGAGTATGGAATGATAGAAGTTCTAAATAAAGACCCCTGATTGATAAAAAAAAATTAATATAAAATTCAAAATCCTATGTGATACCTTTTTTTGAGTTGATAGTACCTAGAGTCAATTACTTTAAATCATACTTGAGTCAACTTATGTATTAAAATAGCTTAAAAAAAAATACAAAAAAAAAGCGAGCCACTCCCGTTAGTTATTAATAAAGACGATTGTTATGTTTACAAAATTGCGTGTTCTAAAAAGTTCCGTATTTAGTATTTATTCCGGATTAATTCGATGTTTACCCTCAGTTTTTAGTCCTCAATAAATCTTTATTGTTTCTCTCCGTCATTCATGAGCACAGCCACTCGTAATTACTTTATATTGAGATTTTTTCTCTTCAAGAATGAAAGGATAACGATAACCCAGGGGTCTCCGCAGAATTATATTTTCAGGACACCAAAGACTTTTTTGAATAAACATTTTTGCGTCGATCTTGAATTTTAACGAGTGATCTCTTTTTAAAGAAAATATAAGATCAACATTTTTTCTAAATTACTGTAAATTTTTGAAAATTCTCGTGAATTCTTATTAATTTTTGAAATGTATTTCCACAAAAATTTAATATTTGAAATTTTTTTTTCAATTTTGGAAATATTTTGAGAATAACTATGGATTTTTCAAATTTAAAAAATCCAACTCCCCCTCACCCCTCTCTCAACTAAACTATAGCATCCTTCGGACGCCCCTGAAATCCCAATACAAAAGTCATCCAGAACAAAAATCAACAAAATGAGCCATGCTCAATTTAAATACATTTATACGTCCCATTATTTTATTAATTTATTTGGATAAAAAGAATCACTATTATTTCGAGTCTTCACTTGGTATATAAGAAATTTTTCAGGTCCGATATGGCCTTTCAAATAGAATCTATTTTACAATCTTGAAGTGCGATAATTAGATTGAAAATACAAATGGAAAACGAACTTTTGAGAAAAATTGACAGAACTTGTTTTTATGTTGATGGGCCGAATAAGCAGCTACAACTGTCATGATCATATCGTTTGAATTAATTGTTAAGATATTTTATTATTGAAAAAACATGTTTTTATAAACAACCTTTAATATAATTGATTTTTCTGTTACAGTGTGTCTACTAAAATAGGTTTATAAATATTCAAGATATCAATTTATTTTAATTTTATTCAAATTAATTAATAAAAGCATTCGCTACAACAATTAAGTTAAGCCAATTACTCTAAGAAACAATTGTTAAAAATTTATTATAATTTACTCGATTAGTATAATTAATTCAATTGATATAATTATGCAGATCAATCAACACTGGGTGGCTAATATCTAGTCAAACAAATTGTGTGTATTTTGGGCATGTTAAAAAAATAAACCGAAAATCAACCCTGACGAATTGGAAGATTGTCTACGAAGGAGATCACCTTATCTGTCATGACATTTCATCAAATCAGCTACAATCAGAAAGGAGAAGAGAGAAGCAAAGAAACAAGGACATTGCACGAACTACTCCTATGTCGAGCCTCAATTTTACTCTGAGTCCAAAAAGGACTTAGAATTACAACTCCACAACAAATCATCAGGGAGTAGTATTATTTCACTCCTGAGTAGTGACCATCCTATTTGACTACATCCAATTTTTATAAGCACTTATAAATGTTCTGTCAGGTTTTGAAAATAATTGGATGTAGTCGGATAGGGAGGTCACTACTCAGGAGTGAAGTAATAATGAATACTTTTATTCAAATTTTCCTTTTGATTTAACATTTTTCCGACTTCTAATATGAAATTACTTTTTTTTTGCCTAAAAAAATATTATCTTTTTCATATAAGTATAGTAAAATGACTGGAACTCTTAAAGTGGGAGCCACATTTTATAGTGTCAAGCAAGGGAAGTTTCTTTTTACCGGAATATTAGAAACAACAGATCATTTTTCTGTGGTTGTTCAATATTTAATGATGCATATATGGAAGTTAAAATTTTGCTGGAGCATACTTTTGGATGTAAACTAGATAGAGATGATTTTTTAACCTTTTAGAATTGGCACGAGGAATGTGAAGATCAATGATATTTTAGCCAAAAAGTGTGTGTTATATTCGATGAGAATACAAAGGAAAGGGGACACTAATGAATTAACATAGTAAATATTGCTCACACTACTCGTATTTTATTCAGTATTTAGAAGTATTTTATTTAATATTATTTTATGGACTATTTGTGAAGCGAATTTTATCATTCTGTAACTTTGAAGTTGATTTTTGGTTCTTTTTTGCCCGTATACTGATGTTATGATGTATTTTTAAATAAATGAAGGACAAAATAGTTTTATTTAGTAGTTACATAACATAAAGTTTACATATCAAGCTATTTTTTAGAAAACCATTCTATAAAAAAGAAGGGGTCAGTTTATTTTTGTTAATACCTTCCCATTTCAAATCTAAAATATGTTTTTTAGAGTGAAATTTAAATAGTTTTCAAGTCATTGCATACATAATCCAAATATTTCCAACGACATCCCGTTTTTTTCTTCCTTTTTTTAAACCTTAGGGGTGTTGCCAGTACCCCCTCCACCCCTGTGACACCGGCCCTTCCAATGTTATAGTCCAATTATTTTAGTCCAATAATCGAAAGGTATGGTAACAACTTCTATTCTTTTTTTTAAAAAGAAAATGTGCACTTTTTCCTCCCTTGTCAAAGGTTATTAAAAACAAGTTAATTTTATATTAAAATTTATCAAAGATAGAGAAGCATCCTTGGTTGGATGTTATTTGCCAACAGTTTGATTAGTAATTATTATGTGGCTAGTGGTGTACTTCCACCGGAGAAGGAGTCTATGATATTAATCACAGTGGACGTATAGCTTTGTATTCCGAGAGGAATAATTCCATACGTATGTTTTTCCGCATGGAGTACCACTTCCTGGACCTTGGGAACAATGTTCTCAATTTTAAGACAATCATCATATGAAGGAGACTTGACGACAAGCCAATCCAGCTGGAAGAGTATCACTCCGAAGAGAGTGCAGAACAATGTTTTCCACCACTCTCAACATGGGTACAACCAAATGCCAAAAGTAAAAATAAGAAATGCTATTTTTCGTCTCCTTCTTAGAGAATGAACACTTTCTATCCTCTGGACTCGCTCTCGTTTTATTGGTAACAAGTGAGGATGTTGCCAATCTATATTCTGGTGGTAATCGCTGATGGGCTTTATCAAAAATTACTAATGGGACTTTGTCAGTCTAGCAGTTCTGGTTCTTGAACCACTAGAAACGGAACCGACAAAGTCGATCCCCGATATTTTGGTATATTTATAATCTTTTAATATTCAATTTATATAATTTTATATAAATGAAAGGTTACGAAATAGTTCCTTACATGATGTTCCTCTCCATTATTTCTATAAAATGTTTGAAAATGAATAATTATAATGTTAGTCATTGAATATCCTAATTATCCTAATAATATTCAAATTCTAACTTGAGTTTATACCACTTAGCAACAATGATAATAAAAGAACTCATACTACCCTTTTTACTCGTGTCTGAACTTATACAAATATGTATATGAGGCCAACAATAAAACACAAAACATGTTATAGATACAAAGATCAGGCATTCAATTACTTATTTTCTTATTCATTATTATTTATAAGGAACTTATTTATGTTATACGGTTAAAAAGCTTAAAATGAATTATTGTCACTCTGTACAACCTTTTATTTGATGTAATTATTTTAGTTCATGAAAGGTTGAGTGAATATAAAAATAGTTCTTTTTATTCCCGTGGAACAAAGGACATTACTATTGTAGCCAAAGCCACAAGTGAAACATATCTGTAAACAGATAGTTATACGACGATGTCATCCTTATGATAAATATTCCTTGACAATCATAAATGTTCCAAATACCTAAGGGCTTTTTAAAGATCTGAAAAAGTGGTTTTACGTACACGACTGTCTTAATAAAAAAAAGGAAAGGTTTGGGGTAGATTATGGGTCCAGGTCTGCTACTAAGCATGTTGAAGGCAGCTGCAACCCTGTTTGTATCAGTTCCTGGGCCCAAAATTTCTCGCGATGCACCTTGTTTTAAGTGCATCTTATCAAAACTGAGGCTGTATAAAAAAGATCTGACACCGATAAAGCTGAACCGAGACTGAAACTTTCGAAATGAAAGACCCAAGAACGTAACCGATGGAACTGTCTCTTTCTAGCTCCAGTCTCTTCCTTCTTTTTTCTCCGAAATAGAGTGGAAGGGTATTTCACAACATGGCCGTTGAAAAAGGTGTCTCCTATTAATTCACTAGACACCGTTTCATGTGCAATATTTGTTTAACATATTTTTCATCTTTAATACCCTATTTTACTCTACTTTCTTTCATGGATATATATTATTAATTATTATGTATTTCAATACATAATACAATCTTCTAAAACTAATATATAATATTCATATCAACTTATTTGAAGAGCTATAAAATATGTTAATTCATATCGGAGCCAACTAAAAGAGAAAATCTATATTTTCATTATTTAATATAGTTTCTAAAAAAACAGAGATCCATGTCTTGACAGGTTCATTAAATGAAGAAAAAAAAGTCACTTCATGTTTATTCAAAGGAATTTTATTTGCCTATATCGTATATATGTATGTAGTGTACAATATACAACATGAACTGATTTGCATTCATAAATCTCATATACCTATACGAGGTATATGAATGTATATTTTCATAACATTTTCTCTCTTGATAAATCCATTATAATATATATGTATATTATGTAAATAGGATACTAAGATATATAAATAAACAAAGTTAGAATTTTATTATTATCTTAACAAGCAATATACAATATTCATATGATGCTTTGTTTCACCTACATAGAATCACCTAGAAAGATACAAATCTTGTCCAAAAATGTACACTTTTTTAATCTATAGTGATGGAAATTGTGTGTTAATGGGCATGTAAAAACACCCCGTAAAATCAACAAAATAATCCTGACAATTTGAGAAATGTTTTGGCGGAGATCAACTACAATCAGCTGTGACAAGGGAAGGGATGGGGGAGAAGGAAATAAACAAGGACTTTGGCAAAATATACTTTGATGTCGATCCCCAATTCTACTCTGATACCAATAAACAACAAATCCTCCGGATTACGCTCCGTCTTTTAAGAGCACCCCCGAATATTCAATCAATTTTTGAATAGTATTGAATCCATCTAATAAAAGGAGTTACATTCTGCACTACTCATGAATTAAATAATAATTCCAACTGCTGAAGAAAATTCATTTTTCAGATTACCAATTCAAAAAAACAAAACAAAAACAGGACAGCTAAAAAATTCGCAAGATTTACATTGCTATTTATATTTCTACGATTCCTGTGATGGAAGTCTTGACTCATAAAATATCTTCTATTAATTTAAACATATATGTTGATAAATATGTCACGCAACCCTTCTCATGGCAAGAAACATAATATCTCCAAATCAGCTGGTAGTTAGCTAATTCTTCCCATCTACAGAGACCATAGTAAAATAAATATATAAAGACTACAAGATATTTCTGGCGGGAGTTTGGTATTGTTTGGCAGATATATTTTTGAATCTATATGGCTCCAATTGAAGAGACTTTAGCTGATATAAAAATAGAATGGGCAGGACTGTCCTTGGTTTGAAGAACAAGTTTAGACTATTAACCGTTAACTCTCTTCATAGTTTTTTTTTTTTTACATCAGCTGAGTTAATTGAATTGATTATATGATTAGCCAAAATTACATCCCAAAAGGAGGAAACAAAGTTGACTCCTTATGAGATAATTAACTTTTTGGTGCTGTTACTTTCTTTTCTTTTCTCTAACTCTTCTCATTCTCCGAATCGACTATCCATCTTTGCTTCCGACTAATTTTTTATAGCCTAATTACAATTTAAAATTTAAACTTATGACTTTAATCTGAATTGTATTTAATAAGTTTTAACAATTCTTCAAAAATTGATATTCATACTCATTACACATCATTTTCGGACACTGGATTGTGCTTATGTAACAAAATTGAGCTAGTAGAATAGTGTAAGTATCAACAACAGGGCCTTTCCTTGCAGTTGAGGCTACACTACACTATTTGGGAACAGATGAAATTTATTTCGAGGTATTTACCAACTTGTTGCCTTTATACTTATGTATATTTGGTTAAGTAAAAAGTTCTGAGCGTTTTTTTTGAGTGACTATCTTATTAATTTTTACCCGTTGAAATTGTTGATTAGACATTAGTAAATGATTAGAATAATTAATTTCGAGTATTTTTTTGTTTACTTCTTGATGACTTTTGAACTGAATCGCATTGGGGTGGGGCAAGTTGATACATGTATAAACTTTTCCCTTGATATTATATCAGGCTTTAGAAACACGTGTATATTCCCCTTAAACTATGCCATTTTCAAAAAATCGGATTACGTAGCTTCTGAAATTACTTAATGTGAAATGCCAACCAAGAATAAATCATTTTTGCCGTCCATCTCCTCAGAAAATTCTTGTAGTTCAATACAAAATGGCAAATCGTCAACAATAAGTGAAGTCTCTTCTTAAGTATTATGCTCACTACCTATAGCCTAACAAAGAGCATTCAAAAATAGAGGTTGTAATGTATCATCTTCTATTCTCACAAAAACACCACCAAAATGTGAATAAAAAGGCATATTTATTATTTAAATTATGATTATAATCTATGAGCTAAGTGAAATATTTGTGTATTTGGAAATTAATATGAATAAAACTATTATCCACTTTATAAAAACATGACAGTGTATTTATTGACCAAGGTGTGATATAACCTAATTATAGAATAAATTTGAATAGACTTGAGAATGTTCATATCGTCAATATGTCGATTTTTCTTAACTGTTTCTGAAAAATCAGTGATTCAATAAATGCATTTTATATGCCATGTATCAACTTACCCCTACCCTGAGGTAAGTTGATACATTTACAAAATATTATTGAAAAAATAAAATAGATGGTTCTGAACTTTTTGAGGACGTAAAAAGCCAAAACGTAAAAGCCAAAACGTCCTCCCATTCCCCTATGTCTTTAGTGGGCTATATCTCATGATATATACATTGTATAAAAAAAAACTTAAAGTATATGCTTAATATTTAGGCGTACACTTAAACAAAGTTCATTTTACGGTATTGTGTTTTGTGATCCTGGTAGTATGAAAAATTCGATACATTCTTCAGTATCACTACGACTAAGGTGTAAAGGGGTAGTGTTCGTGCTCTTTATGGGCCCAATACAGTATCGAATGCAACAGCAAAACTGTGGTTCCAAAGATTCCGTTCTATTAATATTAATATGCCGATAAAATAATAAAAGTTATTGAGTTAGATCGGCGTGTGAGCACTTATTCCGTAGGCCAGGAACGGAAGATTAGCCAGAAAACAGTTTGGAACCATCTAAATTGGATAATCCTAACTATGTTAATTTTGTTGTCAAAATAAAGCGAAAAAACGCTCATAACTTTTTACTTCAGCCATTATTTCTTTCTCTATATTAATAGGGACGGCTTGATGTACAAAAATAGCTATTAGGGTGCCTTCTATCTAGTCAAAACCATGCATGATTTGAAATTTAAAGACTAAGACAAAGTCATATTTCTGTGGAAAAGTTCATCTTATTCCTTTGGATCAATTGCTTGTTATATAAACTTTGCTTTCAGCTTTGATTTATCATATTTTGTAATGTTTTGAGTTAGCATTATATTTTTAAATCCTTCTGAGTTTTGCCGCGATACCAGCGCCGTGCATCCGCAAAAAAGTCGAGTTGGACGTTAAATAGTCCTTATGGTTTGTCTAAAACTATTGACAAATATATTAAATATATAATTCTTTTCTAAAGACGATAAATTATAATCCTTTTTTTTATTACTGAAGCGGCATGTATAATTTTTTTGTTAAATTTGGTTAATATTTTACCAGAATGCTATTATTAAATGATTGTAGCAAAAATTCTTTTGAATATTTTTTATTTAGAAAAATCTCTAAAAGCTTCCTAAAAATTTTACTTCATAAAAAGAATAAGAAAGTATACGTAGGAACAAATTACCACAATAATTTAATTTTCCAATCAGCATGGAATACATGTTTGTGTGAAATGAAAGATTATAATCCAATAAATCCCTTCAAATAAACAAATTTATGTTGTTACTAGTTAAAAAAGACTAATTCCCTAAATAAATAGGTAAGTTTATTTCAATAACTTAATAATTTATTGCAGTAAAGAGAGAAACATGTTTTGTTCCAGGATTTGTAGGGTGTGAATCAGTTAGAGCTTTGAAAATTCATAGCAGACAAAAAATAATCATTGCAAGACCAGAACAACCACTCCATGAAGGAACATCTCATGTTGTTGGAGGTTAAGGTGTACTCAGATCGGGTGTAATATCTCCCACAGATACTCTTCAAGCTCTTTTTGGTAAAACTGTCAATCATGATACAGGTAACAACGCCTATGGATTTAATACGAAAGCTCATATATGTGTTGGGACGGGTAACAAAGATGCATAACAGGGCGATTCGGGGGACCCCTCTGACTTTATGAAAATAAAAAGTAAATAGTCTCATAAGCACTGGTAGAGGTTGTTTAGCCTCCATTCCCGAATGTGTATACCCATGTATCTCAATACTTCTTTTGGGTCGTTGAAATAGTCGGGGATGTGTTTATTCCTGGTCATTAATTGATTTTATCACAGAGGCTGCTCACAATGAAATACTTTGTAAAGATGTTATTTGTGTATTTATTTACACAGGCGAAGTAGCTTAGTGAGTTATAGAATAAGTTTCCATTTTACGATGAATTCTTAGAATTATGCATATGTATTAAACCATTTTTTATGTCGGTTAAAAATATTGAAATATGAAAGACTCATTGCTTTAAAAAAAATATATTAGCTTTCATAGGAAAAACATAGGACACTAAGTAAATAAAAGATTTTTAAAAATTAAAATTTAATTTAATTTTTTTAAGATATGATTTGAATAATAAGGCTGACAATGGTTTCTAACGCATGAACAAATATAAATGATAAATAAAAACTGGGAAAACATTTGTAATTTTATTACATAATATTAGACTTATCTTTAATATTCTAAAAAAATGTTTATAATGTACCATTCAATTTTGATATGCTTCTTTGGTTAGAAGTACAATTTTTTTAAAGGAGTTCCAATCAATGATGTTTGCTTTGTTACGGAAACTATTACCGAATCTGCATTCTTCTTTGACTAAGTCTTGCACTTCCATTTGCTGAGCAGTCGCAGCAGCAAATAAAGATAAATTGCTTGCCAAATTTATAATTAATTTTCGGAAGATATCGTTTTTCCAAATTTCTTTATTAAAATTGCAGATAAATAGAGGAGGAATTTTAGCCCTAATTTTTGGATGAAAAAGAAGTCTAGAAAAAAATTATGCCCCCCAAAAAAAAAAAAAAAAACATTTTTCTGATGAATTGCCATCTAACCAAATTTAACTATAGGTATTTGTGTTTTTTGGACAAAATTATGAAATAAATATTGCCAATGATAATTTTTATGTATTCTATTAATCAAGAAGTAATACCACAGGGTCCACGATATTGGCGAGCCTATGGGGGTAAGACATATAATGTGAACATCACTAAATACAATGTCAAAGGTCTTTGATTGTGATCATCATACGAAGTTGAAACTATAATCAAATTGAGACTTTTTTAATACTCTTATTTTTCTAGTAGACATTGAAAGTTGAATATAAATCAAATGGAACCAACAAACATTTAACATTAAATAAACAGTAAATAACTTTAATTGCAAACCTCAGAATCCCTGGAAAAAAAAGAAAATGTCGTACAAAAAGTCATTTTTAAATGGCTATAGAAGTAAAAAATTAACAGCTTTTGTAGACTGAAACATTTCAAACATAACTTTTTCATCCATATACAACAGAAAATCGAACAAACAGATGCCCCTAAAATTGGATCACACGTGTACACACCCTAAATAAAAAAATTGTAAGAAATGCATCTTTTTTGTGAACTTTAACCTTTAATATGACCTTAAAACTATACTTTATTAATTAAAGTTATTATTAAGCCATTGTTTTTATGATCACAACATTCGCTAGTTTTTTCGTATTACTTTGAAAATTGGTTAGAAAACAATAAATGGAATTACTCATTTTAAATGCGAAATTTCTAAGAAAAATAAATATATCCTAGGAGAATTCTAGAGATCACAAGATCCAAAGTCCTAGTATATACCCTAAAGAAATCATTATTTTTATATAAATCTAATTTAATTTTGTATATTCTCTAATAATGACAACAATAATGATTCGCTGAACATGCATTAAATACAAAAAAATAATAATTAACTTTACAAATACTCAATTTAAGCCAAAGATTATAAAAAAGATATATTTTCATAAATTAATTCCAACCTCCAACGTTACTGCGAGTAATCGATATTTGAAGCATCAGAAATTATAACATTTTTTGTAGCTGGAGTCGGTAGAAATATTCCGTCTCCTGAATTGGTCTCCACATCCCTAGTACACTCAAGGGAGTGAGTATATAAAGTTATGGAAAATAATAAGTGGATGGATGATATGACGATTATTTTATGGGTTGCAATTTTTTTTTACTATGTTTCTATCTTCTCATGTGTAATACATGATTGAGGGTCATAAAATTAAAGTGGACATAAAATCTAACCTTGGGCACCTAAGTGACTATCTCCATTGCCCAGTCATGAGCCACATAGACAGCTTATAAGGATCGCAAGTTGTACATCTACGGTTTAGAATATATTTGTTGAAGCCCTTCTATATTACAGTACACCTTTACTTTTTATAGGCTTAAACCAAATATAAGAACTTATTTAGAAACGCCATGAAGCTTTTTAATCTAGAGTTCAACTAAAGTTTAATCATCACTATATTATTATTTGATAAAATGTGAAAGAATTACATGAGTTAAAAATTATATTTTGGTCGATATCCTTCATTGGCGAATCATAATACCATTGTTTCAAACAAACTACAGAAGAGAATATAAACAGTATTTTGACAGTATTGTAGAACGTAGGAACAACAATGTATTGAGAGGTCTAAACATTTTTTACTATGAGGGAAAATAGTATATCTTTATGTATAAAGTGAAAGATTTTTTAAAATTAACTTATTTCAAGCAATACTCAACTTATTTATTTATCCGATTTATCAACAATTTAATGAAATGCAGCCTCTCAACGCAAAAGGAAATTAGAACGATTCATCTCCAAATTAGATTAGATTTGTATTCTTTGAAGAATTAGCATCAATTTTTATATTAAAACCTAACACAAATGATTCTTTATGAAGTAAATTACATATGTGAGCAGTCAACAGAAAAGTTTGTATTTTTTAGCTGTCCGGTTTTTCGGAATTAATAAGAAAATGTAACATTTAAAAAAAATCCCTTATTATATGAAATTTAGGACAACTTTTCTTTTTAAAAAGGCTGAAAGAAGGATTGTTTTTTTCTAAAAAATGGTGAGTTTAAAAATAAAATAATATTTAAGAAATCGAATATTATTTTTGACTGAAGAAACCATTTCCGTGTTGTGATACTTGAATGGATGGTTTTTCAATGAAATTATTTTGTGTACTACTTACCTATTTTGACTTACTATTTCGGGGATCCATCCCCCCCTTTATGAGCGGTAAGGAGTTAACTATGGGATTATACAGTTTGTTTCAAAATTATGAGTATGTGTCATGTACGTTTCTTTAGAATAAAGAGCTCCATTAAAATCTGTGAATGATTATAAAGTCAAAATTAGGGAGAGCAACACAAAACTCAAAAAACTTTGGAGAGGCTTAGTGATACAAATAGAGGCAAATCATGTATTTTTAAATTCGAAGATAGACTCAAGTTTTTTTTTTAAATTCGAATATCGAGTTAAGATTTGAGTCTAGTCGAAAAATCATCGACACCAGTCGAGTCCGACCGAGTCGATAATTTTTTGAGTCTATACAACATTAAGCCATTTAAAAATTATATAGTGGACATTAAGATGAAATCGGTGCTTGCATTCGCCGTCGATTGTGTTCTGTATCATGGTGTTTCTTTTTTTGTCAGCAGAAATGTTGTTATTTAAACAAACTTTAGTCAAGTATAAGACAGCTACTCTATTTATAAGAAGGATTAAATTTACAGAGGAGGGATGGCCTTGCTCCACTACATGATTTTCTCCAGCAAAGCATGGATATTTAAAATTGGAGGTCTCAAATGTGAATGATATCCCAATCTGTACCGTTGAAAAGATTCGTAAGGATCTTCTGAAGACTGATTACCTCAGACAGGCCATCGAAGCAGATGAGTGTGCACTTCTGTGGCTTCATCGGAAAGGAAATCAGGCCCAATCATTCTGGATGTTAATCTGATTGATTATTTGGTCTAGGTCTACGATGAATATAAAACAAATTGAACATATCCTGACATCAAGGACTCTGATGACCAACATACCAAGGAATTACCTCGTCAACACTTGCTCCTCCGTCATGGACAGATCCAGACGGAGATTGATGCCGTATGCAGATAGGCCAAATGACCTCTTTTTTAACATTCATATGTACAACTCAAGCCAATCTTCAAGGAAATATATCAAAAATATGGCCTCAGCGACAATTTAAAGATTTTTGAAGAATATACAGATATGATTTTAGCACCCTGTACTAATAGCTATAATTAATTCATATCAAGGATTAGTTAAATTTCGTTTAAAGGTTTTTTTTAGGCGTCTTTCTATGCGTTATTATGTATTACCCTTGTATTTTTTAATATTGTCTAATGGACAAAATTCTTATTAAATAATTTTTTCTAAAACCTTAAGGATATTAACGTATCAATCAGACGTCAATTTCTTTTTTTATAACCCCATATAATTCTTTTTTCTTCAAAAAAATAAAACAAAATGTCTCTTACGTAAATGAACACACTCCTCAAGACAAGGAATTAAGTTTTGTTGATGGATTTCAAAACAAGATTATAAAAATATCTATAATGTTATTAAACAAAAAAACAACTGCACCTCACGCCTATGAGTGAATCATGTAGTTATATACACATAGAAGAAAACAATCCTCATCATTACCCTCCCCCCCAATATAAGTCATATAGCCTTATTTTTTTATAAGCTTAATAGAGTTTAACTTTAAGAAGTTAGGCGGCCTTGGTTTATTAAGCTTAAAAGATTATTGAATAACGATGCTTTTTACGTGGATCAAGCGATTCTTAATAAGAATTCCATATTTAAAAAAACCCCTGAAACAAATGTTAGTTGAAATAATGGACACTGCACTGGAAGGTGAGAGAGGCAATGGACCATGCAGACTTACATATACAGGCTAAAAATAAAAGAATCACGACATTTTGGAAAAAATTACGATCCCACAATCTAAGATAACACAGGTCAACAATTATAATTTCGAATATATCATAAATAATTTTTGATGCTATTTCCAAATCTGTCTTTATATTTCTTCTAGCACGTACAGTTTTTAAGATGAACCTGATTTTATTTTTTATAAGTTTGCTTATTTATGTCAGGGTAAATCAATATATATATTTGATAAAGCTTCCTTATACTGAAATGATATTTTTTTAAATACAGTCTCAAAATTGAAACACATATATCCCTGTTATTCTTCTAAAATATAGTATAATAAATAAAAAAGTAAAAAAAATGTTGTTACGTTTTCTGTAGAGTGAACTTAATAGGGATTTTCCCCCAGAACAAGCACCTGATTTAATATCCAAACATAGAGCCAGCACGTATACCATTAAAACATGATGATTTATTGCCCATTTGAATCTCCCTGCTAGATTCTATCGTTGAAGGCATGGGAAGTCCTGAAAGTACAATTTGTGTTTCCGGACCACTGTTAGATACAAAACAAAGGTTCAACTTTAGAGCTTTAAATCCTCAGCCAGGGACCGTTAAATGACCTTATTATAAAGATATGCATGTCTAAAGAAAAATAACTCCTTGCTTCAAGACTAAAGGAGAACAATTTCCGTAATCACAATGTTCGAATTAACTACTACCGAAATTTTGATTTAACTGCAATCTTTTTAGTTGAAGATCTTCTCTGTTACTACCAAGCCATCAATAATATGTTCACAGCTATTTTCATACTTATGAGACATCTAACTGAATTGCTACCAAGTGTTTTGGAATGAAAGCATGATGACGAACCTTTCTTGGATACTGTATTGTAACAATCCATGCAAAATATAAAAAGGAAAGACACATTCACAACGCTTCTTATTCATAATTTTTATGTATATATATATATATTGTTACTTTATGTTCCCGAAATTAGACTAGTTGCATAAAGTTTGATATATGTCATATAACAATCTCAAAAAAATGTATAAACTTTTAAACACTGTATTTTGAAAAACTAAGTAAAAAATATAATCAGATTTGAAACCAGTGCAGAAAAATGCAGTGAAATTTGTAATGAGAAAAACAAAAGTTTAATTTTGTAGATCTGTGTAATTAATTATATAGAAAGAAACATAAGTTATCAATTTTAACAATCCTAGATATTCAAAATTAGAAAATTTAGAATAAATGAGAAAAAGCTTTATTTTATTTTTTTATTCCATATTTAAAATATGCAGACATATATTGTGTACAGCTTTTAAATTTAGTATAAATTGTCACTTGCGTATGCAGATTGTACAAATTATATTTTTTTCCCCTCATAACATAGCTTGTAATTTAATTAGAACATCATTCATTTTAATTGCTTACTATTAATTGATGTAATCATTTCTTTTTTAATCTATTAAAATTAACTATTTTCGTATCGTTGATGAGTTAACATAAAAACTATCTTGAATAAAATTCAAGAAAAGGAAAAATTAACGATTAATTTTTTTGCAATATATATACAAAGGGATCGATTTTTGAGAGCGGAGGAGCAAAACTTATAGTATTAATGCATTAAGACCTATACTAACATCAGCTTCCTCTTAATTGAGTTTTGGGGAGGACATGAATTATTGCTTTTAACCCATTACAGGCAATAATTATTAGTGACGTAAATATATTTTTGCTTGTCCATTTTTTTAGAATTGGTGATCTGAACTATGATTTTTTTTTAGCTGTTGTCATTTATCTAACAACTGATGTGTGAACTTTGTTCCTTATTACTTTCAATTATATTCCAAATCTGATTGAACATTCGTATCTGCTCATAAAAGACGGGAATTAATCCAAAGGATTTGTTACAGAGTTATAACTGTAAGTACTTGCTGGACTCAGAGCTGAATTGAAGATCCACATCGGAGTAATTTTTGAGAATGTCATTTTTTAATTTCCTTCTCACTCTTTTTCATTGCCATAGCTGATTGTAGCTGATCTAATGAAACTTCATCACGGTTTAGTTGCTCCTCAAATTTCAGGAGTACCATGTGGGTTTTTAGTTTCTATTCTTAACTTGCCCAAAATACACACACTTTTTAAATATAATAATTATTTGGGACAGTTGGGGGGAATTTAGAGATATGGTATATCTACTTATCTCTCAAATATGAGAAATATATTTTCATAAATTCTAAAAAGACAACTGGGACTACAATAGAATCCTGTTAATTAACATGTCTATGATCAGTATTTTAGCATTTATATTTTTGAAGAAATATATGATTGTGATACATATTTGATGTTTAATTATTGGATTTAAACTTGAAAAATTATAAAAACATATTAAAATAGATTAATTTTGTGTTTACAGATATAATAATTACTTTTTTTTCAAAATACAATACTCTGAACATTGATTATTTTCTATGAATCGTGTCATGGCACATCAATTTCAAATAACTGGACTATAAAATATGTATTCTAGAGAAGTTAGGCTAGAGTGCAATTTTCTAATTGATTTATTATGTTACTGCTAAACATTTCCTTCAAAACAACATGGTGAATACAAATTAAGATCAATATTTTAATCTTGGCTCCAAAGGGATTGCTCTCAGATTTTGTATCACCAAGGTTATGATTTTAAGACCAAGGAAGGTGAAATAAATAAGGTTATGACCTTTTTAGACAACGTAAATTAATATTTATGGTTTCTTTGTTTTTAATAGACGTGGGTTGATATATTGTATCGACATCGGAAAACCTATATCGGTAATAATCTCCAATATTTTCATCGTATCTATATCGTAGAAACTTCTTAGAGATTTAGATATTTGCTGCGATAGCTCATATAATGTAATCAGAAAAAAAGAGTTCCAAAGGAAAGTAAATAGTTTTTCAATTTATGTAGCTAGGAAATGCTTTATATGTACACTCAGTACTCACACTGAAAAGAACGAAGGAATGCATCAGTTACGACTTATTTACTTTCTAGAAAGATTGCAACACCAAATTAGCCTCCCTGATAATATTATATGAGATATAAAGTGTTTTCATGGACAAGTTAAAAGTTTTAAATAAGTTTGTCCTCCATAAAAAATCATTTTTTTTAAAAGGTCAGTTCACCAACGAGAACTTGAGAAGTTTCAACAAACACACTTGTATTTTTTAAAATATTCATTTGATTGATCAGATGTAGTTGTACTGATTAAGAATAGTAAATATTATAGGATCACAATTCCTCCACCTGACCTAGGAATTGTCTTGGAAGTTTATATACAGGGTGTCCCCGTTCATCACGGTTTTTGGGAAATCCGAGTTGTACTCGGACTTTTTAGTAATGAACCCCCTTAAATTTGAGAAATTGTTTTTTCTTAAGGTGCAAATTTTAATATTTTCCTTTGTTTAAAAAAAAAAGTAAGGTTAGAACAATAAAAACATTTTATTCATCTTAAATTATTGAAAATAATTTATGTCAGACAAGATAATTTTAAAATAATTATAAAATATAATCTGAATCTCGTAGTTACTTGATTTTTAACCCCTCATTTCAATACTGTAAAATTCAAGTAATTTGAAATTAGCCAATATTTATTAAGCAACTTTTTTAATTGCAAGTTTTTATAATGAGTAGTTTAAAGTCTACAAATCAAATCAAATACTTACAGGAGACTTCCCTTTCCCCCTATAAAAAATTAGACACTTATATTATATGAACAAACTCAACAACTAAAAAATTCTTGTTTACCTGAATATATAAGTAGTTTTTTAAAAATTTATTATTAATATAAAGAAACTAGATATGAGGGGAATATATTGCACTTTACGGAAGTCAAAATTATTTAAAACACCGCATTATGTGAAATCGTGGTGTTTGAAACTACGTTATCGGAGTAGCTGCTGTTTTAGGAGGAGATTTTGAAAAGACCCTTCAAAGTCCGAGAGATGGACTACTGGTATGTATGTTTAATTAGTACCATCTCTTAGAAGAACATACACCAAGACGGGTCTATTTTTTTCTGTTTGTCATTTGTTTGAATAGAGGAAGTGGAGGGATTTTCAAAAAATGGACGAAAAAGAATTTTGTGTGTCGATTAAACATTACTTTATGAAAAGCAAAACAAGCTCGCAGTTTTAAAAAATTTGCCCACCTTAAAATGATTTTTTAATTTCTTTTTTATCTTGGATGCTTCTAAATTTAAAAAAAAAAACAACAACAACTATTATGTATTGGTAAATTAATTAATCTACCGTCTGTTATAGGTTAAGACGTGTTGCTTCAACATTGAGAACTTACATTAGTTAAGGTAAAAATATTATAGTTAAATTTAAACACATTTATATTTAAATTTATTATGTCTTTTTTAAAACAGAGTTGGTAATGCTTTTTTCAGAGAGATTTTTAATAGCACAACGATCAATAAAAAAAAATAATGAAAAAAAAAAACACACGCATCAACCAAATTTTCCATTTTTAATCGCTAAATTTTGTTTTTACCTACAAAAATACTATCAATATACACAAAATAAAATAAAGCAGAAAAAATGAGTAACAATTAACTTTTTTATAATACTTTATCTCTATAAGTGTTGACCTGTTTAAAAGAGCTAATTCTCCGAAAGTTTAAAGACTTTGAAGTGTTTCGAATACGTTCAATACTTATTTTAGAAATTGTAAGTCTCAAAATAAGATTTTTGTAATATTAATAAGATTCTCATTAAGGGGGAAACACTTAAAAACCATGGACAGACGGCAATCATCTTGAAGAAGAAAGAGAGCAAGACAATCAGTGTTTGTAAAACAGAAGCAATAAATTATTATTATTAGAAAAAAATATAAGCAAATATTGACTTTGTGTGCATTTATTCTTTTGGAGACTTTTATGCACGCCTTTAGGAAAGTTGTACACTATGTAATATAGAAAAACATCATCTTTATCTCGTACTAACGAACAAACGAATAAAACATGTATCTTTTGTTGACTGTATTAATTACTCTCATAAAATAAAATATATCAATCAAAGCCTCCTATTTTAGGAGTTGAGAATATCATAGTATGTAGTTCTACATCTTGATTTTGTTCCTAATTGCTATATGTATACACATATTTAGGAGAAATTAGAATCTTAAAAATGAAGATGAATAATTTCTAACACTTGTGATGATGACAATGCAATAAGGAATGGTTATCAAACCGGTTTCTATGTGATATTACTATTACTTACAGACACCACCCTTCCGTGAGATGTTCGAGTTTCAAGAGAGAGAGAAAACAACAACTGGGGTACTTTATATCGTTTTAAAAGTTGTGCATGTCTGTCAAACATCTCTTAAATTAGTATTCCCCCCCCCATATCTTTTATAACCTATTTTTAACCAGTTATGTAAGCTATGAACGCATAAAATACCACATATCATATACGCTTTGGGGGAACTATTCGGGGCACACGTACAGAAGAACCATAGAAAACATAAAATCACAACACTTCAACGTGGCCGTAGTCCAGGAATTGGATTTTTAGAAATGAATTAAAGTGAAGCTGTGGCCACCAATCCAATCATGACTATCTGCTTCAACGAAGTCAAAACAACCGAACCACATAACCTAACCAACAATCCATTTCCACTGTAGTTAACAATGATGCTAATATCGAATCCGGAAGAACCTCGTTGAAATTAAACCTATGTAGAGCAATATATAAAGAATAAAGAAGGTATTACAATAGCCGTTGGAATTGTCCTGAACCCAGCAAATACATTTTAATCCGACAGAGTGGAAAAATCGAATACCACTCATACGTACGCTATAGCCGAAATACTGACGTTCACTATTTCAACGACGATGGAGCATGTTTATTCAAATGGAATCGGAGAAGAGTGCATAAAGTACTGAGAAGAAATAATGATAGTAAATTATTATTTCCAAGATCAGTACAATTCTTAAAAATCTGATCGAGAAAGTAAGAAAAAATGTTTGTCAAAAAATATTATTAACAACATTTTGTTTAAGTATCAAAACTTATTGAGATGCAACCATTATACACCAAATTAAGTCAAATTGCCATCAGGGAAATTTGGCCTGAAGAAAATTGCAAAACGAAAAATTTCCTGTCATTTACTAACAAAATCAGAATACCTCAGTCCAAAACTTATTTTTTGAAATTGCAAGTTAAAAACTATTGCCACCACTTCACAAAGCATTTGAATACTATAAAATGATCGCTGAACAATTGGTTTCAAAAAATCAAAAGTATATTCACAACGCAGCTAATAAAGATAAACAATTATTTGTGTAGTTCCGTATTTATAAAATTGGATAGTCACAGTAAAACTTGGGAGTCTGGCCATCAAAAAGTTACCATATGTACAATTTACGGGAAGCTAGAATTTATTTATCAGTATTTCGAGGGGCCTTCATACTTTGTGAAGTGTTGACGGTGGTTTTTAACCTGTTTGGTGGCCTTTCAGTAGTCTTAATTAACTTATGGGCCCTCAGTTTATTGTAGAGCATTTCAAATGGGCCTATATGTCTGTGAAGGAGCAGCATTTCCTTTTAACCAGCTTGATGTCTTTTCCGTATCCTTAATCAGCCCATGGGCTAGCGTATATTTTAAAGTGTTGTGAGTGAGTTTTAATACTTTGTGAAATGTTGGCGGGGGGTTTAACCTGAATAGTGTCCCTACCGTATTCTTATATTATTCATGAGGTAGGAGTTGTTTGTCAAGTATTTGCTTTGTGAATAGGTGGCCGTAGTTTTTAGTCTGCTTGGTGGGCCTGCTCTTAACAAAACAGGTTTTCAGCAGAGATATTCTGATTTTCTTTGTAAATGACGGAAAATTTTCCTAATGACAATTCTCCCCGGGCAATTTTCCACTTATAATTTTCTTTATGGCAATTTTGCTAGAACCGATTAAATGCTATATTTAATTGAAAGTATTTTAGTTAGACGTATACATAAAATGTATGCATTGGAAATTATATAAACGACATTACATTTCAAATGAACTATTCCTAAATTAATACTTATATTTCAACAACAAGAGTATATTTTTACATTTCTCGTTTTGTATATATATATATACTGGAGTCATATCATCTGCGATATTTATGCCTTTGAATAACATGTATGATCTTCAGTATATTATATATAAAAAACTGATCAGGCTGTTTCACAATAATTCTTTATCCCTAATAAAACACATGCGCTAATTTGGTTCATTCATCAATTACTTGTTCCTTTGAAACTATATATATTATATTTCCTTGTCTTAAATATAAATTCAACTGATAACAATTATTTTGACGATGAGTTCATATGAGTCTTTTCTTGACTTATTTGGAAATGTTGTGGAAAGAAATCTAATGATTGCTACATTGGTGTATTTAAAAGTTGACGGTGTTATAGTTTCTAAAGAAAATATAATTCAAACTTTTTTTTGAAGTGATGGACAACTTATCAATAGAGAATAAAGTCTCCATTTTACGAATGTACCCTATTCTTGGAGATAAAGTCCCAGCTAGTGCTCTAGACAGTACTAATGAACAAGTAGGATATATTTACTCTCTTAATGTTTGGACCTTTTTGCATCTTTTTTTTTTTTACAGAGCTATTTAGGTGTAAAAAATGTTAGTCAAGAAACGCTTGATTATCTCAATGACTTGAATCAAAAATATTTGAATAAGTTTAAATTTCCATTCGTCATATGCGTAAAAAAAAAGTCATTTGATGAGGTTTTGATAGAAATTGCAGAGAGATGCACCAAATTATATGAAGAAGAAGTGTCACTTGGGGTCGAAGAAGTGAAGAAAATTTGCGAAATTAGAATTTTGGACACGTTCGAAAAAAAAGAGGATATAATTCGACAACTTTAAATGGGGTATTCTCCAAATCCTATAGATTAAAAATAAACATAAACTTTCAACTAAATAAATGAAGTTATATCTTGACTCAATTTAACTGGGATCATTTGTAAGTCTTTTTACTTATAAACTAGTGATGTTTAAAAAATTAATGATAATTCAACTTTCTGAATAGATTGTGTAATAATTCCACCATTTTATGTTCCATCTTTTAAATATTATCTTTTTATTTCGTGAAACAAAAATTTTAATTGAATAAAATCTTATTCTATATCCATTTTTTCTTATTTTAAAGTGTTGACGATTAGGTATAAAAACATTTTCTTCAGTTTCTAATTGAATTAATGAAATTAGATTTCACCAATTTACCCAATTTACAATATTATATAGAAGGTGCAGAAACAGAACTATTTTATTTTATTTTGTGTGTTAATCAAGTTGTAGAGATATAAATGATTGTGGCAGCAGTTTGATTATGGATCAGAAATTGGATAACTTTTTTTAGCATTACCCCAAAAAGCTTATAGTACAATTAATTCACCCCAAACTAGTCAAGAGGCGTCCGAAAGATTATATTTTGAGGTGGACAAGGGCTTATATTTTGTAACTTGATTTTTTTTTTAAATTTTACTTCTTTTGCTCCCGGGATCCAGGACGTGTCATCATTATTGGGAATTTTCAAGATAAGGGTGGTATATCTAAAAGCTCTGATTAAATTCAATGGTCTATTTTCCAGACCCTTGATTTTGAAGGAAAAATAATCTTTACAGTATTTTGACAGTCCTGCAGCCACAAAGGCATGTAGCATATTGTTAAAAAAAGTTCCAAAATATTTACAGTGCTTAAAAAATTTGATACAATTAGTATAGATCTGAAAATGACCGGTAAATTTCCTACCAGACGAAATATACATGAGGGAGGAAAGAATTATTTTTCTCCCATTTTCTCAAAGTCCTAACAGACTTAAATAATAATCGCAAATAGATTGAGCATCGTGTGTTGGTTTAATAAAATTCATTTTAGGATGCCAGGGTCTCAGAACAATTAAATCTTAATTGGCTCTTTTTAAAGCAATGTCAAAAAGACTATCGGAAAAGGGAGTTTGCACCTTAAGGTCGTGAAAGGTTAAAATATTTTTTCAAGGGCCTCTTCTTCTAATTTTTTTTAGGAGTACTTGGATTCCTTAAGAAGACAGGTTTATTAACCTTGTATCGGATTATATCCACATTAGAATCCCCATTGAATAAAGGAACAGGTGGCCACCAAATAATGAGAACGAGTTGAGCTGCAGCCCATACCAGGGAATGAGTATCAATTTTTCGTTGGTGAGGTGAGTACCAATAATGAGTCTATGGTAGAACTCGCTGGATGAAACCTGTCTCTTCCATTCAACGTCCGGTTACCTGAATATATCAATAAAAACCTAGATATATGTTCGAGAATTATATTCACTAGATGTGCAATTCCACCTCCAATGAGTAATTTAGGGCTTTTTATGGGGATCAAATAGCATTGGTGAATCTTGTTACTCATTCATCATGGCAAATTGAGGCAAAGCAGTGGTTCTGTATATAATTAGGGGAACTACTTGTGTGTTATTTAGATAAATTCTTCAATGAAGATTTAAATTTCTCTACCTAGAGAGATTTCAGTAAATAGCATAAGTCTTTTTTTTTAATCACTCTAATCCATAACTTTATTATTCATCTCCTTCTCGGCTATTTATACTATTCTAAATGAATTAATAGTATCTGCTGTAAAGGTTTGAGTAAATGAAGAGCTCGAATTATATAATTTTTCAAATTTGCTTTGATATATTCGTTTTCCCCCTTTCCTTTCCTGAACAAATTCTGAAGCTAAAGTTTAAATAGCTCGAGATAAAACATGTATTGCTTGCTTTGTGTTGAATTTTGACTAATAAAATTGTTTTTTTTTTGTTAAATTTATACTTTGCCAAGAATTAATCTTGGTCAAATAAATAAAGGCCGTTTCAAATAACAATAGAAGCTGATCTCTGTTAGTTTATTACTGGATGCTGGTCCAGACCTATATATTACTCTGTCTACAGTTTTGTTCAGGTTTTAGGGCATCAACGTCAGGTTAATTGAAGAATAGTCTTTGTTTCTTTGTCAGAATACTTTTTCTTCTAGAGATTGTTTTTTTTCTCTTTAAATAACTTTTTATGGGGAGGTTTTTGAAGGATAGTTATATTTAGAAAAAGATGCAAAATTTAAAACACAACATATATTATTGGTTTATTGCGGATAATTAGTGAATTATATAATTATTTATGGGTTATTTCAAAAAGTTATATAAAGTATTGGTTTTTCAGGTTTCAAATACTCAATTTCCCAAAAGTAGAATCCTTGCATGACACCAAATTTGATGGCAAAAGTTTAAACTCTCTAGTACTATTATTCGTACATAAAGTATCGTTAAAATAATTTTGCAGTATCTATAATGAATTGTTAGTAGAATCAACGCCAGAAATGAGTGTTCCAAAGTTACATCATGGAAGTAGTTTTCCACAAATTATTTTGTCTGTATCACAAATAACTTATTGAAATACACCAGGATCCAGTGTACTTTCCTTTCAGTTTTCATAAACTAACTCTGCGTATTATAAACTCAAAGGAATAGGATATTTACATTAATTTATATCTATCAAGAGCCCACGTTTAGAATTCGTGTTATTTTGTACTTTACCATGAGTACCTATTTTCATAAAATTATCAATTCAATAGATATAATAATTAATCTTTAAATATTAAATAACACTCGGCAACACAAAAGTACAGAAGACTAATTTTCATAATGTATTTTTCTTTCAAATTTTGCGTTTCCCTTCTGACAGTGGAGTAAATAAATAAGCTAGTCGTAGATTTGGAAACTATCAAAAGTTGCGTGATAATAAATTATAAAAGTTGCGAAAGACAAGGCATTAATGTTATCAGTTATCATTATGTTTAATTATTATCATATCTTTTTGATTATATCATTTTAGACATGAAAAATTGTCAAACATTCCTTCATAGATTTAAAGACAGGTGAAGAAGGAGTCAATGTCGGTGTTTACATTCCTTTTTCTTTAGCAGTTGCTGAATAAAGCTGACTTTAGCCAGTCTTGCGATGTGATTTGAAGCCAAATCGCCTAGTTTCAACCAAAACTCTATAAAAAATCGGCTAAATATATGAAATGGTTTATACCTGGCAGGGTTTAAGTTTTGTAGGGCTTCCTAACATATCCTTTTTCAAAATTTTAGCAGAACAGATGAGGCTCCTTCGAGAAAAAATGTATTATCACTTAACAATATAAGAAAATCCGTCAGGCTTTTTACAAAATAAATAATTACCCCTACACCTCTGTCATTGAAAATGCAAAGGTATTATCCATAAGATTAAAAAAAATCGAGTTAAATTTTAAAAAGATATTAACTCAAGCTGTTATATTGAAATTTTTAAATGTTAGAATTTTACTCGCCCAAAATTGAACCTATAATTTTTATTTTTGTTCCTAACATTAAAAAAATTAGCCCAAACATCAGATGAACTTTCCAGCTATCAGCTAAATCATATTTATTTCACCTATTCAAGTCTAAAATGAGCTAGATCTAGCTGTAAATCAACTATACGGATAACACTGGCTTTAACTCATACACTCTACGATCACAATTTGTCATGCTACATCTTCTGGTGGACACAGATTTTTGCATTCTGACTGCACTTAAGGCAAGTTGCAGTAACAGGCAAACATTAGTTTTTGCTTTTAAATGCGGGTGCCAATTTAAATATAAATTGGCTCTCTTATAATCACTGCATATATTGTTTTATATCTAGTAATAATATCCTTAAGATTTTAGTAATGTTTAAAGATAAATATAATATAATTATACCGAATAAATAATGTTTAAATAAATATGAGGATTTTTTCCATAATTATATATTTTTAATGATTATTACTTTTCATGGCATAATCATCAGTACGAGTGCCTTGAAAAAATTTTCTGAATCATTTCAGTGTTTTCATGAAATATTTTAGTTATTTTTTGAAATATCTAAGTGATACAGTTATCGATAAAAAATCTAATATACTTAAAACTTAACCTAAACTATGGTTATGAAGCTGTATATGGTTCATCATTGATTCTATGTTTTTCGGTCAATATATGCTTTAGAAAATATTAACAAAAAATAGTTTATACAAAGTTGCTTTTTACTGATAAATTTTGTCAAATGTTTGAGCTATTTAAAGATTCAAGAATATTATTTATGCTAATGAACAAATTGTACTCAGATCTGGATTTGACTGAATTATTATAATTTATATATTATAATTATATTATTGGAGAGTTTGAAAGACAACATGATAATTATGTCAAAACAACTCCGCAACTTTTGACATAGAAACTCAACATCATTTATTTTAAAGGTTGAAGTGATAATGGTATCCGAGTTTTTTTGTCACAAAGTTTAAAACAAATAAAAGGAATTTTTGGCACCAAACTAATACAATGGTGGATGGATTTTAGCTGTAATATCAATTATAATGTGGGTAAAATGTATGTTGTTGTAATCAATGATAAATAATTGTAGAAATAATATTATTTATCGGTATAGCTGAAATAAATTTCATTTAATTCCAAATAATATCTATATATATGTAATAATTTAATCAACTGATAAACATATATATTATATATATAAATAATACATTAAATATATTAAACTCAATAAAGTAAAAGTGATATTATTCATTAAAAGGGTAGAGTTAGGTGAAATGGAGCGTGGGATAAAATGGGTATATTTTAGTTTTGTCTCTTCAATTTTAAACATTTAAAACAACCTTATAAACGCTTAAATATAGACGATACTAGGGGTATGAAACTTTTTAAATTTATATAGGGTAAGTTACGCATTGTCGGACACATTGTAAAGGTGTTTGTTTACATATTTGAGATTTTTTAGGCTAAAAACATCGACAAATATGTTGGTAAAAAGTGTGTATCTGAAGAGGTTATGTATGATTTAAAAATTTTGACAGAAAACACCCTAAATTAGGAAAAGTTTTAAATTATAATTTTTAATTTCAGAAACCATGAACAGCTGGAAAAGCTATTTTGAATGTTAATCTCTTGGTTGGATAAAAATACAACGTACCTACTCTTGTACGGAGGGCAATCCCTGATTATTTGGCAAACATTGAGATGAAGGATCTCATATTATTTTATGAGAACGAAGAAAGGGAAAACAGACACACGGTACATAAAATATAAGGAGAAAAACCTCAATCCCTCACTAACATCACACCCTCAATCATATTAATAGAAGATAACATATTACTTAATCTCGGGAATCTCAGTTTTGCAAAATAATGTCGTTTATTCCCTGGACACATCCAATGTCTGATACTCGGGTAGAACTATTTATCGAGATTCTAATTCTACCAAAGTATTGTATGGAGTATCTTAATTTATTCTATGTTTTTTGGGACTATATATGGTTTAAAAAATATTAGGGGAAAAGTTAGTTCATTGAAATTTTTACAACTCAAAGACAAAAATTAGATATAATTTTTTATATAAGCTCATTCAATAGATTAAATCCTAAAATTTCATGAGTTATTACAGCAAAAAATCACTTTTTTTAACTCAATGTAAGAGTCTGGGGTTTTAAAGTTGTTCTTTTTTGGAGGCTTTTAACTTTGCATAAATAGAAGAAACTCCATCGATGGGAATAAATAAATATTTCTTGATGAATCACAGCCTTGGGAGGAAGATTTATCTATCTTTTATGGTGAGTAGGCTCTCCCTTGTATCTACTTTACTATCAAACAGACTAAATAGATCACATAGGTGGATATCTTTTCATGGATTCATCTCACTTGCACTTAGGCTCATCTCATTGTGTAATAAGTAACTCATACTTCATTTATATTAACATTACGATATTATTGCTGATTATTTCATTCTTTATAGACATCTGCTCAGATTCCATCTTCCTTCTCTTATCACCAAATAATCATATCAGGGCAAACTACTTAAGACTATTTCTATCCCAAATGTTCGGTGAAATTGTGATACTGGACTATCTCTTAATCAATGATCACCCTTTTGGAGCTCTTTATCACTCGATCATACTAAATCAAGAGCTTTCTCATGTCAGGTTTGATTGATTAATTGTTTATTAGAATAAACATCAGCTCTGAAGGAAACAGCGTGTATTCTTTAGTTTTTGTTGTGGAGAGTGAGTTTTTATTCCTTAAATTAAGTACTAATTCATATTTTATGTCATTTGGCATTTTTAACGCCTACAAAATTTCACATTGTTGTTTGTTATATCATAAATGACTGTTCTTATTCAAATATACATTCATATACACAGATAACCTTTGTTTTATTAATATAAATTAAATTAAAAAATATATAAGGAAAAGTGATATGTTTCCAATTGACCATACAATGAGTGTGCCGCTGATTTTTTTTGCTTTATGGCTTAACAAATAACTCCGGGAGCAAAGACGGGTACTCCCACTAGTTAGGGATTGCTCATTATCGATGAGAAAAATATTTATCAATGTCCGTACTATTGAACATATGCATACTTATGTGAGAGTAAAATAAACAAATCTTATCATTCAATCACCTCCATCTCTCCCTCCCTGAGAATGACCTCACTTTAACCCCTTCAAATCCCTATGAACTGAAGGAAGTAAATATTTGGAGAGGGATGGGAAATTATGTTTCCATGAGTGGAGGTAATGAGAAAAAGTCTACGAATGTTCATAAATGGGGGTGGTGGGATAAATATTTATCTCGTACAACAAAATTTGTGAAAAGCTTACAAAGAGTTTTAATTCCATGCATTCTAGTCAAATTATTTAGTGTTGTGTCGGCTCAAGCAATAGGGTATGATCAAGCTAAAAAATATATATTATTTGTAAGGTGGTGTGACAGTTTGTGGCTTCGGTACGTAGTATAAATTGTAGATTATTCTTACAGGCTTCTATGTGTACAATATACACCAACATTGTATGATTAAACATATTATCCTTTAGGGAGTTGAATTATTTTGCCAAAAGACGGTACCACTCTACGTCTCATATTTTACCAACTTATATAAGTTTACATTGATTATGCCTCATTGTCTACTCGACTTGAGTTGATAATCTTTAAAATTGAGGAATCCATTTTCGAAATGGAAAAAACCAAAGTCGACTTAATACTATATTAAGACGGCTTACGCGTCATTATTTTTATTGTATCATGCAACCTTTCCTTAAAGAAGAAAAAAAACAAAAAAAGCAAGAAATCATCTGGTAGTTATAAAAATATGTCAATCATACCAACCCCTATTTATCTCTTAAATACTCCCAGACTATTACTTTCATAATTTATTTCTTCACAATTTTTAAAATGATTCGTATATATTTGATATTGTAAAATATTGTAACAAAGAATTTTATTTATTAATGTATTATAAAATTGCTTAGCAATAGTCTTAGAAATTTGATTTCTGAAATTTCATCATATAAATAATAAAATGAACAATATATATATTATAAAACTGACGAGGGATAAACAATATTCTGTCCTTCTGGAAACGAAGCATTAGTATAAAATAACTCATAACTTTGTTTACTTATCAAAATGAATAAATTATAAAGTAGCCATGACGTATCAAGCGAAACGAGGGAATCAACAGCTAACAACACAAAACATAAGGTATTTCTGTGTTAGCGGGGTAACTCGTACTTAATGTAAATTATCACGAAACCTCAACAAAAGTGTTGCACTGCTGTTTCTAAAGGATTTTCTAATCAAACATAATTTCTAATGAGGTTCTTTTTAGAAACAGACTAGACAAATACTACGGTTTTGTAGCACAATCTCATAGTTATTTTAGTGCTCAGAAAGAGGGATAATGTTCGACAAATAGCATATGAAAAATAGCTGAGTGATTAGTAAAATATATAAGAATAAATGGAACATCAGATTACATGGAAGTCAATTAGTTAAGAGAAGATTATTCAATTATTCATTTAAACAGGATATACTTATATTTTAGGATGAAAGAACATACTGAAAGTATTTCATTGAATATAAATTAAGTCAACTTAAAACACGAAGACCTAGATAATATACCAAGGTGACATGAATGACGTCATGGAAAACAGGGAATTTTTTTTGTACAAAATATAAAAAGTCTAGTTCAAAAATACATGATGCGACGACATTTTTTTTTTCGTAGAGGCAATAAAACTTGTTTTATAAACAGATAAGCTTTATTTTTGTTTCATAAGGATAGTGAAGAAATAATTTTATTTTTTTATTTTTACAAAGAGATATCAAATAGATAACGTCCCAATTTGTCCCTACACTGAACTAACCGAACTTCAATATATTAATGTCCGGTGATTTTTTTATTTTTTGGTTTTTCTTTAAATAATGTTTCATTGAAAGGTTTTAGGGACATAATAACTTTACACAAAAAGATGTTCAATTTAATAAATAACGTATATTATTTTATAGTAATGAGTTTATTAAGTAATTAGTAATTGGTGATTTTCCATAGGTCTTAATTATTTTGTTTTTCTGGAATTAACCCGGTTCCAATTAACAGATTTGCACACCCATGACCAAAGTAGTGCCTTAATGGTCTTGCAGTTCTAGCGGTTCTGGTTCTTGAACCGATAGAACCGGAACCGACAAAGTCGAAACGAGACCGTAATATATTGCTTATCGGTTTATCAGATCTTGTGCTTTTATTCCTATATAGAATTTATAAAGAAAATACAATTTATATTCTAAAAAATAAATTAGCCTAAATCAATAAGTTAATTTTTTGAGTTTTTTGTTTTTTTGTGCAATTGCAGCGTTTTCCAAGGATTTTTTGACGTCGCCAGTGTGATACAGTTGTATCTGAGTTCCAAATAGCTAAGGGTTTCTTATGAATCTGTAAAAGCGGTTTTAAGGACCAGATGGTGTAAATAAAAACTAGACCAAAACAGTTGAAATGAAAGAACCGAAACTGGGACCGATAAAACTGTTGAACTTGACCCAGAACAACTTTGCCCAGGACCAATTAAAAATTATTGTATGAACCTAATATTATAAATTTCACCTCTCTAGCATTATTATCCGTGGAGTTATAGGCGGCCAAACATTTTTGCAAATTTTAATTTATAACCTCGACCACACGGCCCCAGAAGCTTTGGCAGACCCGAAAACCTCGGGCCGATCCTTCTTTGATGTTGCACTGGTACTGGTTTTGCACTTTTAATTTACATTTACAAGGAAGAAATTACACCTTCCAACAAGACAGTGTATCTACCAACAAGGCCAAAAAAGTACAGTATGTATTGGGCACAGAATATCCTCACAGTTAAAAGTTCCGATTTTTGGTCTGTAAACAGTCCAGATCTGAACCCACGCAATTTCAATTTCTGAGGGAAAGTCGAGCATGAGGCGTGTGGTACGTATAATTCATTTCTGGAAGCCCTGAAGAAGTACAATGGTCATGCTGGATCCGCACGAGGACGCTCTTGCCTGCTAAAGTTTCCGGCACCATGTAGCTGAGGTTATCAAGATAGGCGAATTTCATTATAAATAATCAAATGTTGCTTTCAAAAAAAAATTTATGATTCGACTCCAACTAGTTCGTTTGTTATGAGCTTATTAATATTTCCCCAGTGGATGTCGACCACCCTGATTGCAATACATTATAAAAAGCAAAATTATTTTATCGTACTCTGTATAATATTTTTGGGGGGTTAACAAATACTTGGTTCTAGTGGGGGAAGGGGGGCGGGATTTGGTGACAAAAAAATCCGTGTGAGACCTCTTTGCAGTTCATTGTTAATCGTCTTTTTACTAAGATTTATCTCATGTAATTTAATATAAGTCGACGTTTTGCACAGGGGTTTGAATTTTTCGTTAAAATAAAGCAAACACATACACAATTAATTAAAACTATAGTTCATAGTATCTGACTCATAATTATTCTCTAAAGAATTATAAAAGTTATTTTAAAACAAAAATACATAACCCTAATAATTTACGAAGAGGATTTATATTCTATATTTTTTATCGAAGTTGCGTGAAACATTAATTAAAAGTCCACGTTTTGCTGCCCTACGCTATAGTTTGCCGTTGCTCTACCAAAAATTGACTTATATAGTATATGAACAATACCAAATTATCATACTATTTTGTTCAATTGAATTAAAATATACTATCGTATATATCAATATATTAAATATCATTTTTCGGCAAAATGTCCCATATAGCCCTTCTGCGAATTTTTTATTTTTCTGCGTTAAGATTTTTGTTTGGCAAATTGTCCTTGGATTATTTTTTTTTCCGTTTAATCGTCCTGAAATCGTAAATATCTATTATCCAATATCTAATCATTAAGAACTGTTCACAGCTTAACAAGAACTAATTTGAATTTTGCCAATCAAAGTTAAAAACACTTACAGAGAGGGACACTAATAAAAAAAAAATCAACAGTTAATTAAAAAAGTAATACATTTGTCAATTTTTATGTTACTAAAGTTCTATCCGAATGATTATGACTACTATATTATTATTAAATAGAAAAAAAGTAGTAAAGATTTCCTTTTTAACAAATTATATTTTGTATTCAATGAATAAATAGATATACATACTCGTATTTGTATATATTATGCATAGATATACAATGGATGTACAATGTACATACATATTTATGACAGCAATATTGTATCGATGTACAGGGTGCACCAGATAAAATGCTGGGTCAAGCAATGAAATATTGGAATCCTAATCACTTTTGTATTCCCATATGGAATATACTGATACAATTAAACTATAAAATATCAACAAAAAACTCTCCCGCCCCTTCCTGTGCATCCTTTACAGCTACAGGGCGTTAAGATCAAATCGGCACATTTTTGAAAAATATTAAATTGCCACTTCGGACACATTTTTCGGTGGATATGTTGAAAATAAGCTTAAAGTGTACAAATGAATCTTGAAAAAGAGCTCATTGAATGCATTTGCCTCCAGTATTCATCAAGGTCTGAATATGGGTCCGAAAGTATTAGCAGGTGTAGTTTCTTGGTATGTTGGTCATTGCCTTCTTGATGGTATGATATGTTCGATTTGTTTGATATTCGTACTCGGAGTTTTTAGGCGTGAATGAAGCGACAATCAATGCTTTAAGAATATAGATATACTTTCAAGTTCTTTCTGTTTTAATATGACATGCTCTTATTGCATATAGTTAAATCAACCTTTTATCACTTAATATAAGAGTGTAAAAACATTTCTTACAGCCTCCCATTTTTGATCATACACCTTGTATACTCTAGGTACATTTGAAAGCAATATTGTACTATATTAACATATGTAATACCTATAAATGTATGTAAATAAATAAATACATCACTTCATATTAATAGTTATAAATATTTCCTAAATATGTCGAGTATTCAAATGCAAGCAGAGCATTCAAACATTTCAATCAACAATGTATTTTATTTTTTATATGAGTTGAATATGTATATATATTTTTACATTGTAGAGTGGGTCGAAAATGAGAGTTTCAGAAATCGAGGAATTAAGTGGAAATTTGTAATACTATGAAACACTCTTCAATGCTACATTTCAATACGATTAAACGAATTTGGGAGCAATTAACAGCATTTTTATAAGGTTGCTTGGACATTCCGCTCTCAATAAGATACTTGGAAATAAATATAACATCACAATATATATGGAACTTCGTTCTAACTTAGCCGTGTAGTTAAAATTAAGATCTGGAGGTGACTTAAGCACCTATTTGTTCCACAGCTACAACCGGTGATACGGGGGCCTTTTGGTATAATTAAAATATATATTTTGTAAATAAGATTAATTTCTAGAAAAGACGACCATTAAACTAAATATCAACACAGTTTCAGAAAAGGGACATACAAGGTTTTGACTTTTTCCGAAAAAGGATCATAAAAAATAAAAAGAACCAAATTATTTATTCAGAAGGGCCTTTTAATCTTTTGGGAAAGGGTATTAAATCATATTAGAATCGAAAAAATTAGGTGTCAGTAGAAAAATTTAAAAAAATTATTCACGAAAAAAAGAAAAAGAAAATAGAAAGAAGATAAATCCTAACACACTGATCTACCCCCATCCCTTCGCCAGTTTAGTATAAACTGTTGATAAAAAACTGAGAAAACGGATTATCTGCTTCTCAACCAATAGCTAACATTTTCTCTAATTAAATACACTAGAGGCACTAAGCAACTCAGGCTAGATGGGAGGATCCGTTTTTATAGGGGTTGCAAGTGAATTTACTGACTGGTCAATACGAAAGTACGCCCTACTTAAGTGAGCTATTGGTACACTGACTTAATAGAAGTAGTCTTCTCTCTTTAGTGGATTAGTAGTTTTTTCATAAATAATCCCGTTTTATTGATTTTTCTGAAATGTTTTTTTTTATGGAGTATAACATGGTAAAATGATACATGATTGATTTTCAAAAATTAGAATTTTATCATCCCATGGTAAACTCAGTTCAAACTTTATCTTGTACATATTTTGTGGATTTTCTAAATACTTTGACCATGATTACTAAATATTGTAATCGAATGGTTCAAGTTTTTTTCTTATTGTTAAGACAGTTTGGTTTCACAAATTAAGTTTATTATTTTCTTTTGCGGTTAGTCACAAAAAAAAAAAAAAAAAAAAGATGTTAGTTTAATGTAAAAATGTATATTAGAAAGTGTATAAGTATTTTCGGAACCCATGAAACTTACTCCATCGAGCTAATATTATATACAAATTATTTTTATCTGCGATACAAAACTTTTCCTCAAACTCCAATTACAAAATTTGATAAAGTTGATCAAACTTTCCCTTAAAACCCCCTAATCTAATGCACAACAGGTTGGTCCATATAGACTGCCCATTAAAAATTGTTATTTGTAATACATTACCAAGCTTCCAAGATACAAAAGTATCAGTCATTTCCAAAATCTACCTTCTTCTGACTAAAGCTTTGGGTCCTGACAAGTTAAGGCTTTCCTCACCAAAAGATTTTTTATTAGTGGTATATTTTCTCATTAGAAAAGAGGGATTGACCAAAGAGAAGAGATAAAATTCGTAAATATTATTTTTTTTTTAAACCATTAATGAAATCTTGCTATTAGCAAGATTTCGTATTTCCAGGATGCGTGGGATTCTACACATACTGAAGGTTCCTGGAAAATCCTGTATTTGATTATTTCAAAATATGAGTTTTAGTTAATTATATATAATCCATCAAAAATTAGCCAGTTCATGACTTACTCTTTTATTATTTATTTTGAGGGACGGATCGGAATACGAAATTTTCCCATAAGTGGAACAAAAGGCTCACAGAAACAACCCTGTACACTATAAGTGCACATAATAAAAAAAAGAACTTCAAAATTGAGAGTATAGTGGTAAAAATACAGAAGATTCGACAACAAAAGTTCCTTTATTATAAAGCTTGAAAACCAAGTGATAGAAGTACTTGTTGAATGGGTATGGTTTCATTCTAAGAGTTAGTTTTTAAAGTTTTCTTGTAAATAAATTTAGTTTGTCATCATGCGTTGGGGTAGTAGAGAACGTTCGTTTGCCGTCGAGGATAAATATTAACAAAAAAAAAAAAAAAAAAAGAAGGATTTAACAGTATAATATATAAAATTAACCTATTGACACTTTATCATTTGAGTATTTATTGATACGATTTATGAAAATAAGCTAATTGTGTCAACTTTTAGTTGACTTAAAACGATCTTTTCTATTCATTTTCATAATTTGGAATTTTATCTTCCAATGCTAAATGAAGTTGAAATTTATTTTTTACATATTTTTTGGGATTTTAAATACTTTTACCATTGGTCATAAATTTTATTCTTGATATGTCTGATAAAGTGTGATAAAATGATTCCAGATTAATTCAGGAAAACACATAGTTTTAAAAACCTTTCCAGAATCGCCAATATATAATTATTTTTTATACTATTATCTTAAATTTTATATATGTACATATATGTTGCAAATTTAATTATGCATCTTTTTATAAATATTAATTATCCCTTTAAAACCTTTCAATGAATAGTTATTTAAAGAGAGAGAGAAAAAAAAGAAGAAGATTCACTTGGTATTAAAATAGCCAATTTGGGTTATTCAACACGTCAGCTATTCGACGTCATTTTTTTAAGAGAGAAAAACCAAAATAAAACTTTTAGTGTCGTATTTTTCAAAAAAAGCGTGGTTTTGTTGTTGTACCTTGTATAAAAAGAAATACTAAGTATTAAAGGGACTCAATATTTCCCCGGATTAAATAATGGTCTCCAGAGATATGGTAAAACTCTAAGACTCAAAAAAACCTAAAAATGTTCAATTCAAGCTGAAATTTGTTCATAACGAGAAGTCCATTAAAGTCCTATCACATTGAATTTTAAACTTCAACACAATAAAATTGATTAATTAACAATAGAATTTCAACAAAATGAATACTCTAAATAAATGTGTGTCTGAGCTCTCTTAAGCATTAATGTAGCTACTCTTATGGGCAATAATGGCTTGTAGGCACGGCAGAAGGCCTGGGATCCGTTGCAAAGGTGTGGCTTAGATGGCCTCGGTGTTTGGATGAAGGAGACTGCATGCTCTCCCCTCGATATGCACCCAGAAGGCGTAGTCAAGGAGGTTTATTTATTATAAAATTAGCAAATTTGTAAAGTTCTATGGCCCACAAGGTACTTTTTTAGGGCCATAGAACAGGTTAATCAATGATGATAAAACTTTTTTCTCTTTGATATTTCGTCCATCTGTACTGAAACATCCTAATACATACATAATTTAATACGAATATTGTATTTCTTCTTCAGAGCAGTATGTCAAAATATATTCAATGCATATCTTTAAAAATAAATAAATTAACGATTTTCTTTAACTTATATAGTAAACAAATAATGATTTGTGTTTTTTTTTCTTCAAATCAAAACATTATATATAAATCATCAAAACAATTTGATGATATTAAATCGACCAAAAATAGATAAATATTTTGTTTGTTTTATATAATATCCATATCTCTTTCTCTCTAATAAATCATTTGAGTATATATTATTAAATAAATAATGAATCACTAAATCTTTTTGAGAGATATATGTAGGTTAATACGCCAGAAAGTTTTTTCAGAGCGAACCAGTATTTTTATTCGTATTATTATTAAACATTTATATGATACATTGATACATACATATGTGCTGCATTAACATGACAAACAATCATGAACAAAAATGAAGATAAATTCTAATTAATTTTTTTACTTCATGCATACTAGCAACATAAATCGATTTTTAAAAATTAAAAAAATCGATTCAGCTTATAAGAGTAAATGCTCCCAATTACAAGCTAAACTTAACCAAATATACAATACAATCATAAATTGGCTCACCTTTCTATATAAAGTCCTAAAGCTATGTACTAACCCAGTTGTTAGAAATCTTTGAAACTACAAGATACTTTAATCCTAATTTTGAATAGGAGAAAATCCCCATTAATTTTTTGACTTCATATTTGATAATTAATTTTGGCTAATTAAGTGTAATTTTCAGCACCCACAAAGCTTTTTAAAAATTATTTATTTATAAGAATGAACGATAATTCGTTGAAGAATACATACGAATGTGGTTCACACTCAATGTTTAGATAAAACATTCTAGAACGATATTTCGGTTTGGACTGCGGTCAAGGTTAATAGAAATACAAGGTTAGACCACCATGTATTCGGGCTTGCTAAAATTTTCAATCTAATGTATTGTATCGACTGCTGGGCAGAAGACAAACAGATTTGGACAAAATACACAACCATTTATAGTCTATGACGTCACTATTTCTAGAATTTTCAATTTAAGGTATTGTACCGACTGCTGGCTAAGAAAAACAGATTTTGACAAAACACGCAACCACTAATCATCTATGACGTCAATATTAAAAACGTGGTGAAATGTGTCGTACATGTGTTATAGTATAACCTCGTATTTCTATTAACCTTGGACTGGAGTGAAATATTTTGTGTTTCTTATTCTTTTATAGTGGTGATGGATTTTGGATATTTTAAGCGAATAATTTGTTGATAGAAATTGAGGATAATTCGTCAAAGAATACTAATGTAATTCAGATTCAATTTTCTGTAAAATTATTCTAACTTTCTTGAAAATGACATATGTTCTGATATTTTATTTTGTGATCCTTTCATCAAAAAGTTTGTCGTCTTAGAATGTATGACATAAAGGTAAACCACTGCTTGACAGCCTCTTTTTCTTTTTACACGTATATATTTGTAAATATGCACATATTTATGCTTGGATTGAACATAAGCATTAAAGGAATTAACATGGATTTGTGTACGTAATTATAAATTCTATCGAATAACTACCAAAAAAAAAATATATATATACATTAAAGGAAAAAATTTGCATATTCTTAGATTTGCATCTTTCAAGCAAAAATAAAAATATTGGTACATGAATGCATTCAATATTCCGTTTTCTCTCTTCTTTTTTGCAAATTTTTTAACGCCTTTCAAATTTGCGAAATAGTGAATACCCAACCATATTTCATAAATGCACTTATACACTTCCTCAATTAATTATGGCAGGAAATTGAATTTTTTTTTTTGCATATAATCCATTGTATATATATTAAAAATATGCAAAATATTTTTTTAAATTTTTGCTGTTAAAACTGTATGTACAAAAATATATACGTATATGTATTTAGTACGACTTAATTTAAATTAAAACAATAAAACTTTTTTATCTTTCTGTATAAACAAAATATACAGCGAGATAACAAAAATATTACTGTTTCATTGAAAACTGATACTTTAATGCAAAAAAAAATAAAAAATAAAAATAGTATAATTGACTATTTAAAAGTTTTTGTTATTTGGGGTAAAGTTAATTCTTTTGGTATACTTAACATATATACTTTAGCAACTTCCATGTACTTTATGACTTTTATTTCAGATTCTACATTACATATGGGCTGTAAAAGTCCGGGCAACAAAGATAAAACATTGTTTTTTTTGTTCAACATTTGTATTTTTTATTCACTTTGTGGAGCAGTGTCCCATAACACTTTTCAAGCCATTGCTTACCTTGAACGGTATTATTTTCATCAAGAAGCAGTGTAAAATTACAAGAATAAATTGTTTTGGATCCATTGTTTTGGAAATAACAAAAGTAGCGTATCACTCAGAACAATAACTCACAAACTAAAGCACATATTGCTATGAAATTTTGAAAGTTGTCTCTTGAAGGTTTGTACAAATTGAAATTAAGCTGAATTAAAAAAAAATCATCATCATTTATTTGTGAAGCCTAGGACTTTTCAGCCCATCGGTTACTTAAACCTGCGATCTTTATGTAACAGTCTCCTGTACTCCTGTCTTAATATCTAACTAAATGACATTTATACGCCGTTCTCGAATCAGGTATAAAATATGTATTCAAACTTGTTTTTGTGTTGACGGGCCACATAGCTCTTTCTTCAAAATTACTTATATTTTAATTATTATTTTTCTTAGTGTGATCATTTCATCAAAAAGTTTGCCATCTCAGAAAATAAAAAAAATCAAGGTTAAAAAAAGCGTGGCTGCTTTTTTTTTTTTTTGCACGTATATCTTGAAAAACATTGAGCTTTTCCCCGAAACCTCTCAATGGGTTAACTCACTACTTTTTTCTGGACCATAATGAAGTATAAATTACTGTTTTATCCTGATAAGAACAATAAAAAATTTGAAAAAAATAATGTTGTGACTTTTTCGGACAATTTATAAAGCATAGTCCGCCCCCTCCCCCTCCTTAAAAGAAAATAATCTAAAGTTCGTTGTTAAACTATGGCTGCATGCTTGGTATGGTATGGTGGGTTGGCAGTTTGTAGCTTTTTGTTAAATAAATGTTTTGTGAAATAGAGGAGTCTATTTCGGGGTATTACTTCGCAAATATAAAAATATCCTATTGATTTTGTGGTTAGAAGTCGATTCCCTTGTCTCACTTCATATCTCATGGCTATTTCTTAATTCATTATTTCTGATCAATAAACAAATTTAAGCTATACATAGATTTTATATTTTTGTGAGGAAAAAACGAGGGCAAGGAAAAGGTGGGAGCACTACTGAATGAAGACCCTTGTTAATATCAGCTGCTTATTATGATTTTGGGAGGATAAAATCAATTAATAAAGAGGAGAACCTTCTACGATTAAAATAGCAATGACCTGTTAAATTATTGTAATTATATTTAAATTCATATATATATGTATTTTATTTTGTATCTTTAAACAATTTACACCAAGGATGCACAAGAATGATTATAACAGAGGGAGAAGTGAACACCACGACTACTTATTAAATAGTGGAAAGAAGTACACGGAACAACAATTTCTCTTTTTCTAATTTCTACAAATATTATTTCACTTTAAAAAAACAAAATAAAAACACTATAGTTATCCTATAATTACTTCTGTTTCCAAAAGGATAGGAATACAATTTCTCGTTGATTCCTCAATGTATATATATATATATATATATAGGCCTTCTTATTATTTCTATGAGTAAATTTTGGCTATCATATTGAAGTACAATAATATAATAAAACAAGGAATATTAAAATACACTATCGAGTAAAATACATACTATGTAAGATTTTAATATAATGAAATATTTAAAAATGTAATTAATTCATTTCAAAAATCGTGGCGAAATATTTATTTTACAGGGATTACTTTAGAGATAAATAGCAGTTGGTATGATCTACTTATTTGCCTAACTACCAGATGACTTTGGGCCTTTTTTATATTTCTTTTTGAAGAAGAGTTTGCATGATACAATATAGGCAACGCCGTAATGTCAATCAAGGATATTTTTTCTTATTCCCAATTCTTAATGCATTAAAATCTTGTATCTGCGCTATTTTCATCTTTTGTACAGTTTACTGCTATCATGACTCTTTAAGATTCGACAAAAATAAAAAATATTGTTGAAAAATGCTTCTTTTTTTTTCCTCAATTATAAAAAATTGATCCATTCGATTTAATACTTTTACTCTCACAATGGCGATACCTATATCGTGTTTTGAAATGTGAAATGCAACAAAATAACTTCAGGTGTGACTTTTTGAAGAAAAATTTCTTCCAAAGGATTTTTTTTGGATAAAGCTGTGGATTGGCGCTGCTATACGTTCCAAATGTAAATGAAGCGTATTTGTTTCGTCTTATTCGTCTTTCGTCTTAAAAGTAATAACGATTATTAAACTAGTTTTCCATGTGCTCAAAATTTTAAGGAAAAATTCCCTTACGTAACAAAACCTGCTGTCCGTTAATTTAAGCAACGTTAATTTCAGCGAGTGTCATCTCAGAAACATTCATTTGAGCAATTATTTATTTGAGTGACCTACTTTTCAACGTCGTTCATTTCATCAACATTTTCATATAGTCAACAATACAAAAGTCATCACTAACCAGAGCAGTGTTTAAAACCAAAATAGAAGAAATCTAATAGGAACAACTGATGCTCTTCTCGGATTTAGTTTAAACTCCGAAAGCTTATGTGGAGGGATGCACTCACAAAACTTATTAATTGGGATGTCATTAAAATACTTTGATCGATCGGTATTTGTGAAGTAGGAGCTTTCAAAAAGGATGTGCATTCACAGATCATTTTTGTTGTCAAATGTTACGATAGTGAAACTTTGATTCATGTGCCATGTTTGAATTTTGTTTAAAATTATATGTATTTTGTTTTTTAAGAAAACGCTTTAAACGAGTTTGATCGTTTCTTTTTGAGTGCTCCCTTATCATTCTTTTAGTATTGAATTTATGAATGAATTAATGAATTTTTGTATTAAATAACATCCTCACTCTGGGAGCTGTATTTTTTAACGCAAGATGGTGCCACTCTCTATAGCTTTTTACAGTGACAGTTGTATATATTATATACAATTTGCTAATTTTACTTAAATGAACGACCCTGATAAGAAGCTAGCCCAAATAAATACTACTCAAATGACTCTTGGTAAGATGACACTTGCTGAAATTAAATGAATTTTTGTATTAAATAACTTCCTTCTCTGGGAGCTGTATTTTTACCACAAGATGGTGCCACTCTCTATAGATTTTTACAGTAACAGTTGTATATATTATATACAATTTGCTATTTTTTACAAGTTAAAAAATTGTATAAGCAGATAGTACAAGTATCAATTTGTACGTTTTATAACTCATTATTTAATTACAAAGCTATTTTAACGTACAAAATAATTAAAACTATTAATTAATGCAATTATTTTATACTTTAATCATTGGTATTACTTGTTAACTACGTATTTAAAAATGACATAACTCTCTCGATTTGAACTTTATTCTGCCCCATATAATTAATTCATCGAAATAGTCAAAAATGACATAACTTATGCTCGGTCATCTATGAAATATTCAATAATTGTATTATCCTCATGACATGCACTCTAAATTCTTTATTATTCTTATAACACCTGCTAGGTTAATGCGCTGTTATAATTTAATTCTTTTCTATTTTTAAGAATAAAATTGTGTTGTTCTTATTTAAAAATCCGTCCATATTTAAGATTTTTGATTTGAAATTAAGATTTTTTTAAATTCAAAGTAGCTGGCTGACAATTTTTACTGCTAAATATGTGATTTTTTCCATATAACAAATCTAAAGTTATATTTCTAATTTAAAAAAATCAAAAATTCAGGACATTTTTGATGAGACAAATATAATGCTTATGTCATCAGAGGGTTAAAATTATAAATCTCATGTTTTACGTGCAATTTGTACAAAACAGTGACTTGTAATCAATATATAATAGCTGTAGTAAAAAGATTTCCATCATTTTTATTGGATTTTTTCCCCTTCCATACAATGTTGATCTTCTTGGTAATCGAAATAGTGCTTCCATGACTGTTAGACACGATAATATCATTATTTTATCTACATTTGCGACAATTTTCCTTCCAGAGCGTGGTGTATCTTTGATATCAAAACTACTGCAACGGAATCGACGAAACCAAAATCGTACGAGATTGGCTCTTAAATTAATGGACTCTATTCACATTTTTAGCCGCCTTCTTGCATTTTTCGCCTTTGTGGAAGCAAAAGTGTAAAAAATGGCGTATTTTCTTTTCCCCGGTGTCCATCTGTTACGCACAATAGAACAGTACTTTGTCAAACAATCAAAAACTGTTTGGTAAAAGTTTTTTTAGTAACTTATCTTTCTAACGCCATCTAGTGTAAACGGATTGCACTTATACAATACAAGATACACCCTACAAAAGCTATTTATTAGAAAAATAATTGAACTTGTTTACTGCAGCTATTATAAATATATTATGTATAACATAGTTTTTTAGAAGATTTGGTTTTTAGTTGAAAAGAAGTTTGTCCCTTTTAAAGAAAAGAAAAAGAAACAAAGGAATTTTTCCAGTGTCCGGTATTTTCCTCTCAACTATTTTGCCCATGGACATATGCCTTAAGTCATTCTTCCTCAAGAATATTTTGCTTTAATATATAAAAATATATAATTTTTACTTAGTTATTATTTACTTTTAGTTAGAACTGATGTTCATTCTGAGTTTTTTAATCAAAAAAAGTATTCTTTATTACTATAAAAAGTATAAAATAGTTGTTTATTGTTGGAATATTATCCAGAAATTTCAATACTTATTATCGAAATCTCTCTTATGTAATGAGTTTCAACCAGAGACAAAATATATGATATAATTATTAGGATAAAAGAAAAATAAACAAAACGACAGCGATTCGAATAGAAAAAAGGCTTATCACTTATTTGATTACTTATCTTTAGACACTTTGTCATACTTACATTTGAACATACTCCATTTTAATCATAATAAAAACAAACAATAACAACGTATAAGCCTAATTTATTTATACATATGTTAAGGGCAAATTGTTAAAGGAAAAAGTATATATCGTAGAAATGGATACCATTGGACACATTACTATGGATGTCATAATGTAAAAGAGAATAATATTATTTATTATAAGACTTTAAATAAAATTCAATTTCTTTATGGACACTTTTCCCCCGAAAAATATTTTGATTTTAATATTCTTAAAGCCATATATAATCCTTTAAAATTTGGTTAAAGATTTCCTTCAATAGACTTAATGGACACATCTCTCCCCCCCTCCCCAACCGCTTATTTCCCCCTCTACATTTTTCTCTTTATATTATTCATTCTACTTTGATAATTTGTCAACGTGCTCTACTTTTCCATTTATATGTTCCTCATTCGAAAGGATTTAAAGTTTTGAGTCTTTTTTAACTTTCATATCTTTTTTCTGTTATGTAGTTACCAGTGTAACTTTGTGTTGGTTTGGGGTTGAAAATGCTAGGCCGGTTTGAGGCTCGTTCTGTCCTTCAAAGTAGTTAGGTCTGGACAAAGCTAAAAGAACAATTCGGCCTGGATCGGTTTTACATTTCTTTTAAAATTTGGTCAAAATCAATTCTATAGATGAATTATTGATGACGCCATAATTATTTCAAAATTGTGAGCATCGACACACATTCACGTCATGCAACTCTTAATGTGTTGCATAAATTATAGTTGAAAAACTCATGAGTCAGGATAGAGGATAAAATAGGCCTATGGATTGCGAGGAATACAAATCGGTCTACATATATTGTTATATAAATGGCGTGTATTTTTAGCTCGCCCGTTTTTTTAGAATTAGTTATAAGAATAGTTAATATTCTTTGTTGTGATTATTATTTAACTACTGAGTTGTGATCTTTCTTTCCAACTATAGTTAATTATATTTCAAACCTAACTGAACATTCATGTGTGCTCATTAAAAACGTATACCTTGAGGATTTGTTGCGGAGTTATTATTACTTATTTTTTGAGACAAAAAAATCGATTTACGATTTGAATAACAACTAATTTCGGCCTACCACGGTATTTCCTTGCTAACACTAAAATATACATTTCATTTTCTTATGTGCTGTCAATGTTTTTGCTTCTTTTCTCCTTAAAAGTGTTCTGAATGTTGATTGGTAGAATTAAAATTGCCCCTTGTTAAGCTGTAAACACTTGCCAATAATAATTGAACAGTATTTCCATTGATGGGAAGAATTGGCTAACTACCAACTGATCTTGAGTCTTTTTTCTGTTTCTTTTCGGATAAAAGGTTGTATGATACAATAAAGTTGACAACGTGATATGGCTGTCTGAACCGAAATATCTGTCCAAATTGGTCTATAATAAACTACTTAAAACTAAGTCAAATAAAAAGTTTGGTACTATACCGAGCCTCAACAATAGCATCCACGGCGTTACCAAGCTAACAAATACATAAATATATATTGTATTTCAATTTCACCTCTCGATGGTTCAGCTTATATGTGTTTTGAACGTTGAACTAAAATTGACTTTTGTTAAGCCTTGAACAACACTTGTCAACAATTATTTAACAAAAGTTCGATTATTCTGAAGAATTAGATAATTGGTTTTGGGCCGTTTCCTTGTTTCTTTTAAGATGAAAGTTTACGTGCTAGAATAAATATAACGACGTTCTACAATCTGAGATCGCTGTTAGAGCCAAAATATAAGAATGACTTTTAAAACCGAACAGAACAAAAATTCGGTCTCAGACCGACTCTCAACACTAGCTCTTGGGATTTTTTTCTTTTTTCCTTTCACATGGAAAAAGTTAAATGAACGTTTTAATAAAATACACATATACATATTACCTCAATTTCTTGGCTCGATTTCTTTTCTTCTCATTTTATTATCTTGGAAGGGAAAAAAATTTAAATAAAATTGGTTGGCCAATACTATTATTTTATATTTCTCATTCCGGAGGGAGAATGAAGAAGAGGGAAAGAAGGTCTAAGGAAAGCCTTTTATGAGTTTTTACATGAACCTACTTACATACCATACCATAATAATAATAAGAAGAAAGTAAAATTTGAATATTACACAATATTTTTTTGAACAACAATAAAAAATATTATAAATATGCTAATGAGGCCAGCTCATATTGGGCATGTGTCTCGTTTTGTTGCTGCCTTCTCTAATGAGTTCACTCTTGTGGCCTGTTCTGAGGTGGATTTTTATATATTATGTCCAAATATAAAATATTATAATATGTAATATTTGACAAAATAGTATTTGATTTAAGGAGACTTTTGTAGCAATAAATTGTACTATTTGCAAAATGATAATTTAAAAAAAATGTAGATACAAGGTCCTTTATTGAAAAATTCGAATAAAATTGATGCCTAGATTAAAAAAAAATAAAAATTATACTGGTATGTAAGAAACTTGCCAAACAAATACATTTCAAAATAACCCCTATGATGAAAAAAATAATGAATATATATTTGATAATGAATCATGCGGCAATACTATTCATGTAATTATGAATTCCATTCATCTTACTCCAATTTTAAAAGATTCTAGTTTCAATTATTTGCCACAAACTTTAATTATTAAGTGTTTATTAATTAATATATAATTAATTCATTAATTTCATTATGAGGATGCTTCAATATTTGAATTCGAGCCGCCATTAAAACTGTGTTAGCAAAAATCCTGACAAGTGCTCAATAAATCAATCAAAAGGCGAGAAAATGTTTAAATAAGAGAAGGAGTCAATTAATCAACTATCAAGACTCAATTGATAAAGTTAATGAATTACTCGTTGTATAGAACGCATTCTATGTACCTAATCGACACTCTCAATGTGTTCTTTGAACCTATTATTCTCAAAATGTGTTTGAGTTATTAGAGTACAGGGTGCGTGTACAAAATCTGCCGCATTTTAAAGACGACATTACTGCATCAGTTGATGTCTCATCCGTCTATTTTTGGTGTTCAAATTTTTCCCGGGTCATAGCCTTCAGTTATTTTATCGCCACTTGTAGCGATAGCATCATTTAAAGTGCCTAAGAAAAGTCATTATGTTAATGAGAGAGATCGTAGGTGCGCTGCTATTCAGATTATGCTTAGTGCTCACATGAAATTAAGCAATGCTCACATCTCTGGCCTTCGGTCAATGCCAGTTAGAACAGTCAGAAGTCTCAGGAAGCAGCTGGAGGAGTCATCGGACCCGATGGGCGTTGTTGACAGGAAAAATAAGGAGGAGAAGAGCACGAGGATTGTCCGGGACGTCACCTTCATCAACAAGGTCAGGGACATCATCGACGAGGACCCCCAGCGTTCCATGGGAGTCATGGCGAGGGACTTGAACGCGGCCGAGTGGACCATGAGGGATTGTGTGAAGGAGGACTTAAGGTGCAAGTCCTACAGGGGTCAGACACCTCAACTTATGACTGAAAGGTTCAAGGGTTCTTCTCTGATTTTTTTCTTCTTTTGCGTTCGTACCCTTCTCCTCTTGGCCTCCCTCATCACTGGATTTGAACCTGTTGGACAACCTTGTCTGATACTACGTGGAGAACATGACCAACCGCTCCTCTCATAACACCAAGCAGTGTCTCATCACCTGCGTTAAGGAGAAATTCAGTGAGATACAAGCAGTGCAGATCCAAAATGCCTGTTCTCGGTGTCGTAGCCGCATTGAGTGGGGGTTTGGCGCAGACGGTGGCTACATTGAATAGATAGCTGCTCTATATTCTAATAAAGATATTCGTTTTTATTTTTTCAATAAATATTATAAAATAAGCTTGTAGTTGTTGTTTTTTTGAAGTGGCAGATTTTGTCCACGCACCCTGTAGTTTAGTAGATAATTATTAATTATTTTTTTGGGCCAAATGACTGTTTGGTCATGTGTAAATTCAGTAGAGTGGTGATTCAGTAAAGTGGCTTTCGTCAATAAATTTTGGGCAAATCGTTTTAGAAATGTAAAAAAACAACAACAATAGAAAATTGACATGATAAATCTGAACATTTGGAGAAGATGATAATATTTTGTTGAAGAACAGTGTTCAATCTTGAATAAAAGTCAAGAGCCTCATATTATTTTTGAATGTTTATATACAATCTCCCTGGATATTTCATGAGCCTTAGCAGTCAGTATGAAAACACAATTTCCAAAAAACTTTGGAATGTTGTTATTAGTCTGAAGGATTTTGGAAACCGTGAATCTTGTTGCTCTGGGAATTTTATTTTCTGACAATTGAAATTGTAATAATGATATCTATAAGTAAGTTTAGAGTACGTATATAAAATATTCAACTATCAAGATGAAACTTATCTTTATTTAACAAAGATATGTTCAGTATGGTTACAAACTATAAAGTATAATTTTCACATCACGTGTTAAAGAGATATATGTACATAAATAGGCCACCAATAAATATTGGGTCGTTTCATGTCTTGTGTACAACAATATAAAAATATGCACCATAGTCAATGTAGGTAAAAGTCGTTTAAATCGATTTTGGAGCAATATCAAAGAACGAACTACCATTGTTGGTGTCATTCATTTTTGACACAATTATAAGTCGATTTGTATAAGAATGTTTTAATAAAATATGTAATGAAAAACAACTTAACCTTTGACTTTTATACCCACTCTGTAAGGTACAACATCTGTGCTCTTTCTTTCATCTTTATTGGGTCATTCTATCGCTGTTCACCTATGCGTTCCGATTTTTGATATTCTTACTACTTCCTACAGAAATCCTTTATAGGGTTGAACGTTCTTTGGAGGCGAATTTACCATCCATGAATTTCTTCACCAGGAACCTCATCGTTCGGAATTAATTACCTTGTGCTTGACTAGCTTTAGTTATTTTTTGGCTTCTTCTTGTTTCTTATATTTAAATCGATTAAAGAGTTCATGAATATTTTTGTCAAATTTGATTAGTCTTAATATTCGAGAAGATAAACTTGAAAAACCAAAAATTACATGAGTCTGATTCATTGTGTATTTTGGTATATTAAAACGCGAATCGTGATTGTAGATATTCAATACAGCACTGCATACCAACCATATAAATGCAGCTGAAAATGAGCACTGTCTCTGCTTTCCGTTCATTTTTGAGGGACTAAATGGGAAAAATTGATTCATTTCTTTTTATTATTTTCCAAAGATATCTTTTATTCCGAAAAACAAAGGCCTACCACATGATCTTTTTTTTTCTCGCTAGGGGAGAAGAGGATATCATGAATTACTCCATAAATAACCACGAAACTTCCATGATAAAGTCACATCATCCATTGTATTTTTATACAAATAAAATTACTTTATTTTTTAGCTTAACAATTTGAAAAAAACATATACAAATGAGTACCTGAATGGAAAAAATATATTGACTCAATACATAGTGTAGAGTTCATATATGTGCAAGTGCAGATATGGAACACAGTTAGAAGTACGTATCAAGTGTTAGTTTTTTCCACAAGTCAAGTCGGTTGATCGAAATCTTACTATAACATATTGAAGGGTGGCCGATGTACTTGTGAACATCGTCTTAAGTGAAGTCAAGTAAGGGTATTAAAGTATCAACCCAAAGTCAATTCACAAGAGAATCAAATCAAATTCCAGTTAAGTCATTAGTAATAAAATAATTAAGTCGAGACAATACGATTTCTACCTCTCTTATTACAAATTAGTCTTTTGAACATTCATTGTTTTTAAAAAAGTGGTAATCTTTCTACTATAAATTGAAGAATAAATGATTTAGGGCATTTTATCTCTTTTTATTTTATTTGAAAGGTTGATAGAGTCAATAAAAGTGTGTTTTAATAATTTAGTTATAAAACTGTACTAAATTTGAAACATTCATCTAAATCACACATAAAATTTCATAAAAGTTTTTTTAGGGCTACTAAAAGTATTTGCCTGGCTATATTCGTCCCACAGGCTGTAGTTTGCCCATGCCTGTTCTAGGTACATACTAAACATAAAAGAAAGAGTTTTATGTCATTATAAGGGTGTGTATCCAAATGAACCATTTTTGTATCCATTTTTTTACCACTTCTTTTTATGTCAAATAAAGGATTTAATGACCCTATGGCCACATTCCCCTCTCATAACACCTCGACTTAATAATAGGAACCCCTCGTTAAAAAGGTTCTATTCATCCCTCTCTTAAGAGCATATCTACAATTTCTTCCCCTTCACATAAAAAACATTCATTTACTTATATGATTATAAAAATGTACATTACCACCGCATGCATGGAGTCTGGGTGTGTACGGTCAAAGATCCTTAATCCTTGTTTAAGGGACTGAAAAATAAATGCAGGAAGGAAGGGAAAGAGAGGGGGAATCTCTCTTTATTCCTTATTATTAAGAACCTTGACCGACCATCAATTCATTCATATATTATGCTAGATCGTTTTAATCAATTTATATTTATGTTTCAAATAATTTTTTTTTACTCTTTAACAGATTAAAGGCCATGGCTGTATTTTCTATCCTACTGAAAGCCCTTAAAAAAGGAACAAAAAGTCATAGATATAATTACGATTTTTATGTAATAACTTATGCTAAATATTTTCCTACTAATAATGCAAATTTTATCTGAATGTATGGAAAGCAGACCCTAGACACATTGCAAAAACACTCCACACTTTTGGCAACGACACAGAATGAAACATATCTTCTATGTTGTAAGACTCTTTTGAGTGAGTATTTAAAGTTTATTCAAACTTTTTTTACTTACTTTTGCCCCCCCTCGTATGGCCCTAATCCCAAGCCCCTCCACTACAACTTTTGGGTACATGTCAACTAGAAGGCCTACAGTGTACGTTATCTAAATATCGAAGTCCTCAAAGCCACAGTCAGCCAGCACTGGAACGCCATGACAAAGGACTACATCTACAGCGTGTGCCAGGACTTCTGCCGCCTGGAAGCCATCATTGCCGCTAAGGGCGGCTACATTAATGATTAAGAGAACTCAGACACAAGTCTAATGATAGTATTAATTTTGTTGAAGTTATATGGTTAATTAATAAATTATATCTTGTTGATTTTTAAAATTCAAAGTATTCCATTTTAATGTTCTACTCGGTATTTCAATTTTATGTATAAAAATTAGCACACCCTGCAAAATTTCAGGTGGCTGTTATATTTTTTTTTTTTTGCTGCTTACACTGGATTGAAACTCAATGTGTCATATTGTTTGAGACAATAAATAAATCTAGAAATTTTTGTTGATGAAAGGCTAAAATGTTCCATGTCAAAATAATTATGTACTACTGGTATGTATATTTCTCATTAGAGGGCGTTCTCTCAGTTATTGTTTGTGTGTTGATCCGTTGAGGTGTCCTTATTTGTTAATAGAATAAACATATTTATAAGCTCATCTCTATGCGTGGTGTGGATTATTTTTTAGTGAGATAGTGTGCAAGAGATTATTATATGGTGCATCTTTAGTTTTGAATTTCAACGATTTAATCACTCAGTGGCATTAGAGACAATTAATTTCAACAAAAAGTTCAACTTCTATAGTTTTATATATTTCGGAGGAATAATCTTTTCTTCCCTCGAGGATACACAGACTCACAGATCATCCAGTTCAGCCACGTAGGTCAATTGTTCTCTCGCTTCGTCTTTCCTATTGCGTATAGAGTCGGCCGTCTTTAGAAATTATACGTCATATAACAATCACATTGACTACGTCATAAAGTTTTATTTATCTCTCTCTTTCTACTCATGAGAAAACAGAATACATCAAATACAATAATATGGACCGGGCTCTAAAAGACGTAAAAAATCAAGTGGAAGAGAAAAAGAGTATATGCACTCACTATTGTATCAAAATGGCCAAAAGGTCTTACTAAATTATTAAACGACGATGATCTAGACATTCATTTAGTGAGGATAGATAATAATAGTCATGAGAATAAATTTATGGATTTTACTTAGTGTCATAAGGAATACGAAAAAATCCTTCTCAAACTGGACCCTTCAATAGAGGTTGATAATCTGTTGACAGAAGCTTCGAATTATTTTATAAAAAAAGAAATGGAATACATCACAACGCTTGTGAAAATTAAAATTCTATTGCGGATGCAGGGAAAGAAAATAAAGTAGTTGTATATTCATTAAATCAATATGATTCTGTTAAACTTCCTGTGCTACATTGCACGTCATTCGATGGGACATAACCGAATACCCAGATGGGCGAGACCAATTCATTTCCGCTATCGACTATAAGAATATTGATAGTACAAGAAAAATGTGTTACCTTAAATCTCATATGGAGCCTGGTACACTAGCTGAGCAGGCATTATCTGGGTTTACGAGAAATGGAGCATGCTATGAAGCAGCTCTTAAGGTCCTTGACGATCATTTCGGAAAAAAATACGAGAATATTTGAGCGAATGATATGTGCCATCATTAATGTAGGAATGGAAGAAGACCACCCTGCATTTGCTATGAAAGTCAGATCCAAATGGGACAAATTCATCAGTAACCTGAAGATGGAAGATAAACAATTTCACATCTTAGTCCCCATTCTCAAATCCAAGTTAGAAATTGAGAACAGAGAAGCATTTGAAAGATTCCTTCAAGATGAAAATATGAGTGAGGCATTGAAGGTATCTGTTTATAAATTTTTGAATTTTTCCAGAGAAGGGCGGATACTTCATTCGAGCTTCCTGGATTAGAGAAATCATATTTGAATACGGGAATATCAGGGATTGCATGCAACTACAAAATCCTTAGGTAAAAAATCAAAAAGTAAGCAAATCAAACCTGAACTCCATTATCAAATGTTTGTTTTGTGATAAAAATCATAGGTCTAGGAATTGTCTAAGGCCACGGAGTTGTATAAAACTTCAAATGAACGAATGCTACGGGTGGAGCGATTTTGCAAAAATAGCCTCAACATCATTCTTTGAGAGCAAATTGGGTCATGAACTCGGAACAAGAGAAATCAAATCCCAAAAATCGACATTGGGATATTAGGTGGAGTTTCTAAGAAATTTAAAAGTCGAACTTTTACCGTAATATTGAAGAGCATGAGGGGGAGATTTTCAAATAAATTTCACTTCCACACCATTTGTGGAATTTGTTCTTCCTTGTCAACTGAAGAAGATCCTAGGACTTATTTTGATCTGGATGATTTCGTGGATGAATATCTTCTACAATCCGCCGTAGTAAACCTACTGATAGGTCAGGATTACTACTAGGAGATAGTGGGAAATTAATTCATTCGTTCAAACTATGGAAATTTAGTCGCCCTTTATACACTCTTTGGATATGTGTTAAATGGACGACTTTCAGTGAATTCTTTAGCTTCAACTTCTTGTTTACTGTCAAATGCAGAATTATCAAGACATATTTCAAGTTATTTTATGCTGGAGTCACTTGGTATTCATTCTATCTCACATGAGGCTGAAATTTATTCTGTGTTGGATCAAATGGCACTTGACCATTTCAAACAGAGTGTAAAGTTTGACAGAAAATGTGACAGATATATGGTTAGACTCTGTTATAAAGAAGATGCCCAAAAATTAAAAATAATTTTCAATCCGCATTTTATAGATTGAAGAAGACAGATGAATCTCTCGTTCGGGATCCAGTCAAAGCTAAGCTTGTGAATGAGGCAGTGAATACTTATTTTTGAAGAAAAGGTTGCATAAAAATGTTCTATTGGTTCTAAGGACGGGAAGATTGTAAATAAAAAAAAAATATTTCAACATATGCCAGGATTGTGTTCAATCCAAGAACCCTTAATAAAAAGTTGTGTGCAGGTTCCAGTTTAATTCTAAAAGTGTTTGACGTACTGATTTGTTTCAGGAGACATAAAATTGCATTTGCAGCGGATGTGCGAAAAATGTTTCTGCAAATTAAAGTTGACGTACACGACAGAGACGCACTTCGATATCTTTGGAAAAATCTCAATATAAACGAGCCTCCTTAGTGATATTATATGAAAGTTGTCACGTTTGTTGTAATAAATTCACCATTTGTAAGTATTTAAAGAATTATATATCACGCTGAAAATAACAAAGTGATGTACAACAAAGAACCCAAAGTGTTACTCGAAGACCTTTATGTGGATGATCTGCTCGCTGGAGAAGATTCTGTTGAAGCAACTGCGCTTCTTGTTCGAGGATTGCAAGAACTAATGGCGAAAGGTTGATTTACTTCGGCAAAATGGGCATCCTCACATCCCGAAATCCTTGGGCAAATAATTCCAGAATTACTAATGGATAATTCAATAAGATTATATGAATCTACAGATTTAAAAACTTTGGGAAAGTGGAACCCGAAATTAGATTCGTTCAGTTTTTATGAATAGGAATCGTTGACAAACATTGCAAATGAAACCAAGAGATCAATCACGATTAAGATTGCTAATTTTTTTGATCCTTTAGGCTTAATTTTACCACTAATGGTTGAGCCAAAACTTATATTGAGAGACTTGTAGACATTGAATTTAGAATGGGATAACAAATTACCAGACGACACTCTCGGAAATGGGTTACTCAAGTCTCAAGATTTTCACAACTCAGATTTGAAAGATCTTTCAATATGGATTCCAGAGGTAACAAAGAATTTCAGATTCACGGTTTTGGAGATGCATCAAAAGATTGATTTGCTGCTGCAGTTTATATATTGGTTAAAGATGACTTTGGAAATTTTTGAAAAGTGCATTGTTAATTGCCAAGTCTCGATTAGCAATTAAAAAACCGATACCCATTGCCAGATTGGAGCTATTAGCAGCTTTGTTAGTAGCTAGATTAGTTGACAACTGTAAGAATAAATTAGATATTGGAGGGAAAAGTTGCTATTATGTCTTAAGATTAATTGATGCGTTCAATGGAAAGGTAGTTCCAAAATCTTTGGTTCTCACAGATTATGAAAACAGAAGATCCCTCCTAATACTCATTCGTACAGTTCAAAAACAACATTTTGGGGATGAACATATTCGTTTCGAAGCTGGGGAGATCCTAAGGTTATCGAATATTTTGATGTTTAATCAATTTTTTGCCATGAAAGAGGAAATAATTCGAATTGGCACTCGGATTAGAACATCACCTGTCTCATTACCTGCAGTGAAGGATGGTTTAGTGGCAAAATTAATCCTACATCACCGTTCAAATCACAATGCTGGACCAAATCATACCTTACATTCCCTCAAACACAGGTTCTGGATTGTAAAGGGTTTTAGAATGGCTAAACAAGTAATTTCAATGGGTTGTTTCGTATGCAAACGGTTCACAGCAAAACCCCAAGGATTCGTTTTTTTTGGTCCAGTTTACATGAGGAACGATTCTGGTAAAAAGGAAAACATCATCAAGGGCTGGATATGTCTTTTAACATGTGGTATATCAAGGGCAGTTCATCTTGAACTTGTCAAAGATATGACTGCTTCAACATTTTTAATGGCTCTCACACGAATGATAAATAGACGAGGCATGCCAAAAGTTATTATTAGTGATAATGCAAATACTTTTAAAAACTCATCTATGCAGTTAAAAGAGGTATGGAAGAACCTGGATATGGAACCAATCTCCAGGTCAAAGCCTGAAGTAAAATAGAAGTTCATTGTTGAGAAAGCCCCTGGACGGGGGTCTTTTACGAGAGACTAAATCGGTCGATCAAAAATCCCTTCAGACGAGTAGTTGGAATGGCAATTCTCAAAGAAACTGAGTTTGTCACTTTTTTGACTAAAGTTGAAGCTCAAATCAATTCTCGGCCCCTGCCAAGGGTTACAGCAAATCCAGAAGACTGATCCCATTTCTCCTGATATGATCATCATCGGTAGGAAGTTAAGTAATGCAACTTGGTTCGAGATCAACGAATTCGAAGATACGAATCAAGTTCTTATGTCTCTATATCGACAGACACTCTAGAAACATTTTTTTTACCGTTGGAATAATGAATATTTAAAGGAACTTTCTATTCGAAAAAAATGGTACTATCCTGTGGAAAGTTGGAGATCTCGCTATCATCGAAAAAGAAAATATGCTTATATGTAATAATCGGAAACTTAGACGGCCCTTGAATCAAGTGTTTCCGTTAGAGTGCGAGTTAACTAAGTGATTTCTTTTCTTTTATAAATTGTTTGTTTTTGGCTTGAGTTGTTCATACATATATGTATACCATTTATGAAATTATTGTTAGTATATTATACCGTTTATAAATTTATAATTTTTCTATGTTCATCCCGGGGATTGTAAGCATTATCCTTACCACGGGTATGTATATTTCTTATTAGAGGGCGTTCCCTCAGTTATTGTTTGTTTGTTGACCCGTTGAGGTGTCATTATTTTTTAATAGAATAAACATACTTATAAGCTCGTCTCTATGCATTTTTTACTAGTAAGATTAGTGATATTTATTTGTGAGATGGTGTGCAAGAGATTATTATAATAATATTTATCGTTCTCGACTATATTTGTTACTCAAATAGACATAACATTTTATAGGAATCTATTTATGAATATGATTAGCAATAACGCATAAAAATATTTCGTATCAACTTCTAATCAATAGTCATTTTCAATTTTCCAAAAAGTGGGGAACTTGTTACTATGGTTGATATTTTAAGTGCAAGTGGGACTTGTCAACCTCTTGTATTTGTTTTTCCAAGAATAAGATTACATAAAACAAAAATTATGTCTACTGCGACGAGAGAGTCATGTGGACTCGTACACGAATCTGGTTGGATGACATTTGAAAATTTATTATTAGTTATAAAATATTTCATCAAATATTGTCATGCATTTAAAAAGAATAAGGTGTTACTTATCATGGATAACCACGAATATCATCGAAATTATAATTCAATATTCTAAAGATAATGGAGTTGTTATGCTTACTACTCCTCCTTACAATTCAAATAAATTGCAGCCCTTGGAAGTTTCTGTTTTCGGGCCTTTCAAGTCTTATTTCAGCAAACAAGTGCAATGTTGGATAGTTACAAATCCAGGAAATACAATGTCAATTTATGATCTTCCTAAGTTAGTATGTATATCTTTAAGTGCAGCATGTTTAGTTCAATATTAAGAATGGATTTAAAATAACATCAATATATCCATTGAATTCTGACGTGTTTCAAGAAATGGACTTCATGGGATCAAATGTAAGTGACTGGCCTCCCCCATCACCATGTGTTAACAATCTTGAACACAATAATAAAAGAAAGGTCAAAGATTAAGAGAATTCACCGAAAATATCATTCTGGGAAATCCGACCATTTTCAAAGGCTCCTCCTCGAAAGAAAAGTAATCGAGGAAGAAGATTAGGGCGCTGTAAGATGGCTATAGATAGTCCAGAAAAAAATTATATCCTCCTGTTATGATTAGAACGATCTAATAATGATGACGACTGATTATTATATTATTTACAAAACTATATTATATTATAATACTCTAATAATCAGTATATTAAGTATATTATGTCATGGTCAATCCCATATTAATAATCGTTATCCTCTCCTAGTACCTAGTGCTAGAGAAAGCGACGTTATAACTAGTTTAGCAAACTACTAAAACTCCAACACCTCCAAGCCGAAATTATAAAAAAAAATACAGCAAATAATGAGCAATCTACAAAGACTAAACTAAATTTAAAAATTTGAGTATTCAAACGTTTATTTAATATTTACCAATCCCCATTAATATTTCGTGTATGTTTGTAGTTGTAATAGAAAAAGAAAAAAATATATCTTTTGAAAAATAACTAAAGCTTTACAGCTTTATTTGGGGAATTTTTCTTAATTTTTGTCTTTGTAAAATTATATGTAATAACACTTTTTATTTTCATATAGTCAAATTATTGAAATATTGATATATTTTAAAATTGTATTACTTCAAAAATTGTAATATCTAAAATATACAATATCATCCGACGAGAAGGGTTAAACCGAACAATTTGACAAGAAAAAAGTAAAATATTGTAGAGAGGAAATAAAATATCAGACAAAAAACCTTTTATGACTAATTGTAACCAAAATATTTTTATTTATTTGCAATTTAATTTTTTGAAATTTGTTTGAGAAATGAACGTTTTATGATACAAAGAATGCGCCCACCCGGTTCGTCCCTTTAATAGAAAAGCATAATTGAGTACTATCATAAAATAATTTGTATTATACTTTTTTTCTCCAGTTATGTGTCAACATAAAAAAATCTTGACCAAATATATAAAAAAAGAAAATTCCAATTTATGATTAATTTACTTCAAATATACATAAATCCCATTATTTAATAGACATATATGAGCCAATGATTGACTTTGTATTCAAATTTGTGGGATAAGCTTAAAACCGTTATTTGATGTATAAAACTTATATTGGTTCCGATATGGCCTTTCAAATCAAATAATGTGAGAAAAATGATATAAGCTTCCTTTAGTATTAACAGGCTACATGAATTGTGCGTGAATGTTGTGCATGATCATAAAAATAATCTTGAACAAATATCAATAAAAGGTGAAAATCCCGATTTAGTTTCTTACTTAACATATATTCAGTCCAATATTTCATAGACATATTTGAGTACATTATAGGGTTATTATTCAAATGGCTGGGATGATTTAAGATACCCAATAGCTTAGAACCTATATTGTAATAAACACACTCATAATGGTATTGATACGGCTTTTCAAAGAAAGTATGAGAGCTTCTTGTTCAATTATTATGAAAATGAATTTTGGCTACTTTAAGTGCAAGTTGCAGCACACCTAAAAGGTTTTTAAGAATAATTTGTTCATAGAAAAATTAAAATTACTTAAAGGAGAGAACAAAAGTAATCTGAACTCAATCTTGAGAAAAAAATTTCAAAAGTTATTTTTTGTATTAATAGAGCACATATGAGACACACATATTCACGTTTGTCTCGAGTCTATATAATTTGTTGATAGGAATTGACAATTGTTCGTCCAAAAAAAAAAAAAAAAAACAAAGGCAATCTACAAAAAGAACTTTTATAAAAATCCTTCTAACTGGATTTTGTATTGACGGGCCACATATTTGAAATTTTGAATGTGCCTTATAACATTCTACATATGTGTGTGTATAGAACATCCAAAAACTGTTCCTTTAAATCCTTCTCATCAAGTATATATATAAGAGAAATGACTTTGTTGATATATTCCAATTTCTTTTTAAATGGCACTGTGATAAATGGTTTCGTTATTTATTTTTCTTTCTTTATTTACGTTTCAAATGCTCACTTATATACATACATACATATATATAAATATATAGAAAATAAATACCAATGATCTAGATAAATAATGGCGGCAATAAAGTTAAACGAACAAAGAGTTTTAATATATTATGTAATGTAGACACAATATATGTATATAAAATATTCTAAATATATATATATATATATATATATATCCATGTATGTATGTTGAGCCTAGAAATCCAATTTTGAATGCAAATACTTATAATTTATTAATGCTTTTAATTGAATTACAAAAGTTTGTACACAGACTCACATATGTATGTACACTTTTTGTCAATAAAGAACTTTTTCCCTTCTTCTTGAAAATAACAATAATATTTGAATGCATTTTGAATTAAGTAAATTTAAATGTTTTTTCTTTTTTACACATGTGTAATTCTTTTATATTATCTAACATATATAAGTAGTTGGGAAGACGATTCACGTTCGTTTAGAAAGCATTTGAATAGTTATAAATATAATTAGTGACGTTACCGGTAGATATATTATATAAATTCCCTGCAAAATTTAACTCCGGACATTTCGTTCCCATTTTGAAGAGGTATGTTTGTTGACGTCATAGGGTTTCATGTTTCTAAACTAGTTATAAGGAACTTTTTTAGGGAGGAATAAAAAGGCAAGAGGAGTCATGTATATCAATCAAGAATGTTTTTTTATATGTCTAATTTTTATTCGTCTAAAATTCTGTATATTTTCATAATTTGCTTAATTCATTGTTATCGCGTCTCTTTTAACATCTATTAAAAAATCAATTCAATTTATGTCATTTATATGAGGATGTATTTTGCCTTTCATTACATGAATGATTGTGAAAACTACAATTTAACTACACCTCGAATAATGGTTTCTGAATGGGAAAATTTGGTGAAAGTTGGGGATTAACGCTGCTAGACGTCCCAAATGTACTACTACTGATCTTTTAAGACATTAAAACGTTAGGATTCATAGTAAATATAATATTTACTTGATTAAAAAAAAATTATTTCAGGTTCACTTTGAAGAGAATATATTTTGTCGTCGACCTTTCAAAGGACGATGCATATTGACACACGATGCAGTTCTAACTATTTTCTATTATAAGAAGAAAATGAAAGTTGAAACTTTCAATAAATAGAAAGAGATTAGAAGAAGAGCTTACAAGAAATAAATCTAACCTCACTTTATGTGATTCATACTACAATTACCATTCAGGCTCCCCCAATAATAATAGTGAAGAAGGCGTTTTTACGGATCCAATATTTGAGAAGTATACTTATGATGAATTGAAGGTTAAACAGAATCGTTGTAATACGAAAATCCCTTGAAATCATGAACAAATTATAAATATTCATTATGTATGAATAAAGTTGTCATAGAAAAGACTGCAGAACTTAAAGTAAATTTAGTATATATTTTTTTATTAATAACATATTATGTAATACAAATATAGCTTTTATTTAAAATTATAACCAAAGTAAAGAACAGAAGCATGGATAAGCAAAATATATAAACAATTAATAAATAAATTATTGAACACACTATCTAAATAATCATAAGGAAATACATTATAAATTATTTTGAAATATAACTATAACTTTTAGTTTATCATAAACTGAATTTAGTAATGACAGACTCATAAATTGTTAGTCGCTAAGTAATGTTAGGGAGGACTGGGAAGTCCTGACTGGCGATGACTAATAATGTATGGGGGTTGGATATTTTAGAGTTGAGTAGTTTCTAATGAAAAAAGAGGGCGTGAAGAAGGTGAGAGCTAGAAATATGTTACACATTAATTAAGAATCTTGTTAATCTCAGCTATCTATAATATGATACAATTTACTAACACTATAAACCTTCTACATTTAAAATAGCATTAGTGTAAGGAAAATATTGTAATTATATTTAAATTCATATGTATACTTTATGATGGTTTTTACTAAAAAATCACACCAAAGATAGGCAATAATACTTGCTTCAGAGGGATAAGTTTAAGACGACGACGACCGATTAAATAATGAACAAAAAAGAAGAAACAGAGAAACAGGATGTAACATTTATGTATGCCCATAAAAGATACAGAGTTATAATTTTTACTCCTTGTTTGACTCAGAGTATAATCGGGATCGACAATGGTGTAATTCTTCCCTTGTTCTTGTTTATATTCCTCTCTCCCTCCTCCCTTGTAACAGCTGATTGTATCTGATCTAATGAAACGTCATGAAAGCTAAGCTTCTCTCTTCTAACACATTGATATTATTAACAGGGTTTAGCAAAACTGTTTATGTTGTTTATGGATTAGAATTGATTTCATTTCATAGTGAGTGGGAATAAAATATTTTCTCCATTCCTCGTATCTTAGGAGATAGAAGTACCTCTCATCATTGCTGTTCTCTGGACTTCTCCTTCTATAGACTATCGTCTATGGCTACTTCTTTTCATTAAGTGACAATCATCATCCCTTTTTCTCTTCCTTACTTCTACTTGCAAGTCAAATATCCCAGGACAGCTTTACACAAAAACAAGTAACTATTTTGCCGAATTAGAACCCTCAACTTGCAGTAGTATAAAATTACGATTCCTTCTCTACTCATTTTTAATTATGAGGTGTCTTGGAAAAGAAGGTAGGTCGCACTTCTCACCCTAATTTGGATTCGCTAGAAGCTGTTATCATGTCAGCGTGGTACGCTATGGAAACATCCCTCATCGGCAAGAGCTGCTAATCTATTCGTAGGCTTGTCGAGGCTGATATTGTTTGTAAAAGAGGACATATTGAATATAAATAGAGCTTATTATAGTATTTAACCGTATCCAAAAAAAAAAAAAATGGTTTTGTTGTGGCTTTTCTTGATTCCATAAAATCACGTTTTTCGTAACTTTTCATGCTACTGCTCGACTAGGGTTCCCACTTTGTATGTATATAAAAGGTAAAATGAAATTTTGGAAAATGAATTTTGCAGGGAATGAATTTACTAGAAGGTTCTAGCAACATTTAATTATTAGAAATTGGCAGTCTTTGATACTTTTAAGTGGAAATACTCTATACTCCATATTTATAGTAAAATAGTTTAAGAATTGGAAGCAAATTTTGTTATTGATGAGGTAGTGTAATTACCACATACCTTCTAGTTTGTTTTATCTAAAAAAAGAATTTATCGACAACATTGCCTTAATAGAAGCGAAAAGAAAGATTGTGGTTGAAATGCCCTCCCCCAGCAAATCTCGCATTGATATACCTCCAACGACCATGATTGAAGTGGCATGTTTGGTTTTAAAAGAGTATTTAATTTTGTCAGGAACTTATCAAACAACTTAGTGGTTATTTATATGTCTGTTCTGTAAATATATTTTTTGATCTGGTGAGCCTTTGTATAGTCATTTATGAAATGGAATTTATCATTCTAGACCTTGATATAGCTCCAAGATTCACCTTAATGACAGTATTCAAGATTCATGTCCCTAGCCATCCCTCTGATCATACTGTAAGTACTTGATGATCTTCAAGACAGTCTTTGTACGAATATTACTCTTTCTTCCTTGAATATGCTTTCTAGTAACATTTCAAGAAATTTCATACCTGTTTATAACCGGTAAACTGACATTTTCTTGTTGGACAAATCCCTGCTGACATTAATATTTCCTGTAGGAGGACAAGTAAATATTTTTGAATAAAATCAAACCTCAATGTACGTCATCGCCACACAACTCCATCAATAACAAACCTGCTTTCATTTATTAAAATACTAGTGTGAGTATCAAGCATTGCAGGGAGCTATTTTGCGTCAACAACAGACAGACCAATTTTGCTACATTAATATAAAATATAAGTTTTCACCTGTTTCTGGACTCTTTAAAAAAAATATACTTTAGCATCAAACGTATGATTACTCTGATTTTATAAATACATATATTTAATATTACGTACTAAGCTTTAGCTACACACACTACTAATTAAAATGTTATTTTTAGATGCACAGTTTTTAAATGTGTACTCAAATTTGGTGACTTTTTAAACATCCAAATATACCAATTTTTTTTTCATTAATGTAGATTTTACAATAAATATTTGTTGCTTTAAATCTTGAGTGATGAGTTAAGTATAAATATTTATTAAATCTTTATGAATTATTCAACTGTTTTTTTATTTTTTCGTTCTTCTTTTATTCATCAAATATCTGTTCAGAAAACACTTGAATATGAATATGTATGTATATATATTTAATGATTAGGAATTGGCAGTCTATGACATTTTTAAGTAGACATATACCCACTTATTATTATAAACTCTCTGTTCTTCTCTGTTGTTTGACTATCAATGTCATTTTCAGACCCTTTATAACCAACTTATTTTTTGTTTAGGATTATCGAACACTTTTTTCTAGGAGTTTGTTTCTTTGGATAAGTTGTTTGTTTATAGAAGAGAACATCGCATGAACTACAAGTTTGTCTTAATCGATAGATATAATTCCCCCTGGTGCCAATGCATATATATATATGACGTCATGTTTTTTATTGTATCTCGCAACCTTTCAACCAAAAGGAAACAGAAAAAGATCCCAAATACGTGGATAACTGTTAGCTAATTCTTTTCCACTATAGATTAATAATTATGCCATAATAGTTGTTCGGAATTGTTTACAGCTTAACAGTGTCATCAATCAACCTTGAGCACACTGATATAAGGACGGAATAGTTAAAAAATAGATGACTTACAACAAATATACTCCTCATTTTTATACAAGTGGGGAACACCGCGATGCATATAATATATTAATTAAGTCATCATGTGGAAAAACCATTGATGTCATAGGCTGATCTATTTAAATTACGTGTTGTTTCTTACTGAATAAAATGATGCGTTATGAGTGACATGATAATATTAAAGATGGAAACATGACGTCACATATTTCCAATTAAAGGAGCAAGATCTATCAATTAAGGGCTCTTTTTAGAACGCAAGGCTATCTTAAGAAAATAAATGGAGCTATATATTTGAGCCAAAAATATATCATTGACTTTTGCGGAGGCATTATTTGGAAGGTATAATGAAAAATAATAAATTTTTCAATTATCAACGCTTAAAATACCAACTGAATAGATTAAACCAATTTTAAATTTGCTAGTTTTTTTTACTTCCCCAATTGGTCCCTACCAGCTATAGTTTTTCAACTTTCTTTGTGCTTATAAATATCAAATGCAAAATAAGTTTTTTTTTCTATTTCTTCAGTAAAATATTATAATGTACATAACATCTGTAAACACGAAAACACAGCTTATGATACCGATGGGTCCATTAGAGTCAAAAAATAAAAAAAATTATGTCAGCTGGATAACAACTTGTTGTTTAAAAAAATATCAAATTTACAGAAGAATTTCCCAGTTGTCTCCATATGAGTATCATAGGTATGTTATTTTTATTAAATACTATAATAATTCAGGGAGTTGTATTATTTTGACACAAAACGGAGTCATTCTCTGTAGCTTTTTATACAAAGGAATAAAAGTAACAATGCTCATACCCCATTGCCCCAGTATAAGGTTGTACAGTTATTAACAAAATTTATAATCTATTAAATAATTAGTAAATAATTATGAGTTTTCATATTTCCAGTTTGAATAAAGACTAACTAATTCATAATTTTTATGTCAATTTACTCCAAAATCTAATTTCAATGTTGCTTCTGCAATAAAAATTAGCCAAAGTCGGAAAAGAAAGCACTTATTTATTATGAAGCAATACCTTTTTCTTTTGAATATAAATACGTTAATCCATGTATATGTAATCGGCTGAATTATGAACTATGCTTATCTAAGGAGGAAATCTCATAATAGGGACCATATTTTGTAATAAGTCTATAAATATGAGTAAATCCCTAAAAAAAAAAAAAAAAAAAACAATCCAATGGACCCAGACGTTATTAAATGTATAGTAAACCGTAGAAAAACACGAAAAAAACACTCTTTCTTTTTGGAGGTAAAACTATGTACATGATGCAATCAGGTTTATGACTACATTATCGGATATGTGAGGGGCCGTATTCAGTCAACAGATAATGAGACGAAGGAGAAACATGGTGTAAAATTGACTGTTGAATAATCCCATTAGAATATTGCATTAAAGGAGAAACACTTTTGTGGAAAATTGCAAAATCCTAATTGGTTAGACGTAAAATAAACGGGGCAATGATAAGTTGCCACCGTCCAAAAAATCTCTTCAATATTTCCTCATAAGACTAATTTGAACGTTAAACAGTCTTTTTGTATGTTTAAAAATCCGAAGTTTAAACACTTTAAATCATCCTTATAAAACCGTATTTTTCTTAAAAAAAAGTTGCTTAAGTTTAATACTTTAGGTCCTCATTTTTCAAAAATTTAGCCCTCTTCTTTGGCTTATTTTTCCTCAAAATATTGCTCTAAAAGCCTAATTGTTGTCATTAGTAAATGTACATTTTTACAGAGTTTCCTTAAAATAAATTGATTATCTAAAAATTAAAAGTTATAATATTACATTGCTAAAGACCGCCATTTTTTTTATAGAGTACCCTCTCTATATCACGGTGTTACCTCGCTCACACAAAAATAACCGATGTATTTTGTTTTCAGCTGTCGACTCCCTCCTCTCGTTTGATACGTCATGGCTATTTCATAATGTGTTCTTTTTTATAAATAAACAAAGTAATTAATTATTATATACTTAGGCTCCGTTTCCAAAAGAAGAGGAATACAATTTCTTATTGATCCTTCGTCGTTTAAAATATAATAATTAGTAGCCATTTTAATATTTTTATGAATAAATTTTGTCTATCATATAGAAATACAAGTTTATAGCTATGCTTTTGATAAAATATTACTAAGCATTATTATAATATATGTAGTATAGAATAACATACTATATATATTTTAATACTACAAAATATATTTATATAAATCATTTTAAAAATGGTGAGTAATATGATAGTCTGGAAGTACTAAAAGATATATATCAATTGTTATGATTGACTTATTTGGTGACGTATCATATGATTTTGGGGATTTTTCCATTCTATTTCAGAGGAAAGATTGCGTGATAGAATGAAGTTAACAACATAATATATATGTAATTTAAATAAGAGGATTTAAAGAAACGATAAAAATATGAAATAAAATAGATTATGGGTCTGAAATTTATTATTTAATAATCTTTCTAATATTCTACAGGTTTTTCTTTTTTTATTTCTTATGGTTGTCAAATAATCTTATATATTTCATTGGCAGTTTTCTTGACATTTAGAATTTTATCAATTTAATATGGAAAAAAAATGCTGGAAAAGTTAAAAAGTTTCGTTGTTTTGATAGAATTTACTTACTTACAGAGTGTTCATATCAAGAAACATTAAAATATGTATTTGTTTTTATGATGATATGTAAAACGCCATTAAGTGTGAATAGTGGTCATAATAATAATTAACTAATAACTTAAGGTAAAAATTCTAGTGGTGTGTCAGTCATCATTTATTCGGTCCTTATCAGTCCTTGGGAAAGTCCTTCGGACTATGGGTACTAGAATTGTTATATAAATAAAAAAAGAAGAAATAAAGTAGAGCAAAGTCATGTAGTATCAAATTTTATAACTTTTTAGGACTGAACTGGACTGGAACGAGACTGAACTGGATTTTGACCCCAGTCTTCAATCCTAAATAAGGACCAACACAACACTAAAAAATTGTATAAAATGTCATTTCAAGAGACAAACGGCTGTTGAAAAGAGTAAACGCTAATAGATATAAGGGTCAAGTTAGAGTTCTTCAATTTTGATCGAATTTTAAACAATTGTACTCCAGCACTTTTATTGAATAATCACTTATGTCTACATATGTCCAAAAAATGTGAAAAGTGCGACAAAAAACTGATTCCCTTTACAACTATAATCTGTATAGTTCGGATTCGGCTTCAGTACAATTTTTTCAATTTATATTTTCATACTCTTTTGGGAACACTGCATTAGTTTGCCCGTACGTCATACTTTCTTTTTCTATCTCGCTATGAACGGAAAGTGACAGCGATAATTTTAAATTCAACTATCGTAACGTTTTGGTAATATGTAAATTCTGAAGAAAGGTTTTTGCTGGTGGATTTTACCTCCATAAATTTCATCTTAGCTGTTGTTTAATCTAACTAGAACCATTTTTTTATGGATTTCTTTCATACCAGTCTAGAGACATAAGCTATTTCCACACAAAAAAGGTCAAAAAGATCGATTTTTTGAGCGATTGCAGCATTGTGCACAAATTCTAAGTTACTAATAAAATTTTAAAGTTTAATAAAAGAGGACAGCTCTGCACCAATCAGAGCTTAAACACGGTTTCGGATACTATGACTGCCCTTGACACTTGTTTGAGCAGAATATGAGTTCCACTCCCTCGTAAAGCCGGGTTTGTGCTAGTTGAGGCTGAGCATTGTTTGTATTATCAAGGAAGCCGCACCAAAAATTGTCTGGCAGATTCAAATTTTTACTGTGGCCACAATATTATTATTAATCCAAGACCTACACTTCATTGCTCTTTCAATTATTTCACTCTCTGATTTTCTATAATAAGCTTGTACTTCTTTACAATGTAAGACTTATAGACCATGTTCTTGCAAGATCTTAGAATTTTAACTTCTGATAAGTTCATCTCTAAGGAATCCTGTCTGATTGAAATTTTGGGGTTGGTGCTGATCCTGAAAAATGAATTAATAAAAGCCTTAGATGGCAGAATAAAATAAATTTTTGTTTAGAGTAAAACATGATAGTTTAAAATTAACTTTCTCTTTAGACCTTTAAAATCTTACAGATATGCAATAAAAACACCTTCAATGAAATACAGAAACGTAATACTTAAATAAACAGTATTAAAATGATGGTTGAAAGGCCTCATAGTCAGACAAAATATAAAAAAACCCACTTCTCAACCTACGATATCTTTACTGTCTTTTGAACATATTGATGATGGTTCCTAAAGCCTTAGCTTGTCTTATCGAAGACGATGGGTAGTATCCAATAAGATCTTAAGCATGTCTTATCAAAGCAGATGGTAGTATTTAATAGGATTCGAAGCTTTCATTCATTTTACTATTGTGTACATATTTTTTTGTGTGTGTGTGCGTGCGAGAATAAATAAAAACCTAGTTGAAAAATAAAAAACATCTTGTACAACTTACCCTTGATGTTCTTGTCAGCTTTTTTGTTTGCTACAGTTCAAATTACAACTGAAAAAAGCTCTGCAATTTTCTTTAGGGGAATTTTCCCGCCAAGAATAGCATCAACCATTTATCTTTTGTCTTCATCCGTCATAATTTTTGGAATCAACTTTCTTCCTTCAAATATAATTATATGATTATACCCCAACCTCGTATCGCTTAAAATCTGAGTGCAAACTTTTTGCAAACCACCATTTTTGATAGAGCACCACGTATATATATATATTCATTTCTTACAATCTAATAAATGTATTTCTTTATATATGTACATATATAAAAAATTGATTGATAAAATAATCAGATTTCATTCAATCCTAGAGTTGTTCATGTATGCCAAATCAATTTATCGAGCTTTTATATATTGAATATTATGTTGTTCCATAAATTTGAGGAGAATGGCATTGATGTAAATGATGTATATGAAATCACAACAATAGTTTGATTTGATCCATAATAGTGTTGTCAAAATACCAATATTTTTATTTTTGTGACGGCTCAAGCATAAAAGTTAGGATCAATATTTGAGCCACATGATTCTTTTTCACATAATTTTTAACCCCTTTCCCATGTTTTCCTAAGTAGTTCTTTTCTTTACCATGGTTCGGAGGGGGGGGGGAGGAGATACAAAACCATGTTTTTTTGTTTCCCTAGATTTGGTTATATTTTTTTATAGATCATAATGTCTTTATTCTAGATTTTTTTAATACCTTTTTTATATTACGACCTTTTTTTGAAAAGGTCTAGGTCTACTTTGTCTATTTTTCAAGTTTGTGTACCCTGTTCCCTACGAAGTCATTTATGCAATTTTGGGATATTATTCGTGTCTACGTGGTTTTAAGGTTCCAATATAGATAGACATAGTTTTAAGCGTCCACTTTTTTTGGAAATTGATAAATGGCTGGTGATAAAAAGTTGATACATACTATCAAAAAACAGTATTCAAAATTTCAGGTCCGAAAAAAAATAAAAATATATATATAAATATATAGCTGACGACAATCATTTGAAATTTTCTTTGTTTCAATTTTCCTATAATGCTTACTTATATTATATCAAAGAATATATAGAAATATTTTTATTGGTTATTACCTACTAATTATATTCATAAGTAGGGTCTTATAAAATAAAAACAAAAAAAATCCAGAACAATAAAAGCTTTAAGTCCAAATTTATCAAAAAAAATCATACATTATATTGTAATACCCGTATTGAGCAGCATTCTAGCGCCCTAGGCCTTGCACTTTTACGTAAAATTTATGAGCTCAAAATTGTGTGTTTATTTAATGCCCCACTTAATGTAAAACAGTAATGAGAAATATTTGCAGTACGTTCTTTTCTTCTTTTAATTATAATTCTCTTAACTTTATTTTTGTCTCTCATATTTTTTGAATAAGATTTTTTGATAAGTACAATATTATCCAATAGAAACATCGATAGTAATGCATCCCTCTATTTGACAACCCCACACTGTCACATAATACCTAATCAAAAATATATATATTTTTAATTTAGATATGTTTACGCATTTTCCTCTATTCTTTAAGATGCGAGAAGCTCAAAAATTATTTTTTAGGATCTACGTATGTCCTTTACCCTACGTCATCCACCTTAGAGTTGTTCCAAAATGTTGTTGTATTGATTTTGCATAGTTTTTGGACAAAAAGAATAAATAAAACACACCATTGTATGCCAAAAAAGACATCAAACTAAAATCGAGCCATTTTTGAATAATAGTTTTTATATGTTTTATTATCTAAGTATCAAGATTACCCTGTACAATGAAGGAAACAGAAAAATCTAGATGTGCAGACTGCCGTACTAAAATTATTTACTCCCATCTATCAATGTTATCTTTTCTTATATTTAGCCATACTAATATTGTCGAAAGATTATAACACTTACCTCAATTTTTTTATTTAGAATCATTTTTCTATATAGCAAATAGACCATACTTTGATCCCTGAAGAATGATTTTTGAACTTGTCACATCTAAAATCATAGGAAAAAATGCAAAAACATATCAGAATTTAAAAAGTTATATTTTTGAATAGGTGACAGTGTCATATGCTTCTGCATATGAAGTCAAAATTTTTATTTTTTCATTGAAATTATAACTTGGACCTTCTTTTTCTTCCGGTATTATCCTCTTAAGAGTCGTTTTTGGTTGTAAAAGTATTCGTCAATACTATTACTTACGGTAGAGAATGCCTAATCTCGATTTGGTTTAACAATTCAAGGGATTTTTTAGAATGCTCGGGAAGATAATTTTTCTATTAATTTTTTTGAATTTATTTTCCTTGTAGGGTAACTGTTGCTTTCTTGTCTAGGACACCAACAAAGATTTTGCCTTCATTTCTTCATCAGGCAGGAAGTCTTGTTCAATAAAATAGTTATCTTAGTTAATGGTTAATGAATTTCTCCATTTACAAAATGAAATATCAAATAAAGAATGTGAATCATCCATAAATGAATCAACATTTTCTTGGTGACCTGGTAATTTCTGGGTAAAAGATTTCATCAAATTTCTATATTTTTTATGGTATAATACTATTTGATTTGTCACTCTTTTTTTGCACAGACAGTACGGACTGAAGCTTTTTGATATCTTTGACTTTAATACCTAAAATTTTACCTATTTCTTTCACAGAAGGTCCTTTTTTAGTTAAGGATTCAGGTTCCACGTTATACCATAAAACCCACTTGATCATATCTAGGCGGGTTGAATTTCGCTAATGCCACAAACACTTTCAAATAGAAGAAAATTGTATTTTTCAAGAGTTGTTAAAGCTCTTCTATGCTTATACAATTCTTAAAATAAACTATCACTTGATTTTCAATTTAATTTGTGTAATTATATTGTTGTACCACGTATTCAGAAAATATAATTCATTTCATTATTAATTAATAGTATGTTCAAATCAGAATCTGTTTAACAAATGAACCTAGCTGATTTTACTAGTTTATTCTGAGGATATGTTGAATAAACGATGGAATTAAAATTATTAGGTTATTATTTATATATTATTTTTTACTAGGTAGGGAATGTATGGCTGAAAACATATTTTGAAGTGGGTAAGTCAATTAAAGAAGTTTGAGAACCACTGCTTTATACTTTTGAAATTCTTTTAAGTAAGATACCAGTGAAGGATATGATAATTTAGTCACTACTAAACTTGAATTTTTTGAATTACAATACAATGTATGTTAAAAACTGAGATGTAATAAAATAATATGATACATTAATATTTCAATCTCGTTTCGGCTGCAAAAACGTTTTTCTACCCATCTGAAATTTAGTATGTATGCTTATTTTTATGCATAACATCGAAATATATCTCACAACATTTGATTATATATCTTTTTGTTTTATGGCCCACCTTACTGTACACGACTAAATATATTTAGAAATGATATTGGAAATTCTCACAAAAACTGGGCCGAGATGGTATGCCTAGCCCAAACGGTACAAACCGTAAAAATGGAAAAATTGTTTTTAATAGAATTTACATAGTTTTCAAATTTTTTTGGATATAATTTTTTAATAATTTCTTTTCTGTATATATATTTTATTCTTACATATACTTAACTTCTTTAAAAACCAAAGGTTGATGGTATAAAATATAAACGTGTTATATAATATAAATATAAATTGCAAAAAGATGAGCTTATATTTTTTTTGCTGAAATAAACAAGAGCGACTGCATTCACAATATCATCAGCCGCCGAAAAAATTATTTTGCTTGATACAGATGTACATGAAGTTGGGTGATAATGTGCAGCTAACTTTGAAACATTAGGAAATTTTTATAAAAATATGCTTATGAATTAAAATATTACCTCACTATCTAAATCTATTAATTAAAAGAAAATAATATAAAAATATTTAATAAGTGATGATATAAATACATAACACACCGAGTGTAAAAATACTGAACCACCAAGGACGTACTAAACCAAACTGTAGTACAAGCCCGATCGTACCAGTCCTAATATACAGTAGGACGTATACAGCACGATAGATGCAGCAACCTGTTTTCAGCTTTTCTCCCCTATGTGGCCATATGACATGTGAATGTACCCTTTTGATACTTATTCGTCTATAAATACAAAATAAATATGTCGTTTGAAGATGTTTAATATACTTTGTTACCTGTATTGCATCGCAGAAATATCGGCAGCTACCAACAGAATACAGTGTACATGTTTGTGTCACCCGACGTATACATACACCCTGTATAAAAGACTATACACTCCATTCTTGCTTCGTTTCATGTATGTAGTATAATTTTCTAGCTAAGAAATGGGGTGGTACGTCTTTATGGTAAGACATTTGTTTATGATGCCAATGCGCTACAAGAACCAGTTGTAATATAAATTAAGAAGGTATAGCTTTAAATGTGTCAGTATCCCGATTCCATAATAGTACTTAATACATTTCGAAATGAAATTGCTATATATAAATGAAAATTAAAGCTAATAACAATTGATAAAGATATATTGCAGCAAACGAACGATAAAATATATTGATTAAGTTACCTTGAATACAGTTCCTACAAAATTGGTATAATCGTACAAAAAACTAGTAAAATGAAGTGTCTTATTTGGAAGGTAATAGTAGGGATAAAATTAAAAAATAAATCTTATGTTACAACATCAAAAGATTTACTGTAAAAAAAGTTTAATTGTGATTGAGTTTTTTAGTATATCTTTTAATTTTTTTATAAAATATTTAAAAAATATACAATGTTTGGTAGTTTGGAAATGTTTCAAGGATGAAATAAATGTCATATTATTGGTAAAAAACAAAAAATTAAAACAAGACAAAGCGGTTGCAATTAATTAGTTTTACTTTAAAATTATTGAATTTAACTTTATTATCAGTAAATAGTCTTTCCTTTTATAGACCGCATCTATTAAATACTAAAGTCCGCCTATGAGATAACTACATTCAATTTCTTATTAATTTATATTGATAAACAATCACACATAATATAGGTGCCCGTTTCTATGGCTACTTTGATAAAAATGATTTTGTAACCCTGACAATTTAAAAGATGTGTCATATTTGTATGATGTATGATTCGTTATCTATTCCTACAATTGTGTAAACTATGACTTTCTGTTTTATAAAAAAAAAAAAAACCCCGAAAATTAACATAGTAACCCTTAAAATTCCAAAAATTTATTGAATCTCTATGACATATGATTTGTTATCTATTCCAAAAGTTGTAAAAGATATGACTTTACGGTATGTAATGACAAAAGAAACCAAAAATTAACGTAGTAATCCTGACAATTTGATAAATGCTTGGAAGGAGAGTAGCTCAAAACTTTAATGACTTTTTAATATATTAGCTACAAGCAGTGATAAATGAAATGAAGGGCATAATTCTTCGTCATTATTGAGGCCAGGCTGGCCCGCAGACAGAATTGTGGGTTGGGGTAACAACTTTGGCTAGGGAGCTTCCTTGTCAGACGCAATTAACATAAATCGTTTATTGTGGGTAGGGGGTGGGGGTGGAGAAGGATAGACAGGCATCTGATTTCCACCCCTTACATCATAATCCTACCATCACATAAATGTAGTCAACATTGAGTGGTTTTCTGCATAGGTAAATAGGCATCGTGAGAAGAAAATGTAAAATTAAAAGTTATAACTATCTAACATAATCTGTTTCTATCTGATTGACTTTTTATTGTTCAAAGATCTAGCTGTTTCCAGACCACCCAGGACGTAAGGTAGCAGCCCATTGTTCTTTTTTTACTTGGTGCATTGACATTAGCTTTGTGAGTAATATAGTTTTTGTACTATTGCAGCAGTTCAAAGGCAAGCATTGTAATTCAAAGATCCTCAGTCCAGACTTTCCAAGGAAAGTGTGATCATGGATAACCTTAAAATATGTACTGCATCAGTAAGTAACAGGGAAATCAAATTGGTTGCCTAATTCGTTACACTTTCTGAAAGTTATATACATGGACAGTTATCATCTAAAGCAATTTATATTCTCTTTGCTTTCTAATTACTTACATCATGAAACAGCGCGGATTTGAACAACCAACTTGGCATCTTAGACAGCAAAGATAATTACTTTTGGGGCCTTAGGGATCCAGTAAAAACGTTATCTTGTTACCTTCTGTCTCCGACTCTAAGCTCACGTATTTGTTGTTACTTGATACTTAAATGTTCTCTCCTCAAGAATAAAATAGTAATGATAAGAGCATGGAAAAGAAATAAAATAAACACTGTTCCGATTGTTAACTACATTGTTGTATTACGTGAGTAAGATCTTATTTTTATGTACATCTATATTAATTTTTGTATGCAGATTACAGAAGTAGGTTTAAATTAATATTTAATAATTCAGAAGTAGGACTTTGTTTTTTCCTTTTATTTTTTTTCCTATTATACAGATATTTTATTATTTTTATTTCCTTCAAACTCCGAGGCGAATAAAGCTGAAATGAATAGATCCATTTAAAAGTTATTCAACTCTTTCTTGTGAGCAAGGATTCATACATTATCTATACATATATAAAATAAAAATTGACCTCATTTTCTCAAGAAGGTGCTTTCCAAATCCCATCACTTCTATGAGGGTGCAATTCGCACAAAAAAATGTTCAAATTCTACCTCAAGCATACATCAAATGACAGTATAAAAATAATATTGTAAAAAATTAAGAAAAAGAATAAAATCCTTTTTGAATTATTTACTTAACATCAAAATTTCATTGATATATTTGAATAATTTATAGGCTTTGTATTTAAGCTTATGGAACGATTTCAAATATCCAATACCCATGGTTCATAATCTTTGTTTGATTTAAGAATCTATACTGCCTCGATATTCCTTTTCAAATTAAATATATCCATTTCATATTTTTTTATTGCCACTATCAATTTTGACTAATTTTAAGTGCAATTAATTAAACGATTAAATATAATAATTTTGTTGATCGACAATACTTTGTCCACAATCAATTAATATAAAAATATATTTTAGCTAGCTTTAGCGTTGACGGCCCACATATCTGAATAGATGATATATTTCCTGTTTGAATTGGGATTCACAGTTACATCAATCGTAAATAAATAGTATATATAAAATATTTATATCATAGATGAAATATTAATATTGAATTAGGCTGCTCCTTCATTGCATAAGGGTATTACAGTTAAAGTAATTGAGTTTGAAAGATTCAATTATGATGAAATAAGTTTTTCTTATACATATGAATTCCTAGTTTTTGTTTTCATAATGATTTTTTCATTCTTTATTTTTACACTGTCGATTGGGATAAGTAGTTGTGGTAGTTATGGCTTAAAATTGAAAAGAACTATTTGTACTATAAAACCAGTTTCATCCCATATTACATGCAAATTACTCAATGATTTACCATTAGCTTTAAAAAAAAATTTTCCTGCAGAAAATGTCGCTTGTGAGATATCACAGATGACGTTACTTTGTTATTTCCCTTCTTGACGTATGTAACTTTTTCTTTCAGAATTCACCTTCTTAGTTAATATTTGATTAAAAGAGATAATTCATAGAGGTTGTTATGTAAATCGTATGCATTATTTAGCTCGCCTGGTTTTTTTTTTTTTTTTTTTTTGTTGGCAAACTGAAAATCTGTCTTCTTTACCTGAGCTGTTATCATTAATATTTAAATAGCGGTGGACCTCCGCATTGACTCGAATAATTAGGCATCGGCTAAAAGTCAAATTTTACTTTATTTATCTAAAATATAACTCCCAAAAATATCCTCAGTGTTACTCTCCGTTTTTCAAGGACACACCCACTTGTAACTACTCTATACTTATATGAATTTATATGACGTTTTCTGTCATCAAGAATTAAAGAATAATAAGAGTTGGAAAAAAAAAAAAATTGTCAGGATGATTGATGATTATTTTAGTCTTTAGAGGGCTGCCTAATAATAAAAACAAAATTAATTTTCGCATACCAGCGTTTATATTAAATTCAAATCCTTACATAGACATAGAATAAATTCATATGAATAATGATATACATAAGAGACCAATAACTAGAATGAAAAACAGTCATAGTACTTATGTACATATATATTCAGATGCCTGCTATTTCATTAATACAACTACACTATTATTTCTTATATCGAAATATTTATAATATATACATCAGGGAGCACTATATACAGTACTCCTCGAATACACGTTCGATGCCATGCAATATTTCATAAATACGACTACATTGTTATTTCTTAGATCAATATATATTTTGATATACATCAAGTATCACTATATACAGTGTACCCAGTGACTGGTTTCATATATATAATCATATAGACAAACATTGTTTTATTAATATATATTTCTTAGGAGTGAGCTTCCTTTTCTACTCCACACATTTATATACAAAACAGGATTGATCATTTGCTTGTACACATAGAATCGGAGAGTAACCTTAGGGATTTGTTGCGGAGGTATAATTGTAAGTCCTTGTTGGACACGAAGTAGAGTTGAGGATTGAAATTGCAGTATTTTTTACCGATGCCCTGGTTCCTCTATCCCCTTCGACACTGCTGCTTGTAGCTGATCTAATGAAACGTCAGGACTGTGAAGCTACTCTCCATCAATACAGTCTTCAAATTGTCAGGGTTACTATGTCGATTTTTCGGATACTTTTTTTAACATTGACAACATTCTCACGATTAGTATCACTACAAGGATTCTGTAAAGTTATGGAGTAATATTCATTGCCCCTTCAGCGTCACTAGTGGAAAAATAAATATGATCGTAGACAATTTAATCTGGAAAACATTCATCATGTGGTCATCATTTCGTCAGTTGGCTAATACACTTGGCCAAAACGATTAATATTATTCTGAAAGACACAATCAAAGGAAGTTTGGTTCTAGACAACCTTTTCTCCTTTTTGGCCGTCGTAATGAGATGATTAGTCCTCCTTGACATTAACTTTGCTCTCTAGTAATCTTTAATGATTCTTTGGAGCGTAAACTTGATTAAATTCATCTTCTTGTCCATACTGCGTATTGTCCTCGCTTGATTTCTAGCAAGGCGGTTTTTGACATATTTTGACAAATAATCATGTCTTTTCTTCTTAATGTTAATTTTCTTTCCTGGTTCAGATTTTTTGGGGTTTAATGCCATATACGGCCGTAAGACTAATCTGAAAGTCATTGGCAATCTCAGTTGGACTGTTCTCTGGCGTGAACATTTCCGGCACAAGATTTCTTATGGCTTCAATTATGTCGCTTTTGAAGTTACAGTCAATATTTATGAATACTAACTATTATACTATATACTATTGTAAATGATTATTAGAATATAACGCAGACTCACTTTTTTTGGACAATTCCTATCAAAACTTGAGTTGTGATCACTTTTTAAAGTGTAAACTTCAATACAACGCTTTGAGTATTGGCTAGAAAATCCATTAAATAGACTCAATTATATGTATATATGATGAGTTTAAATTTGGCTTCCCTAAATCAAACCAGCTTGGAGTGATTGAGCTATTACAAAAAGTGTTGCTAGTCTCCCCTCGACTCCTCCCCCTAAACAGAATCATGTCTTTCTACTGTTAGGTAAGTATAATCTCCTATTTGACCACCAACGACCACATATTTATGGTACATTTCTATTTATGACTCAAGAAACGGATGGTTCATGTTCTTATATTTTTATTAAGGAAAGGAAAATCCGAAAGCAAATAATAAACTCAGCTTCGTGTACAAAAATACAACTACACAACCTGTGTTATTTCTAATAATAATACAATAATATTTGTTTTAGTATGTTTTTTTATTGGTTTACATATTTGCTTTTAGAACATGTTTGTATGCGAATGTACGTATGTACGTTCTACTCAGTATAACCAAAAAAGAACGAACAAGTAGAAAATAAAAGTAATCATATGTAATATGACTTTAAATAGGCTTGAAAGCCAACAAAAACAAGTTTTTCCACACTATTTCTATAATATTCTAAAATACATACAAGCCATTTTATAGTCATATGGTCAGAAACGTGCTCAGATTATATCTGCATACAGATAGATAATTATGATAATGAGTTGTAAAATGGCTTCATTAACAAAATTAGTTTTTATTTCATTTTTTTATTGAACGTCTTAATTTTTAATTAGATATTTCTTTAGGGACATATAATTGAATTGCGTTGTTGGACATCAGATGTTCAACGTATTAAATGCTAATAATTACTTGTATCTCTCGGATTTTAAAGCTTATTTCAGATTCATTGTTAAAGCTGTAAATTATGAACACTTTTGGTATGATAGCTGTGATCATTGAAATAATGTTTTTGAGGAGATTATCTTAGCTGCCGTGACTTTTCATTTGTTTTAATTTCAAACTGCTATTTGAGACAAGAAATAAACACAAATTCAACATAGGCAGGAATTTCTCCTTTGCCAGTCATCAATTCTACTCTGGGTCGAACAAGGAGTTACAAACATAGCTGGAGTTGTAAAAAATATTACCTGTCGGTATATAAACACAAATAAATCGAAGCTTAATGGTGTAAATTAACCCTTAAAATTTGAATAATGTTTAGAAGGAGATCAGCTGAGCGCTGTCATGAGATGTTTCATAGGATCAGTAGTTATAACAGAGAGGGAATAAACAAACATCCGAAAAAAAAAGTTTCCGACCCAACATAGATACAAAACATTTTTTTTTCCTTCAACATAGTCTCCTCGTAACTCTACACACTTCTCCACGAGATGCTTCCATCTTTATAACCCGTCCAAATAGTACTCATTTAAACTCAATGCACTTTTAAATTTAGCTGCCCCCATACACTGAATCCAAATCATCTTTGATTTGCGGAAGCGTATTGCCTTTCAAAAACAAATATTCAATGACAGCTCGATACTCCATTTTTTCAATCTATGTAAAAAGACTGTCATCAAACGATTGGTAGCTAACAATTACGCGTTCAAAATGGATGAAACATTGGTGAGCATCTGACGACAGGTGCAAAATATATGTGACTTGCGTTTATTTAGTAGTGCTGTCATCTTGCCGCTGCGGTCAGAAACTTTTTCATATCCCTCTCGTAAAGGTAGGAACTACTCCTTTTTTAATCCTCAGTTCTACTCTGAGTCAAACTCTACTCGTTGTTTTGCTAAATAAATAAAATGTTTTTGTCCAATTGTCTTAGAACTCCTTTATTGTATTTTTTCATCATCTATTTTCAACTTTTGAATGGTTCTAAAATATCATCACTTGTTTTAGAGATAGGTTGCACTATGTAATCACTTTTTCAATTTCCCTTACCTGACTGTCTAATACAACCTTACATCTAAAAAAAGCATTAAAATACTAAATAATATAGAATAAAGATTCAATTAGACTCCTTCTATTCAACTGTACATAAACCTATTATAAGAGGACCATAATAAGAAACTCCTATTCTAAAGTTATTTAAGTGGGCCTCAGGGGAAATATAGTTTTCTTTATTATAAAATAGCATATGCATTGAAATATACTTATCAACACAATGTAAAGAAATTGCCCCAGAAAATTGAATTTTACAATAAATGTATTTCAATGTGTATATTGTATACTGAATAAACTATGAATATATCGATATTAAAAGCCCTCGTTATTGTTGAATGTTCTACAAAAGTCTATGTATGTGTGTATTATTTATCAATATATTAATGATTTTAAAAGATATTTTGCAAGCATAATAAAAATAGAGCGAGTAATTGTATTATCAATACTATTGAAATATTTTGTCCTATGTATCTAATATATATTTGCTAGCTCGCAAATAAACCAAATAATATTAGTATTATCAAGGAAAAACAGTTGATTGGTTCGTTAAAACTATATATTTTTTTATGATATACACAGTAACATTGTATATAATATATATTTCATCATTATCTCAATGGACACCTTAGCTATATCATTAAGCTACGTAGAAAAACGTACATCTACATTGTGAAATAACGTCTTTATAAGTAAATTTCATTAAGATAGAAATATATAGAATTGTAACTCCTCACTAAAAAAATACAAAAGTTAATATGATATCTCTGACAATTTCAAAAATGTTTTGAGAGGAAAACAGTTTAGCTCTCATGGGGTTTCATTTACCAGCTGCGAGCAGCTGGTAAATGAGCAAAATAATGTATTGCAGAATGTATTTTAATCTTTTATTGAATATATGTTATGTACAAGTTACGATGTCTGTACAAGTTGCAACTTGTATAAGCACATTGTACAATTTGTAATTTATTCGACATAAAATGCTTTATTTATTTAAAACATTCGCCATTCTAATTACCAATTATTAATTGATACTATCATTTTATTCTGATCTATTAAAATTACATGGTTATAATGTATGAATGAGTAATAAAACTGTGCGCATTTGAACTTCATAATGTTCCACAAAATAATACTTACAGTATATGCAAGCTATTTGTGCCACAATCACGATTATTTTTTCAAACGCAATTTTCATTCCAACCAAATATTAGACTAAAAAAATAAAACCAGATTCTGAAAGCTTGATGGATTTTAATTTAATAAAATCACCTCTATCCTCAATTATATTCAACTATACAAGGCTGAAAGCGCAAGCAGCCCTTCGACACCTGGTTTCTTAGTAAATTCTGGAATTCTTTGTTGATTTGACGGATAAGTTTGTCTTTGGCGATGCAGTACTAAGTTGTAGATCCTCTGTATTTTTTAGCGTGCCGATATTATTGTAGTTGACAATCTGAGCAGTGTTTTTTATGTATAAAAACAAAGCTGTTTCTCATAAAACTAAAGAATGGGGATATTTTCTAAATTGGTGTAAGCTTAAAAACCATGCCTAAAAATTAAACAATATTCTTTTATTATTGAATTATATTATTTGAACATAGCAGTTCAAAGTGAGTGTGCACATAAAATAATGAGAACTACACTAAGGATTTGTTGGTAATTATAATGGTAGGTCTTTATTGAACTAGGAGTAAAATTGAATATCGTTATTGGAATAATTCATAATTAGATTAAGTATGTTAATACTGTCTATATTGCTGTGAGTGTAAAGAAAAAAAAAGTGTTAGTAGGTCAGGCCAAATATGAATCCTACTGTTCATTTATCCTCCCCTTTTTGAAAATAATACCTTATAATGATTCGAGTCTGACGAGCTGGACGGTCTTCTGTAAAATCTAAAGGTCGTCCTTAAGGCCGCACATAGGAGTGTATTACGATCTTAAAGGAGTAGAAAAATAATCTTCTGATCTCACGTACGCAAAATATAACTCTTTGGTCAGTATTATCACAAGTTGGTGTTTAAGATTACTATAATTTAAAATTATTTAATGGAAGATTATTGGTTTTTTATCTTTTCGTTGTTGTTTTTTTGCTTAATTAGTGTGAGTTAATTTGCCTCAGCTACATTTTGACTTCAATCACTAGTACATATATCACTGCATACTTAACTTATTAACTACATCTAAATCCTTAATTAATGACAAATAATAATATTTTCATAAAAGAAAATTACTTTATGAATTTAAGCTAATATTTGAGTTCTAGAAAATCATTAATGAAAATGAGAATAACTACACAATGACTGTTAAATTAGAATGAAGCAGTTCAATGAACAAGTTATTATTGACAGAAAAAATTATTCTATTGAACTGAATGTGCCTAAGTTCGATATTCAATCGCTCCTAGAGAGAGGCTAATAATATATTTTATGTATATAGACTTCAAAGACAGTTCTTAGGTGAGATAAAGTAATTACAATACTAAAATGTTTTCTTAGGTATCCATCTGACCAATTAGAGGAGCGGTAAACAAAATCAGAAAATATGTCTCAGCTGAACCCTCTTACCCCTCAAATAGTAATAAATAATAAGATGTGTCCGCAGGAGGTAGTCTGAAGGGGCTGTAGCCCCCGAAATTAAGGATTTTTTTTTGAAAAATTTAATATTTGAAATTTAATTTTTTTTTTGAGTCCCATAGAGTTCAGTCCTAAAACTTATAAAAATATGTCCTTGATAACGTAAATCAACTTTATTTCTTCTTTTTTATCAGTTCTAGTACTGACATTCTAAAATACCTTTTCTAAGGACTAATAGAACCTGTCTTAAGACTGAAGGGAAGTGGATTGAATATATAGGGACGGTCACAACACTGAAATACAGATTTAAGATCCCATTGCTCCATGTTCTACTTATATTTGTATTTATAAAAAAATATATATACTTTGAATTTCTTTATGTATTATTAAAGAGACAATATATGGATGGTAGTTTTACTTATATATTCGTCCAGTCTTAGGAATGGTGCTATCGGCCCTTGGGACCGATCCTTAACTGTCAGTCCTTTGAATGTTTCATACGGATGTAGATGATTTATTAAGCCAATAATATTATTGAAATATTTGCACATATCTTCCTAGAAATATCATGTTTTTAATATCATACAACTAGCAAATGATTACCCAGGTTTGGCTTGGGTAAAGAACAGAGAGGGGAATCACATTGAAAATGGTCAAATTAATTGAGAAAATTAAAAAAAAATATTCAGAAAATACTTCTATATACAATTAATTATATTTTGAATGTTTCATTGTTGTCGAAAAAGATCCTGACAACTCTAATTATATTTCTCTTAGATTCTCCAGGCTATATCAATCCGATTAAGTAAGGTAATTTACAACATCTCATCATAGAAAAAAAAACCCAAAAAACAAACAAATTCTCTTATGTAACGCCTTTTGTAACCTTAGTATTATTATTATGAAAATAAAAAAAATAATTTGTTATAAACTTCAAATAGCATACCAACATATTTGCATCTATAAAACTGTCTAGATGAAAAGTCCATTTTCTATTTACTTCAAAAAATTTCCAAATTGAAATCCGCCAAGTTAATTGAAAAAACAACAACTTTTTTAGCACTAATTTTGCAAAAAAATAGTTAATAGCTTTTATTGGAATTGTAAAAAAAAACACAAACCTACCAATATTTTTTTGTACTTGCAAAAAAAAAAAAGTTATGAAGAATAATGTTGTCGAAACAATAACCCTCGATAACTGGTTCATTTTTGCAAATATTGTAAAAATTACGTAACAAAATGTTCCGGAAATTAAAGATATTTCATTGAACAGTTAGTGTCTCAAATTTTATGGTCAAAACGTATCATTATTTGGCATTTCTTTTTAAAATATTGAAAATTGACTTTTTTGATGAAAAAATTGGGGGAAAAAGGGAGAAAAAATGAAAAAAAAATTGAAAAATTATTCAGAAAATGACCGATACTTATTTAAACATCAATTTTTATTTGGAAAATTTATATACAAACCAATTTCCAGACCAATTTCTACAAACTTTATTCTAGTTACTATTCCTATATTCCATTGGAAGTTCATTTTTTTGCATCTGAACTAAACTATATTGCAATTTTAAACCGATTTTTTTTTTTTTTTTTGAACATAACTTTTTGATCTTGAATAAATTTAGAAAACGTAATTATTCGTGTAGTTGTTGTTTGAAACGCAAATCTCTTTTTGATAAATAACTTAAACCCCTATCTAGTTTCCAAGAGCTGCAAAAACAGTTTTTGTGTTTTGGCCATTGCATAAGGCCCCCGTTATATAACCCCCAGAAAATCGACACCCCTATCTTACACGTCCAAGCTCAAAAGAGGGACCCATGCAAAATTTCAGACTTCTTGGTTCAACGGTGGTGGAACATATAAAAGACATCTACACACACACAATCTCTCTTTTATATATATAGATAATATGAACATATTACGTTTTTACTTAGTTAAACAATTTATTGTAAAAAACACACTCAATAGCGTCACGAAAGGATTGATTTTACCTTTTTTAAGGACAAACAAGTGGGACATGACTGGACCGCATTCCTTGTTTCTAAATAAGGACCGACACTCGTGTGTATTTTGGGGATGTTAATAAAAAAGAAACCGAAAATCAACATGGACACCTTGATAATTTGGAGAATCTTTGAAGGAGAGCAGCTTAGCTTTCATGAGGTTTCTTTAGATCAGCTACAATCAGCTGTGAGAAGGGAGGAGGGGGAAAAAGAAATCAACAAGGATATTGGAAAGTATTACACCAATGTTGATCTTCAATTCTACTCTGAGTCAAACAAAGACTTACAATTAGAACTGTGCAACAAACTCTTTGTGTTACTTTCCATCTGTTATAAATACGCAAGAATGTTCCATCATATTCTGAATATAATAGAATGTATTAGTAGAGGAAGTTTACTACTACTAAGGAGTTAAATAATAATGGGGACAGCTGAGGAATAGAAAATACATTCTTCAGATTAGCAATTCCAAAAAACAGGGTAGCTATAAAATACACACGATTTACATCACTATACATGGTTCACTTAATGTGGGCTCCAAATAAATGGTACTGATGTACTCGTTGTATGAAGAGAGAGAGGATTTGAGTCCTCTATATAAACTCGGATAACATATATACAATGAATTTCAAAGATTTAAAAATGGTTGAAAAAAAGGGGGAAGAATATGGTTGTAATTTATTAAATTGCTCCATTAATTATTAAATAACGTATGTATATGTATGTACATTTAAGTTCATTAGTGATGGCCTCAGTTTGGAAGAAACATCCACTTTCGAAGGATATACATACAATTTCATGTAATATATGTGCCATACACTTTTTCTCTTATAGTTTAAAGTCGTTTATTTTAAAATCTTTTCATTTAATGTGATTTGAAAAATAGTGCTCTCTGTGTGTATAATATTACATTATACACACATATAAAAGTATAATTAGGTGACTATTAAAAAAATGAGCATACGATTTATTTAATTAAAAATTAAATTTGGGAGGGGGTAAATATAAAAAAAAAACCAAGTTTAAGAAAATTCTTAAAGATTTAAAATCTAAAGAATAAAAAAACATTGAAAAGGATTTTAAATACATAATTATATCCTTTATATTTCCCTCTCATTACGTTAATTGCTTCAAAGGATTAGGAAAAAGATGCATTTATTGTATATAAAGGTACTGTCCTTAGTGTTATTTATACATTTTAAGAACATTTTTTATATGATATAGGTCGCAAAAATATTTCTCAAAATTGAGTGATAATACCATTTATACTCTTTCTCCAAATTATTGTGAATTTTTATCTAAAAAAATATTATGTAAGAATGATAAAATTGATATATTTTACTTAAAAAACCATATGGAGACCAAATTAAGGTTAATATATTATATGAAGATTTCAAAATAGAGCTCAAATTCTTGAATAACTCAACACATCCGCAGAAAATTGAATATAAGAGCAGTAAACTTCCCATACAGTTGCCTGCTCTTGCAAAATATTATTGCTTGTTTGTCAATCCATGACTATTTTCAAATAAGAATAGTCCCTCATGTCGAAGGATGGTTCATAAGTAATTGATAACGGAGAAGTGATTAACACTTGTTTCATTCAAACCGCTATCATGCTTCTTTGTTATTTTATTAATTTAAAGTACTACAACAATAAACATTTCAAATAAATTTCGAGCCACATGCTACTGTATCATTCATTAATATAACTTATAAAATAATATTTTTCTGCAAAATAACACTAATTAGTTTACTTATATAAGATTTATTACTTATGAAAAATTCCTATTTGTCGTACTAAATTATACTTATAATTTAAACTGAATTAAATTATGCCATTGCATAAATCGAATAAAATTTTCGCCTAAATGTCCCAAATTATCCTTTGGGGAATTGTTCTTTTGCAAAAAAAAAAAGAAAAGCCAATTGCTCTATAACCCTTTAATTAACCCAATAAATCTGGAATTATTGAACTGTATGTAAAATAAATATTTTGTTTGACAGGCTTGTTGCTATCGTTCACTCTTTTTAATTGTTTAGTTCACTAAATCGTTTACTTTTTAAAAATACTTTTTATTTCTTTTAATCAATTTCAAAAAAATACAAAACAATCATTGTAGATATGATACATAGATCATCAAATCACGGGCCAAATATCGCTTTCCCGTCTCACTACATATATATGTATGTCAATGAAAAAATATATCTATTCCGAGAAATCGAAGTACTTCATGATTTTTATTTACCCAACAATTGGTTTATAGAAGATATGGAAAAAGGGATCTGCGATAATTTATTCCGAATAAACGATGACCAATTTAAAATTGTATTTATTGTCGTTCATCTTTTATTTGGGGATGTAAAAATTAAATTAAATTTTGGCCTAACTTTTGGATACAAGGGCATATTCTAAGCATTCTATAAAATATAATTTTGATACACTTCAGCAATATGGGTTAATTTTTTACAGAATTTAGTTATGATTTCTACTTCATAAATATATAATCGGATGTCCAACTATGTGTACATTTGATTTTCATACTCCACATAACAGTAATTTCTATTACTTTAGCCACTTGCAATAAAATTTAGGACTAGGTTATGATACTTATTTGATTCAATTTCTTGGAATAAATTGTTTTTCTTTAAAATCAACAATCAGGATAACAATTCTTCCGGATGAATTGAAAAAAAAAAACACCTTAATTAAACTTTTAAAATTTAGAAATTTAATTTTAATTTGAAACCTCTGAATTCTTTTACAAATAGAAAATGGTGTACATAAATCATTTTCAAATGGCTATAGAGGTAAAAAAACGGCTTGTGAATATTGCACTATTCAAACATAACTTTTTATCACTTTACAGCAGAAAATCGATATAACAAATTGGACTAGAATGGGACACCCTAGTACATATAAAATTTTGTAAAAAAATGACCTTTCATATGACCTTAAAACTATACTTTATTGATTTTAAAATATTGTAAAGCTATTTCTTCAAGTACAAAAGGGCTTTAATGATGACGACATTCGTAAGTTTTTTTATTTGTTTGAAAATAGGTTAAAAAAACCACGTATTCAGGGAGGATGTTTTGGCACCCATTTTAATTTTATTTCTTCATCAAAATACTACCAAGATATATGGTAATTAGAAAGGTTGAGTGTCAATTGAATTCCCTCATTTTTATAAATTAGCAACAATTTTATGAAAAACTATCCAAAAGTCTGATTTTTGATCTGTCATGCTAACTCTCCACATATCATCAAATGACTTGATTTTTTTTATTTAATCCCAAAAAAGAAAACAAAAATAATTAGCGTCTGATCTGCGTTTTCTCATACTTTTTCTCCTTCCCCTCCTCCCCCAAAGACAACTTCTCATATTACAACAACTGTTTCCTTTGATTTTTGTTTTTAGACTTTTTTCAATTTTTAAAACGACAATTACTGACAAACGATAAAACTCCTATGACAAGGGAAATAAAACTCATTATACATAATTCATCATCACATTCAAACTTGACAAAACAATAATTTTCTTTAGGGAATAAATAGGGCAAAAAAGTATGAAACGATAAAAGTAGTTAATTAATTGATGAAGATCATAGATCCTCATTCGTTTCTACTAATTAACAAATGATATATACTTTTTGTCAATGGGCATCATTTACTCATATTTTACTTATCTACGAGTGTGGTTTGGTTTACCAGTGTGGTAGTAGTACTTAGTGGTATTGTGGTTTGGTCTGCAATTCCTAGAATGCTATGATTTTTAATGGGACAAACTTATTCGATCCTTTAAAAAAATTTGGTCTGAACTCGTCTCAAAGAAAAAATTATCCATGATCGGTCTTACATGAAAATCGGTCTGGATCGGTATAATTTATTTTCAGCTTAGACCAATTCTTTAGATCAGAGGTATACATATTACATATTAGAACCTGTACAAGTAGCAAGAGGTTGGAAAATAATCTATATACTGCAAATCTAGCTTGATTCTCGAGTCTTTGACCATAAGTTCAAGTTCTTGAATATTTTTATCCAGTCCAATTCGAGTTCTTAAATATTTCCTTGTGTCCTGTTCATGTCATCATAAAATATAATTTACTCTAATAAGAACCTTATTTCAAGGGAAACACTTTCACTGGAGTCCAAGCAGAGCCGCAACTATTCCGTCCAAGTTCTTCCATCAATCTAAAACTCCACTAGGTTATAGAAATATGGCCTTCCCATGATGTAACCAACCCAATTTCTATTTAAATCTGTTCTCTAACAAAATTGACTTTTGTAGAAAAAAAGTCATCAAATTTCCTACCAAGCTAGCAATCTCTAAAAAAACACATTCCGCCAACACACTTTTAAGGGTATATAAATCAACTTTAACGACATTTTTCTTTTATATTTTAGTCCAAAGAGTATCAAAAATTACTTAAATACATACATCTATAATTTTAGCAAAACATTCGGGCCAAAAATATTTCTATCTAAGCAACGCTACTATGTGTTGGTTTTCCTTCATATAATATGACTTTGAGTGTAAGAAATTCAGTCTTCATTGATCTTGATTAAAAATTCAGCCTAAATCTGTGTCTCATTTACAATACAACCCAGACGGATTCTATAAATAACTAGTTATGTTTTCAAATTGTCACATCTATCCACAATAATCTTATATGAAGTGTAATTGTTGCATAAATCATATTTTTGCACCTCATAAATCAGCAGAGCCGAGAAAATCAATCTTTATATGGAGACCTGACCAAAATATATAATGGCTTTCTATAAAAATCACTTCGGACTAGTGTTGGATCAGTCTAAAATGAATCTAGTCCTATCAGTCTGTTCCTAATAACATTTTTAAGTCCTAGAACTAGTCCTATATCGGTTTCAAAATTGCTAACATCGACCTAAAATATTTTGGGGAAAAATTTGTCGATAGATTGAGATGGAAAAAATCGCTTTTTATGTTAGTTTACCCATTGCCAAACATTTACATTTATTGGTCTTTTATGGTAACTACGGCATCTGAAATGACGTAGGTTCCAATGTCCTTCCAGCTGTTTTTGCATAACCTCCTTCAAAGAGACAAGATACTCTAAATTTGGAATTGTGCGCCTATAATTTATCATTATACTCGTAGGTTCTATCTATCATTTATTATTATCTTTGCTTTTATATTATAAAATCCTAGCAAGGAATGAAGAGAATAAAAATACATCTAGGATCGTAGGGCTGAAGGACTAACGTATCGTCCCTTTGGACTGTTAAATGATAAAAAAAAGAAGACTGAAAGGGGGGAAGAAAACTGAAAAGGAAAAAAAGAAAACTGAATTGGAAAAAATAGACTGATTATGAAATCTATCCTAGGACCGATACAACACTACTAAAGACCAAACCAGGAACAAAAACTCGGTCTTTTGCTGGGTCTCAAAACGAGTAAGACCATACTAAATAAATTTATATTTTTTATAAAAGTGTATTAACTTTTTTGAAGGAGATATTTTTTTGAAAAAAAAAAAAAATTAAATAAAATCTCAGTCGATTTTTTTTATATAGCTCCTTTTTTCCTTTTATTTTCTCTCTCTCTTTTGAATGGAGGAAAAGCAATTTAATCATTTTTCAAAGTAATCTTATGGGATATACATATAATATATATTATAAATATACATTTGTTCATTCCTTAGAGAAACTTTTACTTTATAGGTATAAAATGAATAAAGTTGAAATTATATTAGAGAGCTTTGCATCTCTAACATCGGATTTCATTTATTTAATTCAACTTTGATATATTATGTAGACTACGTACACTAGAGTGTATCTAATTCTAACTGATACAAAAAAAGGATAAAAAATAGGCATGTTAGGGGGATAATAATGTAGAATTGTATAAAATATGATCTCCGAGCTTGTTGAAATAAAAAAAAAAAAAATGTTAATCCCCACAATTGGAAGAATGTTTAGGAGAAGAGCAGCTAAAATGCCATAATTAGGGATTCTCTCGGGAGCACGCGTGAGTTTCTGAGCATTTTCAGCTACAAGAACAAGGAACTTAAAACTGTCAAAATTCATGAGATAAATGTTATTTGGGATGTTGATTCAGAAAATGGAATAAAAATTATGAAATTTCAATTTTTTGCATGTTTTAGGAGATGCTAGTGAAGTTATTTTAATGTTTTAGTATGAGCCCAATGTTTCTCCAGCAATTTTTCTGTCTCATATAAAAATTAGAACTCTTAATTTTCTCCGTGCAAAAAATTGAAAGTCTAGACGTGTCTCGAAGTGTTCTTTTTGCCAAATAACGAGGCAAGGATTTCGGTGTGCGCGTATTTAAACTTTACTTGAATATAACACACGTTTTGGACAGTTCCAGGCTTCACTCATACATGACACTACATATTTTTTTTTAATTCACATCCTTTTTCCGTTTGTACACACCTTCGAAATACAGCTAAATTTCATGACAATATGTTTTTAGTTTGTAAGTTATTGTGGGGAGGGGGACGCTACTTTACTTATTTTCAGAACAATGTATCAAAAACATTTACGATTTTTAATCGTATAGTACTTATTGCTGGGGAAAAATATCGTTACAAAGTGTTATTGTGACTCTGCTTCATAAAGCAAATATTATAAAAAATAATTATTACTAAAAAAAAACAATTTTGAACAAAAACAAGAATGTGTTTTCTTTGTTTAGCGTTAGACTTCTCCACTTAGGAATGTGTTACGTATAAACTAAAAAGTCCAATTAAGAATGCAGTTTCCAGTGAATGGCGGAGAGTAACATTGATAAGTTATAAGTTAAAGACTCAGAGTAGAATTGAGGATCGACATCAGAGTAATTCCCGCCCATTAGGTTTCTAATTTTTTCTTCATCTCATAGCTGCTTCCAGTTAATTTAATGAAACGTCATGACTACTAAGCTGCTATAATCTCAAAAATTCTTCAAGATGTCAGAGTGACAATGTTAATTTTCTGTATCTTTTTTTCAACATATCAGTGTATAATATTTTTTTCATCTTTGGCTATGCTGTTTTATAAGATTAGCTGCAAGTAGTCTTTAAAGGAAGGAAATAAAAAAAAATCCTGCTCCGTATATAACAAAGACATATAAGACTAGAATTACTCTAATGTTGGTCCTCCATTATATTTTCATAGAACTCTCAAACAAATCCTCAGTATTACTCTTCATTTTTCATGAGAACATACAATAGTACTTACTGTATACGTAGATGCTTTGTCTTCAGGAGTTCAAAAATATTATTAGAGATGTGGCCCATGAACACAAAATGCGATTGCATTTTAAACTACCACTTTTTTGACGTCTAACAGCTGTAGTAACATTCTCATTCTCTCTAATATTTTGTAAAAGGTCTCCAGTTTATGAAATGGAAAAGTTTACTCTCGAAGAAAATTCGGAAATACTGAAGACTTACTTCCAAAATGGAGAGTCTTCAAACGCAACTGCAAGAAAATTACGTCGTTCGAAATAAAGCACATTCAAGGCAGTTTGTGGATAAATTTGTGAAGCGTGTGCACGAAACTGGTTCGTTAATAGATAAAACAACGTGTTTCCGTGTTCGTCCAGTGAGCTCAATCGAAAACATTGCTGCTGTTGCCGAAAGCGAAAAAACGAGCAAGGAGCTGCCGTTACGGTCAATGGTGAGTGCTACCGGCCATGTTGGAAGATTTTTTGTTTCCCCAAATAGAAAAAGAAGACATCGACGACATTTGGTTCCAACAGGATGGCGCTACGTGCCACACAGCCAACGTTAGTAGATCTTTTGCGTACTGTCTTCGTCAATCGCATCATAACTCGAAACGGCAACGTCAACTGGCCCCCTCGTAGCTACGATTTGACTCCGTTGGACAATTTTTTGTGGGGAACCGTCAAGGATAAATGTTACGCCAACCATCCAGAGACGATTGCCGATTTGAAACACGAAATTGGAGTCGTCATTGCAGCTATTGAAGCTCACACAATCGAAAATGTCGAAAGAATGCCTACTGTAAGGCCAGTTACGGTGACTATATGAATAAAATGGTATTCCATCATTAACCGTAATGTTCTGGCTTTCAAATAAAAAAAATTATTGGAAAATATCCATTTGTCTTTTTTTATAGCAATATCAAAAGAAAAAAGTTTCGTGGGCCACTCATTACATGCTTCTTCTCAAAATTGAAAGTGTACTAGTGATTTGTGAGTATTTATTTATTTGGAACAGTGTAATTTTAGGACCGGACTAATTGGCCCTTCGTACTGTCGGTAATTGGGACCGTTCCAAAGCATTGTTTATTTTATTTTGAGGAATTATAAGTGTAATTACTTTTTGGACTTGGAGTAGAGTTGAGAATTGACGTTAGATTAATTCTTCCCAATATGTTCTTGCAAGATACGGAGTAGGACTTATGTTTATTACTTTCATCTTACAGCTCCTCACTGTTAATTTGATGAAACGTCATGCCCGTTAAGATGTTTTTCAATAAAAAAGGATCTCCAAAGTTGTGACGATTACCACAATACATTTTCGGGTTCTTTTCATTTTTTACATAATTGTAGGTCATAACTCTAGACAATATAGTACATACTGAAAGCGTTAAAAAATTAATTTCGTGTAAGTTATTTTTTAAATGTTCGAAATATGATGCCATTAGGATCTCAAATGTTCTTTTTGAGTATATAATTATTATTGATTAACTTTGAACTATTTTGAAAAATATTGAAACGAACCTCAAAGGTACTAAAGTTTGGAATCTTTTTTTTATAAAAACATATATTTTCATTTTGATATCATCTATACACATTACAGCTTGATTGTACAAAATCACAATTTTAAATCAACTAAATTTCTATTCACATTTTTTTGTAAATTTGTGTGATAATTACGTATCCACGCTTTCAACAGAGCGATAAGTGTAGTTACATGAATTATCTGTTCTTTAGCGTATCGCAGCCAAACAATTCAATTATTACTAACCAAAATTTGCATGTACACTTATAGTCTACTTAGATTATTCACAAAAGTAGAAATTTGGATTAAATTGACGAAAGTGATATTTTTATGTCATTTAATTGAAAAAAAAAAAAAAAAAAATATCTATATGTTCAAATTTTATAAAATAAGCTAGAATTTGTAAATGAAAGAAAATTAAGTGAAAAATTTAGTATGAGTCACTTTTATCAAGGTTAATAGAAATAAAAAGTAAGACCATCATGTAATTAGGGTAGTTATAATTTTCAGTTTGATGTACCATAGTGACAGCTAGCCAAGAAAGACTGATTTTGACGTCATAGAGTATAACAGTGGTACTCTAAAGACTAACAGTCTAGGAAGGCGATATATAGCAACTCTTGGTACCAGTTTTACTCTATGACGTCACTATTAAAATTCGTTGAGAAAGCCAAACATCAGTCGTAAAAGCGTTACGGTATAAACTTTTATTTCTATTAATATGGATCGAACTCTTACAGAATATTAACCTATTTCTCCACATTTACGAAAAAAACTCAACACTCTAAATGCATTAGTAATTATGATTGATTCTCAAATATAACAAACTTAAGTGAAGTCCAGGTCCTACTGCATCTGAGTCTTCATGTTCCCGAGTTTCTGTAAAAATTATTGAAATCCAGAAGTAAGTCAATATTCATCTTAGTCTTTACGACCGATTTTAAACTCTCAAGGAATATTCCCAATATTTATATTTCATTATTTTTTGAATCCTAAGTCTATGATTATGTCATTATTGTTGCCAAATGAATGAATGAATTAATCCGAAGCATACCCATTGTAACTTAAATGCCAAGCGGATTTCTTATCAACCACCAAACCGAACAAATCCCTTCGAAGGCAATTAATTATGGTACTATAACTCTCATTTTGTTCCATAAATAACTTCTTATTTTGTAATAAAAATACAAATAACAAACTGTAGATATGGCATGAGCCACTGTCAGCTGTAATGACAAAAATACAGATTCTGTTTACCCTCGGCGAGACACTTGGACTTGCCTTTGGGATATAATGAGATCAAGTTCTGGGAGGATGGGCAAGAGGCTGATAAGCAGAGTAGTGTTGCTTTTAGTTTGTTCTTTGCCTTTGATTTTTTGCCAGTCACAATGGGAACCCATTTTGACTCATATAAATATGTGGTGGTGAGTGGAATTTGATTGGCCGTTTTGACAAAGAGGGATATTGACTGGCAGTCAGAATGTAGTAAGGTCTACTTGTGTGAGCTGAAAGTGATGTTTGCTAATAGTTCCATCAGTTCATTTTCCAATAGAGTGAACACATCTATGTCTCCTAAAGCAGGATACATAGAGAAAGGGTTTCAGCTTCCTTCAATAGTATTTAGTTTTACAGCAGCTGGTATTTAGCCTCTTTTATGTTTTACCTTTTCAATTTGCTAAATGATAATATAAAATAATCTATTACGACACCCTATACTGCCCACTACTTGAAAACCCCATGTCCTAGACTGTATTTGAAGACTCGCTTCAACTCGACACAACTCTGTAGAAAGTTACTCAAATTGTGAAATAGATTAAATGTGTAAGAGTAGATACGATATAGTTAATGTATTTTTTTTTTTTTTTCTTGAGTTACCTTTGAAAGGATGTGGTTGACTTGATTGAACAATCCACTACTGTTTATACATTATTATTACCTACCCACTACTTCAATCAAACCACAAAAGAGAGGGAAAGAACAAAATAAAAACTACCTATCTCTTTGCAAAGTAAAAGCCCATTTCGATAATGGATTTTTTGTTGTTATATAATAATCTTTTATTTTTACAAAATAATAATAATAAAAATTCAGCTTCTATTTTTGTGTATGTGTGTGTGTGATGGGCTCTACATATCTGTGGCTTACTTATTTATAACTTCTATTACAACTGTATAATAAACTTTTGATAGGAATTGGAATAAAAATTAGACTTAATAGATTAGCTTTCAAAATAAGCTTTTTAATCCGACTTTCTTTTAATCTTAATTGGTGAACCTTTTTCCTTGTCCCTCTAGAGAACTTCCTAATTAATCCATGATATTTAAGGTTAGTTAATAACCAATTCGAAGAATTATATATATATATATACATTTACTTCTCATTTTACGTAATTAGTAAGAATATCTAATTAATTAAAGCATCCATCTAGTTAGTTCTTATCTTTAAGAAGGTGTCAAGTATCTCCTTATTCGATTTATTTCATGAAACAATGATTAATTGAACAATAAAACAAATAAATTGATGTTTGATCATTACATAGATATTAATGTTGAGTTTCTGTCTGAAAATCCTAGACCAGTCATAAAATGTTATGGATCTAACTAATACGTAGTAGAAGTTTGGTCTAGATCAAGGAATATGTACATAGGGAAAAAAGAACAATACAAGCAGTTCAGATGAATTGGCAGCCTTCTTTTGTAGTGTGTTAAACTGTTGTGATTCAGGTTAACAACTGATTATAGAGTATTTATAAATATTACAAAAAATATCTACTTTTATATATCTAATTTATTCTTCTTTTCTGTTTCTCAGTCCTTTAATTCAGCTGATGTATTGCTCTTCTAATTATGGATATTTTTTCCTTGGTCTGGATCGGCCTTACAAAAAAATTTGTCTGGATTGGTCTTATTCAAAATTCGTGTTAGACCGATTCTATAGATGAATTATTATGTGTTTCCAAAATTGTGACCATCGCCTCAATAACAAAATTCTGACAAATTATGTTCTGTATATCAGAAGGTAACAATTTATACATAGGCTATGATAGTTTGGCTTGTGTGTTGTAAAAGAAAACATTCTGTACTAATTCAGCAGATACATAATACATCTACAAGTTAGTCAATGGAATAGCCGTTAGAAGTGTAGAAGCTGATAGTCGTATGTTTTGCCAAATTATAAGCATACTGTCTTCAAACAACGTAGTTATCTGCACATCCGATGTCTTGTAATTGGCCTAGGCTGCTATTCTTCATACGATCCTTCATTGAAGATATGGATAGAAGCCGGTCTACAAAACAACAACTCTCAGAAATAAATCAACATAACTCAGATGCATGCAGCACTTTACGATATATTCTGCAAATCACTACCTACCATGTATGTGACTATACATCGTAAGTCAATTGAAAGATGGAAATAAGACCTCTAAAACTCCTCCAGAAAAACAAAAAAAAGCACAGTAATCTTTTAGGCACCTTGGACTTGCATCTAAATCAACATATTCACTACTATGTCTGTTGATAAGTTTTTGTGCAAGATGTACACCAAGAAAAAATGACATCTGTAAATGAAGCATAGTTCCAAGTGTTTTTGAACAAGTACACACAAAGAAAAGCTGAGGAACGAATCAAATGTGTGCAGAAGCTGGATGGTAGTTCTTTACCACCATGTTCAAGATCACTATTCCAAAAGATACGTTGCACTCATTTAGTTGCAAGACGGTGGCTTAATGTAACTAGATCGACCAACGCAGAATTATCTCCTCAGGATTATGGATGGAAGAGTGTAAATGGTTGCTTCAAGTTTGGGGTTGTTAATATATTACATAAACAGGGTGAATTCAGTTTAAAAGCTGAAAATTCGCGAGCCTGAATTTTGTCCAACCTAATTTCCTACTAATGCTACATATTTCAAAATTACACTTTATCTTAAGATTAAAACTGGAAAATGTATAATATTGCTTAGAAAATTATCTTAACTAAATTATATTGCTTATATGTTTTTTCATGAAGTGCGTGTTGACAAAGATGACGATACTAGTGAGGAAAGTGAAGACAGTGACATGAGATTTTAAATCCACACAATCTATGGCAAATTTACTTGTAATTTTTATTTAAATATGTACATATCTATACAATGTGTAAGTGAAAATATGCTGAAATTGGGATTGTTATAATGTCTTCATAAAGCAATATCAACATATTGTTTTAATTTAAAGTAGGAGGGGGAGGGGGTACTTTTTGGGGTGTCTCACTTAACTTTCCAGAACGGAAAGTTCTTTTTTAGTCTTGTTTTTAAAAATGTCTTGAAGTAGTACTATACATTGACCAAGTTTTGTCTATGTACTCTATGCATTGAAATAAACCGTAAATTCAATTTTTTTTAGGCGACTTGAGGGGGTTCTCACCTCAAGTTGCCGCCCGAACTTTTGGTCTGTCATGATTTTTTATGATGTCCTGATATAGTATTATACATTAATGCAAGTTTTGTCCAAGTTCCTTATGGTTAAATAAACCCGTCTAAAGGCTATTTTCAGAGGGGATATGGAGGCCAGGCCCAGAAGGGGAGTCATGCTGACAAAAAAATCAATTTTCTAGGTAACATAATTTTTTTCAGGGGGTCAAACCTTTTGTACCTTATGGGGTAAAATCCTCCGTGGCTTCGGACTAGTAATGCCGTGCTTGGATTCTTATTTTCTTGACTGTCAGGACTGAATCGTACCACGGGAGTTACAAAAATGTAATATATTATCCATTATTAATATATACAACCTCATTAAAAAGGATGGTTACTAATTTGATTCCCAAAATTTGGAAAAATAAATTAATATTTTAGAATTTTTTTTAACATAAATTAAAGTTGAATATTTTTAGTTTAAGAGAAACAGTTTATATGTTTTTGAAACTCAAAAAACATCTTGCTTATATGTATTACACTAAAATGAAAATTTATTTTTTCTTCAATTTTTGATATTAACACAAGAATTTTTTAGCATTTCAATTGATATTACCAAGTGGAAAATGGATAGAGAAGTTACAAATTGATACAAATTTAAATGTCTAATTATTATAACTTTGTATCATATAATAAAATACGTTTCATTTTTGGATTATCCTTTTTAGCCAGTTTACTAAATGCATTATAAAAAGGATTTTAACTTACGGAGGGTTAAAAAATAAAGTATTTTTTCAGGCTGGATGACCGGGTTTAGATCACTACAGAAGCAGTTGCTCCCGTTTTCACCGCTCATGAGTAGAATTTTTTTAAGGGGATAATCATATTTTCTAAAAAGATTTATTAGCAAAGGATCTTCATATTTTGATTTTTTTTGCCGACGCCTAATTACATAGGGTATTGCCCGATACTACCGCTAGTTTAATATAAATAAGGTCATATGATATATTTTCTCACAAAAATGCTTTTATTGTCGAAAAAAATAAGATTCTAAATCAGATTTTTAAACCATCCCTTTTTAGTTTGAGGGCATCTACAGGGGTGGGCTGGAGGGGATGTAGCCCCCCTCGCCCCCAAAAAATAAGGAATGTTTGCTATTTATTGAAAATAAAATTTGTCATTAGGGGAAATTATGTAGCAGAGCAAATAATTCAAAATGGGAAATTTTTTTGATCGCACAAATAATCCCTTTTTCATAAAGATACATTTATTTATGAATACTGAATCAGAATTATAAGGCTGAGTATCAGCAATGACAAAATCTTCATTGTTCAATAAACATTTTTTATATATATAAAATTTAATTTTCATTCTTTTTATTAGTTTCCTGTTATTAGCCTTGAAATTTTTTTCCCAAAATTTAATATTTGAAATTTTTTCCCAAAAAATATAATATTCTGTTAATTACTATGTAGTTTGGAAAAAATAATTCAAATAAAATCCAAGAACCAAGGTCCTTCCCCTCTAAAATGGAATCCTGCAGCCGCACCTGTTTTGCTATTTGAACCTCTTGCAATCCGTTTTGAAAAGGGTTTTGTAATGGGTAAGTTTAGCTTTTCTGTTAAACTGAAATTGACATTTCCATGGATCACCAATTTCATTCATTTCCAAAACTTTAAAAAAGCACAAAGATCTCTCTTATTTTCAGGGCTTTTTAATATCCATACTTATATATCCTTTTTTTTTAGCTTTGTTTTTCATTCTTTCCTTTATTCATTCATTCATTTTTTTTCTTCTTCTAAGAGGCTCATTTCTTCTTTTATTCTCATTGTTTAGTATTGTTTTAATTTTGAATGGGCTCCAAAAAACACGGTTTATTTTCTTAATTTTTTTGTATCATCATTAAACTCTATTATCTATGGTCTAATACAAAGACGTTCAAGGGGAAAAAATACAATATAAACCATAATAATTATCGTACTCTACATTTTCCTTTCGTCAATGTTGAACCAGTAGGGTTGTTTCTGTTATGTAATTTCAAAATCAATGTTTTGATTTTGAACCTATCATCCCCTCAATCGATTGTCATAGTGAAACAAACTTTAACTTCATCCAGATCCAGTATGAGTGCATCACATGCGAGTGTGTTCTGATCATACTAGGGGTTAGATGATCAATAAAATAAATTCTAATTTTCTTTGATTCGGAGTCGGTTGTCCAAAAGAATCACGATTGCCGAATTATTTTGTACGGGCCAAGATGCAAAAACCATTGCCAAACTAACTGGCCACCACATAATCACAGTTTGGAGTGTTGGTAAGAAGCTGGAGACCTCTAGCAAAGGGTTCCAAGTGTAGAAGGCGACTCCGACTTTCAATGCAGGTGGTGAGGAATCCATCAAGGATCCTCTGACCTGAATCCCTTGGGATTCTATATTAGTGGGAGTTGAAGGCGCACGCCTTTACCAACTTGCACAGCGGTGTGAAGTCCCTTATAGCCGCCATCAATGCTGCAAGGCTCACCTCTGCAGACATCATCAAATTCTTGGGCATCCTTACTTATTCCACAAATTTGAATAGAAGGACTGTAATTAACTCAAATATGTCTATGAAATATTAGCATGCATGTATTCAGGGTCGTGCAGTATAATTCGAAAAGAATTTGACTTCATGCAGAACCTGTATGAGTGCATCGAGGCCAAATTTTTTCAGATCGTACAAGAGGTAAGATGACAAAAAAAACTTTCTTTAATTTTTATTTTCAGCCAGTATTCGAGATGGGGGAAAAAAATGATAGCTAATGTTTAAAAGTTTCAAAAATCCAGATATTCACAAATAATTAAATTTTTTTCAAATTCAACTTTTTTTTTTTTTAAATTTAATTTTTAATAATTTATGTTTATAGTAAAAAGCAAAACTGTCTTTATTTGGGGGGCAGGGGGTACATTCCATTTAGCCTCCCTCCCTGTGGGCGCCAACTTATTACTATCAATGCTCTTTATTTATGAATGAACAAATGCATAACATTGTATTTGCTCAGGATCTCGATGAGGTCAAAGTTTATTCCAGTGGAAGTGCATAACCATATTTATAAAAAGAAACAGAAAGGTGACATAACGACCTTTCAAATCCAAAGGAATTTTTATTAGAAAATCAGCTTAACGATTTCTTCGAATAACTGCAAGCATCTATTAGAGCAAGAAAATAATCCAAAAATCATGGCTATTCCAACTGTTGTGCACGAACCTGTTTATCCCTGTGCAAAAGTATGTAAAATTTGAGCAAAATGCAGAGGTGGTCAACTAAGAAGCACAACTTAATATGTACGTAAAGAAAAACAGTTATATTATTAACTAGGCTTTCTTTTTCAAACATAAAAAAACAAAACATAACCTCAATTTTTTTCATTAAAATGGAGAAGTGCGCTATTTCCTAAAACTAGTTTGTAAACAAACCTACAGTGGCACCGACTTGCAGCCAAATAATACAACTCCTTTAATGATAATTTTATTTAAAATAAAATGCAATCAAATTATGATGTAATAAAAATTCGAGTAGATTTGCCAGTCGTTGCCTGGGACATTCAGAAATTAAAATTAATTCTCCTCTCTTTTGCTACATATAAAACAAAAAATTAAGACCGTAAAATTATAAAAATTAATGTCATTGCTTGTTGCAATGTACCTTTGCACACTTTTTTAAAATGAGATTATAAGGTATAGAGAACAAAAAAAAAAAAATCAAGTTGAACTCTCCTTCCCTCAAATTTCAAATTATTGTCATAAATCCATTGTCTTATTTTCTCTTCTATAATTTCTTCTCTGTCCCATTTAATCTCCTTTTAAAAAAATAGTGCAAAGAAACATATTAACATGCAGAGATCATAATCCTTAGAATTTTACGCTTTTTATGTTTTGTATTGATGAAAAATGATATTTTAAGGCCACCATGGCCTTCAAGGTCCCAAAAAATGTTACTAGAACCGTTTCTGGAGCCTTAACAAGCTAAAGGAAAAATTGTCTGTTATTCCCAGACACACCTACCCACACACACAGACATTCGCTTATACATAATATCCAGTTACGTTTATAGTCAACATTATCTTTGAAGTGTTGTGTCGGTCTTTATTTATTTGGTTTAGCTGAGTCCAGTCTTTGGATCGGTTATAGCGGCCCTAAAGGCTGCCAGTTCTAGCCACCAACACAATACTAATTGTATATAACTTTATGTTATTAGCAGAAAATGGAGATATTGCGTTTTTTGAACGGTACAAAATGGTAAAGTGAACATGTAAAAATTTAACATTTACTATAAGGTCACCCCTACTAACCAGCCATATTTTACTATTAATTGTTTGTCATGGATTTGCTATTAAGAGAATATATAGTTATCCTTTAATAAACAACAATGAAATAAAAACCCATTGGATTTCCTTAAATATCATCACATTATTTCCCCTAATGTCTAAATTTATGCCTATTTTATAAGTAAATAATGGCCCAATTTTCTACAGTTGTGAGTAAAAAAATAATACGAGAAAAGAACAATAAAACTTAGTATAAAGTAGTCGTAGTTCTAGTATATATTTCTTTCTCCTCTCTTGTACTTTTATTTTTTTTTGTTTCCCTCATCATTTTGAAAGATTTATTTTATCATAATAAACTTTTCATTAATAGTAATAAAAAGTCTCTTATTGCAGAAGAGAAAATAAGAGATAAACTATTGCGATTTTATTTTACTACTTTTATCATTATTACAATTATCATCTATAATAATTGATTACAGACAAATATATGTAGTGACCTACAACATAAAAATATACCAGATATGTAAGTCAACACGCGTGTTATCCTGATGACAAAGTCAAGAAAAATTTGTCTCACTATAGTTGAACGGATTTTGAAGATACGTACATAACTTGCGTAGGGCAAAGCTTTGTATAAACCAAGTCACGTGAAACGATGACCACGTGATTTATGTTTCTCTATTGCTATGACATTTTGAGGACAAGTCCAGTTTCAAATAGAATAGTCAAATTCAAATTTAAGTATGTATATAATAATAGTTACCCAAGCCAAAAAACTAATTGGCTGCCCTAATACAAAAGAAAAACAAACAACAAAAGTTGAATTAATTTATCAAAAGAAAATTTGTATAATTTAAAAAAAATATAACATATGTACCTGAATATATACTCTGTTCTACTTTAATTTACTTTCGCAGTGAATAGTTAATCGAAATTAGGAAGGAAGAGGCACAGTATTAAAGTTTATAAAACTATTCGAATTTACAGTCAAAAATCCTGGCTGCATAACTTCGTACAAGGACAATATTATGTATCTCTTGATAGATACGAACTCAATGTGGGTGGTTTTTTTGCACAGGTGATTCATAGAGAAATAAATATACTTTATGTAGATGGACTTCACACAAGATTTCTGAGTTACTTGGAGTAATTGTAATATTCTAATTTTTACTTATAGTTAATCAATGCAACTCCATCTAATCAATTAAAGTAACATTAAAAAAAAACAATATTAGATGAAACAAATATCAATCAAACCTCAAAAGTTTTAAGTTTTGCCAATGATAATTTTTATTGTATTAAATTCGACAAAGGATGCACAAATTACCTTCAAATGATTAATTCATAATTTAAGTATAAAGTTACTCGTGTAATTGTAACAGAGTCAAGCAGAATTCATCTATACATATATGTTCAATGTACATCTGTGATATTACATTTAACAAGAATGAATTACAAGGATCAATACATTTTTTTAATCCAATCCGAAATACAATTGTTTAAAACTTTGACTAATTATTTCTGGAATCTGATGAACAGTGTTGTATCAGTCCTATCCAGTTCACTCTGAGTCAGGTCCAGCTTATTTTTGTATATCAGTCCTAAAAACTTAAATTTTTTTGTACTTGATGATGTTACTCAGCTTAATTTATCCTTTTTTTAATCATTACTAGTAGTGACAGTCTTAAGGCTCGATCCCAAAGACTGATATCACTGCTCCAAAGACTGGGCTGAATCGAGAGTTCATCAGTATTTCTTTTCTGATAATAAGTGCGGATAAAAATCGTGTATATTTTGAGCATGTTAAAAAAACCATAATCAACATGGTAACTCTGACAATTTAAAGTATGTATTGGAGGAGAGGAACATAGCTGTTATAAAGTTTCATTTGATCAGTTACAATTAAATTTGACGATAGAGGAGTGGGAGAAATAAAAAAAAAAGGACGTAGCATGAATTACTCCGATGTCGATAGTCAATTCTACTCTGAGTCCAAAAAGGACTTACAATTATAGCTCTACAACAAATCCTCAAGCCTTTTATGATCACTCATGAGTGCTCAATCAAATTTTGAATATAATTGAATGTAGTAGGAGAAGAAGTTTACTTCTGAGGAATTAAATAATAATGACAAAGGCTCAGGAAAAGAAAACTCAATTTTCAGATTACTAATTTTAAATAAACGGGCCCGCAAAAAAATACAAACGATTTACATAAATAGTGATAATTTCATTAAAAAACACTCTGTAGAGTTCTTACCATACTCTTATTGTTCTTTTTGTACAATACTAGACATATTTATGAGTATATAGACATTGAAAGTTAAATAACACAGATATATACGAAGCAAATTGTTTTTAGTTAAATATTTTTTTTAATACACTTTTCTTCTAGGAGATCCTCAATCACCCGGTCAGGATTAATTACTTTGAGCTATTTAAGTTAACACTTTATTCTACTTTTTAATTAATTGGAAGAATAATTATTAATTTACTCTATTATATTAGGGTGATACAATGGAAGTTGCGTCTCTATTGTCTATCCGGATGTTAAGTAGTTAATATACGGAAATAGAGAGGGAAACTTTGTATCTTTACGGCAAAATCTTGCAGGGAAAATGTGTGTAAGAAGGAAATATCTATCTTCTAGCTGATAGGCGTTTTTTATTTAAATAAGGAAGGCAAAGACTTGAAACTTGCAGAAACCCGTCCCTCTGGTCTATTGGAAATGGGCCACCCCTCGCCTGCAAGGGGTTTCTGTTTTGGAACTTTTTGTCCTTTTTGGGATGGGGACTTATCTTGGTCTTTTAACCATTTTTTGGTTCCTTAAACAGGGATCCCTTGTGGACCATGTTCCCCATAGTTATTTGCTCTCTGCCTCCCTTTGAATATTCTGTTCTAGTACAAATGTTTACTTTCATATATGAAAATTTAAAAAGTTGAGCCATATATATGTAAAATAAAATAAAAAACATGTACATTAAAGTAAAATATATCGAAGGGATAATCAGAAAGAATTTTTAGAATACTTTGATATTGAAAATAATATTTTAAAACGGCATTGGCTCCGACTTGTCCATCATGTTATTAAGTGGCAGATAGCCATCCGATTAAATCCCTTAAAGAATGTTTTAAAACGTATAATTTCTCTGTTGTTTATATTTTTTTAAAGTTGTCCATATTGCAATTCCATAAACCAATTGCCACCCAGTATTCGATTAGAGGTTAAATATATTGAATTTAGAACATGTATTATTTTTTCTAAATAAATTAATTAAACTTAACCTTTCACCCACTTTACCCGCACTATGAATTGGGAAGTGGGCTACTGGCTGAAAAAGAATATAACAATGAATGTTTTTAGCCTAAAAACTACTTATCTAGGTGAAGAAAAATAAAAGCATGTGAGTTGGTGTGCTCCTATGACCGCTAGAGCAAATTGACACTGATTAGGTCATAAGGAGGCTAAAATAAGATAAAAACCCACGTTTGGGGATGACAAGTGTGTGTTAAAATATGTATAGATAATTGGCTCTCGCCCCCAGCTGTAAAATTTTATTTACAAGACTGTGATAAAATTAACTGTTATTTTCTTCCCACCCCCCCATCACATGTAAACTAGTGTGCTGGGTTTTGTAAGAGGGAAATATATATGTTCCAGATAATAGGCGTTTTTTATCAATAGACAGGTGTTTCTTTACACGTATAACAACTATAGACCTACGTGTAATGGAATTTGTTTGCAAGTATTTGATTAAAACTAATACAAGGTATGCACCTATGAAATCAGACTCTAAAAAAAATTGAAAGTTAATTGTGAAAAAATGGCTACAAATATAATTTTCAAAGTATGCATCTTAGATAGCCACACATTTTCCCCATCTTTCAGGTAATTTATGGATGCCTTTCCAAAAAAATTGTTTGTCTTTGGCTGCAAACTAGCTATCAATCTATTTTTTGGCTTCAGCGTTAGAATCGAAGCGTAAATCATTAAGTGCGTGGCCCATCAATGCAAACAAGTGATAATCTGAAGGCGCCAGATCTGATGAGTAAGCCACATAAGTAAGAGGTTCCCAGTTGTACGATTCAACAAGCTGGCGGGTGGCTATAGAGCGATGCAGTGGTGCATTGTCATCAAGTAAAATTACCTTGATTTGCCTGGCTTCATATTTTGGGCGTTTTTGACGTATAGTATAGTTCAAATCGGTTAATTGTTGTTCGTAGTGATCACCATTAACGGTTTGATCGGGTTGTAGATGGTCATACCATATGACACCACACTGGTTTCAGGACACACACTGTATTGCCTTATTTTCAAAGCGATCTTGCCTTGCAGTCGGTTTGGTCTTGCCACCACGGTCAACATATGATCTTTTTCGTTTTGGATTCTTGAAATAGACCCACTTTTTATCGCCAATCACGATTCGATGCAAAAACAAATTCCTTTTGTACCGGGCGAGCAGTATTTCACATGTGGTTTTTCAGTTTTCTTGGTGCCTTCATTCAGTTCATGTGGCACCATCTACCGATCTAAACGTCTTCCAACGGTCTGACGGTCAACAACCAATTGTTTTGCGAGCTGTTCTTGCGTTTGGCTATCATTTTCCTCAAGCATTGCTTGCATTTCAACGTCTTCAAACTTTTTTGGTGGCCAGCAGCGCTCTTCATTTCTCACGTCAAAATTACCGCTTTGGAATTTTTTGAACCACCTGAAGCAATGTGCTATGCTTAAATCATTTCCATCGTAAGCTTCCAAAAGAATTCGATGTACTTGAGAAGCTTTTTTCTTTTTTTGGTAACATAAAATCAATGATGTCTGCACATCATAGTTTGTAGGCACAAAATTAGACATTTTTGCAAGGGAAAAAAGTGTATTGTTGGATGAAACTATACCAACAATGAATTAAATATTGTTGACACATGTCGAAATAAGCATTTAGATTTTTGGACCGGTTTATGATGTCTAACTGGCGACAGATAGGGACCAATAGCCGAAAGTCTCATTTCATAGGCACATACCTCCTATTACTTCAAAAATTCTTCATTAAAAAATCTAAACAGCTCTGAGAGCATTCACATTTTCAGTGGACCGAATTATTTCGCTACTTAAAAGAAGTTCGACCTGAATTAGTCTTCAAAAAAATTATTTCTGAGTCGGTCAAATTTAACATTAGGTGTACATTTTTTTGTGAATGACGTCTGTTGTGCTTCAAAATTATAAATATCGACGGACAATAATGAAGGATAATGTGTTACATAAATCATATTTGTACAACTCATAAATCCGGATAGGGAGAAATTCAGTCTATTGATTGAGACCGAAAAAATCTGTACATAATTTGAAAACGGTAAATTTGGGTGTACGATCTAAAATCGCAATCTGGACCTGAATATCGGTCCGAATTGGTCTTTAAAAATCTCATTTAATACCCAATCAGAATTTGAAATCAGCTTGGACGGAGTCCGAACACTAATACATACTCGTATTCTCCATTCCTCTTTTTTTTAACGGTTCTTTTAATTGGTCAGATGGAGAAATGGATTAAATATAAGAAAGAATTATAGTATTACAATTACCGACTCTGAACAAAGAACTGTATTTTTACTCTAAGTGTATTACAATCACCACAAACTTTGACTTCAATCAGATAGCGCATGAGTGCATCACAGCTGAATTATTTCCTGCGCATACAAGAGGTAAAGTGACTAAGAAAATAGGTATATGTCCGTTTGTTTTCATTTAGAGTGAGTTATCAAACTTAAAAGAACCCCGTTTGTCAAATTATTCAACGTGGGTCACGAAGCAAAAGTTATTTCCAAACTCACTGAGTACCCCCAGAAACAAAGTGTAGAAGATAGTTAAGAAGTTGAAGACTTGGAAATATCACAGGGGAAGTTCAGCACAGAGTCCAGGTAAAGAAAGCGAATCCTAATTTCAAGGCTTTACCGTGTAAAAAAATCTAATTTTTTATCTTAATTCCCATTCCTAGAATTAAAAATAAGAGAATTAAGCCCCTATTTAATACTTCCACTTCTCAAAAGACAAATAATGCTCTCCCAGATAAAGCCCAATAATTAGATCAAAAGAATCCTCCTGCAATTCATGATTACTCCCCTCTGCAGACATCATGAAAGTCTAACAAGCATTCCGTGTGAGAATTGAAGCAGTGATTGAGGTCGTGCGCAGACATATTACCGAAAAAAATAATGAATATATTTGATGATGACTCATTCTACAATACTGTATAATTATGATTCCCATTCATTTTATACTAATTTTAAAATATAAAACCACGAAAATAGTTATGCGTTTATTTCGTAAGAGGTTTTCCATAATAGATGTGAATACATATATACAATATTTATTTATATTTACAATATTTCAATAATAATAAATTCATCTTTTTAAGAAGTATTCACATCTATTGTAAATAGCATATTATATCTATATATATATACAAACAAAATTCAGATAGATAATAACGATGAAAAAGGAGAAAGTGTTAGATTTAGCATAAGAAACTAGATTGGAAATATGAATATGCATTGAGTTGACATATTTTTCTGATTATCCATTTTTTGATTTGTTCCTCAAGCTTTATAATGAACAACAACTTGTATGAAATTATATAAAAGTCATGGTAAACATACTTAGTAATAAAAAATATGAAATATATAATCCAAATTACATTTGATTTACATTACATTTATAAACGTAGAGTGATTTTGATGATTTCAAAATAATTCTTGGTTAAATATTTGTGCAGGGACTCGTGCCCTCCAATAAATAATACATATTGAGACTTATAGAGTCATATCCTAATCATATATCGTTCTTCTTTAACCAATTTTTGTCTTTATAATTCATTTATTGTGCGGTTGTCATGATTTTTGTTGCAACGGTTCTAATAGCAATGCAGGACAGCTTTTAAAACATCCTCATATAATTTCATAAATCATTTATTAATTAATCAACGCTTAATCACTACAATTGGTGACAAATAATATACAAATATATTTATTATTTTTTTGGCAAAGTGGAAATTGAGCAGAGTGATTATTCAGCAAAGTGTCTGTTCGGCAATAATGTTTTGGCAACGTGTACTAGAACTGATTGAGGCCAGAGGATGTCATATTGAAAATTTAAATGGATTTGCCATTATTGGATGACACAAAATAATTGATTACAAATCATTTGTTCAGAGTTTGGTTGTTTCTCATGGTCCTGTACAATCATGGGCATTTGCAGGATTATATTTTGGGGAGGGGTTGGTTTTTGAAATTTAAAAAAAGAACCCAAAAAAATTTTTTTTTATAAAAATCTCAAAAATCCATAGCTAGTTAGTTAAATATTGATTACTGTTTACCATACATACATAAAAATAAAATTGTAAAAATATAAGGCAACAAACACAATCACACAATTTGGGGTATTTGTACTACTACAACAGATTCTAAAGCCTAGTTTACAATATATAAAAAAATCAATAATATTTATTTTTTTCTTACATTGCATAAATTTTAAAATAAGAATGTTTTCTTTGTCCTAGTTCATAGCTTGATGTCTTTTGTAAGATATGGTGGGGCATCTATTGATAAGATGGTCCTCACTTTGAAATTTTTCCATACAGTCATTGAACATTTAGCTTATGCCCTTCCACTAGCTTAGGTGGATAAAAAAGGGCCATGTTCAGTGTAGGCGTGTGCAATGAGTCTCAATTTTTGTATTCCAAGCTTGATACACTTCGACTTTGGCTTAGTAAGCAAATATGTGTAAAGTGTATGTTTCATACTTATTTTATTTTATATCCCTCACAACAATTTTGATAGAAGAAGTCAGGAATTACAATTAGCAATACACAAAACTTCCTCCATTCGTACAGTTGGTGTCGATCGAAATGTATGATTCATTCACAAGAGTGAATGGTGTTTGATATTTTTTTATCCTAAATTCTTGCACTTTTCCTTGCAGTGATTGTATGTTCCTATACTAGACACCCCTAGGAGATGATAGGTCTGATAATAGCTTCATACAACCAGAGAACCTTGTCTGAGGTAGCCTTGATCTGTTTTAAGAAGAACAATAGAGTTGTACGTCGTTTCTTGAAATCTTATAAGTTGAGTGATATCTTTTGGACCTTCCGGTTTGCTGCAGAAAATCCTCCATGATTCTCTTTGCTCTTTTCTAAGACCTAAACGATAAGCATTCCTCGCGATAAGGTATTCGTCTCTGTTGGAACTAGGATGCCGTTTTGGTGCGAGTTTGCTGAGTTTATACCTTAGACTGGAAAGATGTTATATCCGCCAGGGAATTCATTTCGCTCTGATGGTTTTTCTTTTTGGACACATGAAATGTTGATAGCCTTGTTTAGTGATTCAGTGCAATTATCAATTACATTTGGGGTTGAACCTATAACTAGTAATGATGCTGATTCTGTGTGGGACCTGCAGATGTCCCAGTTAACTTTTCTAAAATTTCTTGATTACTCACGATTGGCATTTATTTGCCGAATCCAAAAACTATATATCTATGTTCAGACATTGATGGTTTAAGATCTACGTGCGACCCTTTTATCTCGAATTTGTTGAAGGCATGTTGATTCACGATTCCCTTCGTTTATCACAGTCTGATTGTTTTCTTCAATTATGTTTTCCAGAGACTCTCTTCTTGTGTCAGTTTCTCCACTACCCCACAGTGGATTATGGGCGTTTGAGTACATAGGTAAGAGAAGTGGCTTCTTTTCTTATTCATATTGAGACGTAACAATGATTCATTCTCAATAGGTAATAATTGGTCAAGGTAAGCAACAGAGATATACGTTACTAGCCTATCTATTTTTATACATATCGTGCAGATTTATCTCTCTGAAAATTATAGAACTCAATATACTTGCAAATGGTTAGCAGATCGAATACAAGCCCTTGGATTTTAACTAGATGAGTAATGGATTGTAAATCCTCTCAGAGCGAGACTTTTATTTGTGCCATTACTGAGATGTGGCTCACTTATTATGGATATTTGTGATGTGGCTCACTTATTAGGGATATTTGTGATGTTCTCAATTTGAGCTTCGAGTTTACTGCTTTAGAGTGTTGAGGGATAATATATGAGCAGCTAATCATCACTATTTAATGGGTTGTTTTTGTAGCTTGATACATTCTTCAAAGAACTTGTTAATTTTGGATTGCTTTTTTTGGAGAGGTCTTCCCAGATGGGCTTTTAACTTCCGTTGTTGGCTTCTTTGGGTCTTAATCGACTTGGCTGCGCTTTTGCTTGTTTTCTTGGTCCGTCATCTTCATTGAGATCTTCAGTCCCTCCACAATTGGTATCAGTGGCACCATCAACATCCATTGATTTTTTGCCACCAATATCAATATGAAATTTTAATATGAAATTTTTGAAAAATAAATTGAAAAAATCGACAGCAATACACAGAAAATTAAATTTGTAGGAAAAAAAATTATAGTAAAAAGCAAAATTTCCTTAATTTGTGGGAAGGAGCTCCAGCCCCTCCAGCCCACCCCTTGCAGACGCCCTTAAAATCCTATATATAATGTTTATGCCCTAATCTTCTTTAAATAGATGAGGCAGGAAAAAAAATCAAAGGCATAAACGCACACATCCACAGGGTTTTGTTTTACTCATACTTGGAGAATAGACGTGAATTTTTACACATTAAACCTTCTTCATTTTCCTGAATTTACACATTGTTGCTTGGGCTTTACTACGAAATTACATTTTCTTCCCCCCTAAATAAACCATATAATATATTCATATTTTTTCTTGAATGGGAGAGAAAGACATTTTTTTTTTGCTCAGAAGCTCATAAATAATAAAATATTTTGCAAAATAATAAGATTTATATAATAATGCTATCAGAATCAAATAAATGAAGACAATAGTACTATTTTCTGGAGAAAAAATATATAAAGTGTGGAAGAATATTTTTTGAAATGTAGGGTGTCAACTCAAGAACAATCTTATGTGAAAATCAAGAAGTGTATATCTTATATACATGGAGCCCATTATTTTATCAACATATTGAATCTATTAAAAGCTTTCTATTAAAATTTGGAGAGCTAAAAATTGTTACTATATTTTAGAACCTTCATTTGATGTAAAATATTTATATTAACCCCAATAGGGCTTTTTCAATAAAATCTGTCAAATTTTTGCCTACTCTATAAACAATTTTTGGGCACCTCCAAAAGGTCAATAAGTATATTTTGTTTATAGAAATGGAAGATAACTAATTAATTAAAGAATAATTATGTAATCTAGACTCAATTTAAAAAAAAAATCATCCCAGCTTGTTTTTGTTTTGCCTAGTCAACACTTCCTATTTTTAAGAGTAGAAAAAAATAAGACAATTATTAATATGTCTTGTTTTTGAGTTAACATGTTTCCCTTGAATAAAAAACTTTTTGTAGGAGTAAAAATACTATGATTAATTAATTTTTTAAAGCATAAAAAATATTAACATGGAATTTAATCACAGAACCTAACTTTTTTATTTTGACAAAAAAAGTGTTGGTGATTAAATTGAAGAGTATATAAATGCAAATGACACGCATTTTTTTCTTGGCCTTTATTTCAAGCATTCATTTAATTTAAAAATACATCATAACACGACTTTATAAAAATGAATACTTAAAATAAAAACAAAGTTTTAAAGTTGACATTATAAAATTCGTTACATAAATAGTCCATAAAGTAATATCTAATAAAATACTGCTAATGAATAAAAAAAAATGACTTATGCTTTGCAATAATCCCCTTCTTTATATTCGACTTCTTACTACACGATTATTTAAGAATTAAAATATTTTAACAATAAATCAAATCAATATAATTAAATAAATATTAGGCAGAATACACATAAATTCAGCTGGGTATAAAATATAAAAACAAAACAAAGGAGAGAACTCTGCATTCGTGTATTAAAGTGCATCAATAACGGGGCACTAACGTCACGTTTTTTAACTTTTTCTGAATCAGTAGGTAAGTAACATCCTTTGTTTTTAATCGTCGAAATATCCTTCAATAATTTGAGTAGCCGTGCAATGACTCTATTCGTCTCGAAACCAGACTCTCGTATCCATACGGAATAAGATTGTCTTGATTTTTTATCCCATAAATAACTTTTTGAATCCCCATAAAAATAGATTTGATTGTAAAGGCGTTTTTGAACAGATGCAAAGTTTCTACTACACAATATGAATGCACAAGAGTAAGTTGATAGTGTTCGTGGACAACACTTTCCACCATTGCTACTACCTTAGGACAAGTGTAAAATATATATTAAAAAAGGTGTCCATCTATAACTTTTACAATATTTACTAACCCATAAGTGTCACTTTTCTTTGGAATTCTCATCATATATAACACATTCTAGGTTTTTGCTGAAATAAAACTAATCTAAAAAAGGTTAAAAAGTCATTTTTATCAAGTTTAACTCTGAAGGTATTCTCCAGCAAACTCTCATATATGCGTTATTTAATATCACACTATCCCAGAAATAATGGTCTGGGGTTTTTAATATTCCATATAAAAGGCTATCATCCCCTCCTGTGTCTCTACAAAATTTTACTCCAACTTCAAAAGTTCTAGTTAGTTTTTATATACGAATTATTTCACTCCATTCGTTAAAAAAAATTCTTAGAAGTATTGAATTATCCACAAATGTGCCGTTTAATTATACACCGCTTTAGATAGTCCTTTAAAGGATTCAATTTTGGAGTTTGAGAGCACTTTCTAACTTTCTCAGGATAGATGAGTAAAATATTTACTCAAAAATGGACTGAAAAGTCCCAGGCTTGACACATAGATTGCAGTATTTTATTAAATGCAACTCATTTTCAGTTAGAAACAACCTTCAAAAGACAACTGTCAAATTTTTTTAACAAGCTGTTGTTTAGTTTGTGGGTAGTGTTGGATCAGTCCTATGACAGATTGTCCAATCAGTCATCCTTTTTTAACTTTTAACATTCCTTAGGACCGATTGCTCGCTCCTTCAGTCCTAGCTATTTTTACTCATGGCTAGGATTGAATAATATCAAAAGGAAGAAAATAATAAATTATAGCTAGAATGTATAGTAATAAGTTCTCCTTCTTCAGGCAGTTTGTCTCTTAAAAGGGGTTATATTGAACAACTGTAAGAACCTAGTTTGTATCTGCGTCATTTTTTAACTGTTACAGTTAACGTAAAATAAAATAATAAGGACCCGTCCTAGGACGGAGTAACTTTATCGGGAATAGACGTATAGGACTGCATTTTTTTGGTTTTTTTAGACCAATCCACAACTCTTTGTGTTTTACTCTTCTTCTTGATAGAAAAAAAATATCGTTGAAGCTAAACAACGGCTCGAAAATTGTTAAAGGGACTCTGTTCTATTAAGTGAATAATTAAAAAAAAGGGCAATTATGAACAAAAAAAAGGAGGGTTCTTTGTTAAGCCCGAAACTTTTCGCCCATCTCTTAATATGATTGATAAACTATTCAAACTAGAACACATCTTATCCAATCAGCCATCCATCCCTAATAAAATTATTGTATATATTCTTTGCATTTTTTATGAGAAACTACACATAAATGAAAAAATGAAGAAAGATAAAAGTTATATATACAACACAATGTCTGTAGTTTCTTTGCCTCATAAAAATAAAACTTTAAAAGATCTGGATTTTATTCAAATATTTGAGAATAAATAAATAAATATAAGAACGAGGAAATTATAGTCAGTTTTTTTTAGAGCGAGAAAGAAATAGACAACGAGAGATTTACAAACAAACATGGATATAAAACAATGTATGCATATATTTACAAAAGGCCTCAAGAACATTATATATATATACATATATACCCAATATGCACACATTGAGGGGTCTAACAGACTTTGGCTTTTTACAACATGACAATTTCTTTAAATAAAATCCACTCATATGTGAAATGTCAACATAAAAACATATGTAATTAACAATCTATTTCTTGAATAAATATTGTAATTTGCTTTTGTTTTAATGTCCACATATGTGGGAGGTCAGCACAACAACATGTTGACAGGATTTTTCTCCAATAGCTGTATGTATTACTTTTGATCTCTAATTCAAACTAGTTTTTTTTGTTGGCCACAGTTTTATTCAACAATTTTCTAATACAGAGATATATTGATATAATAATTTAGCAAATAAATTATATCATGAAAAAAACTACCCACTCATTCTAATCACCATTGGTAATCATGTAAAACAATGCAAATTTACCCTTCAATCACCGAAAACCCTTGATAACTGTATGAAAAATAGATAATAATTAACAGATAATCCCATTCAAAGTCATAAAATACATTCTTAATATAGGTAAAATGCCATCAAAGTGATCGTCTCTTGTAGTGCGCAACTTTTATATTATAAACTGTGCCTTTATAATTATTGCGTCTATTTTCCATCGTTAGCCGTTGATAAAAAATCATTTTTCGAAAGTTGGAGGGCAAATTCTTCTTCGATGATGATTTGTACGCCGTTGTAGATTTGTGTTAATCTGCTGCATTCCCACAGTATGTGGTCGGCTGTTTCTCTTGTAAAACCGTAGAAAAAGAATATTTGCTCGCCCGTCTTTGTAGCATTTCCCGGCTGTTTCAAGAGTAACCGAAAGTACTCTGTACTTAAACCATTTCTCAGGAGCGGTTAGATACTTATTTTTAATGGCTTTGATGCTTTGCTGTAAAGTTTGGGGATTTTGCGACGACCTAAATAAGCAAAGAAGGAGTAAGTGTACGCAGTGTTATTCATCTTCTCAGGTTCCATGTGGAGAAAATACTGATCTTGATTCTAAAAGGAAGTATTGGTCGCTGTACTGACAAAAAATGTCCTAAGACTGACCAATAGAAGGAAAAATAATCTGATTTACAAGAGAGTTGGACTCTTTTAAATTTAAGGCTATTTCTAGTGTAAAAACAACAGTAAAATTGTGGCTAATACAATTTTTTATATGCATTTCCCGTCCCAAGGAAACTTCAAGTTTTACTTTTTCTTCTTTAAGATATTAAAGAAAAAATCTTAAGTTACATTAATCTCAGAAGCCATATTTGGATAGAATGAAGATATTTGCAACAAGTGAGGGCAATTTTAGGAACAATGTATGCGTTCCATGCCCTTACTCTATCCCATGTGCCTAAATTTAGTTAAGTGTAGTGTCTTAGAGGTATCTTTATCCTTGAGAGAGTTTCTTTATAATTTTTTTATAATGCAACTCCTCCAATTTTTTATTTAATTATTAATTGTAGTGATAAAATGTAATAGTTACTAATAAAAAAGAGTAAATAAAAAATAAATGTCGTAAGATCTCTCTGAATGGTTATACAAAACGACATATGACAGATAAATAAAACATCATATATTTAACAAAGTCTATAGACCAGGGGTCGGCCAAACCGTGGCTCCTTTATCCAGATGATGAAGTTGTGGGGGAGGGATCAGTAAATAGTTAAATGTCAATTCTTTGAATGATTGTTTTTTAAGTTGAGATCAAGGCTCTGATTCATGTCTTGAAAGGCTCAAAGGATGACTAGGATGACAGCTTAAAACTATTTTTTTTTTCATATATAAATATAATTTAAGTGCAACTTTTTGATTTATATGAAACATATCTTTAACTTGGTGTTTTTTAATAATTTTAAGAGTAAATCGTACAGTACAAATATAAAGCATAAGTAAAACAATATATACAGTGTTACCTTAGTTTTAGATGTCAAAAATTATTTGTAAGTTTCTATGTTTTTTTTGTGGTAAATGGGTCCAAATGGCTCTTTGAGTGTAAAAGGATCCCAACTCTTTCTCTAGACTATCACTAGTATTCCTACGTATTTCAATCCATCCTACCAATTAGAATATGGAGGCCATGTTTGGCTGAAATAAGTCATTTAAATATTAATGTGTATATATTAATGATTTGAAGCAAAAGATGGGAGGTTTCTCATTTTCTTGATAGCTATTTAAGATTGTGTTTGTGTGGACACATTACATATGTGACTTTTCAACAGGAAATCAGGTTGAAGAAAAAAAGAAAAAAATTAGAAAAAAGGATTTTTATACCTATTTAACTTTAAAAGAAAAGCTTTATGGTTTATGTATATGGATTTTACCAAACGATTCCTAGGTCAAAGGGAGTTAATTTAATACAATAATGTTTACTTATACGTAATAAATGCAACTTGCGACATTATGTAGCATTATATCAGAAAAATATTATATTAGGATAGAGATATTATAGGTAAGACATTAAGCTTGTTCACAATGTAATTTACGTTTTAAGGGCTTGAAAGTTGCAGTTATTTTAATCAAAGCCAATCTATTTCTATAGTTAACATTGTTTATTGAATTATAATCAAAATTAAGTATTAAAGTAGTCAAAAACTGCGGTTTCCGCCGACGAATCAAAAAAGTTTGGTAATTTAATTTAAGGAATAGTTATTCCATTACTTTAACTTACTAACAGATTTTCACAAAAACAATTCCATCCTGCTTTTATGTTGACACATTCCATATTTATTTATAGATTTATTTAAAAGGAAAAAATTATCTGAGTGGTTCAAATGTACGATTATTATATTATTTCATATTTAATATAGGAAATCTATAAATTATTGAAGGCAAATAAATATTTTTGCAGTATGCAATTAATCCTTTATCCAGTTGGTATTTGACCAATATTCTATGTACACTGTAAAGGGTTACAATAAATTCCTGTCCCATTAATTTCCGGCATTTTTATCGATTAATAAACATTTTTGTAACAAGCTCAAATTTGTTTTCTCCATCATAGTAAGTCATAAAAACACAGTTTGAAAATTGAACTTACCAAGGAAACCTATTTTAACTTCTTGAAGACTAAGATACTACTCCCATAAAGGATCCAGGAATCACAGTCTACTTTTTACAGGATGGGTACCGCCTGAAATGTGACGTTACTGTATAATAAAGAATATGGAGGTTGATGCTGTTCCAAGAATAAGCAAGGACTACTTATGTGAGGTTTATAGATTTTTTGGTATGATATTCCACAAAAAACTGCGTGTAACAACTGCATTAGTGATTTTAAGAAACTCAAGGTGGTATTCATGCCTACTGATAATATATATATATGTTGTACACCATCATTAAAAAAATTTTGAACAAAAATTAAGAAAAGTAGAACATCCCAATTTATTACTTTAGTTCATATAAGCATAAAGCCAAACATTTCATAGTGAATTATAATCTTATTGTTCAAATTTATGTGATGAGTTACGATGTCCAATAATTTTAATTATAGTTTATACCTTTTCTTTGATTTAAGTGACTTGAATTGGACCTAAATGGCCCTTACAAAATAAATAAATAAATTTTTGATACTTTAAGTCCAATTTAAGGCACACACACAAAGGGTTAATAAGAATCCTTTGTTGATAGAAATTGAGATATATTTGTAGGAGAATATAATTTTAGCTTTTCTTTTAGAATGACAGGCCATAAATGGAATATTTTCTTTATATTTACCTCAACATCAAATTTGAATCGAGGTTAATTTTTGCCTCTTTTTGTTAGTGACCAAGAATACGGCAAAAGTTGCTGATTGATTTTGATCAAACTTTAATTGGAGACCATATATGGTCATGGTTAAAGGCCATTATATTTTGAGAGGTCAGGGTAACACGAAAAGAAAATGAGATATATATTTCAAGTTTGATTTTTGATAGAGGTTTTATGCGCTCTATCAAGTACCCATTCCAATTTTAATATTTATTTATCCTACTGACAATTATTCAGAACAAGTTATCAATTACGATGGGACAATCATTTAAAACTTGTGAATGTACATAGATGTGTCATTTATTCGTGAACCTCCTGAAATTTAGCCAAAATCATTAATAAGTATGTCCCAGAATAATAAAGATGCTTTGTCTGAAGAGGAACTTCATCTTCACGTCTTTTTATTTAACAAAGAAAAAAATGGTGCAATTCTAAAACAATTGTACATTTTTACAATTGCAATTACGTACATATATATATATATGAATGGGCTATAATTAAAACAATAGTCGAATAACACTTAAATTAATGCTCATTTTTATATTAATTAATCCGGTGAAAGCAAGAAAACAAAATCTTGAGGAAAATGCTTTCTATTTTATTGTCATAACGACATAACTATCTCTCTGTATCTGCGAACTAACAAACAAACAGAAAATAATATGAGCACAATGAGGGAAGAAAAAAATCTCGTCTTTCTATTACGTCCACTTGAAATTTTAGTCTTTGTTATATAGTTTTTTATGAGTGTGTGTTTTATAAACAAATTATAAATGCAAGGGATATATACAATAGAATGTACATTTGTGTCAAATAATTCAACTCAAAAATTTCATGTCTTAAGTTGGAATCAATCCCAAAAGGTTTGGAAAGAAGATTTATATTCAAGCCTAATAATTAATATTATATGACTGTTCAGAGCTTGTTCGTAAAACTGGGATTTTCTGTTCCACGTATTTTATGAACAGGGGGTTAAGATAAAAATGGTGTATGAGACTACATTTTTATGGAAATTGACTTGAAAATTGGCTTGAATTGTATGTACATAGTTCATATTTGGGAATCTATCTCATGTATTTATAAGGAGTGTTCGTTTGTCAAGAAGAATCCCTCTTTTCGACTCCTAGTCTCAGTTTTCCAATTTCTTCCGATAAATTTCAAAAATGAGTATCAAGTAGCTCTTGTCATCTTTACTTAAATGTTAATGTGTCAAAGAAGTACAAACCTTGGAATAGGTTTCCATAGTGACTAATGAACAATTCATAAAGAAAGTGATGAGCTCTTATCGCTTTGGATGATTTTTCAAAAGAATAAGAATATAGTTCATTCCTGAATTACTCCTGAAGATGTAGTGACGAATAATAAAAATAGAAAGAGTTCCCAAGAGTATTAATTGTCAAGCATGCATTTTATTCTTTTTAGGATTTTGTGTTCAGTATCGTGCAATGAAGCATTACAATATTACTTATGAAAAATTAAGTTATGATGTGTATACCTGAAGAATGGCCAATTTTAGAAAATACTAAAATAATTTGCATTTATTTATTATTTTACCAGACTATTTTAATATTCTCACATATAAAAAACACAATAAATTTTCAATATTTTGCAATTTGATTTTTCATTTTAAGCTCTTTACTTACAATTATGTAGACAAAACTATTTTTATAGAGTGTATATTTGATTGTTTAAGAAATTGAGAATGTTGAATATGCAATAAGAACTAGCAATAAGTTTTAATTTTGATATTGATTAATATTTCATGATAATTATCATTTACACCCTTATTGTTGTACTTTTTTTTAACGAAATTCTCTATTTGCAAAGGGATTCAGAAATTTCAACTTTAAATTGATTTTACTGCATTTCAACACAGGAATATAAGCAACATTTTCATTTTGAAGAAAAACAAATTGTAGTTCCGTATACTCAAACGATCCGAAACACTGTACTGACCCTTAAAATTGAATCAAATAACCAGGAGTTCAAAATTTTATAGTAAATGGCTAAAGTAATATAAATTAATATTATGTAAAGTGTCGAAATCAAATATACACATAATTGAACCGCAGATAATGAAGGTAATTTTTATAATATAAAAGAAGAAATAAGATAAAAAATTCGTCGAAAAAAAAATCAATATTGCTGAAGGGTATCAAGTTTCCCTTGCAGATACAATAATGAGTATTTTTAATGTATTCTTTGGGTATTTTTGGATTGATGTAGGAATATATTAATTCATTTCCCAATTGGCATCCAAATTAATTATGAGTGAAGTTGTACAATATACATACATATTTGGCCAGAATCCCCTTTTCATAGTACAAGACAATGAATTATGACTGATTTAGCCTATAGTTTTCTTTTAAAAGAAGCCACATTTACCATTCGAAGTAAAACGCTCAATATTAATAATTTGATAAAAATTAACACTTTAGTCATGATTCAGAATGATTGATTGGTTCCAGCTAATTTATGTTCAAATTTCAATGTCCAGTAGAAAGATAATAGAACAAAACAAAAGTGTCCATATCATTATAGTCAAACATTATTATCAATGATGAAAATCCAGTATAGAATGGGGATGTTAATAAAAAAGAAACCGAAGATCAAAATGGTAACTTTGACAATTTAAAAAATATTTTAGAGGAGAAAAAGAATAATCTTAACAACGTTTCATTAGATCAGCTTTAATAAGAGAGGAAGGAAAAAATGTTATAAACAAGGGCATTTACTAGAATTACTCAGATGTCGATCCCTAATTCTAGTCTAAGTCCAACAAGGACTTATAATTATAACTCCACAACAAATCCTCTTGGTTACGCTCCGTCTTTTATGAACACACATTAACGTTCAAAAAAGGTTTTGAATATTTATATATATTTCTCAAGTAGGTCTTTATTTATTTACACATGCACACACGCACTAAAAGAAAAAAATATGTACACATTTGTAATATGAATAAAAGAAAATTTGCATTTAGAATAAAACAAATAAACATTATAGCATAAAATTAATTTTCTCTTTAGACCTCTATACAATGATACAAAAACACCTCAACAGAAATCAGAAAACATAGTAACTAACATAAAAAATTATAAAATGATAGTTAAAAGCCCTCATAGTGAGGCAAAATATTAAAATGAAAAATCCCAAGTTGTCAGTCTGCAATTTTTTCACATCTTATTGAAGAAGATGGGTAATATTTTATAAGATCCGAAGCGTAATTCTAGGAAGTACCATTGAGCTGGGGATTCTTCAAAGAAAAAGTTCCATATCTAGACGCAGCATAAATTAAACTAGCTTTCAAGAATATAATTGAATCTATTTAGGAAAAGAATGAAATTATAATGACAACTGTTAAGGAAAAGAAAATTTCTCCTTTTTATTACAAAATTTAACAGGTCATCTAAAAAACACAGCGTATTTACATCATTCATGATCATTATAGCAACAATAGGAATGCAGTCCAGTATTAAGTCCGCAATACTCAAATTTTGAATTTCCCTTACATATTTGACCTTGTACACATTGTTGTTTCGCTAACAGAAAAATACTCTATTTATTTTGTTATCAGTTGTTGATTCCGTCATTTCACTTGATATTTCATAATTTAATCTTTTTGATAAATAAATGAAGTAGAAAATTATAAAACTTATTCTCGTCTCTTAATGAAACAGGTATATAATTTCTCGTTAATCCTTCGTAGTCGTTGTATAATATAGTTATATTTGTCATTTAATTATTTCTATGAAGAAATGTTGGCTATCATATACAAATAGAAATATATAGAGCTCACTTCCTTCCCTTGCAAAGTGGAGTAAGGGAAGGCCAGTAACAAAATTTGAATTGAATTTAAATACTTATTAAAAAGAAAAAGTCTTCAGTAGCTCAGCCTCCACTCAAGGGGAAACAGATCCGAAGAGCTTGATGGCCTCTTAACGACTGACGATAAATATTGAGTTGTAATAACTACGCTCACAAGCATTCATTACTCAGTAAGGATACGTTATATGAATATGAGCTTTTCTTAAAGTATTAATTAAAACGCTAACTTTAATGAACATCTTTTTAAAGCAAAAATTAGAGAAAAAAATTATGAAAAAATATTTACAATTTCAAAATCTAAGTTTTTTTGAATGGGCAACCCATTATGTATCGATAAAAATATTAATTTATTTTTATTTTTTTACAACTGATAAGAGTTATAATTATATTTTATTTATAAATATTGCTAGGCAGATGGAATATTTACATTAGACTGTACCTAACAAAAGTTTGTAATTTTTTTTTTTTTACATTTTATTCATCTAAGCAAGAAAATTAATTTCAATTTACCAAAAACAAAGAATAAACAAAAAATATAAAACAACGTTAGCAATAACCGATGTTTCTTTTCTAGGCCATGTTATTTATCTTTACGCTATGCCCATAACTAACATTAAGTAAGCATCAGGGCTGTATAGGTGCTAACTTTCTTTCTCACTCAGGCTAAAACTGTGAGAAGACTTGTGGTCATAATATATATGTGCAAAGCAATGTAGTTGATAACATAAGGGTGTCGGTTAGCGTATGCATTCTGATTGGCTGAGCCGAGTGACGTCGCATATGTTGTACTCATTCAAAAATTAAAACAATAATATTTATATATCGACGTGAATTGATAACTTATCAAGGGAGGGGATGATATAACTCTTAAATGTAATGACCTGGTCAAGGAATCTCTACTCTTAAGGCGAGATCCAATGAACAAGTATTTCACGCAGTGCATCGCTTCTCCTTTAATGGAAAGATCGTTCATTGTGTTGGTAACTCTTCATATAAAGGTGACTTGTCACTAGTTATTTCTGATCCCGTTAATAATTGTCCTTTTACATGAATTCCACAGAATCATCGTATGCTTTTACATATAAGAACTGAGGAGTTTCATAAAATGAGAGAAAATTCGATTGAAATACACGGTGAGGAACTGAGGGAGTTCTTATCCTCCATCTACAGTTCCTGTTTAGAAATTATTGAAAGTCAACTCTGCTTCGTTTCCTTCTCTAAGATAACTGTTCTATTAATAAGAGCCCTCAGTTTTCTGGATGTATATAACGCAGAAATCTCTCATCTCTATCACATTTATAAGTTGGAGTTCGTGTTATACGATCTATACGGATAATTATATAAGCTGGACACTTCAAGCTCACGCCTGACTCCTTTATAACTACTGAGTCAATTGGCATTGGAAAATAAGTGGAACATGATTCTACTCTGGTAAGGATAATGTGCTTCTCTTTTCTCGATATTTTGATCTGCAAAGCATATTCCATTATGATATTATATATAAATACTTATTCGGAGCTGTTAAGTGATTATGTGTTTTACAAAATGTATAACAAACCTCATAAGTTCTTTAGACTTATATTGAAATATAAGAATGTCATTGAAATTCCCAAACTTATTGATTTGTGAATCCTTCATCAAACAGCCAAATTGCTTTTCACCATATTGGAATATTACTTTTGCAAAGATGAAGGATCTCAACACAAATAAATAAATTATTAAATATTTTCCCTACTAGATAATTAATTATATGTAGTTTTAGTGAAAACAATAGTCAAAATGTAACAATGTTTTACTATTGATTGAAAAAATTAAGTTTCAACGATAAACTTCAAAATTTACAAAAACATTTCAAGCTATTGATTAATTCAGTTTTATTTTGGTCATGCAAATGCTATTTGGTTATTGCGATTGTTGTCAGGCGAGTAAAAATTTCAAAATCTTTCTTATTATTAGTTGTAGAACTATTATTGGTCTGTACAACAATTATTGCAAGCTTTATCAAAGTGGAAATCTTTAGAAAATTTGATTTCCCGAGTATTACTCAAATATGTACTAAAATATATATATCTCTTTCTGGAGGGAAAAGTAAAAATCACAAGGGAACAGAGGTTTATTCAATGCATCATTTTCAGTTCTGTTAGTAAGATAAACTCTACATCAACATAAATAACAAATTAAGATCTAGTTGTAAGTTTATTTTTTGACATGAGCGTTTCATGTAAGGAAAAAATAATGTCCACTTTTTTGAAATTAAATTTTTTAAATAATTGATTTTTTCGATATTATGATTGTTTTTTTTAATCATAAAAGTTTACCTAATATTAAAATAATGGTGTATATTCCCAATGCAAAGGAAAGTGAAAAATATCCACAAATGATTAGATGCAGCTTAATACAGTATCTCGGTACAAACCTTCTAGAGGAACGCGTTGCCGCCAGGGAAGTTTGTTCTGGAGCAAATGCCGTTTTCATATCGTATCAGTTCAGCAGGGGCGTTTGCAGGATTATATATATAAATAAAAGCTATTCAAAAAAATTACTTTTGTTGGAAAAAAAAATTCAAAATTTAATTTCCAATATAACATTTTTCGAATTTTTTTTCCAATATTCACTGTCTTATAGAAAAAATTTTAAAATCCACATCTATTTACAATTTATTTTTTTTGAGAAAAAAATTTAAAAGAAAAATGGCTGGGAAAAAATTTCAAAATGAGATAATAATCTTTTTAAGGGGGGAGAGGCTATAGCCCCAGTTCAAAGTAGTACGTTTTTCAATGTGTCAGTGTTCTGGTACACCTATAGTACCGGGTTACCGAAACACTACACCCTAAATAGCTCCAACACAAAATAAACGGAATTGTCTTATGAGTAAACTATTAAGTATATTCTAAAGTAAAAGTAGTGAAAATTGAATCAATCGATACACAGGATATAATTTTGTACATGAATATAATGTACATGTAATGTATATACTACTTGTTTATTTATTCATATTGAGTCCACATATATTTATGATGAGTAGATCATTCAAGTGTTGTCATTCAGAGACAGCTATCATTTATTAAAAGCAATTTCATTCAATAATATCATGTTTATGACAGATAGAGTTATATCCAGGAATTATACATTCATATACACACACAAAAAAAAAATAGGAAGATATTAAATGCAATACTAAGTTGAGATGCTTTGAAAAAGGCCTTAGTTTTTTTTCTCTATATACTTTTATAAATTATGTACATATGCAATAAGCATCTGGATTCTAAAACTGATTTTTTCTTCAAAATAAGTAGTTCAAAAATATTCCTTTTGATAAAAATAAAGAAATATTAAGTTTGAGTAATATAGACAAATTTTAAGAGGAGTACCCGAAAGTCGATTGTGGGATGATTCTAAAAAGTTAATTATTAGTTTTATTTTCATAGTCTCGTTATGATCAACCATAGTTTTAAGGGAAGGGACGACCCATAAAAGGATTAATAGTATGTATTTAAAAGGACAGCTAACGTTCAAATAAAAAAAACATTTTTTGGTTTCAAACATATATAAAGGGTGATTTATTTAAACGTTCACAACCCAAGGAAAAAACAGTATAATAACGCTGCTATGGCTTTATTTCTTTACCGATTTACTAAAATTTTCACAAAAATCCACATTTTACCATAAATGTAATCTTTAATCAGTATATTCTCCGTTTGTTTGGACCACTCGTTTACAACGTCCCCGAAAACGTTCTACTGCCTTCTTGACCGTCCTACTAGATAAAGTCTGGAATGCCGTCCTTATCCCAGCTCTAAGGGATCTTATGCCACTTAAAGCACCTTAATTGGAAACCAGTCCAACATTACCCAGACAAAATAGTCAAAGGTCTTCGATTCCGGCATGTTAGGAGGCCAAGAACTCTATGGGACGTATATAAGATTCTCACCATCCTTAAATTTCAGTGTTATTTTACTGGTGTGAGAGGGTGCTCCGTCTTGCTTCCACATCCAGGGAAAGACTTTGGTACATAGAACACTGACATTAACTTTGGGGTTGACCTCCAGAACCTGCTTGAAAGATGAAGGGGTATGGGGGTACTCTCGCTGTTAACACCGCCAAGAACTATAACTTGATGTAGGTACTTGGCCGTTATGATCCTATCCTAGGGACGTTATCAGGACATTTTGGTAACCATCTAATGTTCCTTGACTTTCTGGGTTTTTCTGATCTGAGAAGAACCAGACAATATTTTTCATGGGAGGGTTCTGTTTTAGCTTGATCAAAGCCTTGGCTCAGGTTACAAGACTTTCGGGAAATCATCTTCAGTGGGACCAAACTATTCTGCTCGACACATTTTCTTCATTTTTGGTGAAATCAAGTAGTCAAAAATGCATAGTCTATTTTACCATTTAAATTGTACAAAGGTGCATAACGTTTTTGGTCCAGATTAAGAGAGCCGGAAGTATATTGTCCTAAGGAAGCATAATGAATAACAGATCTGGTAGAGTAACATTTGTACTGGAGTTACCCTCCATTAGAGTGTTTGTATAAAAACCGATTTGTAGGAGATGGCAAGAGGCCAGAGAAAATTGTAAACGTTTAAAAGAACTACACCTTATATATACATATATATCCAAAAATGAGTGTTGTAACAGATCCAAAGCAAAAACATTCTTGTATTCACTTCATTATGTATGTTGTATTTGAAACCAAACAAAAAATATATTCACATATACATTTAGTGAATCTTATATCAATAAATATAGTGTGTAGAGGTTGTGCACATCATTTAAAGTTTTAAATTTCATAAAAACAATGTGCAATTAAATTCAAAATAGAACAATTTCTTAAAAATAACTATTTTAGGTCAATAAACAATATTTTTAACGTTTGTCAGTAGTTTTGTTTTTAATTTACTGTATCTAGTTCAAAAATGACAAATAAGTAGAACATTACCACGTATAACGCGTACTTTTTTTTGTCTCTTCTGTTTAACATAATTTCTAAACTTTTGCTTAAATCGTCTTTTAAAAAGTAAAAGAGTGTGTATAATCATTTTCTTACCAAGGAATATTTTTGACAATGTCTTCCCAACAACTCGAAAAAAAAAATACAATTGAAGATCCATTCTAATGTACATATTTAGGTATATACTTTTGTTTTTGAAAGCTTAAACATAGGCAAGTAGTATAGTCAGGAATATAAACGTATGTATAAACAATATACATCCAAAGTAATATGGGTTATTTGCACAAGTAAAGAATACGTTTCTACAACCATATCTTTATGTTGATTTACCATGTTCATAATATCATCATGCAGCATTATTCTATATATGTACAATGTTGGTATATACATATATGTATAAGTATTTTAACCTTTTATTATGTGCTAGGATGGTCTGAAAAGTTTTTAATCTCATTGGGAAGATGGCATCACTTGTAAATAAAAGCTAGTCACATCTATCTGACATAGTTACTCACCAAAGTCTCAGCCATTTTGGACACGCAGTTGTTATATAGAAGTCGTTTAAGTGAGTTGATCGGGGTGTTTGTATGAAAATGAACAAAATTGAGTATCGAGCTGTCATTCAATATTCGTTTTTGAAAGTGTAACCTTGTGATAGATAAAAAAAATAGCAGGCATATAAAGGCTGGTTGTGTTAAAATTTGACGCCTATAAGTCAATCGGACCCGAAGTAATTGAGCCAAAAACACAAAGTGTACCTTGTGAGGTTTTTATGCAGAGAAAAGCAACTAATACTATTTGGACAGGTTATGGAGATGGGAACATCTCTGGGAGAAGTGTGTAGGGGGGACAAGGATACTATTACCTTAATAAAATTTAATTCGGTTTACAGTTACATTTTTACTTATTACTGATGCAGAAACAATGAATAACACAAGTTAATTACTAATAGTTCTAATTATAATTATGTTTATAGTAACATACGTTTTTACCTTTATTGTTCCGGGTTTCATAAAAGAAACATAAATAAGGAACAAAAGCTGTTGTTACTTAGCTAATTCTTCCACTTATGGGAACACTGATTAGAAGAAAGGAAGAAGAAACATCAACAGCTGACAACCATTTTTGTTTTAATGAGGTAACGCTGTGTAAAATAATACCACGATGCAACTGTTTACAGTGCGTCCAAAATTGATGGTGTTTTTGTTCTTTTTAAATCATGAAATAACCTAAACACGTGGTTTTATGGGCAAAAACTTTATTTACTTCCCAATATGACAACCTTTAAGCTCAATTTATTTTTTATGCGGTTTGGCATCCCATTATACAGATTATTCAAAGTATCTGGATAAATTTTTTCCCCAAGCTTTTGTTGTTTTTTTAATTCATCATCTGAAGTTGCTGGTGCATTTTCATTGAGTTCCCTCTGGACCAAGGCTAACAAATTTTCAATCGGAGATAAATCAGGTCTGTTTGTAGGCCATGTGCATTTGCCCCAGAAATAATCCAAGTTATATAAACATCATTTTTGTGCCTTTTTTGAGTGGTAACCAGGGGCACCATCCTGCTGGAAAATGGTACGAGACAAATCTGACATCAGAGACTTGCTGAGGATCTGCATTACGTAGTACAGTTGGGTTTAAATTAAAGTTCATACTTTTAGCTATCTAATACAATACTTTTAAACTTTTTGAATCTATTCGTCTTGAAGCTATGGACCTCTGAATAAAAAGCACCTATTTACCACTTTAAACAAAGATAATTCGAGTTAAAAGTATGAAGCAGACATATTAAAATTAGTTTTGGCACGTTTGAACTTTTAGGCTTCAAAATATATTTCTATAAATTATCTCTATCTTCAACGCCGAGGGATTAAAACAGCTTTGAACCTTAAAAATAGCCAAAAATAACAAAAAAATATAAGGCCTTTTCTGAAGGCCACAAGGCTATGAAGAAAAAATGAGGCCAAATTTAGAATCAAGGTATTAAACTGTACTAAGTTGAGCATATACTGTTTTTGTACCATTTTTGATGTTGGACAGTGTAATAACTTGATTTAAATCAGACTAGTCTGGTACAAAGATTATCCTTGGTAATCCATCAAACTTATGATTAATATTTTACCGAAGGTTATGTTAGCAGGGAGGCACATTTTTTTACGGCTCATATACACTTATAATATATATTAATATAAAATATGCAGGTAGATAAATTGAGTTATAAGTAACATAAATCAGCATTTTAATTCTAAAATTCTTATTCTCCTGAGGAACCTTTCAGAACAAACTATTACATAGCAAAAAAAAAATCGGGTAATTAATAAAACATGGTCAGATGTATAAAAACAAATAAAAATAAAATATAGCGAGTATTACGATCATAAATACATTTTTAAAAAAATGAGTCAAGAGACTAAAATTCACATTCAAAACAATTACTTCCCAAAATTTACATAATGTTAAATAATTCCTTTCAAAGTTTTCAAATACTTTGCTTGTATTTTGGGTAGTATCGAACTAGATCCGTTCCATATTGCCATCCATAACCTCACACATTTCGAATCCCCAAAGAGAATGCAGAGTATTGCGCTACAGCAGTTATTAAATGATATGACGCCCTTTAAAAACCGAACATGAAGACAATCAGTCAGGAGTGAGTGGTAGTATGAAAAGCTCTTCCACAGTTTTAACATGGAGTGTCGTAAAAAATAAAATTTGCCGATATTTGAAATTGTGCTGTGAACCTTTGTTATGGTATATGTGGAGCAACGAAGCCTGATTTACGTATAATGAAAAATAAATTTCATTAGATTTATGGTTTGGACTGAAGAGGATTTGAATTTTTTGGAGAATTTTTGAATATATTCTGGATTTATGAAAGCCCAGGACTTGTTAACATAAATATTGAGGTCGTTCAAGCTATTGTGTACGTCAGATCCAAATTTTTAATGCATTAATATCTTAACTATGTAAGGGCTATAAATCTTTAGCCTAGAAAGCTATTATTTATGGCTTAAAATAAGATCACACAAAAGACCATGGTTAAGGCCGTCACTGCTATCTAGTATTTTATACAGAGTGTAAATTCCCTCTAGGAGGTTCAAATATATTGGGAGATTTCCTTTCTAGTCCATTCTACCCGGACGAGCTCTGGAAGGTCAATTGAGCTAATATTCTGTTCTACTAATTTGTATTTTAAACAAGTGTCGATAAAATTATTTATATTAATTCTTTTTTATTATGTTGCAAGTCTAAAAAAAAAAATGCATTCACATATTTAATATTTACTTTTGAATAGAAGGGAACGTTTGAAGGAGATGTAAAGATGGTGAAAATTGCACATTTATATTAAAATACTTGTAATTTTATTGTGATTCGTTCAATGGGGTTATAAATTTGTATTAGTCTTAGAATAAAGATAAATCACCTAACATATATTCTTCATTTTTGAAATAAACTCATTTTTTATAATGTAAGTTTAAGAGTTCACATATGCATGAAAGGAAATGATAAATAAATGATAAATATTTTTTTGTGGATATGAAACTCGAACAATTACACTAAATCTAACATTTTATTAAGGTGCTTTTCTTTATAGATGGAAATAAAGCAGAATAGATAATAAAATTTAATATCTTCATATTGAAAATAAAATGTAATTTTTGGATCTTTTCATGCTTTTGTGCTTAAAAAGCCTCTTTTTAACTCTAAAGCTTCTATTTTAATATCACTTAGAGAGGCAGAAAACAAATGTTCAGAGATTTAATGGACATTTTTTGGTTTTTATAGTCAGAAAATAATGAAAAATGCCTTCACATAGTTGTTAAGGCATAACCTCGAATTATCAGACAAATTTAATTAATAATAACAAATTTATTTTATTGTAAGTACCCAAAAATAATATTTGCTTAAATCTAAAGGTATGACCCGAACAAATATTCATTACTCGATTATTCGAGATGATCTTAAGTTTTAACAGTTCAGTGTTCTTTTCAGTCTTGCCTCTTAGGAGCGCCCTTGCATTAGAGATAAAAAAAGTCTAAATGAAAGTAATAAAATACAATAACTCCCAAAGTAGGTAAATATTAGTGTTGTGTTTCCCTTTGAAACCCTGATACCGGTCCGATACTGTTATGATTTTTAGTAGATCGAACGGATTCGTTTCTTTAACGATGATTGGTCTAGACTGGTCTCGAAGAAAAAATAGGCCTGGATCTGTCATACTTAAAATACCAGTCTTAATGGTTCTTAAATGAATACAGATGCCGTCATGTGTGTTTCCAAATAGTGAACTTCGGCATAATCGCATCATATGATGTTAAATATGTTACATAAGTATTTTTAATGATCCCTTGTTCTTCTACAACTCATAATTCTGGATAAGGGTGAAAATCAGTCTGTATATTCAGATCATGAAAAATTGGACCACAATATAAAAACAATTGAATTTCCCGAATCGATCCAGAAGAAATCACTTAAGACATAACTAACGAAAATTCGGAATCTAATACGCCTAGTTTATTCACACATTATGCTCACTTCATGCTTCAAATTTTATGTCTGTGTCATAAAGTTGGCTGCTAATTTAATATATATTATCTAAGAGATCTTATTTATTTCATATCCCAAAATTTTAAACAATCGGCACATAAATAATTTGGTTAATACATTATTCTTGTTATGTCTTAATTCATCTATAGAAAAATTAGTCTAAGCATCAAATTTAGATTTTGTTTTATTCAGAAAAAATCATTTTTGAATGCATAGTTATCCTTTCGAGTCCTTTTATCGAATGTGAAACACGTTTTTTTTGTTTAAATATGCCCTAAAAATTAATTAATTTATTATATGCAGCCAGATGTTTTCGTTTTTGGTAGATTATATATTTTTTTTGTAGTACATTTTTTTTAAATTCTGTCTTTCATATTCGTATCTGTTTATGTTATTTTAATATTTTAAATATTAAAACAACAATGGTATTATTTTAACACTATTTTGACTTTTCTCTTAAATATTATCCAATGCTGAAATTCTACCTTTTCAAAATAATTGTATGTTACTAAGCATGTGAACACTACTTTCAGACAAATTTTGGCGAGTCATAGATTTTTAAAATTTTCCTAAAACCATTTAATTTAATTTTAACAAATCTGAAAACTCGGACCACATATTAATCTAAAAGAAAGTAGATTTTTAAATAAAAAAAAACTCAAAAAATGGTTTACAAAAGGGTGTATTCTTACTACATTTAAGCATTTGTCAAGAGAAAGTCTTTTTTATTATCCTTCAAAAGGATTATGCTACCCTCAAGGACGGTGGAATCATTTATATACCCATGGAGTTTTACTTGTTCGAACATATCCAAGTACATTCTTTTGAATTTTAACAGAAATTTAATACTTTTATTGGAACACTATTCATCAGAACAGATTGGAATATTCTTCTTTTGTTGTTCAACATAGGTCCGAGACATTGGTGGGATAATTTTGATACCAGCACTCCGGGAATGGAAGTACTAAACCACTAGTGTTAGATGAGTCCTTATTCAGGACTGAAGACTGCAGTCCAGTTTTACTTTTCGGTCCTTCAAGAAGATAAAATTGATCTCTCGTGACTTTCATTCATTATTCCGTTATTAATAAAGTAAAAATAATTCATTTTCGTATTACATTTCATCCTTAAGAAAATATGGTAGTGTTTCCTAGATATGTGCAATGCCCTTAATGCACATATACCCAATGGCTGATACGAACAGTCCTAAGATTAGTTTTGTCCGAATGAAAAAGGACCAACACCAACCTATAGATGCTTTTTTTTAAAGAACTGAAAATTAACAGTAGATCAACCACTGTTTTCCGCCTCCCTAGAACGACGGAACAGTCAAATGACTGCTGATACAAACTATTGATAATCTTACAAAATATTTTATTGTTGACACTATCATGATTGAATCGTTATTCCACGTGTCATATATTTAGATTAATAAAACAGTTTATAATTATGTTTAAATACATCTATTGAAATTAAATTATCAGGAAAAATCTCAATATTCTTTCTCATAAAAATTGGCTAATGAAATTTTCTAACAAAAAGTTTAGTCAAAATATTTTCGGTTATAGTGCATTTTCATTTATTACATACATTTACTGCATACCACATTCATATACATATATTTTACTAGTGCATTTACCACAAACAGCCAGTTTGCCTTTGCAAAATTTTTCTTAAGTTTTGTTACATTTACATTTCCTGACCTGGCACTGCCTTCTCCTTGTTGATTTTGTTTCAGCTTCGTCATTATCATCATCTCTAGAAGGGTCACAGTTATCTCTTGTGTTACATGTATATTGCTCCTGAAGCTCCTTTGTCATTTGAAGAAGAAAATCACGGCGTGTAATTTGTTTACCAATGACTTATCTGTAGAGGATTGTTACATTTATGCCAGCTAGATCCAACAAGTTGTAAAAACATGGATAAGCCATCTACGTGATCCAGCTTTTGTAGAATATAAGTGAGCCATTTGGTCGAAGATATCGATCCTGTACTTTGTTGAATTATATTACTGTACATTTTCAGGAAGTATCTTTAGCCCATTTTCAATAGCCACTTCTTAGTATGCGCGTCGTTTAGGGATCTACGCGGGATTGTTTGACACATTGTTGTATTTCTCTTCAAATCCTATCCATAGTGCCTACAAGGGTTGTATTTTTGGCCTTGAGTTTCTTGCTGAGTTTCACCGACGTGACAAAATTGTCAGTCGTTACATTCCGTCCTTTCCCTGTGTAAGGTTCAATAAGACAGAGAACAACATGTTCCAAGAGTGGTAAGAATGATCTTTTCCCAGGTAAGGAAATTCATTCAAGCAGTACTTGGATTTCGTATCAGCTGATATGCTGCGTAAAGGGGCACCTTGCCCTTGTTGGATATAGCTGTTCGTCAACCGTTATGTTTTCATTGGGATTGTAGTATGTGACACAATTTTAATGAACCCTTCCCAAATTGCCGAAACCAATGCTAATTTATCCCTTTTCAAGCTTAAAAATCGTGTTGATTTAATGTCAAATCGTAGAAACTTCTTCATTTCGTTGAAGCGATTGCGGGACATTGTTTCTCCAAAATATTGGGCACACCGAGTCTTGGACCAAAGATCTTCAACAGGTTGTCCTTTGGCCAGAAATCCTCGAGCAAACATGATACCAATGCACACATTCTTTTATAAGATGTCAACCAATCTTCGCAATTCATTTTTGATCTAGCCTCAGTTTCAGTGCATTCTTTTATAATATAATCATCCATCAATAAATTGAATGCACTTAGCATACAACCTTTAACAATTTTACGTTTGGGCAGTGATGTAGGTCCAGGTGATTCACGTAGAATATTATGTACTCCGTATCTTCCGGTTTCGCTGTCTGGCTGTTGCACTATATCCCACTTAGTACCACCTCTTGCCGTCACGGTAGAATTTGCTTCATGTTCATCTCCCTCATTATCATGCCGTAGACTTGTAGCTGTGTAAAACAAACACACATCAGCAACTACTAACAGGTAAAATTATCAGTTCTAAATAAATGGTAATACACAAATACAAAATCATATAAATTTATTGTTATGCACGAATTCAAGGAGTATTACAAGTTATACCTGTTGTTAGCAATGTTTCTAATTCGTTTAATAAGTTAGTTGGTTCATTTTGGAAAATTTCCACGTCATTGGCCTCAGGAATGTATTCACTTTCATCGTTACATGAATATTTTTCGTCTTCAGGAACAGACGGTGAAATCAATTGTAAATAATCTAATACTTCATGGTCCTTGAGCAAGTGCCTGTGTGACATCTTCCAGTATGACAGCCAGGACGACACTGCGAATATGCTCTTGTTTATATTGTACCTAGGTGGAACTACGAAAATGCATCATACAAAAATGGTTCTTTCGACATATAAAAAGGGTGCGTGAAAAGCCAATACAGAGTCATGCCAGAAGACAAAGGAATAATTAAAACGTAATATACAGAAGGAAAATAAAAAAGTGGTCAAAATGACCGCTAGGTCGTTTTAGGTATATTATTCTGTATCTTCAAAAGTATTTCTCACATTGAAAATTAATTTTTTTCACACATAACAGTAACTATAACCGATCCATTACTATGACCCATTCAAACAACATTAGGTTATTTATTAATATTTCAATTTCTGAAGACGTTCAAAATGACCGCTCTGTCGTTCTAGTGGTAAGGTGATCATCACTACAATGTAAAGAATGCTTGAGAGTAGAGCAGCTTAGCTGTCATGACGTTTCATTAAATTATCTGGAAGCAGTTATGAGATGAAAGAAATAATCATAAGCCCCACTCTGTATCTAGCAATAAGTGAGGAATTTCAGCAATGTAGACCCTAAATTATATTCAAAGTTCAACTAGGACCTACACTTATCTCTCTCAGACAAATCATGAGAGTTTTTTTTCGTCTTTTACGCAATAGTGATTATGTTTATCTCTTCAAACATAAAAAATTAATAATGACAGCTTTTGTAAATAAAAAAATCGTAACAAGTAGCAATTAAAAAAAAGAACTCGATGATGCAATTTCATATTTCTTTAATCTACATAGATAGGCTATATGTAGAGGTGTATACAAACTTCCGTGAAAACTAGAGTGGCTTTTTTAGTTGCCTTTCTGAAAAGTTTTATTTTTATTTTCCATGGTGGCTATTATTATCCTTTAAGTCTTCAAGACTGAACATCTAAGTATGAAATATTAACTGGTGAGTTTGTTCATAAAATACAGAGAGCAATGCTTAAGATTGGTTGTGGAGTCATAAGTGTTAAATTTGTTTTAAATTCAAATTGTTTTCACATAACCAAGATTATTTTTTCAAATAGTATACTCCCAAAAATTTAAAATCAATTTATTTTTAAATTTTTGAAAATATTAATAAAACACATTATCTCAGACACCTCAAGTATGACGACATTATTATATCATTTGCCTCCCCCACTTGAAAATTCATTCCAGTGCCGGTGACTCGGAGTAGAATTGATAATCAACATTTGAGTAGTTCCATCATATATGTCCTTGCTTTATAGGGAGCGGGATTTCTGTCTATTTTTTTCATCTCAATGCTACTTGCAGCTGATCTAATGAAACTTCATGACATCAAACCTCAGAGAACCTGGCAATGATACTTTTTTCCCCCAAATTCATTTAATTATAACGATTACAAGGTTAGTTTTCGTTTTCTTTAAATTTTTCATAGCAGTAAGTCATACTTTCTACAACTGTAGTTATAGTTGTAAAAAATAAATCCTTGTTGGACTCTGAGTAGTAGAATAGAGGACCTTCATTGTAGTAGTTTCATCCAATATGTCCTTGTTATATACAGAGTAGGATTTGTGTACATTTTTTTCATCTAATGGCTGCTTCCAACGGGACTCATATGACAGTATGTCGGCTAAGCTGCTCTCCAGTCCAAAAAAATAGTACAAATTGTATGGACAGTTATTTTCGGTTTCTTTTATTATTATGTACCAGGACTCAGGAGGGTTTGTTGTGTCATTCCTTATTTATTCGGTCAACTACAATCTTAGGAAAAATCCTATCAGTTCTTGGGACAAGTCCTCCGGACTGTCAGTATCAGTTCTGATTTCATACAAAAAGAATAAATGAAGTTGAGTGATGTAATTAAAGACCGAACTTTAAAAGTTTTAGGACTGACATGCAGGAATGAACTGGACTAGATCGAGACTGAATTGGAATGGTCTAAATAAGGACATTGGAGTCATTCAAGGCTATTTGTTCGAAACATTTTTGAATTGTGTGAATTACCAGGGTCATTTTCGTTTTCTTTTATTTTCGCAAACCGAGAGGTAGTGTATTGTCAGTCCTTTTTATTCGGTCTAGTCCAGTCCAGTCTTAAGACAGATCGTATAAGTCATTAGGCCTCGTCCTTCCAACTGTCAGAAATAGAACTGATTAAAGAATAAAGTTGAGTGGCGCCATCAAGGACCGAACTTTATAAGTTTTTAGGAGTGATTTGAGGGACTGAACTGGACTGCAGTCTTCATTCCTAAATAAAGATCGAGACAAAAAATTTTATACATCACAGACTATATTAGACAATATTTTCATATTCAGAAGAAAATCTTTTGAATCACTACTTTTGTTTGTTTGCAAGTTTTTTTGGTGTTTTTTTTTTTTTTGCATTTATAATGATTCTTTAAAAGAAACAAAAAGTTTTTTTTTGAAGGAGGAAGAATGTTTGTACTTTAAGTATGCTTTGTACTCTTGCCTAATTTCTTAATCAGTGTTATTATTGTTAATGTATTATTATTGTATGAGCATTTCAAAATGTGTTATTTTTCTCTTCTTTTAATTAAGAAGTCATTTTTATTCATTGATAATAATAATGATGAAGTATGTATCCAAGACATGAGAAAAGGAATAGAAAAAGATACATGAACAATCTTGAACAATAGATCATTGAAGAATATGAATAACGCAGTGGTACAGAAGAAAAGGGATGATGTTCTTCATACTCGTACTAGTGAAGGAAATAAGCTTTCATTGATCTCATTTCATATTTTCTCTCTTCTTCTTGCTTCTTGTTATTCTATTGTAACTTTTAGCTTCAAAACAATGTATACGGGGTGCGTCGTTAGTTGTTGTGACTTCCTGAACACATGGAACTCTATAACTCTGGAATAGAAGAAAGTATTTTTCCTCTTGCCAAATATTATACTAATTTATGTAATATTTAGTAATGAAAATCGTATGTATTTAGGGCATACTAAAAAAAAACAAGAAACCAAAAATCCAGATGGTAACCCTGAAAATTTGAATAATGTTTAGGAAGGGAGAAAGGATAATACTCATGTCGTTTCATTAGATCAGCTACAAACAGCTGTGAAAAAGGAAGGGATGGAGGGAAAAGGAAATAAACAAGGACATTGGCAGAATTACTCCGATGCCGATCCTCAATTCTACTCTGAGTCCAAAAAGGACTTACAATTATAACTCTACAGCAAATCCTCAAGCTTACTCTCCGTACTTTATGTTCACAGACAAATGTTCAATCAAGTTTTGAATATAATTAAATTTAGTAGAAAAGGAAGTTCACTACTTAAGAGTTGAATAATTATGACAACAGCTGCCAAAAAGAAAACCTATTCTTCAGATTACTAATTCAAAAAAACAAAAGTCTATCTAAAAGATACACAGGATTTAAATCCCAAAAAATAAAATATCAGAGTAAAGAAAAGGCCTGCATATATTACTAGGCCTCTTTGAGAAAATCAAACATATGCAAGAAATACTCTTTGTTTGACAAAATTTATTACTTGAAACTTTGTTAAACGGATGGATTATATATGTCATTTTAAGATAAAATGCCCCTTAGTTTCGATGCAAGCCACCAATTGATGGTGGACTGCCTTGCAAGATTTCTCAATCTCAGACACCTTCATTCTAGTCCATGACTTGTCAACATATCTTTTTAGGCTTGAAATATTGTTGTGTCTGTTCCTACAAGCTTCTTGTTCAATTAGTATTCATACCTACAAATTTAAGTATGGAGATGATGGTGCCCAGATCTAGTATTGTGTCGGTCATTGTATAGGACTGAAGACTGCAGTCCTGTCAGTTCAGTTCTGCATATCAGTCCTCAAAAGTTCGGTCCTTTGTGACGTTCTAGTACTGTAGGTGAAAATAACTGACGCTCTTAATGACCGGTCCCAGGGACAGATAGTAACGGTCCTAAGAATGAATTGGAACACTTATATAAGGACTGACACATAACTACCCTTATCTTCTTCTTTCAAAATCTGCTAGAGTCTTAATTTTAGCTGATACACGCCTATATGGGGTTGGGTGCAACTTACTGAGTGAGTGTGTATTTTTTCTGGATTAAGTAGTTTTCTTGGCCTAGGAACATCTTACGACTAAACATAAGATCTGCTTAAAGAAATAACTAAGTTTAGGGCTTAGAAACGGAAAAAAAGTTATTTCGTCTGCTTTTTCTTCTTTATTTAATCAATCGTCGTGGTGTAAAATTCTTCCAATAAGTATGCATTATTGCTTATCTTTGGTGCAAATTGTTTAAAAAAATGCATAATAAAAAATATATATGTGTGTTAATTAGGTAATACTATGAGTATCGCTTCGCCTTTTCCCCGAGCTCGTAAATCTCATCTCTACTTACGACTAATGATTAATCGGTATTAGGTATTTTGAGATATTTTAAACTTGATTTATGTAACAGTGTTCTCATATGGAAAATTGAGGTTTCCAAGGCATTAACTTCCTTTCACGTCAATACACGCATTATACATCTTCTTGATTTAATAATCGGTATCCTGAGAGATGAAGAATTGGTTGGGAATGTCTAAAGGTCGGTTAGCAGCTGAAATACGCACAAGCACTCTTTCCCGTAATACCTCAACTTCAAAGTTGTGGATATACCGTTTATTTTTTGGGAAGGCTTTATTAAGAAAAAATTTATTCAGAATATGGCAAAAAAAGTTATATTACTCATACAAAATATTTTTTACCCTCTTAAAAAGCCCAAGCTTAAGATTTAAAAATTATTAACTACTTACGACCCACCCAGTATGTAGTCATATAATATGTTATATGTACTTATAAATAGGAAAAAGAGTATCCTCCTCCCATTTAATTATAGTAATTGAACTACAAAATGACATAGTTAAACTAAGATTATATTTTTTCTTTCCAATGTATATAGTATATATATATATGGATATTAAAGTACATGAATAAAAACATAGAAAAGGGAGGAACAGAGACTGAAACTCGGGCTTGAAAGATACAAAACAAAAAGGACATAATAAGAGATAAAAGCTTTATAATAGGTAAATTAACACAAAGCAACTCTTTAACTACTCTAATGCAGATGGCTTTTTATCTATGGGGGTTACTTCATATTCTATTGGAATTATTTTCTCGGATTCACGTATAAAATACTTATATGTATAAGCTTTTATAATCCCCAAAACCTTCTTGTTTTAATTAGATTTTGCAAAAAATGACGCCTCTCACATTTGAGACCTCCCAATTTGAAATATACATGTTTTTGTGGGTAAAATCATTATCACGGCAATACCCCGTTACTATTTTGTACGTTCAATTTTAATTATATCTGGAGGAGCTGTTGCCATACTACCCAAAGTTGTATAAAAATAAGGATTGGATCTATGATGGATTCCAGACAAATATAACATATTCATGCATCCAGCTTAGCTTTTTTTTCTTTTTCTTGTCTTCATGGAAGATTGGATAAAAATTGAGACAACCTCATTTTTTTTGCCCTTTATATCAGTTGTCTTTGGTGTGAAGAGGGAATGTGTTTCAAAATAATTGTTTGTTTTTATTGCTCTACCAGTGAACATTATAGGAAGAAATTAAAGTAAATTATTGAGAAAGCCAGTAAAATATTAACAAAGTTTCATTTACGATTCGCTGGGACACGCTGTACTCATAAAATAATTATGTAGTGGTTGGAAGAATTATTGCATGATTATATTTTTTGCCGATCTAAAAGAGTTTATGAAAAATTGATTAATTAATAGGTTATCTTGTTTTCGATATTTAAAAAAATGACCATCGGTCCGTGGTCTTGTATGAACATTGGACAGACCTTTTTTACTATCTCAAATGAATGAACCTTTTAAAAATGCCTACTTTCATTCCCATTATCAAATGTGTATAAAATATTTCCTAGATAGAGGAACTTGCTTTTCTAGATGACAAATCTTTTTCTCAATATTTATGGTCACATTATTTTATCAATTATTCAATTTAAAAAAATACATATATATTTATATCCATTCTTATAATTTTGTCTTTTTTTCACAGGTAAGTTTTTATTTGTTTGTATGTAGTATCATTTACACGTATGAATGGAGCAAAGACCTTAGACTTCAAATGCTCAAGGCGTTTATGTAAAATTATGATAGAAACACTCCCCATTTTAAATATTTTAAGTTTATTTAACAACAACGTCAGAGTTTCACGCCATATCATGACCATAGTTGAAAATAATATGACCCAGCCGTATGTTAAAATAAAGAAACCGAAAATGAACGTGGTCACCCTGACAATTTAAAGAAAGCATGCAGGAAGAGTAGCTTATCTTTGATAACGTTTAGCTGCAAGTTGCTATGAGATGAAGGAAATAAACACAAGCCATTCAAAAACCCCACTGTGTATATACCAATGATGTTGGCAGGAGTTACTACTATGTCGATCTTCAACTCTACTCCGAATTCCACAATTACACATATAACTCTGTAACAAATCTTTAGTGATACATTTTGTCTTTCATGCATTATTTTTTTGAAACAATATTTAAATTGATTTTATTTTGTAGTACAATCTGGAAATAAAGTCACATCTAAAAAATAGCAAAACAAAAAAATATTATTATAAAATTTATGTACCGCTATCAATAAAATGTGACATAATTATCAGGGAATGGTGTTTTAGTGAATCTGAGTTTGTATAAGGTGTTCATCACTTTTTTGTTAATAAAATTATTTTTTTTTTAATTAGGGCCGTTAGGTTGTATATAGGAGGACTAATGAAGAGAGTATTTGTAATTTTTTTTTGTAAGGCATTAATAGAAATGTCTAGCTATTTTTTATTTAAATGCTTCACATTTAACAATTATCCTTTAAGGTGTGTATTCGAATAAAAATACACCTTAAATAATAATTGCTAAATGTAAAGTATTTATATAAAAAATAGCTAGACATTTCTATTAATGCCTTACACAAAAAATTACAAATTCTTTCTTCATTAGTCTTCCTCTACACAACACGCAGACCTTTCAAATATTATTTAGACAATTTTATTATTTTAAACAAAGGGGCAAAAGATTATGCATGCTTTCATTCCCATTATCAATGTGTATAAAATATTTCCTAGATAGAGGAACTTGCTTTTCTAGTTGACAATTTGAGCAAGTTTATGTATTTTTCAAAGTTGCTTTAAGGAACCGAAGCATTTAACTCAACCCCACTTTTTCTTCTTTTGATTTGATTAAAAAATTGTCGTCTTATTTATACGGGGATCTTTTGAAAAGTCCGTGCAAAGTCCAAGATATGGCACTACTGGAACATATCTAAGTTATGTTTAATTAGTAGCATCTCTTGGAAGAACACACAACTTTTTTAATTCAGATTTGTACATTTCTTTCGGTTTAGTATTCGTTTGAATTGAAGAATCGGCAGCAAAAATTATGGCGACTGTCATTTAGATTCGCTAGGAATACTCCTCATCGACTATCTAGAAAAGGTTAAAACTATTGGATGTGCATATTATTCATAGTTATGTGACCGTTTAAAAACTGACCTGCAAAAAACGCCCTCAATTTGCCCTAAAGAAAGTCATTTTCCATCACTGCAATGCACCAGCTAATACCTCAGCAGTTGTAGTCACAAAATTAATGGAAATAGCGTCCCAACTTGGGATGCCCACAGCCAAGCAATCTCATGCATTATTACTCTTCTGTCATCAATCAACATATAATGGATTTTATCAATGATTTCTGGAGTAGTAATTGTGAAACCACTTTTAGAAATAATATAATCGAAGGTGTAGAGTCCCCCCCCCTAATGTTTATCAAGCTTCGTTTTAGTCTCCTGAGGTGTTTTGTCTTTCATAAAGTAATTTTTTGAAAATCACACAACTTCCTTGATTCAAACAAACGAATACCAAACAGATAGAAATTAACAGATCTGGTAGAAAGTTGGTTTATGTTCTTTCAAGAGCAGCTACTACCTAAACATAACCTCTATGCACGCCGTTAGTGCCATCCGGTGGACTTTTCAAACGACCCTCGTATCTAATACAGTAAATATCGAAGATAATTATTCTTAACCATGCTCAAACAGTTATAAAACAGTCCCTTGTCCCCGTTTAAACTAATTTTTTTCAAAATCATCCCCTTTTTCAAAATCTCCTTGTTCAATATGGCGCGCAAAGTATATATTTCTTTTAATGTCTATTCACGCACTATTGACGACTGTATGTATATGTTCTCTCTTTCAAATTAAAATAATAATAAAATTACAGCTTTTCAAAATAAAAAAGATAAATTTAGGTAGCGGACTCATAAAGCCACTCCTCTTTTATTTTCATATTATTTTCATCTATGATCCTGACTTCAAAAATAAGAATGAATATATTTGTTACAAACACCTTCTTTTTATGATAAATGTTTGTTGTTGTTTTCCTAATATGTTTGTCATCAGCCAGTAAATTCATACTATCATACACAACATTTAAAGTCATTTTAAAACCGTACCTAACAAAGGAGAATATTTTTAGAGAAAAAAAAAGTTTAAATATTATTTTTTATGCATGTCGTAGTTATTTAAAATATAAAAATGTCATACTAAAATAAGAGCTAACTTCTTTACTGAAAAAAAATTATTAGGTGTATAAATTACATATACATACTCATATAGTAATTTACTTTTGTATTTTGACATTATTTTTTTAAAAGATATTCTTTATTCATTTATCTCTTTGTCAATTATACGTTACGTTTCTTAAAAAGAAAATATTAATGCATTGCGAAATTGTTTTTTGATCTAATATATGTATTTGTTGACTTTGTCTTTTTTTGTCAAAAGAAATGCTTTATTCAATACATGGGAGACACCCACTTTTTCCGCCTTTCTTTTTTTGACCAACTGAGGACTATTGTTTCTTTCTTTTTATTAGTAGAATAGCTATGATGAAAAGTAAAAAAAATATTGACCCTCTTCCTATTAGTTACGATGGGGTATTTAAACTAGTCCAAACATTAAATATATCCATGAATATTTTTTATTTTTTAGGTAACAATGCTCATAATGATCTACAACAGGGATCACTTCTTTGATTACTGTGGGCTTGATAACTGACAGAATGACAAGGACGGCCCACATAATCATTCTGTTTGATATTTGCAAGCCAAAATGCAAGCTCTGGAGAAAAAGAGGAAAAACTAGGTTGAGCATTCCATGTTTATCATGGTTGAGTGGTGTGTAATGAACAAGAAAGAAATATAACCACCATGTTTATTTGTTAAAAAGTTATCATAGAAGCTACCTTAGCCAGACGATATTGTATGCAGAGATCTAAATCTTATAAACTAAGGAGCAAAACAAATTAGTAAGATGGGGGAAACAGACATTTGGCTTTCAAGATATCATCTATCTTTGATTTGAAATTGCTACATTCAATTAAAAGAAATGCTTTCAAATGTCTATCGGTCACTCGCCTTATACGTGTAGACCTCACATAATTCACTTTTGAAAATGTTTACTCACAGACATAATTTGTTCCAAACACTGGTGCTGGTAAAGTTCTTCAGTTTCGGAAAGTCATCATCCAGCAAACAACTGTAAAATACATTAAGTTTTCCTTGTCTGTGCTTCTCTTTTAACTAGTGGTTTGCTTTCAAATCAACGAGCTCCAACTGTTGTTCAACTGACACATCATCAAGCTTACAATCAAAAGGAATCTGGAATAGAAGAATTTCACTTTCACTTTCTGTTTCATATCTGAAAATCTATTTAAAACAATTCCTCTAAGTTATTAATATCTTCTTTGGAAAATCGAGTTTGACATCTTTGGCGATTCAAAGGCAAACAAACCTCTTTGTAACAAAGAAAATGAGGAAAAAAAATTATCCAGTAGTTCTTCAAAAAATCACAGCTTTCTCCGAAATCCCCTAGTAACATTAGAAATAGCACAAATAAGGATATCCGTTCCCTGAAGTTTCATGTTCAATTTATTCATGTGGGAAGTAATATTTACCAAAAAATAAAATTTTAATAGTCAGGTATTATTTGAGAGTTGTTGATCAGCATATGTTTTTCATTGAGAAAAACAACTATTCTGTTTCGGAGGTTGTAAAAAAGAAACAAGAGTTTACCGCTGCTGAACCAGCTCACTCCTTTGTGATGAGCAAAATCATATAAATTATAATCAATTTCTTCTAGAAAAGCTTGGAACTAACTGTGATGGAGTACATTTCCCCAAATGAAGTTCAAATCATAAACGACTAGTTTCAGTACAAAAGATTTATTGAAATATTTTCACTGAGTACTTGCGGATATATTATGCAGTGTATAAACAGAGCACCTGGAATTTGCAAATCTTACAGCTGAGTACTGATATGCTCCACTTGAACCTTCCTGACTCCAGCTATGTTTTTTCAAACATGAACTGTAACACCTTGAAGCTGATTCCAGTGAAGGTTATAATCATTGAAAGTTTTTTGCTCTCCTATGAAAATGAATTTTCCAGTTGTTGTTCCATGTATGTTTTAACAGATGCAAACTCTTGTGCTATCTGAAATCTTAAATTGGCACCACAAATGAACACAAACAGTTGTGACGTACACAATCGATAAGTATACCCATCTAGTGCCAGATAATATCCTAAAAAGTTCCTGGCTTATCCACATATTCAAAGCACTATTTTGTCTCCAAGTTCTTCTATTCTCCACACAACTGAATTTACCGAAAGGCTGATACTTCCAAATAAATCGGCTTTCCCAGGACAAAAGTCGTTTGCTGCTTCAATTATACACTCGTTGACGAAGTTGCCATCAGTAAACGGTTTTCCTCAATCTGCCAACTTATAAACTATTTTGTATCTTCTAAGAAGGACTGATTCATTGTCAGTAAACTTTCTCGTGAAAAAGTTTCTACGAGTTTATAAACCACATTTCAATACCCATTTTTCTCAGTCCGTAGTTTTCATATAAACTGTAAATAGGTTGAATGACGGCAAATATTGTCATCTTTCAAAAATACAATGCTTTCACTGGATATTACGGAACTAGCTTTCTGTTATTTTGTTTTCACAAAGAAATACTTTAATCCTCCCTTTTTATTGAAAACACGACACTTAGCGTCAACTTTTCTTTTTCGTAACCATAATGCAAGGAAAACAAAATGAGATCTAAAAATGAAAAAGCTGGAAATATCCGTAATTGTGGGATACTAAAAGGAAATGGAGGAAATGAATGTTACTCCTGCAGAAGCTACATAGACACTGAATATTTGTTTCTAGAAATGTAGAAAATAGGACCAAAGGTACTCTTGTTTAGCAGATACTACGCATAAAGAACACGACAACAATAGTAAATTTAAGGTACATAACTATCAGGATTTTCTCGTATTCTAAACATAATATTAGGATTTAAGTTTGACCACAGAGTTTTGTGTTTCATACATTTTCTCAAACAAATTATCGTGCAGTAGGCAGACTGAACGAACTTATGTCGCGGTGATCTACAGAATTATCAGGAAAATCAGGGTAATTGTCCCTAGATCATCGAAGTTTCGTGATATCCGATTTATCTTCTGTGTATTAGTTTTACTAAACCGGTTGATCATGTTAAGTCATGAAAACATTGTTTCGCTTATAGGACCCTGACTGAGAACTCGTGGAAAATGATTGTTTAGTTAATTCAAGACGGAAAATCACATGGTACTATTTCCAAACTCATTAAGGTAACCAATTCGTTATCAGGAAGAAGTTTTAAGATACGTGAGGATTAAAAAAGACCCATGGGAAGTGTTAGTTAGGATAAAAAGGACACGAAAGGTAATAATGAATGTGAAGGAATGGGAAGAGGTCCATCCGAACCCAGAATCTGACCACAATATGGGCAAAGTCACCATGCAGGAGCATTTGAGGAAGGACCTTATGGTTTTTCCAGACAAAAAATTGCGCTACTAAATGCTTTTTTTTAATGTTCCTTTAGTTGGTTAGATGGAGTTCCACTGATTAAGTATAACTAAACATTGAAGTATTACAATTACTCCATTTAACCTAGGAATGTTTTGGTCAAATCCAAATACATATAGTATATTTCTTTCCCTAGGAATCACCGGGGTGCGAATCGCCATAGCTCAGTGACAACGCGCTCGGGAGATAATATTCTCTTGAAATCCATGTGCGTGCGATCCCAGGTGATTCCTATAGAAAGAAATATAAAATGTAGATTTCACAAAGAGATTCCTATTTTAGATGGAGTAATTTTAATACTATAATGTTTACTTATACTGGATCAGTGCAACTCCATCTAACCAATTAAATGAACATAACAAAAATAAATACTTTTTGAGACTACAATGAAAAAGAATGGATTGAGCTCTCGAGTTGGTAAAAATAGTTAAGTGGGCAGCATGCCAAACCTTGTTTTCACAGACGAGAATAATATCACAGTATAAATAGCATTTAACATCAAGAATGACAGTGTACGGAGTAAGGATGGGAACAATGATGCCAAGTGTATTTACAGATCACAAGACCAGCATCTGTAATGGTCTGGCAGGTATCTGGGAGGGACGCCATTGGTCGTTAGCCCATCTGGTGTCTAAGTAAATTCCAAAAACACCTCGAGGACGTTCTCAAGGCTCATATCAAGCCCTAGGCAAGGCACGACTTGAGGAACGAGTCTGGGATCTTCGAACAAGATGGAGGCCCCCTCCCACCCGCACACACCACCAAAATCGTGCAAGGACGGTTCACAAAGAATTTTCCAAACCATTTGTCAAAGAAAGAATGGTCTTTTAGCTCCCCAAATTAAAACCCTATGGTGTTTTTAGTCCATTCTTGAGGCAAAGACATGGACCCAAATCGATCATGAAGTGATCCATGCTGCCCTAAATGACTTTTGTCACTGTCTGACGTAAACTGCAAAAGCTGCAGGTGGCCATTTTTAATGTAATTTTTATTTGTTACAAAAAGTTGAATTATATGTACAAAGTTTAAATGTGTTAGTTTTCAACAATCAATTTGCAATTAATTTTTTCTTGATCAGCCTAATTTCCATACACTCTGTAGATAAGTGTTTCTCAAACATTAACGGCGCCTTTTAAAAGTATATAAAATCTTAAGATACTTAATTGCCAAATATGATGAAAAATGAGACTGCACAGCCTTAATACAGATATCCTGTTTATTTCGACGAACAGAGCATAATACGATATGTAAATAATAATAACTTTAAAAACAGAGGCTTACAAAGAGCTTTACAAACTTAAATGACCACCCAAACTATACAACCACATAAGAACCCAACAATAATAACAGGAGAATTTAAATGAAGTAGGATGAGGCTCCAATTAATAGTAAATCATTTCCAGTGGGTATTAACATGCAGACTCACCGACAGACTTTTATGTTTAATTTATTAGATTAAAAATTCTGAAAATATTGAAATATTTATAAAAATAAAAAAGAAATTTACGCTTAAAAAATAATCATTTATTGAATAATGTAACAATTTATTTTAAGAAGCTATTGATAAGAAAATCCACATATTTTCAAAAAAAAAAGTTACTTGATCAATCCGGATAAAAAAATAGAAAATTCGATTTTTTTTTCATCTGAAACATTAGACAAAAGAATCCTTCGTTTTTACAAAAAATGTACATATTTTGAAAAAATAAAAATAACAGCTGGCAATTTTTTTTTCTTCCTTGGCCTGCTTTCACTCAAACTGGTTCTGCTACAGATAAGAACAACATTTTAAGTAGATATTAAAAGTTTTTCTTGTTTGGAATGGTTGTGTATGTTATAAGAGGGAAAATTTCAAGCTTATTACTAGATTTATATACAAATATGACCCTCTTGTATGTAAAAATAAAAAAACCAAAAGTGAACGTGGTCACTCTCACAATTACAGTAGATGAAACTTCTTGGCGTTTCATTAAATTGGATATAATCAACTTATGGAGAAAGAAAATATCACTTATCTCACACTCTTTATACCCATACCATATATGTATGTAGGCTTGAATTACTCCGTTGTCGATCACAATACTATCTTAGTTAGTCCAAAAAAGATTTACACTATGTTAAGTCCCAAGTCTCTTCTTGTTACTCTCTGTCTTTGAAAAGCACTCCCACAAATGGCTTCTTTAGACTTGGATGCTCTCTCTTTAATATTTAATGTATAATGCCCACAGCTTTCCAAAATAAATATTACTTTTAAGATTTGCAGCTGTAATTTTTTTGCATTCGTTAAGTTCATACCTTGTACAACTCTCCTTATTAGTAGGGATGATAAAAGTGTCAATTTTGTTAAACTGTAAATCAGAAAGAGAACTATATATTAATAATTTTGATAGCCCTCATATCTGCTAGCAGAGATTTTTGTTCAAAAAAAGCGCAAGAAGAATAAAGGAGCGCGACCTTTGGTACTACTAAATTAAAACCCTTGTTACTATCAGTTGTTTTTCATATATTTTTTTCAGGGGAGAAAATGAACTACTCCTACATATAAAGAGGAGAACTTTCAACATTTAAAATATCGTTAGTTCAGAAAATATACAATAATTATATTTAAATTACAATCTGTAAAAAAGAAACTGCAATATTTCAATGAAAAGTTGACAATATCCGGATTTTTCGAAAAAATTGTTCACTATATGTGGATCTTTTACTTTGTGTTTCTTCTATGCAAAGTATTTTATTAAATACAAAATTAAACAAAATGGTATCTTCGTAAACGTTGTCACATAGCAGATTGTATTTTATTTAGATTTGATGGCATATATATTTTATTACCCATTTTAAAAACAATTTATACTATAGATAAGGGATAATTCTTCATTCAGAGGAAGATGTTGACACCACGACATTTAATTAAGGAATTAACAAAAAAATAATTAACTCACAAACCGTTTTTCTTGTTATAATTGCATCACTATGTTTTTTCATTGCAAAAATGTCAACTTTACTTCTTTCATACTTACTTTGGAAAATATATTATATTATTTCCATTGATCCTTTTATTTCTAGAAAAACCATTGATCAGATTGTTATTTCCTTTCAAAACGTAAAGAATAAAAAGACAACCCACATGATGTACACATTATGTATAGTTCGTTTGTATCTAATTGATTGTCTTTCTATACAACTTTTCCTTCTTTCTCTAAATATACTAACAGCCAAAAAAACACAAGAATTACAATGGAGAAAAGTGCAAAACAATTGCTTTTTTATTGTTTGCAATCAAGGGGTAAGTAAATAATGTGGTTTTATAAATATATTTTTTCTCAGTGCTAGCCTACTCCTTTTTGACTGCTTGCTTCCTTACTTAATAGATGGGGGATAGTTAATGCTTTATATATGCACTAGTGGTACTATTGTGTACTGGAACATTTAATACAGAGGAAAATACAGAACAAAGAATTATATACGAAAGGCTCTTCCTTTAGGAACAAACACTTTGCTGGACAAAAGATTTCCCTCTCCAAAAGGATCTATATATAAATAAATGTTTTATTTGGAAGAGTTTTTACAATTATTTTTATATCAAGCCTCACAAAATTTATATAATATCTAGGGATGTGAAAATTGTCTAAATTACGGTAAGTGTACAATCACATACTGAGGGAATGTCTTCAAAAAATAGTAATTTTAAGAGACGACATATCTGCTGACAGATAAAACGAATGATGTACATCTTGTTAATTTTCTGGCTGTCTCGTATTTTTGGAAGAATTTTCTAATCTTCTGCAGGTGCCTTTATCATTTAATTCCTGTGTAGTAAACTTCTTCTACTAAGTAGATTTAATTTAATTCAAAACCTGATTGGACATTCGTGTGAGCTCAAAAGTGGATGTAACAATCTTGAGAATTTGTTGCAAAGTTATAATAGTAAGTCTTACTTGGATTTAGAGGAAAATTGAGGATCTACTCTGGAGTAATTCTTGCAAAAGTCCTATTATATATCCTTCCTGGTCACAGCTGATCTCCACCAAAAATTCTTCAAATGTTTAGTGTTACCATGTTGATTTTTAGTTTCTTAATTTAAAATGCCCATTAGTACACACAATTTTCATCACTAGATATTACTATAACCTAAAGTGCCTCCTGCTTGCTGATACGTGGAAGTTTCTTCAAGTGTGAGTAATATTATTGCTGATTATTACAGATGATCTTTGATTTCCATTACACTTTTTAATAGTTCTATCATAGAATATAATGTGTTTTATCAAAATGAGTCTGTCTGGCCCAGCAGTCAGTACGATACATCAAATTGAAAATTCAAGCAAGCATGATTATATTATGGTCTAACTTTGTATTTCTATTAACTTTGGTTTGTAGCAGAAAAAGAAGTTCACTCCTCAGGAATTAAATAATAATGATGACAGCTGAGGAAAGCAAAATTTACTCTTCAGCTTGCAAATCAAAAAAATGAGCCGGACTAGTTCATGACTAGTTTCATCACCCCAATAACTGGCTTCCCTACTTTCGAATTGTTTTTTTTAGTATTCTTTGCCTAGCTTTATTCTCACTTGTTGTTAATGACGTTAATTCTCTTCACCTCATATAAGCTCTAATGTTCTTTATATGTAGTTCATACTTATAGCTTTTTAAAAAACGTACAAAAACGCATTTGTTAACTTGAGTATATACATGGTCCTTCGTGATGTCTATTAACTCCTGCAAGATGTTGCTTTTTATATTACCACATATGACGTCACGTTATCTTTTTGTGTCATTTTCCCTTATGCCGTATGCAACTTTGTCCATTCAGTTAAAAGGGTGAATTCGTGGGGGCTGTGTATTTAGTAATGGAGTAATATTTAACGCTCATAGTGAACATAAATAAGTGTCCCCACGACCCTAATCTCGAACAAATATTTATCACGTTATTTTTGTTTTACAACTTTGGTTAAAGCCTTAGGCAACCTCAACGTATTCCTTCTACTTGAGCCACATGATTCAATTTGTAGGTACATATAGTAATTAAAAATTTGTAGGTGTTTCATTTACTGACATTTTCAACTTTTTGTTATGATTATTAGTCTTTGCAGGTAACTGTGGGCTTAAATTATTTCATTAGGTAAACACAAGATCATTTTTTCCCTTGCTATATGTAACTGAAATAAATAAATTCAGTAACACCACATTGAACTATTGCGACTTTACAATCTAAATGTCCACATCAATTACATTTTGGGTGTTTAAAGAAACATTGGAAATTGTATTAACCAGGTGTAGAAGAAGTATTGATACTTTCTAAAAATACAATTTAGAATTGGTGTTGTTGATTAAATCTAAAAGTTGCGATTATTTTTGGAAAGCTTAGATTCTAAACCTTTTATTCATGTATGTACATTTTGTAAGCCAAAAATTCTTTAAATGTCGCGATAGATGCAAGAATATCCATCATAGGCAATTTAATCCACGCCAAAAGGACTACTTTGGACATCATGAAGCCCTTAAACGTCAGCAAGGCCACAGTCTGTCGGGTCATAAATCGTTTGTCTGATAGGGACAACCTTAAGGACAAGCCGAAGAGTTGAAACCCCACCAAAGTTAACTGCAAAGTTAAAGTACCGATACCCGTCAGGAGTAGGGAATTTGTGGACCGTCGACACAAAAGGCCAGAAAAAATTACTTTTCTCCAAATTGAGTAAGGATTGCATTATATTCTGCAACAAATTATCATCAATTTATATTGCAAATTATTCTGATTAGCCCTTTTGGAGGACCCACAAATCGTGCTTACAGTATATAAAATTGGTCATTATAACAACATAATAGTCAATTGAAATATTTTATTTGAGAGGCTACATATGAGTATAAGTAATAAAAACAAAGAAGTTCTATACTATAGTTACCATTTTTGGGTACTTTATAGTTTATTCTACAATTTAAATACAATGTCTATAATTGACTCAAATACACTTAAAAAAATGGTGTATATGTTTGTACGTACAAAAAATAAAAAATAGATTCTTGTCTTGATTTTGCTTCAAAATTTTTTTATATCGACAAACCACATTTGTACTTTGAATTAGATACAATTTGTTTTCGAAGGTATGAATTTTAAGATCAATAACTTTTGAGATTATTTTTAATCCAATCATTAACCTTTAAACAATGCCGAATAAAGGTGCTGTGTATCAAATAATTCTGAAAATTCCACTTAATATCCTGCTTATTCTAAAGACTAACCTTTCTATAAATATATATTTTTTTAATATGTTCAAAAAAATGTTTTAAATATTAATTAATAGCTAGATTACCCGGTCTTGCTCAATGTTATTAGTTGTCGATGAACTTCCCATTAATAATATAAGTATGTACTCCACTTTTCTTTTCTTTTTAATATGAGGCACTGACCTTTATCATCACACGCTCATTGAAAAAAATGAGTCTTTCATGTCTTCGGTATGTTAAACAAAAAAAAAAAAAAAAAAAAAGAATTGATATGACGTCCTGAATTCAAAACTCATATTACAAAATTATAACATTTATTCGCTTTTTTTTACTGATTGACAGCACTTATGTTTAATAACTCACTATTAAGTAATGCAAATGAACAACTGCACTTTTATTATCATTTGACCGACAACTTTATTCAGAATTTCTTTACAACTCCACCAATGATATAACCATATTCATCATTAATTCATAATTTTGACATTTAATTTCTTTAAACTTGCAATTGATTTGTACAAAGCATTTTGTAAAGATTTGTATACAAGCCCTTGTTGTTCCTAATAGCATAAAATATTTATAAAGTAGGGAAAAAAATTCTTCAAAAGAAATCATTTCATTCATTGAAAACAAGCTCTTAAGCAAAATATTTGTTGGTGTCATAAACATAATTGCATAGACCCTCCCCCATAAATAATATTTCCTTTTTTTGCAACATTGTAAGGCCTTTCTTTGAACCAAGGAATTGTATAATTAAATTAATTTATTCATACAAAATTTATAAAAAAGGATGTTTACATTGAAAAAACTTGTTTTTTGAAATAGGAGGAGTAATTTTGCAGAAAGAAAAAACAAACAATTTTTGCACAAATATCTTCGTTGAACAACCTTTTTTTTAACTTTCTGCAATATATGAATAAATGTTGTTGTTTTTTTCGTTAAAAGATTTGGAAATTATGTAGATAACTTTTCAACTTTTGAATAACATTGTTTAATTCAGTCTACTTTAAAAAAAGCTCGCTTTTCTATTAATACCCTAACTTTTTAATGCCTCATTAGAAAAATGATACTTCAACGCTTCTTAATCTTTGCAACAATTTCTGTTCCTTGAAAATGATTTTGAGGAGAAAAGTTTTAATATGCAGTTCCTATTAAAGAAAAAGAAAACAATCACTGTATACATAGTTTTTAATCTACTTTAGTATGTTATATATTTTTGCAAACTTCTTTTAGAACTTTTTTTCTCGCATGGGAGAATAGGATTGCAAAATCTCTGCATAACTTTATTTGATCAATTTCATAAAATATGATGGATTGAATATTTATATTATTTTAATAATTTCTTATCATGATTCTCAATTTATTTATTAGATTGAGTATTTAAAAATTCCCTGTTACATTCATTCCCTGTTGTAATTGTCTCTAGTTTTTCCTACATATTTAAATGCTTTATATTCATATTTTTTCTCTTTTAGCATAATTTTTACTCCACTTATTCACAAATTCACAAAAAATTAAAAATTTTTTTTTTTAATAATATACTCTTTGGAATATAAATTCCTTATTTTGGAGGGGGTTTCAGCTCCTCAAGACGCCCATGATATAATATACATATTTTGATCCAAGAAATAATAGTATAACAATAGTACTCCATTTGTTTTTTTTTATTTGTCTCTTATCTATATAATAATTCATTGGCGTATATGTTAAGATTTGAATTAAATATTAACGATGGTATCTTAAATTGAAAAATAGGTTTGGGGTGTGGACCAAGTCTCAACACTAATATGAACATACCATAATCAATGAATAATTATGTAATTCATGAATTGATTAATATTTATATTTATGATTTTTCATTTCAAATGGTATTCATCAATCAATCAATTTTTTTCTCCCCCCTTTTTAAAATATACAAGTAAACGATAAAATACATAGTCATTTGTACATTTTTATACAAATATTAATTCCAATTTTAAATTATACTGCATTATACAAAATATTGTGGTTCGGTATTGACACATTGAACTCTTTAACGACGAAGGTGGAAAATATAATGATATTTATTTAGTAGGTGTTTTTATATCTACAGGGTGCAAAAGCTATCTTCACCCTCGAAAAAATATTTATTTTAAAAACACTTTTTTCTCTAACAACTAATCAAATTAAAAAATCAAAATTTGAATGCTCGATATATTTTAATTTATTTTATTTAATAAAACCATCTCTAGCCTCAATTACATTTTTTATTGGAAGCGTAAACCGGCTTTCGCTACCTGGTCCCTTGGTAAATCTTGTAATTCCTTCTTGATCAGACTTATAAGTTCGCCTTTGGTGTTGCAAGGAGTTTGTTTGGTTTTTCGTTTGATTGCACCCTACACAACAAAAAAAAATCCCTCAGATTCAGATCCGGCAAGTTTAGAAGCCAAAAGTCCGATGAAATGAAGTCACCAATTATTTTGGAGTAATTAAAATACTTTTTTATAGATTTGACAATGCTGTTGCCTCAATCCCTCCTTTAAAGACTTCAATTCCCTCCCAACTTTGCGATAAAACGTCTTTCTGAGTCCCAGAGTTAGAGCAACAGTTGTTTTGTTGCTCCCAAGGCGGGCTTCGTACATTGAAAAATATTTTGGAAAATAATTTTTTTTTTCCAATTCGTGAAAGCTTGAACAAGCTATCTAAAAAAAAAGAAAGAAAGCAAAACATTTTATTTCCGTGCTTACGTTTTCCCAAAATACTACGACAAAGTGACAGCATAGATAGTTTACGCACTCTGTATATGCCAAAAAAATCAATACGTGAAATTATTTGCTAAATATATGCATCCTTGATTTTCATACGTGCTACCCCCGTCGCCATCAGGCATTTAAATGGCGATGTCTAGATGCAAGATATGTCACATCTGGCCAAGAAAATGGATTGTGGTTATAAATTATACTCAAGTTTATACCGTTTTATAGAATAAATATGAATTGGAAATATTATTCAAAATATTTTTCAGTAAGTTTCCAATGATAGAGTGTCTCTCCACCATTTGAAAGCACACTGAACAAAAAAAAACATAGTGAAGTTAAAATTTAAAAGTAATATTTCTTGTTTCAAGGTCAACAAATTCTTTTTTTATAGGACTTGGTTAAAAAAATCATGAGAAAAAACAACAACATCAACACTGAGTTTGTTGGTGGCAATGCAGATTAAGAACCTTAATATGGAAGACAAAGCTATCAACCCAAAAATACTTTTACTTCGTGGTAATAAAAGTGGTCTTGGTGGGCGACATCCTCGATATATACCAGCATGTCGCATAAAACGAACCGTGAATGTTTTTCCTGCAATGAAGTTGTAGAATCATTGTTCCATTTATTTTTTATTTTTTTGATCAAGTGATTGATACCTCTAATATCTATAGGTGAAGAATATAATTACCGATAGGTTGGATTTCAGTCTCAATGCATTAGATTCGCTTATTACACCTACAATGGGAGGAGAAAGTGACTTTAAAGTAAAGACGATAATAGCAAAGATTATCACAATTATAGATTAAAAAGGACTCATCATGCAGTAGGTCTGAACAAAACAATCATATATATTTGGACTCAATGGACTTCTTCCTATCTTTTATGCGTTTTTAAAATTCAATGCTGATATGTATTAGAGCTCCATCTTGCTGAATGGTCACCTTAATCGTTTTAGATGAATGGACTTTAAGCCACGGAAGGACCACAGGCTCCAAAATATATGAAATGAAGTCACCCATCTTCATACGGAGACCCTCCGGAATAAAAACCAAAGTAACATTATCTCCTTTACTGGAAATCCCTGCCAAAACCAATAGGGATCGACTATTAAACAGTTTCGGAATTGTTCTTTGGTCTAAAGATACATCTTTTGATAATGAGGCCAAGATTTGTTCGTTTTGACGATTGAATTTTTGATCCAGTCCCATTTACTCACATGCAAAAAGACAATATTTCCTCTCCGCGTGCAAAGTTTTACTAACGTTTCACTTCTTTGAATCCATTTCATCCGTGCATCTTAGTGATATTCTGACGGTAACAAAACTTCAGAGAAACCATCCCTAGGTCCTTATACATGATTCGATTAATCAAACTCCTTGACACGTAGTTCTCCTTACCCATTATTGCCATTGACTTGTTGGGGTTTCTGTTTATTTTTAATTTAACTTTTTGAACGTTATTCAGGTTCCGAGCGGACCTTGGACGTCCGCTTCCTAGTTTATCATCAACGTTTCCAGTGTCTCGAATCTTGTTATATTTAACAGATCGGAGACTAATTGAAGGTCTCTAAATCTGATAAATTTGAAAAGATCATTTGCCAGCATGATGAAGACTCTCTACTGCTTTTCTTAGACTAATAAAAATATATTGAATAGTTATCTTTTTATATGAGGAGAGAGGGATTGAACTCAGATTGCAAATCAACCAATCAAATTACAGGTAGTATACTTTACCGCCTCCAAAATTTTCGCCAAATCCAAGAGGTATAAGACTTTCAGACACCCTGGTATGCAGAAGTGAAAAAGGCTTTTAAAATTTTCTAATTTTATCGTCCTCACCCTCAATGAAAGATTTATAATTATTTTCAAAAGACCATATCGAGGCCAAATTAAGTCTTTTAAATCAAATGAAGGTTCCAAATTGTAGTTGACACTCATAATTATCTGAATTCATTCTCAAAATTTGAATACAAAAGTTTATAATTTACCGAAATTTTTCGATGAAATATTGGGTTGTTTGTATATAGACTTTCTCCATTTCTTAATCTTTGTTCTTGATTGCTAGTGTGTAAACTCAGAAGAAATATCAAATTGTTAACTTCATTTTTCCAATATAATATGATTATGGAATTGTAGAGATCTCGAATAATCATGCAGAGTTTTGATTCCCACATGAGGGGCAAATAAAAGGAGTGATTGGTTGGAAAAGAAGAATCAACGTCATTACTTCATTATCTTATTTTTCTGTAAAAAATATATGTATTATTTTTATTTTTATTATGAAATTAGGAAAACTGTGGCTCATCAAGACAAAAGCTCAAAGAATAATTTTTCTCAAAATTAATTATAGATTTTTATTTGAAAGAAAACAATTTTAAATAGCAAACATATTGCATATGAAAAAAAATATAATTATTTTAGTTGAAATTGATCCCTTAATTTCGAATATTGCCTTATTTTTTCTCTTATTAGCTCAGACCTTCAGAAAAAACCATAAATTTTCTCTTGTATAATATGATCATGAAAATTCAGGTAGAATTTTTAATCCCACATGAGTGGAATATAAAAAGGAGTGATTGATTGAAAAAAGAGTCAATGTTAATTTTTACTCAATTCCTTCATTATAATCATCTATGGTCTCAATTATTACTTAAGAAAATTGTAGCACGTCAATACAAAAGCATACTAGAATTATTTTTCCCAAAAATGAGTCTACATTTAAAAGATAACTTGTTTAACAGAATAAATGTCACATGAACAATATATATTTATTTTAATTGAGACTGTGCTCTGATTTTAAATATGATTTTATTTTTTTCGAAAAGCCTCATGGACTTAAGAAAAAACTTATAGAATTTTAAAGACCTGGAATAATCGTTCATAATTTTTATTTCCACATGAGGGGAATAAAAAAGGAGTGATTGTTTGGGAAAAAAAGTTCATGTCATTTTTTACTCAATTCCTTCAAGAGGAGAAATAAAGAAAAACAAACTAAGATAAATGCGTGATTATTCCATGTGTGTAGAAGTCCATGATTATGAGTTACTGATATTATATACATATACAATTTAACAATTGTGAGACCCTGAGTTTATGTAAAACAAAACTTCGCCATTTAAAAAAAAATAAAAGTTTAAACACTCCCGCCCATACCGTACTTTCAATCCTAACTTTCCCTTTTCCAACAATCATATTTCCACTCTACAACCTATAATTATTCTTTTTGTTACATATCCTATCGATTAAACCCTTTGTTGGAGTTTTAACTAAGGAATTAACCGAAATAACTTTTTCACACTTCATTTATCAAGGTTATTATATAATATCTTACAAGAACAACTTAACTTAATTCTGGAAGGACTCTGAAGATTATTTTCAAAACAACAGTATTTCATAACAATAAGACTTTCTTTGTACCCACCCCCTACTACCAATAATAGTCTTATTTAGAGTTGTAAAAAATATGACCTCTATGTCGGATAAAAAAAACCTGAAAGAAATGGAAAAATTACATGGTTACCCGCACAATTTGAATAACGTTTGGGAGAAAAGCAGCTTAGCTGTCATGAATTATGACTTTTTATTATATTATCGAGAGTTATAAAGGAAATGAAATAAATTGTAGTCGTAAAAAATACTACTTTAGACGTGCACGAGACTTTTTGTATTTGAAATTGAATAGAGTTTGTTTTTATTTTCGAAAGCCGTTATTATAATATATAAAAATATATATATCCTAATATCATTATTCTTCAAGAAAAAACATCTAATCATATTTTAAAGTTTGTTTGGGAGTTGTACATGTAAGATAAAGAGTGGAATTGAGGATTGAGAACGGATTCATTCCTGCTTATAACTTTTCAAGAAACGGAGTAGGATTTGTTTTTATTTCCTTGTTCTCATAGCTAATCTAATTAAATGTCATGACAGCTAAGCTGCTAAACTACAAATCTTTCTTCCAATTAGCAGGATTACCATGCTATTTTTCAGCTTTATTTATTTCTACATATCGACATCTTGTATTTTTTTTTAAACTATAGAAATACAAAACAAATTCCTTTCTGTCCCGTCGATCCAGAGGTTCCTGAAAAAATTGATCAAAGATAATTTCATCCAACATAGATCATTTCTAATGATAAACAGATTATGTCTGTTGCTTCTTTGCAAAAGAAACAGGGGTATGCTGTTGATATCGATGACATTTTCCAACTACATTGAGCGTTTCAGAGATACTAAGATATGTATTCATTTATTAATAGGGTTATAAGAAATATGCGTGGCTGGTATGTTTAGAAAAAAAAAAAAAAAAGTTGACAGGGTAACCTTGGTAATTTCATCAATGTAGGAGAGGAGAAAATCTTAACTGGCGTGAATTGGGTTATAAATTGCAAGTATTTTCGATATTTGAAACATGAAATTGAAAATCAACATGGTAATCCTGACAATTTAAATAATGTTTTAGATGAGAACAGCTTACCTATTATGACGTTGCAATATAGAAGCTTCGAGAAGCTATTAAAGTAAGAAAATATACACAAGACCGAGATTGTATCTAAACAAAGAGATAGACAGGAATCACTCAAATGTCGATGGACCATCCTACTCTGTCCAACAAGGGGCTTACACTTGCAAGTACCTCAACGAATACTGAGATGCTTTCACCGCAAAAATTAAAGAACAACATAAACACTTTGGTAAATAAAAATACATTGTTCTGGTTGCCAAAGATAAAAAGTGTGGCAATCGTTGTAGGTCATATTTTTTATAACTCTAGTAATAATATTCATGCATGCATATGTTAAACATATATATATATTTTTGTAAGAGAACAAAAAAAAATGTCCTCAATCATTCCATTTCTGTGTATGTGTTTAAAATCGTGACACGACTATAAATGTTCTTTTTTCTTCTGCCTTTCTTATTTTCTTGTCTTGAAGACAAGAGAAAGAAAAAACGACAAAACGAAGAAAAATAAAAACTCATTAAGACATGACCACACATTCCTTCCTCCTTTAAATATACATTTATAGTACATGTGTGAATTAATAATAATTATTATAACTTTATCTAAATAACACGTTAATTTCAGTTTTTTTGGAAGAAAACTCTCCACAGAATAGAGTACTCTAGAATCAAAAAGCGAATATATGACGCAGTTATTGGCTTATATAAGAGCCTTGTCGGTGGTTTTCTCGGATACCCCAAGCTATAAAGGATAATAGACTACTCAAAAAAAAAAAAGATTGAATGTTTTAACTGATATCGAAAGTTCAATAATAATTAAAGGCGACGCAATCTTGGAATTGGTTGTAATTAGCAAACAACCTGTAGAAGCTATAATTTGTATGGACAATTTTTACAAGTTGCAACTCATAAAAGAGATGAATGATTATATATCAATAATTAAAATTCCCGGAAACAGCAAAATTTAAATATTGAGTATTCCTTGAAAAGTCCATATTATTAATGAAATAATTTTTGGATATTTTAAAAATAAAAATTAATAGCTCAACCTCCGTTAGTAAGTATTCTCATTAAAACGCTGTTAATGAACTCAGTAAAAAATAAACTCTAAAAATATGATGTATTTAATTACTTGAAAAACAGTTGAACGAATTTAATAATTACTTAATCATTATTTATCATTTCGTAAGAAATTCCATCTATTTTGCGCTTGTAAATATCAATTAAAATGCTAAATTGTATGAACATAAGACATCAAAATAAAAAATTTAATGAGTTTGGGATTTCAACAAGATATAATTTGTAGTACTTATACTCAAAACATTAAATATTTATTTTTAATAATCTTTTTATGAAATATTCATTACTTTATGCACATTTTAAAAATCAAAATAGTACATACTAGTCTTTGATGAGGTTGCATGATTAATTCCAAAATAATAGCTATTTCTTATATACGTTACAATTTGTATATGAAATTCTAATAAGACTGTTTTTTAATGATGTCACAAGGTAAGAAGATGGGAATGTATTTTAATTAAGGCATTCTTTAAATATAACTTCTCCTTTTTTTTTAAAGGTCTCTATTTATATTGTTGATATATTTACAAAATCGGTAAAATACAAAAGGTTACGAAGAATTAAATAATAAATATTAACATTAAAATTTAAAATTAGACCACCTATCCAAAGAACTAACAACAACTAGTATATAAAAATACAATTAACTAAATAAAATTCAAAACGGATAACATAATGTAATAACAACACAGTAAAATAAAAATTGAACTCCAATCACTTTCTTTATGAAAAGTTTATATTGCGGGACGATCCTCCTCAACGTTGAATGGTAACAAAGGGAATCGGATATCTGATATCATATTAGATTTTTTTTTTTTTTTGAAGAGATAAATACATACAAAAAATATCTTAATAATAATACAACTTTAAAATACTTATATATTCCAATTTTCCCAACTTTTTACACTAGTGATGTTATCAAATTGTAGTACCGCTCTTTTATACTACCCAGATATGGATATATATATATATACCTTGATATACTATACTTATAGGTACAGGATGTTTTAGCTTGCTTTCTAAAATTGTTATATTTATGTTCCAAAATATTAACGTTTTGTACTGTCTAGTAATTTGTTCACAAATCTACATAGTCCAACTTAGTAAAATAATTAAAACTTCTTTTTGGCATTACATAGTTACGAATAGGAGCAATAAATTATATTGAATGAAAGGTACTTGAGATTTTAAGAAACGAATTCAATGAGTAAGCTGAAATTCATAGTAGTCCATATATGTTGGTAATTGTAGGAAAACATCATTTTAATAAAAATATAGGATACAATTAAACCTCTCATGAAGAAAATGCTTCTAGGACTATTTGCCGAGGCACTATTTTCTACATTTAATCGGAACAAGATATTTAAAATATTGATATATGATATAATATATTGATTCCAAATTTGGATGTGGCAGGCATTCTTATGCAAGACACCCAAAACTGAAAAGTGCATGGGGTTGAAGTTAGTGCTGGAGGAAGTCAGCCATACTCTTAAACATGATTTTTTTCTTTTTCTTTGCTGTATGGGCCTTTAATAGACTTCTTGATGCAGTAGGCAGTCCGAATGGATGACCCCAAAGGTATCTGTGCGCCCAAAGAGATACAAAGTCGCAAAGGAGTTCATGGAGTTTGTTTTTTTAAATTGACCGACTGAATATACAATTTTCTTATATTTCTTGTACTTAGCTTTTGTCTATATTACTTATTTCATATCTGAGAAGTAAATTTACTTTTCAACTGCGTACAAAAGGACATGAGAAAACTAAAAAAATGAACCATGTGGTGGTGTGACAGTCTGTAGCCTTTTTTTTTTGTTCAAAGGCACATCACCAAAATAATTTTCACAGAGTACTTTATGTGAGTAATATACACTTAAGTTTTACATTAAATAAAATAATCATTCTAGAAGCTGTGATATTTTGCCGGAAGATGGCGCCACTCTATATAGCAGGTCCTAGTTAGTCTCAGAGTATAATTGAAGATCGACATTTGAGTAATTCTTGTATGTGTCCTCGTTTATTACTTCTCCTTCGTCACAGCTGCTTGTAACTTGTATATATGACGTCATGCCATCTCCTCAAAAACATTCGTCAATTTACGAGGTTATCATGTTGATTTCCGTTTTTTTAACATACCAAAAATAAATTCTATTTTCATCACTACGTATAGAGTTCTTTAAGTTCTTGGGATTTAACAATACTGGCATATTCTAAGGATATCACCCTCACTCATCATTCCTGTCTGTGGCTTCCACGACTTCGAATCAAGACTACCTGTATTCTTAAAGTAAGAAATAATGTTTATATATGAACATGATTTAGCCTCCAATAGTTATCTTACAGTTTCGTCTTGAGTCAAATCTTAACTGTAGAGAAAAACAATTTTCTTAAGAACACTCTTGTTGATTAATATGATTACAATGCTGATTGCTCAAAACATCAGATGCTGGAATAACATGAATAATTGATAAAGTTAGGAGTCGTACAGGATCATTAATTTTGGTGGAAACTTAAATAAATTTTGTCAGAAAGTTTACTTGTTTAAGCCTAAATTATCTGTATCACCCTATAGGTAGTTTAAATTAATATTTATAATAATGATACCATTTAGAACCGACCTAAAGTCCTCCGTGGAGAAGGAGTGGAAGCTCATGAGAAAGGACTACATTGCCAAAGTGTGCTCCCCATACCGTAGCTCTTTCAAGGCTGTCATTGGGAACAATGGAGATCAAATTCATAAATAATATCTGTCATTTTGTGCTTAATAAATGTATTTAAGCAATCTATCACGTCTTACTTGATTGAAACTCAGGGAGAGTAAAAACTTCTTGAGGTTGTTTAGTGGTACATTCAGCTATGTAATTAAGCAAAATTTATTGGTATAGATTTTTGCCCATGCTTCATTTATGAGTGTATCATATGACAACTTGATCTAAGAAATAACAATGTTGCATCCAGAGTGTGCATCACATTAAAAGAGGAAAAATAGGGAACAAGAAACATTAACGGTGCTAAATCTCAAGTATATTTTCGCATTCGAGTTTTGTTGTTGTTGGCAACCTGATCATTTCTTTAAATTTTCCTTTAATTACTAAAATGGTGTTACACTAATTAAGTAAAAGTAAACATTATAGTATTAGATTTACTCATAGGAATCTTGTGTGATGTCCATATACATAAAGAATATTTATTTCTCTAGGAATGACCGGGACACAATCCTAGGCACATTGTGTTCAAGACAATTAATTCCCCAAGCACTTTGTCCATGATCTACGTCAGTTCCATCTTCGCCTTTTTTTTATTATTTTCTCAACGTGTTACCAATTTTCTTTTATTTGAAAGAGAGAACATCTATGTGATAAGTTATTGTGTGGGAGTGTACTCATGAAAAACGTAGAGTATCATTGATCATTCCTTGTTGAATTATCTCCTGTATTATTTATTTCTGATACCTAATAACTCCGAGTAATGCTGGATATTTCCGCTAGTTTATAAATATATCAGAAAGAGAAAACTGTTTTAATAGAACATCTTTGAACAGTGGTGCTGTATTTTTCTGTCATATGTTCCAAGGTTCATAGAAATACAAGGTTATACCATAACGTGTTTACGACTGATATTTGACTTCCAACACGTTTTTAATAGCAACGTATATTGTATAATTAGTTGGATGTTTTGTTTACATTTTCCATCGTATAAAAAAGAAACAATCTACATTCTTCATTCTACAATTTGACAAGGTCTTCATTTTATTAAAAGACATTCAAACCCATTGAAGATCTTCCACGTCGTAGTAAAGCATCTTCAGGCAAGACTCAGCTTCTACAGAGGATCACTTTGCCATAGTGAACTACAGCGAGGAACGAAGAAGATTGGCTGATTTCACTCAAATCCATTAGGGAAATTAAATTGAAGGCTTATGAGTTATTACTTATTAGCTATTCTGTGTTAACTCTTTACCCTTGTCATTATCAATTCTATCATTTAATCCAAGAACAATATATTCAATCCATATATATTGTAATTACTTATAAGTTATTTTTATTGACTGAAATTTGTTATGATGGCTATAAATTATCATAAGCATACTTCATCAAATAGAAGATACTGGATGAAGGCTCCTTGGAGAATGTGTGGAGTTCAATCTAACAATAGATAATCTTACTTTGTCACTCCCGGCATTAAAGAATAGGTCATTGTAATAAGGTGCAACATATTTGCATATTCTGGGGATCATGAATTTTAGAAAAAAATTCGTGATGTGCATTGTTATGTAATGATTTAATTAAACTTAGGTATCTTAAAACGCATACTGTATTGAAATATAACTGATAAATTCACAGTCAAACAGTTACCATATGGACACTTTGTGGATTTGACAAAAGAAGAAAACTTAGCTCCCAATAGCATTACAGTTGTGTTTGAAAAAAATGTTGGTCATCCAATTTCTGAGGAATTGCTTGGCAGGGTTTTTAGACTTAGCTAGAACACAGTTACTCACATTTTGAAAGTTTATTGTTGTTTAAAATTAAATATTGAGCATCAAAAAATAAAATTTCTATATCCATTTTTTAACTAATGCAATTAGCAGTTTTTCGCACTTTACTTGCTATTTTTCTTTTTATGGTACTTTTGTTTTTACAATATTAATATACTAATGAATATACGAGAGCGAATAAATTTTTTATAACTTCATATTCTTCCTTGGGATACTTTTCCACAATTATGCTGATGTTGATTCTTTAAATATTCCTATGGTTGAAACAATCTTCCCTTTGACAATTTTTAAAGCCATAGACATGGAGGAACTTGGATATTGGAAGTATCACACCCCAGAGCGGGAAATTTTTGATGTAACGATTTGCCCATATATCCAGCAACATAAATAATTTCTTCACTTTAACAGATTTAGGAATATGTAAATCATAAGATGTTATTCAATTTGTATTTTCATCATTATTTATATTTTACTCAATCTCACCTTTAATGATTTGAGGATAAATTATATAATCAAAGTCTTGATAAAGTTGTCTGTTATCTTCTGAATCTGCTTTGCTCAAAATAGGACCTAAAAGGAGATGCAGGATTAGTATTTATACATTAGTGCATTGGTGATACTACAACCTGTAATCTGTTGAAACACCGAAACAAAACTTCAGATGTGCTGGGAGCATTCTCAACAACCATTTTTTCTGAGCCACTTATTATGAGTATGCGAAAATGATCCATGGGCTCTACTGCACTAGTATGAGAGTTGATTCGTCTAATATATCTGACTCTTGAAAAAAAAGTTTTCAAGATAATCTTGATTTAAACGAGATTTAAATATATATGGAAGGCCAATTTCATTATTTATGTATTGATACAATGATATCAAAGATTTTGAAGAAATACTTATGTCCTTTGGGTAGGGCATCAAAGCAGACTTAGGCAACACCCCTCATCATTTTTATTTCTCTTAATTTGCTTCATTATTACAATCATATTTATCATGCTTTGGAGAATATCCTTTTCTACATACAAATTTATTCCATAGGCCCATCCAAAGTCATTTTTTGATAATAGTCCGAGCTTCATTTCATCAAGGCACAGGATAGCTAAGTTTCCATTTGGAGTTTGGTTGGATTTGATTTGTTGAGCGATAATTTCAATAATATTTGATTGTAGTCCAGGAGCTGTTTTAAAATTTCGGATCCACCGTTTGAGGGTTGTTACACTAGGAACCTGGAAGTAGACCACTGGATTGAATGTAACGTTAGGGTTTTGAGGAAAGAGACTTCAGTATCAGTTCTGTAACAAAATCCTCATTCCATTTTCTTAACCTCTTTCCACTGATAATCAGTTATATTGACATTTTGTAAATCGCTTTTCCAGTTCTCCTTTCATTGCTTCCTTAAATAAGATTTGGATTTTTATAATCTATTTTCCGATTGAAGGATTTTCACTTTTTGTGTAAATCTGCATTATTCTGTTTCCTTAGTGACTTGCGTTCTAGAATGAGTGGATCTTTTCTGGTATTAGAAGCCCTACTAATTTGTATAATCCGGGATACACATGCTTGATTAGATGCGTTAACCTTTTCTAACACAAGTGTTAGAGTTGATTTTACGTTGGTTTGGATGATTTGTCTAATGTCTCCAAATATATTTCATTAAAATCTTCTTCAAAATGGCCCACTATCTTAATTCATTTTGTTTTTCCTTGGAGCTTGCTCAAATCCTTTTCCAGATATGTGACATCTGGAAGGGATCCTTTCAATTTTATTTTTAAAAGAATTTAAAAAAAAAATATCATCGCAGAATGTTCCTTGTTCATTCCGTTAAAAGTGTGCATTAATGGACATTTCATAGTAATGGAATAATATTCAATGTTCCTAACCACAAAAAAATGTATTTAGCCTAATAGCAAAATAATATTTGCACTTCAATTAACCTATCACCAGTATTTGTAGCACTTAGATGTAAGAATACATATATGATTTGGAGATATCTTTGTGAATAAATTATTAGACTCAAACTTGACAATAAAATAAACATATTCAGATAGATTTTATGAAAAAAAGTAATACTTTCTAGTATAGTGGCTTTTGTTTGCGATCATTATAGACCCAATATGAATGTAAGCCAATATTACATACTGAACATTTAAATTTTGGCTTTGGTTTACCCATTGTGCATTGCACACAGCGCTACCTCTCTAACATAAAAATACCACCCTGTGTTGCCAGCTGAGGATTCCCTCTTTTCACTTGATACTCGATGGCTAATTCATAATTTATTCTTTATGTTAAATAAGTAAGTAAAAAGTTATAATATTAAAGGATATATCTTGTGTACAAGTTGCGATTTTGTATAAGTTGAAACTTGTACGACACTATTGTACTAGTTGCAACTTAAAAAATAGGTTTGTACACATTACAGCTTGAACAAAAATCTTGTACATCTTGGCTACATTATACAAAAAAGAAGAGAAATTTTTAATCGCAACTTTTACGATACTGATATACGAGTTAATAATTAATCATAAAATGTATTTCCAATATTTTGTCGAACTCTAATCGTTCTTGTAATATCCTTTGAATGAGAGTAACGGATCTAGTGGATGGTTAGTTAGGGTGAATCCAAATGCATCAATCCACTACCTTCTAGGGGTCAATTTTATATGTCCACTGTAAAGTACGCGGCACTGTCCCGTTGATCTACTTCAACCATGTTATAATCTAATTTAATTTTGTAATAATTTTACGATCATTTATCTGAATGAAATCATTTTTTTACGGTGTGGGTGAGGTTTAATGTCCATGAGGCCTGAAACGGTCTTTGTGTTTTATAATAGTCTTATTTCTTAATTGATTCGTAAGATGGAATAAATACTTAATGGATTCATTCTCTGCATGCCAGGGTTCTTATAGTTTTGTAGTTATTGTCTAATGACGACGAGTTGTGATCTACACATTCTAATATTAAATTACTATCTTAAGTAAGAAACACTATATTCTGCAGTTCATTTATAAGGTGCGCATTATAAGCCTTTGTCCCTGTTGTGGCAATGTTAATGAAACGATTAATTCAATTATGTTTATTACAAAAATAATGTCAAAATTAAGATATTCGTGTTGTATCGACATAAAACAGAGGTGATGAAATATTTTGTGCATTACTTGTTTTGTTTATTAGAAAAATTTATCATTCAGTATACTTACATGTAGCTCCAGTTGGAAGTATTTTCAAATATTTTGATGCTTCGTTATAGATCTAGAAAGTAGGATGTTGCTTGAGAAACAAGAACTTAAAAAGAACAAACCAACACTAACCTCTTATGACTTTGTTTTATTAATTACGACATATGAATTTTTACATCGAAACAAGTCATTGGAAGTAATAAGATATTTGATTAATAAAGGTTCTAACAATAAATAAAATGTGGAAATCATATTTTTCATTATACAAATCCATATTCAATTCCTTAAGCGTTCCAAAAAAAAAAATTAACCCCATATAAATTAAATAAAACGAAATATAAGATCATATTTCTAAAGATACGTTAATTTATTTTTATAAGTTAGATAGTTATGGTGTCACGAATTACAAATTATGTAGCCAAAATTTTACGTTTTTAGCTCTCACAACTACTTTTGTATAAGCAGTGAAAGTGACCCTAGCCAAAGAATACAGGTAGAATAATTTATCGCAGTCCAAAATTAGATCATTTAGAACATCAATGATGGATAAACTATCCGAAGGTATTTTTTTTCTAGATTAAGCTCCGGCAATAATTCCCTCTTCTGTGCCTATTTTTTATCAGACACGTCTATAATGACACCATGACTATTCTGAATATCTAAGGGACTAAAATCAGAATAATATCAGCTTGATTTATTAGAAATTTTAATAATAGTTATAAACAGAAATTGAAACAAATTAATAATGACAGACTATACGAAATTGAAGTTAACAATTATAACAAATGGATTCAACAAATTATTATGGACAAATGATACGAAATTGAAGTTATTTACATTGAATATTACAAATGGTTCAATAAATTATTGGGTCAAATGTAAATTATAAATTTACAAAATATAATGCGACATTTTAAAACAGTCTAAAAACATCACTTGCGTTCAGTAATGTGAAGATTTTCATTGTGAAAGAGGCTTTTAACCCCTAAAATGATCGGACTCTGGCCAAAAAAGTTAAGCTGGGTGAACATGAGGTCAACATAATGCAGAAGCAACAGTCTGTGATGGCTTGGGTGGCGTGACTGAGACAGGGAACTCCCCCTTGGTGTTTGTGCCGGCCGGGTGAAGATGAACACCAAGGAGTACATCAGCACCATACTGGATGAAATTCTTGTTCCCTGAGCCCAATATTATTTCCAGAATGGGCCATAGGCCTTACAATGGGATGGTGCACCCTCTCCCACATCTACAGAGATGCAGCAGCCTTATTAGGGCAGTTTGAGCAGCTTCAAAGACAAGACAGTCAGGCCAGCTCCAGCCCCGACCTAAGCTTAATGGATTACACCATTCTTTAGAGCAGAGACTGTGTGAACTCCAGCAAGAATTTGGACGACCTGAAAGCCACATTAGTGGGTGCCTGGGACGCGATCTCCGTGGACATAGTGCGTACAGAATACAAGCCCTTTCCAGAGAAACTTTGGGTTGTGGTAAAACCTAAGGGTGACCATTTCGCATGAAAGTTACGTTACTTGTTTTTGAAACTTGTGACAATGTATGTCTATAATTATATGCAAATTATGTAATTAGTTATATCACTAGTACTTTAACAAACAATTAAAATAACTTTCCGCAGATCTTGTATACTGTATTTTTATAATGTTTAGTAATACTTTATTAAAAGTGTAGTTATACATTTGTATTGGTATATGACAGCCAAAATTTCATCATATAAATAATGTCTATGATGATGATATCATTTATTGAAATTTTTACTTTTTTAAATTATCAAAACTCGTCCCAATGACGTAACCAGATATAGAAAGAGACTGAGATGTATTTAATAAATCTACTGTGCTTACCCAGCCATTTTCTTGTTCCTAACCTTGTTATAGTAATAATGATAAATAGTACCATATGTCATGTTCCCGCTTTTTACTCGCACTCGCTCGATGCTCCCATCCCGGTCATATATGTATCATTTTTTCATATACTACATATATGATGTATTATCAATTAACTTTCTGTTGATGTCACGATGTGGGAATCCTTAACATTGATTTAATTCAATATTAGCAAAGGAGAGCCATCTCGAATCTCTCAGACCCTAAAAGTGTCTAAAATGAAGATTGACTTCCCTTTGAGTTTATCCAACCCTCTGGGTATGTTGGATTTCTAAGACCGGACTGAGTAGAGGGCTAGTAAAACTTTAATTATACATCTTCTCGTTTAAAGTGTTTTTTATGAATGGGAGTAGACATTACCAACCACTCATAGATTGAGATTGTATACATTTACGTTTCTTCTATCTAAAGCTACAATATGGGATACTTTTGACCAGTCATGAAATGGATGCCTCTGGATTTCAATTGCTGAACTGAAAAAGGAGCAAATCCTCTTATCTTCATCCTCCATGATTTGGTTAGTGAAAATAGATGAGGTTGCATTGCGATAGCAGAGCCATTTTTTTTAAGAAGGCGTGAAGGGATTGTTAAAGAGTAATCTGGAGTTCATCAGAAGCCCTTTTGCTGATTCACTGCCCATGCAAAGAAAACGAATTCGGACTAGAAGGACAGGGATGTCAGATAAAGCCAAGTTACTACCTCATATTTTTTTCTTAGTTTGTGAAGTCGATAAACCTTTAAGAAGGAAGTAAATTATTAAAGGAGGACCAAAAAACCTTCCAGGAGAAATTTTAACTTTGGTTTTGATCTTCCTAAGTTGAACGAAATTTTGGTGTAAGATATTTGGTGTGTCGTTTTTCAATTGACTAATTGATCTTACTTAACAAAGCTCACCCTCTAGTTTCAATCCTAGGATTGAAATTGATAGGCTCCTAGTGTTCCAACATTGCAAGAATAGACTTAAGGACCGAGCTCCACAACATTTTCATCAGGTTCTAGAAACCGTCGAGTCTATTCGTAGTTTAAAAAACTCTTGCAGGCCTATGCTAATTCTCTCTTCAAACGTAGCGTGAGTATGTTTAGAAAAATTCATTTTCATAAGGACGGCCCGCCCACAAGTCTTAATTACTTCTTTGTATGAACAACCACGATAAATTTTAAATAATTAAATTTTAAACTGGATGTACCGAAAGAGATGGATTACCTTTGGAAGTAAATTATTTTCCATATTTGAATCTTGTCCAGTGTATTTATTTGTCTTTGGTCATATCAATTTTTGATCTTTCGCACAAGTTCAACCATTCTCTCACAGCTTGCTTAGGTCCATAGTAACGATCCCACCTTCTGTGACTGATATACCTAAGAATATTGAATTGTTGGAAAATTTTAATGAAGGGAAGAGGGGCTTCAAGATATGTGCACTTGGGAAATTATTTCTGTTTTACTTTTAATAACATTAAGATCCGAACTTTCTGCAAATTTATAAAATGCAAGAAATATTCCCTTTATTTTTATTTGCAGGTCATTCCCGTCCTCTGAGCAGTAAACTGTTAGATCGTCTGTTTATAACAATACCAACTGGGACGGACCAATACTAGAGGAAACATTAAAGGGTGCTTCCAATCTGTTGGCAGCAACCAGGAAAAGGCATAGAGAAAGAGGATCTCCTAGGATTTTGGGCATTTATAATATTTCTGTTTGGAGGAAAGGTTGTGTGATGTAATAAAGGGAACGACGTGTCAGGAACACAATGGTAGATACAAAAATTTAATAATAAAGCTATTATTAAATATAATACTCGTCAAAACTGATAGGATACTAATTTGATTCCAAAAATTTGCATAAATCAATGAATATTTCAAATAAAATCTTAGCAAAAATAGGATTTATTGTTTTGATTATATGAATAAAAATTGAAATGTTAAAGCCCAAAACTCATGTTATTAAGAATATATTAAAAAAAAGGATATACTTTATTTATGGTATTAGCAATTCATCAGAATCTCTAGAAGGAATTTGCTCAATAATTGCGATTCCTGTGCATAATTATTTATAAGTATAATATGATTCATTTGAGCTCATTTTTGGAAACAAAATTAAGGTTGCAAATCAATAAAATAGCTAGATTAGAACTAGGTTAATAGAAATACAAGGTTAGACCATCATGTAATCTGACTTGCTAGAATTTTTCTAATTTGAAGTATGGTACAGATACAGATTATGATAAAACACGCAACCAATCATAGTCTATGACATCACCAATACTAGGATTTTCAATTTAATGTATCGTAGCGACTGCTGGGTATGAAAAACAGATTTTACAAAACACGCAACCACTCATACTCCATGACGTCAATATTGAAAAGCGTGGTGGAAGTCAAACATTAGTTGTACACACCTTATGGTATAACCTTGTATTTCTATTAACCTTAGACTAGACGAAATTGTTCAACCAAATTAAAAAAAAAAGAAAAGAAGATTAGAAGTGGACAGTACATATAAATATTATACAAATTTGCAAGTTTGTACATAAAATTTACTTGAAAGTAACAATTTAGATATGACCACATTTTTAATGCCCTTATATTTGAATTATTTCATGAGTAGTTCAAAAAGCCCATAACGGTAGTAATTAAATCCACTCTGAAACCATTAAGTAACTGTTTCACTATATTCACAATATTTCTTTTTTGTAAGGTTTATAACAGAACTGAAGTCGAGTCCATATTTTCTGAGGCAAGATGGATTCATTAGTATCCGTCCCAGGTTCATTAAAGAAGGCACGAGTCCTGACTCGAGCACTGGCTTATACATATTTCAATTTACAGGGTAAGCATATAAAACTCAGGCACTTCAAGACCATTTGATCTCATGTGGGCCGAACTAGTAAAGTAAATAAAAATAGCCTATTACCAGCGTCGCTAGTATTTTTTTTTTTTTCAGTGAGGGCGTTGAAATTACATGAAAACCGAGTGGCGAGGAGGCTGACTTTAAATATCTAACGAAGGAGGGGTGTCAAATTTCCTTATATGAGCCAACCAGAAATTAATGGACTCCTGATCTCAGAGAGTAATTAACTTTTAAAAATTTAAATTTAGAAATAACTGATTATGATTCATAAATTTATTTATTCTTTTTACTAACGGTAATTTATAAGGATAAATATTTAAAGAATAAATAATTTTGTTATTTGTTAATAAAATTTCTTTATATATAATAAGGAATCGGAAATATTCATAAAGGTGGTATCGGAACCTTGCAAAAAAAAATTGGTATCGGTTCATCCCTGATTTTTTCTCAATGTCTTTTTTCCGTACAAGTATTTTTAGAATTTTAATTGAAATATGCGAGTGCAAAGTGGATGGAATAGTTAAAAAAATAAAATAAAATTTGAATGACGTAATCGTTTAACTGTTGTCATATAGCTTAATACGTTGTATTTTTGGTATTTTTTTTTTTACCCAGTTCACTAACCGCATTATTTAAAATATTTTAACAAATTGAGGATTAAAATTGGAGTGTAGGATTTTTTAAGAAAGAAAGCCGAGGGTCATGTATTTACATATGATTAAATCATTTAATTTTAGTTGATCTAAATAAGGAAACTCTTGACATACATATATTATTGATTATTAAAATAAATTATAGTCCATATTTAAATTTATGAATAGACACAGGCAATGCCTTTGATGTATAGGATGAACCTGAATTAAATTCCCATCAAAAATCTTACTGAGTATGATTTGTATTAGAATTTGTAATAATTCTTTTCTACACGTTTAATATTATCCTATACACAACTTATCAATATATCATTCAATGTGCTTGACCTTGTTCTGAACAATATGTAGCTAATTTGCACAACGTTTTGGCTTAATTTTGCTTACTGGGGCTTCACAGCTACCATCAGAATATCACTATCACTTGAATGCGCTCATATTTCCTCCTCTACCAATAAAGTTATAAGGCAATGTCAAAATGGACGCATTTTAAGAAAAAGTGTATTGGTTTTAATATACTCTAGTTACTACACATTACAGCTGGCAAAAATAACTTGAGGTATTAAGAAGGGAAACTCAGCACATTCGGCGTGTAAAAATTAACTTTTCCTATTAACTTGTACAAATGGTAGGTTGTCTAAGGGAATGTAGTGAGTCATAAATATAATTGCATCAGCGTATATAAGCATTGTTAAATAATGTTTGAAATCTAATATCTTATCATAATACAATAAATATATTGTAACATCCCCACCCTTGGCCATAAACTACCGCACAAAGTCAAATAGGTAGATTTTAGGAAAGCTAAAAATTGTCATTGCACTAATATTTTTTTAACAAAACGCTATTGTAATATATATCACCTGACTAAAGAAATTTTTAAAAATATACCATGAATTTAAGGAAAGTTTAAGTTTATGTCTTTTCAATGACGGAGAGGTTAGTTTGATATAAAATAACTTCAAAATAAAATAAGTTATAAATTAATTGCAGTGGATTACATCCGGAACTATCCAAGTGGTATAGCCTAGCCATTTTATCCATGTGATGTACGCTAGATTTTGCTTGATTGTAATACTAACTGTGCTACTTGGCATTCAAAATTATTTTTGTGTCCAAAATTTGGTATTTCTGCTCGAGATTAAAATTTATTTCTTATAAAACCATCTCTAGAATTTGCGTTAGTTACACTTTGTGTAGTATCTGCTACCAGTTTAACAAATCTTTTCACTGATTGCGTGTGACTAGGATAATAAACAATTTCTCATTTTTGGCCATGATTTGAAGGTCCTCATTAGAAATATTTAGAAGAACTGGGGGTGCTATAACTTGACATTTGTGCCACACAATAATCTCGGTGTAGTCTCTTAAAAAAAAGTTTACTTTTAGTGGTTTAAATATTCTGTTTTTAGTGCTAATTCCAGTTCCCCTAACTTTATATTATTCTTCACAATGTCAACTCCCGAATGTGTTTCCGCTCAAACAACATACTGACAAGTAGGTTTTCTGGGTGAACATAAAACATATCTTTCAATAACAGGGCCCATGACAGACCTAAGATTTTCTAGTAAAAATCTAGAGCAAACAATCAGTGCAAAAAATTGCTTAACTCCATCCTTAAAAGTAATTTTTTTTATTGATTAGGAACCACACTAGTGTTTATGCTTTAAGCACATAGTTGACAAGTACTTGCAAGTTTTTTGATGGAGTACTTGCGTAAAGTCTGAGTGAACGATTAGCAGTAGTAAGCAATAGTATGACAATTTTCCAGGTATATAGTTTGCCAGCTCAGGCGTACATGAACGAGTTAAAATGGCTTGAAATATTTGATATATATATTTTTGATATGTACTTAGTTCATCAACCCCATTCTTTGTCAAATTAGACAAATTACCAGTCACCTCAGAAAACAGAACTACAGTTTCATTTTCACAGCCAGCAAATCGTTTTTCAATTGGTCCGGAATATTATTTCTTAGGTTTTTATACACAAAAATATTCAAATGAAGTACATTTACAATCAGCTACGTCAAAAAAAGTTTCTCGGATGACTGCAAAAAAATACTTCAGTTTGTATTGAAAACAGTCATTTCGTTTGCTTTTGGTATTTCTTTTCAAAATTGAAGTACTTTTTAAAATAGGCTTTTAACAGTTTAATAACTTGTTCTTTAGTTACAATTAGAATCCTTCCTTCGTTCTTGACAAATAAAATAAATTTACTGACGTCGCTTATAGTTGGTAGCTGCCGATCATCAAGTTCTTTGTATGGTCCCAAAATAAAACAAGTAGCTTTGTTAAGCCTCGAACTCATTACTTATAATCCACAAAATTCACTTGCTGAAATTGTAAAACTATACTTTCATAGCATAAACATTACTCTAGCAATTATGAAAACTATCTTGAGTAAAGTTATGAAATCTGCTAAACAGGTTTAATCTAGATGAAGCTTGCAGTACACAAACTTCATATAAAATTCATTTTGCATAGACGTATACAACTTTGTTCATTCAGTTAAGAGGGTGAATTCGTGGGGACTGCGTAGTTAGTTATGGAATAATACTCAAAGCTCATAATGGACATAAATAAGTGTCCCTATGACCACAATCTTGTACAAATATTGATCACGTGGTCTTTGTTTCACACTTGGATGAAAGTCATGGGAACCTCAACGTATTCATTCTACTTGAGCCAAATGATTCAATTTGTGGGTAGATATTTTACTTAAAAAATTTGTACTTCATTTACTGACATTCTCAACTTTTTGTTATAATTATTTGTCTTTGTAGGTACATGTGGGTATAAAATATTTCATTAGGCAAACACTAAATAGAAACACTTTATTTATTTGAGTTACATAGGGAAAGAAAAAAAAACCACTTCATTGAACCATTCTAACTTTACAACCTACATGCCTCCATCAATTAAAATTTGAGTGTTTAAACAAACATTGGAAATTATATTTACCAAGTTTAGAAAAATTAATGAGACTTTCTAGAAATAAAGTTTTGATTGGGTGTTGTTAATTAAATCTTGAATTTCCCATTATTCTTGAATAGCTTAGATTCTCAGCCTTTTATTGATGTACATGTTGTAAGAAAAAATTCCGTATATATTAAGATTGAGGCTAGAAGAGCCATCATAGGCAATTTAATTCGCGCCAGAGGGACTACTTTGGACATTAAGAATCCCTTAAACGTCAGCAAATCCACAGTCTGTCGGGCCAAAAATCGTTTGTCTGATAGGGACAACCTTAAGGACAAGTCCAAGAGTTGAAAACCCACCGAAATGAAGCCTGAAGACATCATGGAGGTCAACAATGAAGATATCAGAGTTTGGCAAGAAGAAAAAGGAGCATCAGTCTAGAAGAAGGCCTACAAAGTCTGCCAACCTACATAATATTGATGCCTTGAAGATCCCTTTTAACCAGCAATGGAGGACCATGAAAAAAGACTACGCTGCTAATTTGTGCAAGGAGTTCCAGAGTAGGTTGGAGTTTGTCATTGAGGCGGATGGTGGGCAGACTCATAATTAATCTGCATTTTTATTGTAAAAAATAACAATAAAATCAAAATTTTCTAAGTACAACATCATCCTCATCAATTATGAGTATTTTAATTACTACACAGAGGCAGGTCTCAGTACTTTTTCTACACCGGTTATGATGTAAATCATGGATTACTATATGGTCTACTCCCGATGATTTTTTTCATATATATACAGAGAGACATAATATGCTTCATTAATTTGGATATTACTGTTTAAGGTAATTTCGTTGCGTATTGTCAATTTGTAAGTTTCTATAAATAGAATTTATAAATATTTTCCTTTATAAACTGTAAGAGCCAGGAGATATGAAGTTTTAAAAACAAGACTCCAGTCTTGTATTTTATAACATCTCAAAAATTATGTACAGTGCTTCCCGATGGCTGAAACGAAAAGGTTAAAAAAAATGTACATTCTGTAAAATAATAAAAGTTCGAATATTTGCAGTTTTGATCAATGAGGGGGGAAAAACTTTTTCTTCTACCTCATTTTTCTTGTTTTTGTTTTATGAAAAAAGGAAAAATAATGCTGAATCTTGTAGATGTTAAAAAAAATGTATTCAAAAGAGTCATAATTTTGAAATTTTGAGCTGCATCGGTTATTTTTATGTTTTTGGGTGTAAAACCAATCAGAAAAACACCATATTTATCCTAAAGCAAGAAAAATATGATATTTTGTTGACATATTTATATATGTTTAACCAAAATATGATGACAGTCTTGCTTTAACTTAGAATAGTTAGCTTTTTGAGAAACTTCTAAAAATTTAATTTGGAATCTAAATAGAACAAGAACAAAATTTTATTTGCAAATGCATTTGTTAAAGCACAAGATTCGTTTATTTCGTCCAAGTATGAGAGCAGAGACTCTGCAAATAATTTTATTGATTAATAAACATATTGATTTAAAAAATAAGGAGTAATTTTGCAAAGTTTTAATCAATTACAATCCAATTTGTGGCTGGAATGTATTAGTCAATAGTGAAAATGTGAACTTAAATGCTGGAGCACCCTCAAATCAAGTTTTGTGACAGCATTGATTATCTGCCGTAATCAGTTTTGTCGTACAAACAAACTTCGTATAAAATTTAATAGCTTGCTAATTATATACAAAGGTAATAGGTCAGTTTTTAATAAATCAATATTATTGAATATTTTATGGGCAAATGATTTTACAATTAGTATACTTCTATCAAATGGCTCTAATGAATGATTCATACATATTTAATGGAAATGGTGACACACAAATTGAACAAATATAAGACCTCGATATTTGTCATAATTGGCTGTCACAGGTAACAATGGAAGTTTTTGACGTGTTATGCGATACTTATATTATTATTTTTATTGGAGCATGATTATATGTCACGTTATTGCCAAGCCGATTCTTAGTTCTAAACAATACAACAAAATACATATGTATGTATTTATGTGCCAAAAAGTGTCAATAATATACTAACATCTATAAATATGAAGGGGTATGTTTTGAGTTGCAAATTTTAAGCATTTTCTCGCGTGCAATTTTTGTGTACTTAGCAAACTGATTTTTGTTTTTATTTGCCAAAGCCGTTATGATTATTCTGTAACTCATGAGTAGAGAATATCTTAGTACAGTCTTAGTAAACAAATCGTACCGTTTTTTATAGTTAGATTTGAAGTAATTTTATAAAGATCAACATGTACATAGTATCAGGAGTATTTGGTTTTTATAATAATCTGGTAATATCAACGAAAAAAAAATTCTAAATGTTATTTTTCTTCCGCAAACATGACCTCCAGACTGGGCCTAAATGTATTAAACACCTTGATAATGTAGTCATTGGAGATATCAGGCAACTGCTTCTCAACAAAGGCCTTCTGAGAATCAACATCGGTGTAATGCGCCTTGCAGGTCTTGTTCTCCACAAAGCCCCCCTATTCCATAATCCAGTGGTAAACAGTCTGGTGATGAGGGGCCTACAAGTTTGGAGTCCAGAAATTAGTGAGGTTTTCCTTCCATAAAGCTTGTGTTGCCGCCTTCCACGTAAATAAGCCTAGCCCCTCAGCTATTTGACTACTATGTGCTGATGTTGATGTCCTTGGTCAACACCTTTTTACTAGTGGGTGACAAGGCTTTAAATTTAAAGGCCACACCGGTCAGGAAGTATTCAGTAACAATCTTGTTGTGTTGTTCACTTCCAAGAGAAGCTCTCACCGCTCTTAATGTGCTTTTTGACCTTACAGAGAAGCTCAACAGAGCAATTTGCTATCCCCACGACCTCCTTTATAGAGTGATAGGTTCGGAGAAAATCTGTAATTCACTCATATTACAAACAAAAACCATAGCTCATGGACAGCACTCTTGGGAATTATTCTCTTGAACTTGATGTGTGTACGTTCGCGCCCGGGTGATTCCTAGAGAAATAAATATACTTCATGTATATGGACTTCACCAACAGGTTCCTAGGTTAGATAGCTAGATTGTAACACCATAAAGTTTACTTATATTTAAGCAGTGCAACTGCATCTAACCAATCAAAGGAACATTATAAAAAAATAAATCTGTAATTCTTTGCCTTTTGTCCTTTATTGTAATTTTTTATTGACGTATTACAATGAATAATAAAGTTGATAAATTTCAAAACACTTTTTTGTTATAACCAAATACCGATTGCACGTAATAATGGCTCTACGGAACTACCTATAATGGGCTGAGTACCTAAATATATGTTTAAACTTTAAAATATTCAATGAATGGTTTCAAAGCCATAGTTCCATTATTGATTAGAATTTTGCATTTAAAATTCCGAAATGGAGATATTAATAACTTCTATTAAAGATATTATAACTCAGCCGCAATCACAGCCTCGGCACGTTGCCGAAATTAAGAGCAAGCTGAGGAAATCTTCTCCCATGCCTAACTGATGGCTGACTTGAGGGAGTTAATGCTGTTTAGTAGGTACTACTAGGTGCTCCACCAATAAAAGTCTAGAGCAGTGGCGTCCAAACTGATTTTCGCGACCCTATGGGGTCACACGATGAATTCCAAATGAAGAAGAAAATAATTTAAATCGACGTTACAAAATATGATGCACCACGATCACAAAATGGATACTCCCCTTTTAGCATCCCAGGTAATCATCTTTCGTCTGATATGGAAGATACACTTATCGAACTTTCATGTGACTAAATATCAAAAACAGATTTTAATTCTAAAAAAACTGGACAAATTTATATTTCTGCATTGAATGAGTATCCACTGCTTTCTAAAGCAGCTTTAGATTTATTTTTAAAGCTTGGATTAACATATTTATGTACGTGAGAAGACCCTTTCTGTATTAACTTATAACCAAAATAAATACAGATCGCGGCTTAATGTGGAGGATGATCTTCCAGTTGTTGTGTCTATAATTAAACGTAGATTAGTCCTACATTGGTCAATACACAATGAACATTCATTACAAATTACAAGGTATACAAAACACTAAATCAAAACTTGTTTTTAAATTTTAATTTAAATATTTTGGTAACGTAATTATAATTACTTTCACTATTAAATCTACAAAGTTTTATTCACTCGAGGTTGCATGAAAAAAATCTTGGGTATTTTACTACTCAATTATTTACCCTAAATAATAATATTACCTGTTGTCTAATATTGTTGATTATCCAATATGCTGATTAATATAACAGATCCTACAAAGTATTAAAATAATTTATATGTGTGTCTGATGTACGTCCCGTTTAGAAAAACAATGATAAATTGCATTTATTTCAAAAACTGAGACAAATAAAGACTTTAAACATTAAATTTAAGTTACCTATGTAGGGCTATGTTTCATTCTGATCAGACCAAATTTCTGGGCTCTGGAAGACAAGTTCGATTTTTTTCTCTTATTTGTTAATTTTTCATAAAACAAGGTTTTTTTTAGATATGGGGTATGGATTAGAAAATGCACCAAAAAAAAAAAAAATCTATAAAATAAAATATTGTACTAAAGAAAAAGGGATAACGTATAATATTTACAAATTTAAAAGGTGAAAGAAGAGGATTAGTGTGTTAGTCTAAGTATGTATCTTCATTATGGCTGAAGAAAAAACATCTTATATAAAAAACATATTTATTCAAAAAATCACCCTTACTTCTGATGACGATGAGTTTTTATTTTCATTTATGAGAAAATAATTCCCAATTAAGTTAGCAATGACAATGACCATAAATAAATCAAAAGGTCAAATATTTGAAAAAATTGTTTTTATATAACAAAATCATTATTTTCACTTGGACAATTATATTTTCCATTTTCAAGAGTGTCATTAAAGGTGCAGAATTGATTATATTTACATGAAATGGACAGAAAACAAAAAAAAATTGTATACAAGGAGCTTTTACAGTAGAAATTTATTTATAATTTATTTATTGTTTAAACAATATCGTTTTTGTTTTACAACTTTAACATAAAAAAATTTAATATATATACAATCTTTTTAATTTTTCATTATCTATCCTTTCGATAAAGTGTTTGTGCTGGTATAGATTGAATGAAGAGCAGTAGAAATAAATATTATTTTTATCAATTCATTTTGAATTTTGTTTTACATAAATTTGACAAGCCAATAGAAAAAGTATATATTAATAAATTCAATACTTTTTTCGAATTAAATTGACACATACATTATTTTTTTGTATTTCCCGATGTTCCACCAATAATAGTCTAGAGGTTTGAGGTCGGAAGATGATGGGGGGTCAGAATTTTCAAATCTATTGTTCCCCTTATTTCGACACTTAATATTCGTTCGTTGCAGTTTTAAAGAATGAAAAAAATATATACAAAGATGTGATAAAGTACACACTTATTCCTGTTCAAAACTTAACGTTCACTTACTTAAAATAATAATATATATTTCATGTCCAAAAAGTTATTTAATTTTTAGAAAAAAATATGTAAAATGTTTATGTTTACGGAAATTCCCCGGAAAATTAAAACAGAAAATTACAAAAAATTATTACAAAAATCCGAAAGATAGGGTACGAGTAGCGTTTGAGACGTTTCAATCTCATCAAAGGGAAGTGGTTGATAAACAAAGGGGATATTTTGAATAAATCATGCAACATAAATATTTTCTGAAATATTTAATTTTAGTGTTTTAATCTGTAAACAACTTAGCCCTGAAGTAATACAAATTAAATAAAACTTTTGGTCAACCCTGTTGTCTATAAAATAATGGTTATTTTATGTATATAATTAATTAGCCCCATTGTACTACATTGGTTTTTTTTTTGTTTACTCTGCAAGTGGATTTACTTAAAGTTTTTGAATTGTAATTATTAGAAAGCTGTAAACAAGTAAAAAAAAATAACAAAGATATTTCTAAAACAAATTTGGCATTTTCGTCAATTTTTTGTGCCATTTTCTTTCAATGATTCTTGCTTACTCATTATTTTTTTTATCTTTCTACCACTGTAATGATAACAATAAAACTTTGTTAAAAATGGGAAGTCCTAGGTTATTAAATTTTATGAATCCTTAAAAAACAATTATGCTGTATTGCATTTACACTTATTAAATAGAAAAACATACATATAAGTAGTTGCGCATAAAGTAGCTTAGTTCAATGGGTTATTATAATGATATTATCTAATAATATCTATAAAACATGTAAAATACAAAATAAGATGGATATATATAATGAAGCCAAGTTTTTAAAAGCTCCATGAACTGAAGAAAGGACTAACATTTATGCATACTTAATGTATGTAGAATATACAAGCAAATATGTATTATTAAACAGTTAGTCCAGAGAAACTATAAATATATTAGGTCAATGCAGGTTACTCTTCAACCAGGTTTGATATTTCAAAACAGTTCAAAAGTTGAAAATGGTGGTTAAAAAAATACAATAAACGCTTTGTAGTGATGTGACAGATGTGTTCACAGGATTATATTTGGATGAGGTTTTTGGAATTTTTTGAAAAAAAAATAGAAAAATGTAATTAAGTTTAAAGAAAATCTTTAGCTATTCAGAGAAAATTAAATTTTTTAGAAAAAAATTTGAAAATTTTAATTGTATAGAACATAAAATTTAATTAATTTAGTTTTAAACAAAATTTCTGGCGACGATATTTATTCTCAGATAGATACGGAAGGAAAGACAGAAATGGGAGAAAATATTCATTTATGTCTGCTACCGACAATATGTATAACTAGGCATGATAAAGAATACCTAAGTAATAGATATAATGCCTGATGGTCTAAGGCAAACTATAAAATAAATATTTTTTTTTCTTTTCCTAAGTATTATATATAATGACCAGATACTGCTTAGGCAAACTATTAAATGTTGACAAGATGATATTAAAAAACTTTATTGTGCATTTGAAGTAATAAGCCTTAAAAATAAATATTATTTTCAGAAAAAATTGATAGCAAAACTGAGATTGAAAATAAAAAAGCTGGAATGACACTAGTTATTATGTTATATGTAAAAAACTATGCTGACAAACTGGTGTTACAGACATATTTTTCGATTAAAAAATCTTGTTTTATTCGGTAGTAACTAATTTATACATATTACTGATTGCAGTAGAAAATACCAGAATGCCATTTTGACTTTACTTTAACTTTCTTTTTACGCTAAAAAACCTATTATTTCGGCATTTTGTATTGCACAATCCTTTCCCGCTTCCTGCAGATATAAAATTAGCTTATATCGAAGAGGGATTTCACAGTTAGAAACATCCTCAATTTTCACCAAATTATTTTTGCATACAGTGAATTATGATCGGGAATATGGTTTTTTAAAGATTCCTTCCATAGTTCCAAGCATGTAAAATCCATGTTCCACCACGTTCATGGCAACATCAATGAGGTTACGCGATTCACCCCACCATTTGTTTAGGTCGGGTATTGGAACTCGTATCAATGCATTCAAAGGCACAAAATGAATTTTTTGTCAGACTCTCTTTTCATTTTTTGTGCTTGCATCACAAGGTTCATTTTTTAATTAAATATTATTATTGATGGCCTTCTCAATATTGAAGCAAAATTTGGATAAAATGTTAACCCCGCAAATTTTGACTTTTTCACAAGCATTGCTCCGTATGGAGAACTTTTTATTCCAGAATGAAAGACTCTTTTCTTTATAAACTCAATGAATCTTATTCCCTTTTCCGAATAGTTGCTTCTTTGATCTTGCATTCAAGTGCACAACATATTTTCACTCTCTTGATTAGCTCACTCGATCCTCCCTTGACTTTGGGGTCCGCATAGATTCCAATGGACGATTTTTAAGGCTAGAAAGTACTCGATTAGACTATTTATCACTCTATTCACAAATTATCGGGTATTATCGGACTGAAGAATAGCTGAAGCATCAAGCAACGTATATATGTCGATGAGGTGATAGGCTACTTCTTCTTCCCTTTGATTTCAATGCCTTGAGAACCACAAACTTAGTGAGATGGTCTTGATACACCACTATAAATTTGTAAGTGATAGTTGAACTCAGAAGAAGTGCTCAACCACAATATCTGTTTTAGCATCTTTTTGTTTTCTTTTTCTGGCAGGGCTCACATATTAGAATATTACTCAAAGTTTCTTTCAAATGATATAATAATTTGCTCTTATTCCTGACCATCATTACGTGTTGACATCATATCTCTCAGATGGGTACCTCGTTGGTAAGCATTATTCAAAAACAATGTCTTTACCTTTTGTTTTGCAGTTATTGGTCCACCATGCTCTTTTCATTTTTTTAAACAAGATATCAACGGAAATCGTTGAATCTTTTTTTCCTCTCTATGTTCTTTTCTCCATTGAGTATTTTTAAGATCCCATGCCTTCATTATTGTGATGGATCTCTTTACAATTACTTCTGAGGTATAAGAGGTAAATATGAGCTCATTTTGGATCCTTTTTCCTTTAAAAGTAAATGAAATATAGATTTGATTTTTTAGCAGATTGTGTGGCCAAATAACTAAACTTTGCCTCGTATCTCTCACTGTTCAGATTATTGTCTTGCAGATGTTTCTGTTACTTATATGACAATATATGAATATGTGGTGCACACAAAATGTAATCTCCGTGCTCCCAAGTATTTCTTGCTACAATATTGCCTCACCCTTTTTGCCCGTATTTCTCAGAAGTACATTACCAACATTTGTAGATGGAGGTTTGTTGTCCATGTCTACTTGCTTCCTCTAAGGGAATGGTATTACCATATTGTATACAAAAATGGTTAGAGTCTTAAATGAAGCTATTATGAAATCATTTTTAGGTTTGTTCTGAATACACAAACAAGAAAATTGTATAAATTTGTCTTTTGTAACAGGTCTTTGAAAAATAGGAGGCAGTAATTTACCTACAGCACCAAACTGATAATCAACTCAAATGAATCGATTTTCTTTTTAGAGACTGAACGACTTGTTACCTCCTTTCTTCTATCAAAGTTGATTAAAGCCATCACCCAATGATACTGTTTTACAATTTTGTTTATTGAATATACATTGCTAATTTTTCAAGATTTTGGAAAAATAATCGACGCAGCAGCTAAAAAATGATAGTTTTGACAAATTTATACACTAAAATGTGTTTAAAAAAAATTTTATTTCTAAAAGTACACCAGAAAAAGTTTTTAGATAGCGAATTACCCAATATGGAAGTTGAGATGGAGATAATACTGTATCATGAGTTAAAAAGGAGATCCGGTCACATAAAATGGGCTTGCTCACCGTGGTTATTAGACCAATACCATTTTTTTATCATGAAATTCTCATATTTTGATGCAAAGAAAAAACGACCTAAATTATAATAAAATTTTGCCTCATAAAACCCCCTCCTACTATAATCATTGTATCTTCAAAGGTCACTACATTGAATACTTAAATATAATTTTGGCTAATAAATCAATTTTACTATGTTAGACTGATAACTTTTTTACCAAAAACAAAAGTAAAATATAATTTTTATGTTGGTTCTCCTTTCTATAGTAGCAACATATTTTCCAGTTTCAAAATCATAAAATAGACAGCTGCTCTAAAAAAGAGTCTTACTTCAGTAATAAAAAATTATCACTCCTACCTTCTACTTGCACTCTAAGAAACGATCATTCCTTGTTATACTGAAAGGACAATAAAAAATGTGTACCAATATTTATAAAAAAATAAGGATTTATGGGGGAAACTATACTAAAAATATGATATTTTTGATTGATCTATTTTGAATTATATTGACTGTTTTCAGGTGAAATTCTATTCTTTCGTATAAACAATGAAATTTATTTATTTTAAGGCCAATGCGTTACCTCTAAAAATTGATCAAGATGGCTTTAGCTTATATTACTTCATTTTTACCAAAAGGAACAGTTTTGTGCTAGTTTATCCCAATATTACGTAAAGAAAAATTTAAAAACCAATCTAAAATGTATGTTCACACTCAAGGGAGTAATATATATCGATTAAAGGCAAGGATCATGCATAGTTCCCTTTAAGAATATAATTTATGGCCACATAGTAAATTAAAAAATAAGGTTGGTTTGATTTATTCTTTGACATGCAAAACTTTCAACCAGTTTGTACTAGTGATTATATACACTATACATATTTATACTAGAGAGTCTTATATCCCAGAGATAACACATTTTTAAATTAGTTCATCCTATTCATAGATAATTATTTCTGATTAGCTTCAGTATTTATAAATATATTTTACATTAAAATAATTCCGTTTATTATTTCAACTCTTGTATTATTCATATCTATCACTATCACCAATAATGGACAGATTGTTTTTATAGGCGGTAGGTCCCCTTCTTTTTTTAACTGCAAATCCTGATCCCACCTACAAAAAACAATAATAGTTAGTCATGAAGAAACTAATTTTTAATAGATTTCTATGTTGTATAATTATAAAATAAATGTAGGATTTCGACTTGTATAGATGATATTAATTATTCATCATAATACCTTGTATTCCTTTCTATTTTCGTAAAAAGGAATGATCCTTTTACTTAATTAACATAAAGATATTTAAATCTTGACATATATAACTCGGCACTTGGGATAAAATTCGAAATGACCATCACTAGATAGAATCCCAGTAACTCATCTTATAAAAACATGATTCATCTGAAATGACAAATATCATACTGCTTCAAAGATAAAGTTTACTTGGACATCCTTTATCATTTATTCGTCTCTCTTATGCAAATTTTGAGAGTTTAAGAGTCATTTTTTTTATTATTTTCCTATGAACAATGGATAAAACACATAATTAGCTGTAAATTGCTTAGAAAAAATGGCATAGTCACCACATTGAGCACATAGTACCAAAAGAGAATTGTGATAGCAGCGCTCCTCTGCATATGGCAATATTGTAAATCGTCTACCTCGAGGCCCCAGTCTGCTCCCTTGTGGTCTTTTGGGACAATTTTGCGTGAAGGAGCGCTCCTATCTCTATATCTATAATCAATAAGTACGCCCTGAGCGTGTGATGTATTCTGCCAAAAATACGTAATATGACATCTCATATTACGTATATATATAGATTTTTTGACACATTATGAAAGGATAAAAGATTTAATTCATTTTTAGATAAATAAACATATATAATTAGCCGAAAAATATGTCTGCAGTACCAGTTAATTGTCTATAACATGTGTTGTGAATAGCCCAAAGGGTGGTCAAAAAAATTCCTAAAACTGTGTCTTGAGGATATTATCATTATTATTTACAGTTTGTATTATGATCTGTTCATTTCTATCTCGTTCAAATAAAAATGGCATTTGTATTTGGGCTATTCAGTGTATTTTAGTCATAAATTATACAAGGGTGCTTTAGGATTTTATGGACTTTGAAAGGTCCCCTGACTGAAAAAGTTTGAGAAACGCTCGTCTAGAACAGTGGTTTTCAATTTTTTGAGATAATGATAGGTAAAATTTGAGTGACTTTTTGTATTTTAAAATATGTTTGTTGACACTTTAAAAAAAATATAAGACCACATTATAAAAAACAAATCCCTAACTTACTCTAAAAAAGGGATTTCTCCTATCACAGTTTGAGAACCACTGGTCTATAATGTTTGTCATCTTTCTAGTTAAGAACTAATTTTTATACTTTATAACACGTACATTGTTATATGTAGTAGGTCAATTGAAAAGTTTGAAATTGAAAACAATGGCAAAACTCCATGAATTGGGCGGTTTCGAATTGCTTCCTCATCCACCGTATTCTCCAGGTATGTCCCCCAACGACTATTTCCTATTCTCAGATCTCAAAAGAATGCTCGCTAGGAAAATGATTTTCGTCAAATGAAGAGGTGATCGCCGAAACTGAGAACTATTTAGAAGCAACGGACAGATTGTACTACACAAATGGTATCGAAAAGTTGGAGGATCACTATAATCACTGTATCACCCTTGAAGGGAATTATGTTGAATAAAAAAACCTGAATTTTGCCAAAAATGTGTTTTAATATGGTAGGCCGGGGACTTTTCAATTGACCTCTTACATTAACCATTTTCTATAGATATACTAAACATTTCTAGAACGATATTATTGTGTACAAAAATTGATTCAAGTATTATATTCTTCTTCTTTTTTCAAAATGTATGAATTGCCAATATTGACTCTCTTCAAAACTGTTGTTGTGTTAGGTATTCATTATGACAAACTAAACATATATAATTATGGATCCATTAATATAATAGTTGCAGCATATTTTTGAATACATCATTAGAATATGATCTTCTGCTTTTAAGGTTTTAATGAGTTCATTCCAAATTATTTAGAATTAAATACGATTGTTTCATATTTGCTAAGACAGTTCTTTTCAGACTGCGTAGCACTCTCTAGGGTCGGGTTTTGGGTACCACTGAGTAATTTAAAACTACGTGTGTATATCTAAAATCCTAATTACAAAGAACTAGTTAATGTATCTAATTTACCGATGAGTGATAGGAGTGAAAGGAGTTTTGTATGGCCATAGCCATGGAAAGTTGCGTAATAATGGGGCTGCAATATACTCTTATGAAATCCTTTTTATAAAACTAATTCCAGCTAGTCAGTATTGAAATTATTTCCTTGGCACATCGTATGATTGAGAACGCAGGAAACATAAGCTGGGATGTTCCATTACTGATGTCAAGTGATGACTCATCACTTGTGTACCTATGAAGTGCAGACCCAAAACTTGCATTAGCATTTAATTACGATTTTTATACACGTTACATGTAATTACAAGGTTAGATAATGTAACCAAACGAGAGCTTAAACAAAGATACACCAGTCTTGTTTTTATCCTATTTCTCTAAGGGTAAAAATGTCGGAGGAATAGAAAAAAAGGCAATGGATGTGCGATCTCCATCATTCGGACTGCATACAACATCAAGAAATCAATTACAGCCCTGTAAAGCCAGAAATAACGAATCCTTCTGCAAGAACAACATGCCTGACATCTGGCCTAATCAATGTAGCCCTCTTGCAGCTGTTATCTCAACTTCCCAGTTTGGAACGTCTTGGAGAAGAAAATCCTCTGCAACTCTCATCCAAATTTGGATTCGCTCCAAACTGCCATTATGAAAGCGTAAAAACTCGTCTTTATCGTTTGTAGCTAACAATTTGTTCACCGGCGGGTCGAAGCTGTTATTGCTTGTAAAGGAGGACATATTGAATAAAAATGTAGCTAAATATAATATTTTAAACATATCAAAAATTGGTATTGAGTGGTCTTTTTTTGATTACATAGAAATCACATTCTTCATAATTTATTTATGCTACTGCAAGCTTTGATTCCCTTCTCTGTAAATACTCATAAAAAGTGAAATACTCAACATTACCCTTCAATAGGGATAAATATATGATACATCCTCGGATATTTTTACATTAATGTTCCGGGTACAAGTCTACGGATACGGGTATTATCCAACAATTCCTTATCACACTCTGACGAGGGAATGAGGAGGACTTGAAACGATTTTCAGCCCAGTACCTTTATTTGTCAATAACAAAATATTAATTACTCAAAAACCTTGACGAGTACATTGTTGATATAAACAATATATTGTCGCTTATTTTACTGGAGTAAGTGAAGTATTGACATAGTAATACAATTTAAAGGGGAGTTTTATCCCAGTTTTTTTCAATTTCAAGCCATATCCCTGATTGATAAGCAAATACACTGAGGGGAATTTTATATCAGATTTCAAGGATATAAAAAAAAAAAAAATGAGGACCACACCCTTTCAATTCTAGGGTAGGTTAACTTTTGATGGTCTATCGAGTATAATATATTTGAATTGAAAAAAAATTTATTAACTTTTTCTAAGGGGAAAATATTCATCGTTTATATTTCTTTGATGCTAGAAAAAATAAAAATCAAATTAGAATTCAAAAGAGGATAGTATTAAATTTATTTTCAATCTGTCTTAATGTTATGTTATTTTATAAGCTAAATATAAAAGTAGAAGCTATATTAACTTTTCTTAGGAATAAAAAAGATCTCATTGAAGGTAGATTAACTTTTGGAACATAAGTGGATAAAATGTCGTTTTAATTTACTCTAAATTTACAGAAGTCATGTGGATTATTACTTTATGTAACAAAATCAGGTTTTTGAGCAACTGTTTGCAAACAGCTACTTATACCAATTATTGTTATTTCAATCGTAGAACACTAAAATGACTATTTAAACTTATAACCGACATGGATTTACTTGGAAAAGGTTGATTAGATTATTAAATCTTTAATAAATACTTATCAAATACTTTGGAAATGATACATATTTAAATTGAGATGAATCTCCTTGCTTTTAAATTATAAATTACTTATTTCATTTAGTCAAATAAATGACTTATTTATATACTAAATTTAGGAACTAATTTCAAGAAATCTTTTTTTTATTCATCATTCTTTTAGACATCCATTGAAATAAATGAATTAAAATATAAAAAAATTATAATTTATTGTTTACTGATCTCTATTATCCAAATTTTCAGAGGTTTGAGATAGCAGCACTCCTCCGCACAAAAATTGTCCCAAAAGGCCATCGAGAACAATACTGGGACCTCGAGGAAGACGATTTACAATGTCTTTCAAGCAATGCTCTTCTTTTTAATCATCTTTTCGTATTGTCTGCTCATTAAGTTGTACCTAAATGACAAAAGTTTGGAATTCGGTATCGCCGGATATTTCAGGATCTCTGCATGTAGAGTTTATTTAGAGGAAGGACCTCCACGTGCAACTGTTTCCTGACTGTAGTCAAATCTTTGCAATAATCACGAATGTTTTCCCATTTGTAAAAGGTTTCCTCCTCGTTTTTAGGTATAACTCTATGGTTTGGAGTAGATAGTTTCTCATATGTTGAGAATTTCTATGCTTGGAACACCTTAAAACACTCCTTCTGCAATAACATAAACAAAATTATTTTTATTACCCTTTTCAGGGTGAACAAAAATAATTCTAAAAAAGGAAGACACATTATATCTCATGTAATCCCTGGTCTTGTTTACTATTTGTCCCATTCCAAAGTTATTTGGACTGTTAAGAATACGAGAAGACATACAGCATCTTGATTATTTATTTATTTGGCCAATCTTTTATATATTAAATGCAAATGTCTCTGGGAATCATGAACAAACCAATTGAACTGATTTTGATGGAATTATGCATGTAGATTTTTAAAACTCAAGAGATGGTTCCAGAAACAATTTTTTGTCCTTCAAGGCCATGACTGCCTTAAAAAAAACATTTTTCTAAAAACTAAATAAAAATGTAAAATTCTAAGAATTATTCTTGCTCTATGTTGGTATGTATCCTTGCAATTTTTCCTAGGGGATTATTAGGCTTGGGAAGAAATGATTTTTGACAATAAAATGAAAGTTGAGCGAACGACCATTCAACTTGAATATTTTTTCTTCTCTAAACCTGATAAACTACTTTAAACAATGAGCAAAGATAAAGATCAACATGCAGTGAGAATGATTCTTAATATCCAGGGAAACGCCGGGCAAACCTAATTTAGTTCCATTGAAATCTTACATTATTTATTTATTAATTATTCCATTAGAAAATTAAAATTTAAACTAAAAAATCAATCAAAATCAACCTTTTTTGATGGCCATTTAAAAAAAATGTAAAATAATATTGATTCTTTAGTTTTAACTAAATATAATAAATAGTAATTGAAAAAAACAATCTTTTGGAAATAAGAACTTTGACTTTACTTGATATTTTTTTAATGGTTCGACACATTGATGTGTGGGAATGCGATACACATTTAGATAAATATACAAATACGTAATAAATATACTGGTTTGGTCCATTTCTATTACAATTAGAGTTGAATCTGTCTTAGGATTACATTTCTAATCAGACTTTCTTTCTTCATTTTTCTAATTGGTCCAGATTTTTTTTACTATACATAAATCCTAAGGACAAATAAGTTGGTCCTTCATTCCTACAGTCCTAACATTTGTTTATTATTTTCTTCACTCCTGGCTCGGATGAATAAAATAATAAATATATCTCGTCTTTTTGGAAGACGCTAAGATAAAACTCCAACTGCGGAAATGACATAGTTAGTAACTACGTCTATTCAGCTGTTGTAGTTATCATATATGACCGCTTAGAAACAGTTCTAGGTATGAATTTTTTTTAAAAACACATTAAAAAATTCTATAATACTCCATGACATTATCTTTATTGTATATATCGACAGTTCCTTCAAAATAAGAAAGAAGAGAGGCCCAAAATTAAAATAAAATATTGATTATTATGGTAAAATTAAGAGGGGGGGGGGCGGGGTAATCACTAACGTGGATCTTTATTCCGCATTGAAATCCCTACATACTATGTATATATTTAACTACCTATATTTTATATATTCACACATAGGCAATCTTTAAAAAAAGTTTATGTACATATTTGAGGTAAATGTATGTATGCTTAAATCTTATAGCTTTCTTCATGAAACTATTTAGAACTATGGATGATTTTATATAGTTATACCATCTGAATGGATAATGAAGTCTTTAAACTTTTTTGTGTGCTTCTTCTCTCATCTGAGTAGTATAATAGTATTGTAGCTTATACTTATAGAATATATTACAACAGGAGCAAAATTAGTCGTTGAACACTTTGGACTAGTATTGTATCAGTCCTTATTTAGGAAGTGGGACACCTGTCCAGCCCAGTCCCATCTTGTCCAGTTCCACTTTTCAGTAGTGGTGTATCAGTCCTTATTTAGGACTGAAGACTGTAGTTCAGTCCCAAAATTTATAAAGTTAAGTCATTGATGACATCACTAAATTGTATTTTTTTCTTTCTTTTAATCAATTGTAGTACGGAAGGACCGTAACACTAGACCAAACTGGACACATTAAGTAAGGATTGGCACAACACTACTTTTTGGTCATTAAAGAAGGTAAATTTGATCCCAGTGACGTCATTGAGGATTAAAAAAGTATAGTCCAATTAATTTGGAAAGAATTTACAGTGAGTGTAGTAAAGAGAAATCCTTTATTTTTCCAATAGATTGGTTGAGTAATGTGTATCATGTGCTTTATAAGTACAATCAGTTACCTCTAGATGGTGTTATAAAGAAAATTTAAAAAAGCCAGTTTCACTCAGTATTGTTTGAGTGTGTATTCCAGATGGAAATTAAAAAATAGAAAATACGTCATATTTAAAAGTTTTTTTGGATAAAGGCAAAAATGTAAGACAGGTGGCTGATAATGTGAATAGTGTATGCAATCTTGATACTGCAACATCCAATCACCCACAATTTTTGTTTTGTCGATTTTATTCTATTAATTTTGATGTCAAAGATACGCCACCCATTTTCAGACAAATGTTTGAAAATGTGGATAAAATAATGACAGTCGCCGAGTCTGACCCTCACTGTTTTGATTGCCATGGACAAAAATTTTTATTCATTTTTTTTTTAAATTGATAAAAAATCAATTTCAAAATATTGGTTTTCTTTTTACTAAACTATTATGAATGACACATTGCTTCTGAACTTCCTATAGAGCAATAGATAAAAAATATAAATAGTGTAGCTAGAAACTAATGAAACACCCGGTAGGTAGAGAGGATATATTATATAATAAAAATAAAATTTCATTGTTGAAAGATTGGAATTATTCTTCCAATCTCTTGAAATCGCATCCCCTCCAACCCTAATTTCCAAATCAGAATTTGTATTTCAACCTCAAATACATATATTATACATATATAAAAGCAAATGAAATTTTATTTCCCCTGATTCTTTCCAAAATAATTTTCCCCCCAATTTTATAATATAATTTTATTCCAGACAATTGAACTTTTGCTCTGCTACTTATAAATGTATCTATATTATATATTCAGCTCCATAATAAAAATTTATGAAACACATATAGAGTACATAAAATGTATGATGGAATCATTGATTTAACAAAGTAACTCTGGATGAAATTTTATCTATTTAAGAATTCATTGAGGTATACGTATTCTTGCGTTTATAGTACCCATTCTATAATATATAAAAGACACAATATTAACCAGCTATAGTATATATATATATATATCCAATTTCCGTTTTATGTGATATTTAGGGCAAAAAATAAAGAAAATGGGGTTAAAAAAAATAAAAGAAAAAACGAGCTATTTGAAGAAAAATAACCGCAGCACAATATCAACAAATACATATAAATCTTTACTATTTATCTACTATTATTTTAATACTTTTTCTGTATCCTTTTGTGGCTTTTTGTTATATTATTTTAAAGATAGTAGAAAGGCTCTTTCTATCCGTTGGACTCTTTTAAATCATAAAAACATATCAGGAGTTTTCCCCTTAAAAAAAAAGACTTGATTCCACATCTTTGCATATATTTTTATATGATGAATTGAGTAAGAAAAATACATTGCATTTCCACATCGTGATATCTATGTATAGAGTTGTAAGTTCTAAGCATTTTTAGCGTGCGAGTTTTATTGTTCTTGGTAAATTCAACAGAGTTCTTTTTAGCAAGCTGTAATCATTATTCTTTTATTTGTGAGAAAATAAGATCTAAGTGTGTGCTCATATAAATAATTGTAACAACTATTATCTGTCAGAATATTTATTAAAAAAACAAAATAAAAAACCTAGTACTAACCTGGTCATCTCGACAATTTGAAGAATGTTTCAGAGTAGAGTGGCTTAGCTGTCATGACGTTTTATTAGATTAGTTGCAATGATCCGTGAGAGTAAGAAAATACATTAACACAAATCCCACTCAGTATTAGGGGAAAATATAGGCTGACCCTTAAAGGATCTTGATACTCAATTTTAATACAAGTCCAACATTACTCCCCAACAAATTATCATTGTTACTCTCCATTATACATGAGCTGACACACTCTATACAGGGTGCGTGGACAAAATCTGCCGCTTCAAAAAACAACAACTACAAGCTTATTTTATAATATGTATTGATAAAATAAAAAGGAAAATCTTTATTAGGGTATACAGCAGCTATCTATTCAATGTAGTCGCCGTCTGCGGCCATAACCCGCTCAAATCGAGAACAGGCATATTGGATCTGCGCTGCTTCTATCTCACTGAATTTCTCCTTGATGTAGGTGATGAGAGACTACTTGGTGATATGGGAGGAGCGGTTGGTCATGTTCTCCACGTAGGACCAGACAATGTAGTCCAACGGGTTCAAATCCGGTGATGAGGGAGGCCAAGGGGAGAAGGGTACGAACGCAAAAGCATTGCTTTTCAGCTATTCTTGCGTCCCCTTAGCTTTGCGGGCCGGAGCCGAGTCCTGCTGCCACATGCACGCCCTGTCGCTGACAACAGACTTGCCATGGCTTTCATGGAACGCTGGGGGTCTTCGTCGATGATGCCCCTGACCTTGTAGATGAAGGTGACGTTCCGGACAATCCTGGTGCTCTTTTCCTCCTTCTTCGTCCTGTCAACAACGTCCATCGAGTCCGATGACTCCTCCAGCTGCTTCCTGAGACTTCTGACCGTTTTAACTGGCATTGACAGAAGACCAGAAAAGTCAGCATTGCTTAATTTCGTGTGATCACTAGGCATAATCTGAATAGAACCGCACCTATGATCTCTCTCACTAAACATAATGACTTTTTTGGGCCCTTCAAATGATGCTATCGCTACAAATGGTTAACAATAACTGAAGCCTATGACCCGGGAAAATTTTTAACACCAAAAACAGACGGATCAGACATCAGCTGATGGAGTAATGTGGTCTTTAATATGTGGAAGATTTTGTTCACGCACCCTGTACTAAGATGTTATCTTCCCAAGTATTAAAAAATAATTATAATGGGTTTGAGAAATTAAACTCCAAAAATTATCACGATCATCTAGGTTTATATTTGTACAACTATACCCATGAATGATGGAGTGTAACACTGAGGTGATGTTGTGGAATTATAAGGATAATTCCTTGTTGGAGTTATAGTAGAATTTGGATTGACATTGGGCTAAATACTGCATATGTCCTTGCGTATTACGCAGGGGGAATTGTGTTTCAAACCCCTTTCTCAAAGCAGTTTGTAGGTAGTCTAATGAAACGTCATAACAAATAAGCTACTCCCCTCTCAAGCATTCTTCAAATTGTGGGGGTTACAATGATGATTGTCATTTTTTTAAATACCTAAAATTCTTACGATTTACAACCCTACTAATGTTATCCTACACGCAGAGCATGTTGCCATTCTTCAAAAATTAAAAAAATTATTATTTGCATCCATCAACTATAGGGCTCATGAATTACAATCCAAAACAGAAAGTTCTTCAAGAGTACTTTTGTTTTAATTAATCATGAAAATGAGCTTAAAGCTCGGACCTAGATTGAGTTATAAGTTTAAAATTATATTCTTGAGTTTCCAATAATATGTTATTCGACATACACAATTTTATTCATCCCAATATAAATTTTTGATGGAATGACCCCAATATGCAGGATGTTAAGATCAAATGGGGGTTTGCAGTGCACAGCCATTTTTCTATAATGCAGCTGTCTGATGACGTTTCTTTTTCGCAGGCAGAAACATTGGGGTATCAGCAAACTTCACTATATTTTTGGCCATCATAGCGACAGCTTTTCCAGATATATGTAAAGAACACTGGGCAGTTAATATTACTCTAAAAATAATTAATTAAGTATACTCTATAAATCATTAGATTAATCGTTTATACATCATTTAAATTATGAATACACTTTCTAAATCGTTTGTACATATTTCAAATTTTAAAATATAACATTCTACATTATTCATAATGAATGTTTGGGAGGACAGCTATCATGCAATTAGGTATGAGAGGAAGAAAATAAAAAAAAAGTCATTGTGTAACAAACAAAAGCTGTCATGACGCTTTTATTTATAAATCAGGGGCAAAAAGGCATGCGAGGTAAGAAATAAACACTAATCCCACTCTATATTTAGCAGAAGAATAGGCAGGAATACTACAATGACGATCTTCAAGTCTTCTCTGAATTTATCAATGGCATAGGTAGGAATGATTCCGTTTCCAATCCTCGATTATAATCTAAGTCCAACACGGACATACACTTTAAACTAGGGCTGTGTCATTCCTTATTAATTCGGTCCAGTCCGGTATTAGGACAAGTCATATCTGTCCTTAGCTTCGATTCTTTGGACTATCAGTAGTAGAACTGATTTATTAAAAAAGAAATAAAGTTGAGTAATGTCATCAAGGACCAGGGTCGTTCCTAGGAGAATATTTTTTTTTTTTTTGCGGGGGGAAGGGGCTTGGTTCTTGGATTTTTTTTGCTTACAACAACAAAACTCGAACGCTAAGAAATGCTTAAGATTTACAACCTTAATGAATCCCCTCTTGATGACACTAAAACTAATAACTTATAATTATTTAAGTTTACACTCAATAAAAAAAAACACATTTCCTTAATGAATTATACTTTTTTATAGGGTATTCATTCCATGTTTTTTGTTGTTGCTCTTGCAAAATAATCATGGTAATAGTCTAAATAAGGCGCAATGTGTTTTTCGACAGAGTGTTATGAGTCCCACAGGAGAAATTTGGACTTGTTTCTTTTTTTCTATGTATAAACATTTCTTAATACAAGCTCATTATAATTACAGAGTCATAGCAACAGTACATACATTTTATTATTATGTATTTCTACTACATTGTTGTTAGGTATAGATAATCAATATTTACATATAGTAGTTGATATCATTACTCTTAGAAATTATAAGTGAAGGGATCATCATACATAATGATGAAAATCGTGTGTATTTTGAGCATGAAAAAAAAAACCCCCGAAAATCAAGATCATAATCCAAAAAAAAAAATTATTTCAAGAATGTTTTGGAGGAGGTCAGCTTATCTGTTAGTGCGTTTAACTAGATCAGCAACAATCAGCTGAGACAAAGGAGGAAAGGAAGACAAAAAATGTATTTGCAAGAATTACTAGGATATTGATCCTCAATTCTACTCTGAATCCAACAAGGATTTACAAATATAACTCTCCAACAATTCTTCAAAGTTACGCTCCTACTTTTATGGGCACACACGAATGTTTAATCAAGTTTCGAATATAATGTAGTAGGAAAAGAAGAAGTTCACTACTCAGAAGTTAAATAATACTTACAACAGCTGTGGAAAAGAAAATGCATCCTTTAAAGTACGCATTCCAAATGGAGGCAAGCTCAAAAATACATAAGATTCTGATCATTACTCATACATATACACTGTGTACTTTCCATTTTTTTTTTAAATGAAAACCGCTAGTATTTTTTTTACTGTGCTTTTTCACGTATATTTTGAAAAATATAATTTTCAAAACGATAAGATTACCCTAAGCTACATCAATTTCACATTGAAAACTACAAAAAAATGCTGTTTCTTTCTATATTTTCCAGTGCTGGATTTCTTTATATTATTTATAGATATTTGTGTTAGGGAGATGTATATGTGTTGCCATTGATGAGAAGAGCTCAAATATAAAGAAATTTTAATCACAACTTAACATTAAGTTAATTAAGCTACGATTTGATGATACTTTATTTAATGTAGATATCAAAGTCATATTTGAGCCCAATTGGTAGTTTAACTTAACTTTAAAATATTTAATAAATCCATAGCTAAAATCTATTACTCTATAACTTACTTCGACTTTATATTAGTTAACATACATAATAACAGTGTCATGAATTAATTTAATATAACATTAACGTAAATCATTGACAAAAATTATATTAGAAGAGTGCCTGAATTGCAAGGTTATATTTAAATGGTTAAAGGAGAGGGGGTTTAATCAGAAGCACCTCTTAACTATTCCTTAACAACTTCCAAGTTCAATAACTCTATCCGAATACCAATGAAGTGTTGAAATGGCCATGCCACGCACAAAGTTGTGAGAGGGTTTTTAAAATGATCCCACAAGCTTCTTTCTTGTATTTCTCACAAGAAAAGGGAGCTAAAGTAATTAGAAAGCAGGAGACCAGCAGCAGAGAGATGTCAAAGAATGACTCCAAACAAGACATATTTAACTTTTTAAAATTAGTTAAATTATAAGAAAGATATATTGAAAGAGAAAGTTGAAACTCTTTAATTGATTAAAATGTAATTTAAATATTTCAACATTGAATGAAACTAAATTTTTGTTGATACATTTTTCGGAATTTTAATATTTATTTCTCTTATTATAAATTTAAAATCAAAATAAACAAACTTATAAAATATAGTATTATTCGATATGCATCCTAAGATTAATAAATAAAATTATAGTATGTGTTCCTAAGTATTCTCCAAACAAAACAGTATTGAAACTTACTGCTTATTTATCTATTTTAAAGTGCACAAATAACTTGGTTACAATGACTTGATGATTAAAATATCTTCATATTTGCATTTCTTCACATCAAGGACAATACATATACATTCCCTAAATATGAATATCTACAAATTTTATAAAAAAAAACATAACTGGAAAATAAAGAAAAAGAAGCATTTTCTCTAATTTTCAAAGTTAAATAGATGTAGCTTAGAGTTATTTTATATTTTTGAAAATTACAATTTTTTAAATCTACGTGAAAAAAACACAGAAAAAAAAACTACCGGGTTTTGATTTTGAAAAAATAAAAGTACGACTCCTCTTCAATTGTACAGTGTGGCGTTTTTAAATGGATCCTTGATTTCTAAAGACAAATACTAATATTAGTATAAAAAAAAATACTCAAGTTTAAATCGTAACAATATTTGTTGTGTCAATGAAATCAAAGTGTGTCGAATCGTTTCCCCCCCTCGAATAGACCTTAGAAGTGATATGGAAACTAAAAGATTAATACATAAATTTTAAAGGTCTATTTGAAGTATTTCAAGGTAAGTGTTCAGCTATGGATCACAATCAATAGAATGAACTACCTACTCATACCGTTTTGAATGTGCAATCTTGGTGTCAAGTATTATAACCTCTTCACCAGATATAAACCCCCTTGTTGTTTCATAACTGGAATACGAACAAAGACTATATCTTTGTCCATATTCAGCCATTTGAAAAAGTACCAGAAGAAACTCGAAGAACTACTTGCAAAGCGGTAACGAAGCGTATGGCAAAGGCCATTAAAACCAAGGATGATCATTTTACTTAACTTTTGTATATGTGTCCCGTCAAAACAAAAGCAAAAAGGAATGTTCTTACTCAAAATTTTAAAATTAGTTTATATCAAAACAAAAATGTATAGCTTAAATCTAGACAAAGTTTTGTATAATTGGGAGAAGCGATTGGATGCTGAAATATTAAGAAATGAAGTTAGATGGTCTATTTGGAGTTTTTGAAGGGAAGTGTTCAGCTTTGGGTTTGTAAATCCAATAAAATGGAATATCTACTTATACTGTTTTGAAAGAGCAAACTTTGTGCGAAAACAACATTAAACCCTTGTGAAACATGAAGAGTTTGCCTCACTTTAGACTAGATATATGTAAAATCCGTATTTTTTTCACACCTTAATTAGTTGAGGGGAAGGCCAATGTAGTTTTTCGGACAAGGAAAGACTTCCTTCTTGTCCAGATAAAGAATTTTGGGACAAAATCCCAGAAGAAACTGTAACAAAGCTTTTGACAAAGGTCATAAAGATCATTTTTTATTAGCTAGAATTTTTTTCTCAAAATTGAGTGTGGATTACATTTGTATTCTTTCACGAATTATCGTCAATTTCCAGCAACAAATTATTCTTATTAAAGGTTTGGTTTGTCTCAAATTACTCTTAAAGTAATCAAAAAATTATCTTCACAATAAAAGTGATATATATTATTTGAAAGGCCATATTTGGGCCGATATAAGTCTCTTGAAACCAATCAAAGTTCTGAACAATAGCCAAAATTCTAGAGTAACGTAACTTATTCCACAAATTTGAATACAGGGCTATACATGACTTAAATATGTCAATGAAATATTGGGATGTAAGTATATATGAAGTAAAATAATATATTAAGATTTTCTCCTTTTCTTGCTCTAGATTTGATTTATGTTGATGTACCACATTTTTCTTTGGTATACTTAAACATTTAAATGTATTTGCAAACTTGACTGTTTTTATGTATACTATGGGACCCTTAATGACTAAGCTCCCACATGGTTATTAATACATTATTAAAGGAATTTTCTTGTTTAATCAATAATAGTGCAAAGAAAATAGGGTCATGAATGGAGCCTTGAAATAAAGGAGAAGAGTATGTTGGGGAACAAAAGACTACTTTAAGTCGTATGCAGTAAATATAACAATTTGATCGGTGTTAAATAATCTCATTTTTTTTTTTTTTTCATCATGCCATAAACATTGTATGTAATTCTACAGAGTAGGAGAGAAAGACATGCAAAATTTGGCAAAAAAGTTTACAAGATTTTGAAAGGAAAAAATTAAATATGATTTTTTACTTGAATTGCTACTTACACAAATACTTCATAAATTATATAGGTCTTCATTACTTTGCCTCTTTCCTCCCTTCCCATTCCATAGATATCATTATCGTTGAAATGTGCAATGATTTATATCCCTTCAGTAACAAATGTGAAATACAATGCTGCTTTTGATGCATTTTGGCTTATTCGATTCAGGCAATGAAAAAAAGTATATAACTAATTATTCAATCAACTAACTAAGAGAAATACAAAGACACTACTTTTCTAGCTTGTACTTAATTAATATGGTATTATTGTAGCTCCTAGTGTGTAATTATGATTCAATGTTTTCTATTTTCATTCTTTCAACCTCTCAATCTGTTCTAATAGTGAAATATGTTCCAGAGCCAAAAGTTGGGCTATTAAACTTTTGACGTAAATTATAAGTTTATCGACATTTGCTGACGTTTTTATTTTACAACACAAATGAGCCGTACAATAATTTAATCACTACAAATAAATAATGGGTCCTTCAGTAGATACAATATTTTGCAATACAATATATATTTGATTTTCTAATTGATCCTTTACTACGGATTAAACTACAAAAACTACTAAATTAAAATAAAATTTATTTTTACTTATTATTGTAACTTTATATTATTAGAAAGAAATGGAGATATTCAATATTTTGTGGCTAATTTTTATAATGAAAAAACTACAAAATTAAACTAAACCGAAAATAAGGCTTTTTGCTACCAGCATTTCATCTCGGTCAAATTTCCTTTGGTTAATTTTCATGAATCTGAATTTTTTACCGGCGATAGTACTATGAAAAGTATCAAAGGCGGAACACATAAAATTTTACCATAGATGATAACAAAACAAAAAAAAAACACAATTGAAATAGAGGTTTTTTTAGTTTTTTCAGAAAATAAGGTTGCTTTTTTTTTAGGTTAAAATTAAATATTAACTTTAAGCATCATTCTTTTTTTCAATCATACGCTGATCAATATGGTAAAAAAATAATGCAATTCCAACCCTTAAATGATAAAAGTAAACGAAGCAAATACATTTTCAAAAAAATAAATTGTCTTTAAGACAAAAAATTGCTGATTTCAGGTAATTTCAAGAGTAGTTAAGTTTAGTTATGCTAAAAACTAGATAAAAATAAGGCTGTTTGATGACGCACTTCCACCTTGCTAAATTTTTCTTTGGGGAAATGTTCTCCGCGTGTAATTTTCCTTCGGGCAAATTTCATAAAACCGGCAAAGCATTAAGAATCTAGGGCCACCACTAAATATTAATTAAATTCATCAATATTTTTCAGAGGGAAGTTATATTAGGAATAAAGGGAACAAAATGTAAGTGTGAGAAAAGTAGAATATTAATTTTTAGGACCACCCTAATAATATGGCATTTATCATAAAGAAATCTACAAATAACTAGTATTTTATAAATGTTATACATGTGTATAATATATACAGGGTGTTGATTTCTTTTCACCCTTTACAAAAAAAAGCATATACATATTTCAAATATTACAATGTTTTTTTACAAAAAATTTCATTATAAATGCTACAGCTATTATTTCCAGACGCTGCCAGATACAAAAAAATAACTCTTAATTATTTTACAAGAAAACATCGGATAATATGTTGACATAGATTTTGAAGTCATTAATATTAAGGGTGCTGTATGCCTTACCTGCGATATGCACCCTATGGTACATTCCTAAGCACAGGCATCAGGGCTTTATGGACACCATATCTCCATATCCTACAAGTCAATCAAAACCGTGAGAAAGGCCATCCTGCTGGAGGACAATGCTGCCATTTGTGAAGTTTGTTTGTTCTATCCCGTATATGGCCAACACATTCATATAGTAAATAGAATTGATTTGATAGTCAGGGATTTTTTTAGATCAATAAATATGATCAACCACAATACTAACCCTAGTACCATTTGCACAATTCCTGCATTGATGTTGTACTTTTACATAATGGGCGTAAACAGTAGACCTGAACACACCTATTTGCCTATAAATATTTGTTGGTGTCTGGTCCATCTATTTAGGTTTGTGTTCGTTTGAAAACGATTTTTTAAATATAAGAATGATTTTTTTATTGTTTTTTGTATGTCTTTGGCTATTGATTTATGCTGAGATACCTCCAGTTCTTATAATCGCCTGAGGGCCGATTAAAAAAGATATAAGCGCATTGACGTCTGTGATGTTTTACATACTAATATAGTGTATCCGATGGTTATTCCCCCGAGTATAACACACTGTTTGTGTTAGCCAAAACTATAAACCAAGTGGCGAATGATGCCCAGGTGATACATTCTGTGTCAAAACTTAGTATTTTTGGGAGAAGCTTATGATACAATATATAAATAACGACACTTTTCATTTAACTAACAAGTTTTTTGCATTAGTAGTACTGTAGACGAATACTTTTTTACTCATGACTGATAATTTTTCTGCGTAGGTTTTAACCACCACCTGCAATTTTGTCGCATACATGTACAGCTCTAATTATTTTACCATATCACATACTCGTTGCCTTTTCATGTTGTTTTTTATTATTGGTTCGAACTTTACCGTTAGTCTTTACTATTGTATCTGAGTTATAGTCTACGAATTAGAAAAAGTTTATATAGTTAAGGAATAATGAATGAGAAAGGGTTTATAAGTACGCAAAAGTAAGGAGTAAAAGATCCAGCTTCCTGATTTTGAAAGAACTATTGACTAGTATCACTTTATTTATACTGGTGATCCGAGGTGCTAATTGGTATTATTTTGAGAATATTAAAAGAAAGAAACCGAAAATGAACATGGTAACCCTGACGATTTGTAGAATCTTTACGAAAAGAGCAGCTTAGCTCTAATGAGGCTTTATTAGATCAGTTACAATCAGTTTTCACGACGGGGGACAGGGAGAGAAAATATGCAAGGGCATAGGCATGAATTACTCCAATATCGATCCTCCATTCTACTATGAAACAAACAATTATAACTCTCCAACCAATCTTCAGGGTTACTCTCCTTCTTTTATGAGCCGAAGAAAATGTTCTAACCGGGTTCTATACATTAATACAACAGATTAGGAAAAGATAATTTACTCTGCACGTTCCGAACTATAAAAAAAACCCGGCGTATTTAAACAAATAAAACCGATTAGCAGCACTGGTCATGTTCTTAATTGAGGCTTGAAGAAATCCTAGAAACTCCATCGATGGGGAAAAAAATGTTTCAATAGTAAAGAAGAAAGGTCAAGTTTGAAACACAAAAGGTTGCAAAATATCAAAAGAATCTAGAACTATGGTTTTACAGATGCATAGGAAATGGCTCCATAATGCCGATTCCACCAATAGCTTTGCTTAATTATTTATGTACATTATTATGGATAAAAATCACTTTTTTTACAATTTCAAATGAACATCCAATACAAGAATGTGATGATGACAGTATAAAACAACTTAGGCTTAATAGCAGGGGCCCCGGATAAAACTATGTGTTCTTTAATTTTTATTTTAGCATATAATAAGTATAAAAATAATAGACCAACTGTAAACGGGACGTAAAGCCTTTATGACATCTTTCTTGTTGAAGTGAGACATGTTTTTCTTCACAGTGAGATATGGGGATGTTCGCTTCTCACCTCTGACTACAACTAAAAATCATACAGATTGAGATCAAGGCTTTTGGAAGGCCAAATATCAGCTTTGATAACGATGTCAAGGTAATGCATAACAACTTTGGCAATATGAAAAGGCACTGAGTCTTGAATCCACATACACCTTGTATCTGGAGGGTATGTGGCTTCCAGCCATAACATTATAACCTTCTCAAGAAGGTCCAAGTACAGTAAGGAGGTCAGCTTGGGACCATTGTCAAATATATGAGCCTGCATGACATTATTGTCACTGGTGATCAAGCCAAACACTATTGTATTGGACAAGAACTTGGTTTTCATCACGGAAGGTACATTACCTCTGTCCTCTGCCAGCCAGTACTTCAAGCCAAGGTCATCTTTGATGGGCCTGCCTACCGTCCCCTTACAAATAGACCTTCTCTGATCCTAATCAGCCATTAAGAGGCCAGGATTTGTATTGATAGACCTTTTGATCCGAGCCAGGAAGTTCCCAGTCTACTTTTTGTCTTTTTAGAAAATACCCTTACCTGCCTTCAGTCGTTTACATATATTATACATGGTGCTCCTGGCATTTTGTATGACTGTTATGGTAGCTTTGGCATCGTTGCCGGCCTGAAACAATTCTGCAATGACTATACGTTTGTTCTCAAGCTGCTTCATGGTGAAACTGAACAGATTAAGTATAAAAACAAAAGTTGCTGTTTATGGACTGTACTTTTCAGGTGAATATGAGCAAGATTTATCGAAAAAGTATTTACAAATATGTCCGTATCCTTTTGCCCACTCCTGCATCAATTGACCCCTGAGCTTGGAGAGAAACGAAATTTGTACAGCATTTTAATTTCAAATGATTTAAAACGAATTATAATCATAATTATGCATCATATATTTATATCTTTTCTTGTGAAGTCCAAATAATAAATAGTTCAACAATTAAAAAAGAAAATCATTTTGTTACTTATTGATTGAATTCTTTTATACATAATATTAATAAGGAAGTGAAATCGTTGATAAAGATGGTATCGGAATCCGCATAAATTTTGATATCGATGCACCTCTACTTAAAATCATTTTTTCAATGGCGATCTTCCACAACACTATTTTGATATGGAACCATCAAACGTTAGGTAACCTGGTACACAATTCATGCATACTTTAGTTTGTGAAATTTTTTTGTGGTACCTCGTTCATATTGTGTTGTATGTATTTAACCATACCTGGGCATAGGTACTATGAAGCACCATTAGGTACCCCCATAGAAAGAGAGAATGAAAATTAATAATAAAAGAGCAAATGAAATATATCTATTATAATACATTAGTATGTAACATAATCAAACCTGATTATCTAAATATCAAGTTAATTAATTAATGGCCCCCAAAGCCGAATCTACCTACTTCTTCATGCTTGGTTTTAAGTATGATTTTTTCTTTTTATTCTTATGGTTTTGAATAAAAGATTAATTGGTTTGTGGTGGTATTTTAAGTAGATTCTTATTCATCTTGTGTGTGTGTGAGGTAATTTATTCTGTTCACGAAATTGAAAAATATTACATGGATTAAATAAACGATATTTTATCATACCTTTACATATATATGTATAGGTATTTGTTGAGCATAAAGGATGAATTTTGATTTGAATGATGTTACATTTTAAAATATAAATATTTATGTTAGTACCTAGAATTGTGATAGCCCTACCTAAAAGGAACACACGGTCATTTAAAAAAAAATGCGTATTTAGTGGCTCATGACATCTAAATTAAGAGTAAACAGGCCAAAAACATGTTTTTTAATTTATGATATGGCTTATAGGGAGCTCAATCGATCATAATGAAAAATTGGTTGTATTTTTTGCCTGACTGTTCTTCAGATAGTAAGGCTTATTATGTTGATTTCTGGTTCTTTTTCTTATAACTTGCCCAAAATGAGCACTATTTTTTTCATCGCTATGTATATAAATCAATAATTTACCGTGGAAGAAATATTGGTTGATGCAAGGAATTCTATTCACCTGGAATATTAATACATGGAGTTTATCAAATTTTTCTTTATTTGAAGGAATTAAGTAAAAAATAGTGTAGACTCTTTTTGTCAACCAATCACTTCTTTTATATTTCCCTCATGTGGGAATAAAAATAATATATGACTATTTCAAGTATTTAGTATTCCATGATTGATGTAAATACCAGAAATTTAAAAAATATAAAATTTACAGATATCCCTCTTTTCGTAATTGCACGTGAAGAGGATTGATTATTTTTCAAAGCTGTCATAAGTATTGTTTTATACTTAAAGAGAGAAAAATAAGTATAAATTAATAGCTAGTGCCTGAAAGACGGAGGCATTGTTATGGAATTTCGTTGCTCAACTCGGAATTAAAAATTGTGGATTGACATGGTTATAATTTTTTTATCATTATTATATACGGGGTATGGCTTATATGTGTTTCTCTTTATTTCATAATTGCTCAAAACTAACATAATGAAACGTCACGTTACTAAGCTGCTCTCCTTTCAAACATCTTCAAATTGTCTGGGTGTCTATGTTAATTTTCTGTTTCTTTTCTATTTTAACATAGCGGAGTTTCATCATATTTGAATATCTCGTAAAGACGTGTGATGAAAAAAGGAGTATATTACCAAGCACCAATGAAAATAATTATTGTAAATTGACTCACCTCCTCCCAAGATTATTGGGTAGTGCGAGTCAGACCTAGAATAAAAATATACCTTAGCCTGATTATACCAACATCAAATACATAACTTCTAGCAAATTATGCATATTTTTTTAGCCTTTTTATTTATATTTTATTGAATAAATTTTTGCAGGCTGCCTGTAGAGAATCCATAGTTTAATTAATCTTTCTACAGTCTTTAGGGAACATGGTTATCGATTGAAATTGTATTTTTGTATATTTTTCATAAAGTACGTCGAACTTTTATTATAAAGATAATGATTGAAATTTAAAAAATACTCCATTTTTAATATTGCTTGTGTGTGTGACCTATACTATTCCCTTTTGTTTGAATACGTGCTAGGCCTGATTTAAGAAAGATACAATACATCTTTTTGGAATTTTTATTTTTAACTCAGTCTCCTTTTGACTTTACTTTGCTCTCCCAGTGATGCTCCGACCAATGTAACCCGTCCCAACAGTTCTCAGTGTCTTAATCTGCAAAATAATTGTTCATGTGATACTTTTATGTTCAATCACACCGAGTTGACATTTCAAATGTTCAAACAATAAGGCTTTATTTGTCTGCTTTTCTTTGACTATATTTTAAGAGATTTTTGACTAAAAATATTATTTACAGCTCGATTCTCGATTTCGTACATTTTCACAAAAACACTCCAATCAACTCACTCAAACGACAATTACATAACAACTACACGTTCAAAATAGCTGAAGCTTTGGTGATTAACCGTCAACAGAAGCTAGATAGAATTGACAAGCTTTTATTTATTAGTGCTGCCATCTTCACGCCGAGTTCGGCCCCTTTTCAGACCACCCTTTTAGGTACATTGCTATAAATATTAATATCATTTCTTCTGATTATGAAGTAAATTGTATTATTGCTAATAGCTAGAGGTAGGGATGTATTGAATTTCAAAGACTTACTTGCAAAAAAAAAAAAAAAAAAATGAATAATGTATCGACATCGGTATATAGATCCATTAAGGCTTCATATGTCAGACTCATAAATAATATATTATGATTTTTACATATGTTACATACCAATAAATGTGGCATTATCATGCATGTTGATTATTATTATTGGCTTTTAAATATTTTTAATGACATTGTTTGAACAAAATAAATAAAAAATAATAATCTTTCATAAAATAATTCAAACAAATATTGAGTTCTTTTTTCTTGTGAAGAAATAAAAACTTTATTCAAATATATATATTGAATTTTTAGCATTCTTCTACTGAAAATATTCGAAGAAAAAGGTTTTTTTATATTTATTATCTAATATAAAGAAAAAACCAATACTGTAATATTGGTTTTTAGTGATATTTTAGTCATTCGAATTGACTTACCTACATAAATACACCGATATTTTATAAAATAATTGACAAATTGTTTTTTTCTTCAATTATCTGTTTCAATATACGAACATAAAGAATATTTTTTGTTTCATTTACAAATTATAATTGTTCAATACGAATTTTGAGTATCCTTTGGATAAAGGCATAATTAAATATTATATACACAGGCCGTTCAAAAACTATTAGACCATATACATGAAGACAATTTAAGAGGTTTCATAAAGTTATAATAATTTTTTTTCATTTTGAGTCTGGATTTCTTTGCTAACGAAAAGTGCTGTGACATTGTTACATGTTAATTATTAATAAAAATGGAAGCAAAAAGTTTCAAGATTGTCACTCTGACATTTCTAAGAAGTCGCCATACAGAACAAAATCAGAAAGTTTGTGGCCGAATGAGAAAACCTCAGGGATCGGTCTAGAAGTATTAAATTAATAAAATTTACTTCAAAAGCTGCTAAACATCCACTGAATGTCAATCCAACAATGAGCATGTCAGAGTTTGGCTTGAAAATGAAGTTGAGCAAGTATAAAGTCTCTGAACTGTACAACGTGCTAGAGGGAGATCATTGAAGTATGTTAAAAAGCCTCTTATAAAACAAAAATCAAATGGGTATCCGTGTTAAACTCTGCAGGAGGATAGTAAATGACCTCAAGCACAATGGTGATACTCATCTTTTACGTTGTTGAGTAGACATTTACTGTGGATCCTGTTATCAACAAACAAAATGACAGGATTGTTTGCAATGGAAATACCCCTAAAAGCATTTTGGAAACCTCAAAGACAAACATCCAGCTTCAGTGATGATACTTGACATCCTAGTCTCAACAGGTGACAAAATGTCGCACATTTGGCTTCCAACAGGCTACCAGCAGCTGACTACTGAAAAATCTTTAAGAGCTATCTCTTACTACAGAGCTACAAAACTTCAATTCATAGGTGAAAAAAATTTAATTACAAAATTCTAATAACTTCATAATTGATCTACTATGGCATGAAGAAAAATTTGTTCTTTAGCACTGAAAATAAGCAGGTTGTTATATTTTATTTTCATTCTGATATTCTTGAAAAAAAAAACAAGTTTTTGAGACATTTTCCAAAAATTGGTATGAGTATTAACCAGGGACTGAAGGGTTAAAAAGTATGGGAAGACGTCGTCGGTAATACAGCAAGATGGTGATCCAGTGGATACAGCAAATATGGTTAAAGCCTCTATTAGAAAAAACATGTCATATGGCGGCATATTGAGTACAAAGTCTCTAGAGTCCACCACAGCAACATGCCCAGCCTCTGTGGAGTCCCATGTCTGGGACTTTAATTTCTATAGTATGCACTATAATACATATTTTTCATTATAAAAAAGGGAATATCTCAAGTTCAGAACTAGATACAGAAAAATAAAAAATATTTTAATATTAAGTTTTATATAAATAAAAACTTAATATAATGACCGTCTTAAGAACCGGTTCTAAGACTGGACTGTACTAGATCGAATAAATAAGGACTAGATTACTATCGACGTTCTGTTGTTATGGCACCATTTATCTACGCGACATAGATCGGTAGTTACACTATATGACGTTATTCCATTTAGAGAGTTTGAAACTTTTTAATTATACAACTTAACTAACCATGAGAGAGCATTATCAACGTACGGAGTATAAGTACTTAAAAAACGTGTACTGTCCTAAACATGTTTATATTGTATATATAAGGTGTATAAAAAATGAATCCATTATCTTTAATGGATTTAAAAAATAAATCCATTTATGTTTATCTCCCTGGCCAACAACGCTGTACTTTTAACAATCAGACAGGAAGATTTCAATTCTTTCATCCACATTTTCGAAAACTGGCATTGCATGTTTGACATCAGAATTACTGAAAAGTTTGGCTTTTAAAGTATCATGACCATAAACACTATTCATATTTTCAGCCGCCTGCCTATCTTGTGTTTTGTTCTTTTTCGTAGAAAAACTGTAAAATATGGTGTATTTTCTTTTTTTCATCTTTGACACACTACTCAAACAGTAGTTTGTCAAACAATTATAAAATTATTGAAAAAGTTTTTTTAGTTAAAATCTTATCTTTCTAACACCATCTAGTGTAATCATATATCACTTATACAACGCGAGATACACATTTCTAAAGCCATCTATTGAAAAAATAATGGATTTTCTTTTACTAGACCTATTATCTGCGTGAAAGAATTATATGTAATACTGAAGAAAAAAAAAGAATCTGAAGAAAGGATATTAAAGGTCATCATGTTCCCTTATCTAGGTAACCCATTTAGTTATTTATATATAACCATAAAAAACCATTAGGAGTTCCTTTTTTTATCGTTAGCTAAAAAATCATTATCTTTTCTTCATTTATACGGGAAGGGAAATAAACTTTTGCTGTAATGTATCTATAACAATAGAGAATAGACTCAATACTGTATGTCAATAGAATCCTGGATTCTCTATGGTTTACATAATATTTGGTACATCATTTGCCTCCCCCGACAACACATAAAAAAAGTAAATAAAGTATTGAGTTACAGTCATTTTAGAGCGATATATAAATATTGAGTCGCTGGCTCTTAGTGGCTTCAAATGAATAAAAGAGATATCATTTTTTTTCACCATGTACATTGTACAAACACTGTAGTTGGTGAAACATGATCCATCATGTTTCGAAATAAAAGGGAAACAGGAGTTGCTTTTTATATACAAAAAAAAAACATATTGGAATATTTATTTTCCTTCTTTTTTCGATTAGAAAATTATTTGCAAAGGAAAAGTGAACAACATAGAGTTGTGAGTCATTACATAATCAAGAGTATCTGCGGGATTATTTATATATATTTTTGGGGGAGGGGCTTGGTTTTTGGATTTATTTGGATAAAAAGTAGCAAAAATTATTTTTTTTTCAAAATAATTTGAAAAATTAAATTTTTTCCAAACAAACTTGACAAATTAAATTTTGTGTTAACAATTTGCGAAATTAATTTTTGAAAAAAAATGTCAAACATCTAAGGTTCCTTAGACAAAATTTTAAAGATTAAAATTTAAAAAAAAAATTCCAAAAACCCAAAGCTATTCTTAAAAAATTAAATTTTTGAAAAAAAAAAATTGGAAAATCCACTATTATTCAGATAATATTTAAATTTTTGTGAGGAACTTCAAATACTTAATTTTTTGAAGAAATATTTCAAAAATCCATAACTTTTCACAAAAAATTTATATTAAAAAAACAAATATATTAGAATATTAATTTGCCTTCTTTTTTTTGCTTAGAAAATTATTTGCAAAGGAAAAGTGTAGAACATAGAGCTGGGATCTCATTACATAATTATATATATATATAACGAACCATGAATTATACTTACCTTGGAAACGAAGAAAGTAATTGTCCTGGTTCTGACATAATTATATTTAAATATATGTTGCATCAAAATCTGTGAAAAAGTTCAATATCCTCAAACCCTAAGTGAACATATAAATTATGCGAAACTCTACATTACAAAAGTTTTTTTTTTTTTTTTTTACCTCCTTCCCCTAGTATGTTTATTAGTGTTGGGATGGGTCTGACAAACTTAGATCGGTCTGAGAGCGTTATATTTCTTGAGGAGCGAACTAATTATGTTCTCTTAGAAAGTTGGATTTTGAACATTTTTCTAGACAAATTCGATCTTGATGGACTCACAAGAAAAATCTCTTTATTTAAAATTTGCTCATGATCGATTCTATAAATACGTTAATTAATTAATTATTGAAGATATCATTTGTTGTGTTGTCTCAGTTTTATTTATTTGGTCCATTCTGTTCTTAGGACTGGTCCTATAAATTCTTTTGACCGGTTTTGAAGATTGTCGGTCTTTCGTACTGTCAGTACTAGAGCTGATTAAAAAAAAAGAAATAAAGTTGAGTGACGTCATCAAGAACTGGCCTTTTTAGTTTTAGGACTGAAGTGAACCTGACTGAGACTGAAATGGACGGGTCTTCAATCCTCAATGAGGACACTTACACAACACCAGTCGTGGGTATATCCAAATCTGACCTTGGGTGTAATGACGTCGTTAAAATTGTTTAATGAGGATTGTGACTAAGATTTTTTTAACTGGATCTTTGTTAGGTTTTTTGATAAATCTTTGCCGATTTTGATAGAATACTTTTGTTTTCTTTGTAAATTTCAAATTTGACAAATAACTTTTTCAGGAAATTATATATTTGTTTACGTAAGACAAAAATACTTTCGACAAATATTTTTAAAGAGACACCATTTTGACTATTGAAAACTATTAATTTTAAAATTTGGACAACAACAAATAATTGACAATTTTTTTTTCTCTTCAACAATTTTAACAACAGCCTTTTAGTATCAGGGGAGTTTATCAGCGACACCTTCCCGTAATAACAATTTTACAATTACAATTACGAAGAAAATTGGTACTTATAGTGAGATTGAAAAAATTGATTCATTATTTGAAATCACTTAAAACACTCTGTTACCGCAGTTTAGAACTAAATTATCGCACGAAATTGGTTTAGAACAAATTCCATAAAGCCTTACTGAAAGTAATATCGATCTCGGACCGAGTTTCAACACTAATAAACATGTTTTTGCAAAGAATAGGCAAGAACAAAAAAACAACACCACATAGACAAACTAAAAGGGGAAACTTTTTTTCCCCACTTGAAACTGTTTTTGTTTAGTAGAAATATTTGATAATGTATCCTTACCAAAAATAATAATTATTATTAATATAACTCTATGCTACGTAGAATTCATTCCTTACCATTCCACTCCCTTACAAATATTTCCATCCATCCATTAGAAACAACTCCAAATTATACATATATATATATATAGAAACATAAAAATCATTTGACCGTAAAGTAGAAGAGGTGGATGTAAGTAGTAGAAGCCTCCAGAGTCCCTTCAATCTTTCTACATATATGTATATATGTAGGGAAGACTGGAAAGAGTCGCACCAATTTTAGTTTTGGGCTCAAATACTCCGAGCTGGTTTAACTTTGATTCGGCAAATATTAACGCAACTGCTTTTGCTTTAAGCTATTGAAAGGTTACATTAGTTTTGTGTACACTTGTATAAGTTTGCCACCATGTCCTACTTTCTTTTTCTACTTTAAAATTGGAGAAGCTTATTAAAAAAATAGCTTTATTAGAATTTATTCTAATAAATTAACTTGTTTAAGAAGATATTGCTCTTTAAATTATATTTGTAATATTTTTCGATTTATTAATTAGGAGTCCCTCTATTAAGGATTATATTTGCACACTAATAATAAATTATAAAACTATTTTCCTTCATTCACACTTGATTTTGTATGTAAGAAGTTGGAATAGAAAGAGAACAGAAAATAACCTATCTTTGATCTTCTTCTCCAGGCTGGAAAGGAACTCCGGATTCCGTTTTAAATTCTGCCCTCCACTTCCTGCTTCCCTGGAGAGGTACTTTTCGTCTTGGTTATCTTAAAAAAACCAGGGTTCTGGAGCACATCAAAAATCCTCACAAGCTCAACTTCAGCATCTAGGAGATCTGAGATGTACTGCCTTTTGTCTTTTTGCTGACTTATGATGACGAGTTGACGAAATGTTTGTTATTGTTTGTTTCTGGAAAAAGAATGGTTCAACCAGCATACCAAGCAATAAACACTAAATCTTTATATATAAATGAGGAAAATGACATTTTTTTAGAGAAATGAGTTCTTGTTTGGATCTCTCCAGTGATGGTTTACAAAAAGAAATATTTTCTTTCTTCCAATGTTCTACCCAATAAACTACTTAAGGTTAGTAAGTTGCTAACCCCTCTGTGCTTCAACTAAAATACGGAATAGTGTTTGACCCTATTAAGACTATATCCCCGACTGAGGCTTTAAAACCACTACTTTCTTTCTTTTTCTTTATCTGCTCTAAAAATGGATTTATTTTGGATTTACTCACTAAAACCGTTCTTAGCCTGCTGTTTCATACCATTTTCATATAATTAAAAAAAAAAAACTATCCCCATTTCTCTTCCCTTAAAAACAACTTTCTTAAAAATTACTTATCTTTTCAAAATTTCATTTGCTGTAAACTCATAATATTTATTAAAAACCTCTCCCATGAATGAAATATTTCTTTTGACTGACGTATCCAAGATTCAGGGAGCGCAAGATATCTGTGTTCCAAAAATTATTTTTTTTCAACACAATTTTATCTCCAACCAGTTATCAGAATAAAAAAATTAAAAAAAGATTAAACAAGCTTGATGGATTTTGATATATTTTATTCAATAAATGCACCTCCAGTCTCACTACAAGGCCAATTTGGTGCATTGGCAAATCCTAAATTCTTTTTTGATTTTACTGATAAGTTTGTCTTTGGAGTTGTAGGGGAATCAGTTGGTTTATTGTTCAATAGCAACAACCCACACAAAAAAAATCTATGTGATTCAGAACGGTGAGTTAAGAAGACAAAAGTCCAGTGAGATGTAGTCGTCAAAATTGTTTTGGAACCATTTCAAACCTTTTTTCGAGGTGTGGCAGGGAACTGAGTCCTGCTGCCACATGTAAGGACTTCCATTGGCAACTAATCGATCCAGGGATTCACTCTGATATCTAGCACGTCCTAGTAATTGTTATGTTGTTGATCTGGACGCATATTCCAAGAAGGACTACGTACCTTTTCCAAATATTCTGGACAATTTATTCCATCTTATTTCAATTGGTATAAGTTTGACCAAACTATAAAACAAAAAATCAGTTGCCTATGATCCTGCGTTTGTCCAAGAGAGCACCCCAAAGTGGTGGCATAAATAGCTTGCGTACCCTTTATCTGCAATTTTCTAAAACTGGTTCCTGCCAGTCCACTCTTTCTAAAACTTTTTCCCCTAATTCTCCATTAACTGATTTATTTTTGTACAGAATCGGCATACATCCCTAATCATTCGTATAAGTATGCGTAGTCCGTTGTCTCTCTCTCTCCTTCTAGTGTGGTGCCCATTATTTCAATGAATTTCTTTTCAGGATTTTATTCCAAAACGAATAATTATCAAAAATTCGGTCCAACCACGTAAAAGGCATAGTTTAAAATGTATATATATATATGTGCTAATCATAAAAGCAGTACACATTTTATTGCCCAACCTCTAGCATTAAACCTTAGCGAGTTTTGAGTTAAACTATCTCGGATTAATTGAACCATAAAGAAAGAGTTTCTCCGGTCTCCCCTAATGCTATTAAAAGTATTGTATTTTTATTTTTTTAAAGTCTGAGTATATCAATTATTTGTCTAATACTTTCCCCCTTACTTTTCTGCCTTTGTTTCAACCTCTTCTCATCGTCATGTTAGAAATACATACATATGTGTATACATACACAGTAAAAAGAAAGTAATTCAATATTATTATAACCTAATTTATTGAATGGCTTTTTAAGTACTATGTTTCTGAGAAATCCTACAGGAGGGGGAATAAGTAAAAAAACAAAAACTCGAGTTACTTCGTTTGAAATTATAAAAAAATTATATATACATATAAATGAAGAAATGATGCGTAAAAAGAATATGGGTGGTGGCTTTCTTTCACAAACCGACATTTACAGCTGTAGGTAACATAATTGATATCTTTTTTTGTACCATCTATATATATATAAAAGTTTTGCATTGCAAAAGATTTATTATGCCTATAAAAACCTCCAAAATAAATGCACTTTTGATGGATGGAGGAATCCCATAGATGGGCTATTCTATCTACTGCATTAAATCATTAATAATATAAAATCAACTTAAAAATGATTTGATTTTTATCAAAAAAGAAAATATTTGTTTCGTTTTTACATCAGATTTTAGACAGTTACAATCAATTAGAGGCTGTAAGTTACACGGAGTGGAGATTAAATCGGCGTGTGCATGCGCCGGCGATTTTGTTATAATCCAGCTGTTTGATGAAGTGTCCTTCTTTACTAGCAGAAACTTTATTTGACCAACAAAATTATTTGAAATTTTGTGTGTCATTGTGACAGCTTCTCCAGATATAAAGAAGGTTGAATTTACAGTCGAAGAACGGCCTTGCATTGATAAGATAATTTGTGTCCCACACAAGATCGCAATTTTAAATCACAAGGTTTCAAAAGTAAATGGGGCCTCAATTCGGACCTTTCAAACGATTCGTAAGGCTTTTTGGGAGACAGATGATCCCAGATTCGTCATCAGCTGCAGAAAAATATGCATTGCTATGAGTACATTGGGAAGGAAAAATCTGCTTCCAGGAGTCTTGATCTTCAATCTTCGAGATGAAGGGAATACACACAAACCCTACTCCGTATCTAGTAAGGATTACAAAAATGCCCATCCTTAATTTTACTCCGAGTCCAACAAGTACTCACACTTATAGCTCCTTTGTGCTACTCTTCATTTTTGATGAGGAAACTCATTTATAGTTATCCTTGGTAGTTTATACTTATAATATGTTTTCTCCTCAAGAATGAAATAATAATGACAGCTTTAGAAAATCAGGTATTCAGTTAGTAAATACAAGACCCTCTTCTATTATAGCAGTATTTTCATCTACTATGTCTTTTGTAGGTTTCTAGTACTTTTACATACCGGCGGGTCATATTTTTATACAACTCTAGCTTTATAGTAAAGAGAAAAAAAAGGCATGGACTTTCCTTTTTTTTTTAAAGGTCAATCCTTTTTTATTTATATGCCCTTTCGTTAATAGATTTTGTACAAGTTTCATTGAATGACTCTATTTTACTTTCTTAAAATGACCTTTCTTTTTTATGAAAGGGCGCTCATGTTTTATAAATTATTGCCTTTTAGTATGAAATTTTTATATATAGATATAGTTAAAGTTCTTCTCAGAACAGGGCCTCGGTCAAAAACAGTGGTGGGGTACTTGTCCCTAATGTTATAATAAAAATTTTCTAGCGTTTATTCCACCCACATTATTACACACCAAACAATAATGACAATAAATTTGTTTCTATTATTTTAAAGAGGCCAAACCCGAAATTAACTAATCCAAAATTAAAAAAACAAAAAAAACATAAGAAAAGAATTGTCTTTTTTTAAGAAGTCAGTACATTGAGTAATTCAATTTAAAAAAATCAGAGTTCCAATTTGTATTGTTATACTTATAGGCAAACTTGATGCTGCCACTCCAATCTCCTAGATTTCTGAGTTAAAAAATTATTCTTTTATAAAACAACATTTTGATTGAAAATTATGATAGTATTAAATTTCTAACCCATCCACCTTCTACCCTCTTCCTATACAAAAATCATATAAAAAAATTGTTTGTGTACATATAAAGTGTGGGGATTTAAAACTTGCAGAATTAAGATAGTATCCTGTTAAATTTTATAACGACAGTTGAGACAAAAATAAACAAGTTTTGTGTTTAACTCATGTCTCTGAGTGTAAAAATTTCTGAGCAACAACAAAAAAGGCTTTGTGTCTAGAATATCCGGTGTCAAGGCTACAGATACCAATGGATTCTCCATCCAGACTACCTACAACGCAAAATATTCCATAACAGCCCCATACAACCCAGATGAACCAAAACTTATGGAACAACAATATGGTTGACTTCTGGCCTGCCTTCCATGTGGCCCTCCTACAGTCCTGACCTTAACGCGCTTGAATTTGAAATTTAGGTTGTCTTTGAGAAGAAAGTACGTTGCAACTCTCATCCAAATTTGGATTTGCTCATAGCTGCCATCATGACAATATGGTACGCCACTATTATTTCTTTTGAAGGAAGACATATTGGGGGAAAAAATGCTAAATATAGCATCTAAACATATGCAAAATTCGTTTTGAATTAAATAACGTGTTTTTTGTAATTTATCCATGCTACTGCAAGTTGTTTTGCGTCCCTCCTCTCCAGGAATTGATTTTATCGACATTTTTAATTTCTTGTTTTAGTTGAAAAATGTCTATACAAGTATCAGTGTTCCAAAATCGGTAATGGGAAAAAACTAATGTAGAGTAAATATGATATATTTAATAAACAATATAATATATTAGAAATACATATATTAAGCTTATTTTGATTTGTTGCCAAGACAATAAAATTATATGTACATAATTGTTGTCATGCTCAAATACAAAGAGCTCTTAAATCATAATGCTTCAATAAACATTTTAAAGAGAACTTAATGATTTGGTTTTTTCCTAATTGAATAAATAAAGTATAAAGAGAGCAGAATAAAATATAAATCATTTTGATTCTAAAATCAATATTCCAATGATTTCAACTCGTAGAGAGATTGCATAAATTATTATTCATGTATAAGTTGAGTGCCAAGTATGATAAATCTACATGAAACCTACATAATAGTTATAAGGTTTTTTGGGTAGAGAAGAAAGGGAGCAAGGTTTGATTTATGGCCTATCGTCTATCAATACTTTTCCGAATTTGGAACTTCTTATATAATACTACAGTAAAAGTGTCTAAAATAATGAAGAATAATCTATTTTTCTTTACGAAAAAAAATGACAAAATCAATGTACCAATAAATTTTGTATGGTATGGCATTTTTTATGTCCTGGGAAGAATGGTTCCCCATCGATTTCATAGTAGTTTTTTCTGGAGAGCCATTTGTTCTACATAATTGTATGTATGAACAGAGTGGGGACCTGAAACATGTAGTATCATGATTAAATTACAAAAAACTTAATTTGTAATTAATCAAGAGAAGACAACTCAAAACCATATTGTTATATTTGTAAATACTATGTTTTTATTCAATATGCCCTTCTTTACATGTACTAACAGTCTCAATAAGACAGCAACTATATTGGCAGCTCTTGACAATGAAATCCGTGTTTATGACATCGCTGTTATAGAAGCTTAGAGCAAATACAGTTGGGATGAGAGGTGCAATTGACATTCTTCTTCGAAACACCACAAACTACAAAGTTGAAGTAACGGCTGGGAAGAGGGCTACATTGAAGGAGGCCAGAAGTGAACATATGTATTGTTGCTGGAGAAGTTTTGCTTATTTCTTGATTGTATGGGGCTGTAATGGACTTTTTGATATTGTAGGCAGTCCGAATGGAGATACCAAGGGTCCCTGTAGCCTTCTCGGCACTGACAACAGTGTGGAGGAGATCGCACACTCGTTTCCTTTTTTTCTATTCCTCTGCCATTTTACACATAGAGATAAAAGATAATAAGAAAAGCTTGTTTATTTTTGTTTCAGCTGATGTTTGGTTGCATTATCAAGCCTTGTAATTAAGAATCACAGGAATAAAATTGTAATTAAATGCTAATACAATTTTTGGGTTCTTATTTTATATGTAAACAAGTTATGTGTCATCACTTGAGATCATAAATGGAACGCCCAATCTTTTGTTTCCTGCGCTTTCACTCATCACAAAGGACACAGGAAAACAATTCAAAAGTGAAGAGCTGAGAGTAGTTTAATGAAAAGGCCGTTCTATATTTAAGCCACATTATTATACAACTTTTCATTGGTATTGTTATTCAATACCAATGAAAAGGTATCTTAAAACGAATACTGTATTGAAATAGAACTGATTATTTCACAGTCAAACAGTTACCATATGGACTCTTTGTGGATTTGACACAAGAAGAAAACTTAGCTCCCTATAGCATTACAGTTGTGTTTGAAAAAAAATGTTGGCCTTCCAATTTCTGAGGAATAACTTGACAGGGTTTTTAGACTTAGCTAGAACACAGTTACTCACATTTTGAAAGTTTATTGTTGTTTAAAATTAAATTATGAGCCTAAAAAAAATTATAATTTCCGTCTCTCTTTTTTAACTAATGAAATGAGCAGTTTTTTGCACGTTACTTGCTATTTTTCTTTTTATGGTACTTTTGGTTACAATATTAATATACTAATGAATATACGAGAGCAAATAAATTTTTTATAACTTCATATTCTTCCTTGGGATACTTTTCCACAATTATGCTGATGAGTCGATCCATCACATATATTTCGGTATCAAAAAAATTCCCATAAAACTTAATGAAATGCTTCTCTATTTTTTTTGCAAAATTCCAAAAATATTCCAATGGTTGAAGCAATCCTCCCTTTGACAATTTTTAAATACATTTTTTGATGTAACAATTTGCCCAAATATCCAGCAACATAAATAATTCCTTCATCTTCACAGATTTTAGGAAGATGTAAATCATTAAATATTGTTCAATTTGTATTTTCATCCATATTTATTTTTTATTCAATCTCGCCTTTAATGATTTGAGGATAAATTATATAATCAAAGTCTTGATAGAATTGTATGTTATCTTCTGAATCTGTTCGCTCAAAATAGGACCTAAAAGGAGATGTAGGATTAGTATATATATATATTAGTGCATTGGTGGTACTACAACCTGTAATCTGTTGAAACACAGAAACAAAACATTGGTCATCTTCAGATCTGATGGTAGCATTCTCAACAACCATTTTTTCTGCCACTTATTACGAGTATGCAAAATTGACCCCTGGTCTCTACCACATTAGGATGAGAGTGGGTTCCAATGTATCTTATTTATAAAAAAAAATTTCAAGACAATCTTGATTTAAACGAGATGTCAATATATTTTGAATGCCAATTTCATTATTTATGTATTGATACAATGATATCAAAGATTTTGAAGAAATACTTATGCCCTTTTGGTAGGGCATCAAAGTAGACTTAGGCAACACCTCTTCCCCATTTTTATTTCTCTTAAGTTGCTTCATTATTATATTCACATTTATCATGCTTTGGAGAATATCCTTTTCTATATCCAAATTTACTCCATAGGCCATCCAAAATCCTTTTTTGATAATAGTCGGAGCTTCATCTCATCAAGGCACAGGAAAGCTAAGTTTCCATTTGGAGTTTCGTTGGATTTGATCTGTTGATCAATAATTTTAATAATATTGGATGGAATTTCAGGAGCTGGTTTAAAATTTCGTATCCACCGTTTGAGGGTTGTTACACTAGGAACCGGAAGTATACCACTGGATTGAATGTAACGGTAGACTTTTGAGGAAAGATACTTCAGAATGAGCTCTTAAACAAAAGCCTCCTCATTCCATTTTCCAAACCTCTTCCCCCTGATAATGAGTTTACATTGAGATATAGTAAATCTTTTTTCCAGTTCTTCTTTCATCGTTTCTTTAAAATTAGAATTGGATTTTTATAGTCTATTTTCCGATTGAAGGATTTTCACTTTTTCACGCATTCTGTTTCCTTAATGACTCCAGTTTTAGAATGAGTGGATCTTTTCTGGTATTAGAAGCCCTACTAATGTGTATAATCCGGGATACACATGCTTGATTAGATGCGTTAACCTTTTTTAACACAAGTGTTTGAGTTGATTTTAAATTGGTTTGGGATGATTTGTCTAATGTCTCCAAATATATTTCATTAGAATCTTCTTCAAAATGGCCCACTATCTTAATTCATTTCGTTTTCCTTGGAGCTTTCTTCAATCCTTTTCCAGGTATGAGACATCTGGAAAAGATAGTATCTCCGTTCAATTTTATTTTTACAAGTAGTCCCAGCAGTTCACCTTTATATCCCTTTTATAAGCATTTTCCTCAAAATGATTATCACAAATTCTAAGGTATTTTCTGAGGGGTTCTTTCGACGACAGCACTGTCCCATTTTTCCCTCCTTGAGGGATCCTTTGGAAAATGATGAGGAATGATGTTGTGAGGAGAATCAACAATGGCTACTGCACAACTAATAGTTTCATTGCGCGAATAAATTATACTTTTTCAAAATGGCTAACCTTGTATTTCTATTAACCTGGGGGAATTAACTTTTTTTCCGAGAGATTAAAAGATTCCTTTACACCCGAATAGTTGGACTAAAATTTAATTTAATATTTAAATTTTAACATCACCCTCCCCCCCTTCCCCCTTTATTATAGGTTGGATAGTATGTTCTTAGTAAAAATATCTGTTATATCTTCACGCAAGAAGGAAATACTAAAAATATTGTAAGAAAGGGAGTACTTTAATTTGTATGCAATTTTCAAAAAGATTACAATTTAATATAAAATATATTTTTAAGAAAAATTATTTCAATTTTTAAACAATTGTTTAATTTTACACTTGGGCATAATTACTGTAAACAATATAAAAAAAGTCAAAGTTTTCAAATGAATATACAATAAATGTGGGTAACAAAGGTGTTGGAAAACTTTTAAAAACCGTTTTCACTTCTCCATATTTTTATTTTGTGCCATTGTTATGGCAAACTTTTTCAGTAAAAGTTTGTGATTAAACAATTTTTTTAAATTTTTATTCAATATGTCCCCTCCATTCTGAATGATGGCTTCAATACGGGGACGAATTGAAGCACAGTGATCACAGCCTTCAGGGCATCGACATTCGTGTGAGAAGTCTTGTTCATCTTTCCCTCTAAGACATACCAAACAGCAAAGTCCTTTGGATTCACGTGGGGCAAGGACGAAGGCCAGAAGTATCCCAGCCGAAGACGGCCATGTTCTTTCTGCAGAAATGCTTCACCATCTAGGACATTGGTCTTGGGTAACAACTTACTTATCCTTGAAGAAAGTACTCATCAACCATGGCAAGTCAAAGTACCTGAAGCCCTTTATTACATGTCTTTGTTGATTTTTTTGCAGTCCTAGAAGAAGTAGGGAAGCATCTTGCTGCCGTCAGACCACGACTTGAGATGGATGTTTGGTCCTAAAAGTTCCCTCGACCTAAGTTCTTGATTCAGCCAAGAAGCAATCATTTCTCATGTTCACAATAGCTCCTTGGGATCAACTTTTGCCCGGAGGAGATAGTACACCCTCTGCCGTTTTGCTTGTTATCCGGAAATTTTTGATCACACAAAAACAAAACAAACATCCAATTGTAGCTTTTTTTAATTCTTTCGAATGGTGACAAATACAAAATTGGACGACTGTTAGAACTGAGGTTAGACGGCTTCGAAGAGGATTCTAATTTTTGATTCCTCATCCTGTAAAAACCATAAAATAAACAGAAAACGAAAGCCCTAAAAACAATTTTTGCTAATAGTATTAATAATGATTAAAGAAAGTAATTTCCAAACAAGTAAGGTGTTAGAAAATAATTATTAATTATATTTTTGAAAATATTATTATATCCCATTTCCCTGGTTTTTTGTTTTGTATAGCATTCTAAAGTTCAGTGATCCTCACTTCCGTTAGGCTATTTAATTGGTCATCAATTCAATGATTTTTTTTTTAAACTCATCAACTTTTCTTATTAATCCCATATCAATATGTTCAAATAAACAATTTATTATACCTTTTGAGTGAAAGTTATAATGTGTACAAAGATAAATACTAAAAACTATTACTTGTGCATCATAAATTATCTTAATACCGACTGTTAGAAATAAAACAATTCTAAAATATTCCTACATGCAGTTTTAATAAATATATCCCCGTAATAAAATAAAAACCCCAATTATTGCTTAAGATTCAATTGTATCTGACTTCTAGAGTAGTTGGGTTATTCATAAACTCACTGCGTTAAATCCCCAACCTAAAAATTACCTTTGTGTTTTGTTGTTTTTTTACTAGATAGTTCACGGCTGTTTCATTATTTAATATTTTTGATAAATAAGCGTACTTATAATATACTTATGCTCTGTTTAAAAAAAGGACAGGACTACAATTTCTTGTTGACCCTTCGTCGTATATATATTGGTCATTATATTATTTATATAAATAAATCAAATACAAATATAAGGTTACGCTATTTATAAAATATTTCTAAAGCAATACCGTATTGAATAAAATATTAAGTAGGATTTTAATATTATGAAATATTAAGTTTTTTTTTTTTTTAAATTACTATATATCAAACTGAGCCTCAACAGTAATACATGTAGCCTTTCAACACAAATAAGCTAGAATGATTTTTCTCCAAATTGAGGCTGAATTACATTTGTATTCTTCAACAAAACATTATATTAACCCTTTGTGTGTTCCGCATATTGTACTCACATTAACCAAAATGTATCATCACATTATGAGAAATTAAAAATTTTAATTGAAAGGCCATATCGGGGGCAAATTAAGGTTGTGAAATCACTTAAAGGTTATAAAATATAACTAAAATCCTTGCGTATCTGAACCCATCCTAGAAATTTGAAAATAAAGCCTAAAATTGACTTAAATACCTCTTTGAGTTGTTGGACTGTGTGTATATTAAGTTAAAAAAATAGAACTTTCTCATTTTTTTATTTTTGTTCAAGAGTTGAATCATCATCCGTAACTTTCCATCTTCCAAAATATTTCTTCATTCGTCATTTGTTCAGTTATAAGAAAAAATGTACATTATGTTTATCCAAAAGAAAGACTCTGAATGAGGAATTAATATTTTTTGAATACAGTCTATGTAAGCTTCACTAACTAATGAACAGCAACCATTGTATTTTTTGATTTTCAAAATACACCAATATTAAATAATAATAATAATATTTATGTGCATTTAATAGAATGGAAGCATGTACATAGAAATATAGAAAAAGAAGAAAGAACGTCAATGAAGTGGAAATTAGAGTTATGAATTATGATTAGAACATGAAAATATAGGGGAAAAAGTTGTACCAAAAAAAAAAAAAGATATTACGTAATAGGGAAGGAATGAGCTTAAATATATTTTTTTCCTACAATACATTTATAGAACATGGCTTCTATTAAAAAGGACTAAAAGATGACTACGTAAGTAGCTTTTGGGATTCTCATATCCTGTGAACAATTTTTAATTTAAAAACTAGAACAAACTAATATCACAATATCTTAGCCTTGAAAACCATGTTTATGAAAGACGCCTCATCAGATTCGACAAAACTGTATAAGATAAAATAGAAGTCATTGACATATCTACCAATACCAACAGCGTGCGGCTATTATTGTGTGCCTCTGTTTCGAGTTCACGCCCAAGGAGATTTTTGAGTCTACAAAGCTGCCTAAATCAACTGTTTTGGATGTTGCCAAGACTTTTAAGGAGTCTGGTGTGGCAATAACACCTACAATGACTCATGATCATTTGACAACAAAAAAAATCACTCCAGTCTTCCTGAAGAGAAAGGGCAAAGCAAATGTGGCCTCTTAACTACCTATTTCTGAAGCCCCCAGACTACTATGTGCGGTCATCTTGAAGAGAGTGTCCAATATATGTGCATATAACGCAATTGATTCCTTGCAAAATTCCATTCTTCAGGCATTAAGTAGTTTTTCATCAATGTATGTTCTAGGTAGGAGGCTGTGGTTGAAGTGGGAGGAGGTTGGTTTGAGTTATTGGCGTCACTATGGACCCTTACATGTAAGAGCAATATATTTATGAGTTGCTGAATTAATTTTGAGAAATAAATTGTAATTTAGATTATCCTTAAATTATCTGGATTTAAAATTCCCGCCCTGTATATTCTCAATTCTCATTTTCTCCAATTTTATTACCAATAGTGCCCCGGTTTTTTTAGAGCACACAGGTACCACTACTTATAATTCTATAATCTGATCCCACTCACAAAAGTAAAACTTTAATATTAAGTGTTGAAGCTGATTTTCATGAAATTCGGAAGTTTTAAATGGTAGAGTTACTTGGAATTATTCGTAGAAGTAAAACGCAAAGAAATACCAGGATTACGGGATCTCAAGAAATAAACATTAACATATGTGTCAGGTTTGGTCTGGAAATTCTTGACCGGCCTCTTACTGTATTGTTTTTTTATGTTCCTTTAATTGGTCCGATAGAGTTGCACTGATTAAGAATATGAAAACAGATTAGTATATTACAATTACTCCATATGCTTTAGGGGTTGTCTTTCAATTTTAAGTATTTAAAATATATTTTCTTTTCTAAGAACGACTGAGACACGAACTTACACACACTGAGTTAAAAACAATAATTTATCCCAAGATTATTGACCTATATTATAATTTTAACTAATTCTGTCTGTACCAGTCTCGTAGCAAAATTTGGAAAAAAAGAAAATTGATCTTGATCTGGTGCCAGAAAAAAGAAAATGAGAGAAAAAAAATAAGTCAATTTTTTTCAAATAGAGAAAAAAAATTGATAATAAAAAGGACATTTCTTCAGAAAAGAGATAACAATTTGTTATGTCTCATACTTACGTATTTTTTTATAAATTACGTCATCCCGAAAGAGATATTAAATATATATGTGTTCAGTTTTGGTCTAAAAATCCTAAGCCCGAATATGGCCATAATAGTTTTAAGTAATTCTGTCAGGACCATACTTGTATAAAATTTGGTTAAAAAAGAAAGTTGATCTGTATACGATTCACCAAGAATGAAAATGTGAGAAAATAAATAATTCCGGTTTTATAGAAAAATGAAACAAATTTAAAAGAAAAATGCCTTAAAAAACGAAACATTTGTGATGTCCAATCCTTTTTTTAGAAAAGAAAATTTCAATGGAATCGATGTACAACCGCTCATGCACTAAGGAGAAATTATTTTCTTAAATTCAATGTAAGTAAGTTTGCACCCAGGTGATTCCTAAATAAAGAAATAGACTTTATGTATTTGGACTTCACACAAGATTCCTAGGTTAGATGCAGTAAATGTAATCCTATAATTCTTATTGATACTTAATCAGTGCAACTCCATCTAACCAATTGGAGGAACATAAGAATAAAATCGATTTCGAACCGAGTCTCAACTCTAGTATATATAATATATACGTATATACACTGTACATATATAAATTACATGTCTGAGACAATAATTTCATTATGAGTGGATAAATATTATCTGCATGATTATAGCTTCCTAAGCAACGTAGAAATTAAATATTGAAAAAAAGAAAAAAAAATTATACATACATTTGTAATTATAATAAAGGGTCCTTGAAAGATTTTTTTGCTAGAATATTGTCATTTGAAAATTACCTGCAGGAAAAATTGCCCACAATTATAAATTATATTCGTATTTACTGATCTATAGATGGGAATGACCTGGGCGCCCACAGAGGATGGGATTAAGGAGATGTAACCCCCCTCCCAAAAAAAATAAGGATTCTTTGCTTTTCACAAAAAAAAATATTTTTTTAGAATATTAATTGTTTTTTTAAATGTTTCCGGAATAATATTATTTTATATATTTTTTTTTTTAAATGTTTCCGGAATAATATTATTTTATATATTTTTTTTTTAAATTTAATATTTGAAATATTTTTCCAAAAAATTAATTATTAAGTGGTACTTAAAAAAATTACTTTTTTTTCTGTGAATAACTATAGATTTTGAAACGATTCTTTAATATTTTAAACTTATTATTCTTTTTTTTAAACAGTTGTAGAACATAGATAATGGCTGTTAATGTTACCATTCTTTAAATGTATTGGGAAATTTGGAATGGTCCATTATGGTACTGTAAGAAACGGTTGTGGCTTTTTATTTCGCCCAAGACCCAAAATTTATACTGCACAATCCATTGAACATGAGCATAGATAATTCCATAAAGGATTATTTGCAGTGGGGGTGATGGTTTTAAATCGGAATCACTGTAATTGTAATAAAAATTGCGAGTGATTTCCAGCAGAATCAATTTTTCCTTGATGATTATTTTTCCTGAGGCAATATTCCGGAGGACAATCCTTTGGACACACTAATAAATACTTTTAATATTCCACGTTATTAACTCTATTATATCTAGCAGCCTTTACAATAAAAATAAACATATAACAGGCTTGAAATCAATTGATGGTTAGCCAGTTCGTCCCTATGATAGAGTGATTCTTCATTATTTTCACAGTAAAATATAATCTACTTTCAATTCAATCAATCTGCGTGTAGTACACACATAAGAAGAAAATAAATAAAAATAAACAATGACCATAAATCCACTGAACATGCCAATTCAATACCTTTTCTTGAAGTAGTAACAAAATTGAGGTTTCAAATGCGTTCCTTTTAATAAAAGTTTGAAAATTTCAATGAATATTGTGAGATAACTCATGTCCCTAAAGGTTTCATATTTTTGGAAAAAAGTGATTATAATTTAATATTATCTATATACTACAGTTTGTTAGTAGAGTTAAAAAATTTAGTAAAATTAAATTTTAAACCAAAAGTTTGTTCATAAATGTTTATGGTCAATCATTTTTTACGGATCTTAAAGAACTATAAAAATATTTAAATGAAATTAAGTCTTTTTGCCTATTTGTCTATTTATCTGCGTGTCCCAGTCAAGGAGAGGCTACGGATATCTACAAAAAATTTCCACTTTGTAAATTTATACACAAATAAGTGCGGTACCGTTGTGATAATGAACAAAATAAATACAGTCATAAGTATAAAAAATCCATGGGCTTTATAATGATAACTAATTGATACCTGTATACTCAATGCATAAAAGCTTCTTTTTTTTAAAATAAAAACGTATTAAATTTAGTAAAAAAAACATACAACAATATTTGTTCATGCAAATTCAACTGATTCAATTTTTGTAAAAGCTTTATTGAACAAAAATTATAGTACATACTACATATGAAACGTGATGTAATTTTATTTTTTACGAATATTTATCCTACTTTCATAAATATGTTTCTTTATAAGAGTAAAAAGGAAACTATGTCAAGTACACTTGATTTAAATTTAATTTGATTTATGATGTCTACTCCAGAACTTTGTATTCATTATTATTCTAAGGTACTATTTCCTTCCAATACACACAGTAATAAAACTACATTTATTACATAGAAAAGTCCTGTTCATAGGTAATTGAGTTAAAAATAAATACATAAATTGCATACATACGCAAATGTATTGCATTTATCAGTTTATCATATACCATAACGACCATATAATGTTTTTTGAAACTCTTAGAATCATTAAATATTGACATCAAGTAATATTAAATGGATTTCAAAAGTTGTAAAACAAAAACACAATGATGTATTAGTTAATGCTTGTATACTTATATCCATACAGGATGATAAATAAGTTTGTAAATATACATTTAAGTTTCTCAATTCAATGTAAATTTATTAATTAGCATTAATTATTCATTAATGGATCACATTGTAATTTAAATTGATTTAAACATCTTTTGTTCGAAATAGTCATTCCTTTAGGGCGGGTTACATGCCAGGAACAAAGAGGCAATTGAACAGAGGCACAGATAGTTTCTTCAGAGATATTGGCAAATTCCTGGATGAGGGCACGCTTTATAGTGACTTGGGAGGGTTGCCTGGTAAAAGTAATTACCTGAAGGAGGAATCACATAAAAAAGTCGATGAGATTTAGGTCAAAGCTGCCAAGGGGTCTCATATTAGTTTCCCAAAGCCGTGAAAATAGTTTTTCACCTGTTCTGCACCCTTTTTGCAGTGGTGCAGTTTTTGCACCTTATCTTGGCTGAAAATGTGAGGTTCATCACCATATATGATGTCCCGAAGCTTATCGAACAATATGGCCTCGTAGAGTTGTTGTATGACAAGAAATAATAAATATTTAACTAACAAAAAAAGAAGAAAATATAATTAGAAAAATACTCCTAACACTATATACAAGTTATTTCTGATGAAGTTGACTTGTAAATGATAATATAAAAAAACGGTAGGATTTGCTTACCCACACAGACTAATTAAAAAATTCTCAAAACGGATTCGTTTGTGTAGAATATCCATTGAAGAAAGTAGAATGACAGCTAAATTCCATAATGAGTCATAACCTTATTTACTTTTAATTAACTTTCCTACTTTTGACCCTATTCACAACCAGAGGGTTCTACATAGAGTATTAAAAATCCCTTTTTATTAGATTTCTAGAAGAGGAAGAAAATATGAGGGAAGCAAGCTTCTTTACTCTTTGTTAATAATAATATTATTAATAATAACTTTGTCATATCTCTTTTATTGGATATTATTACATTTTGGATTTGGGTTTTCCATGATTCTCTTAATTAAGGAAAAGAAAGGCATTTTGTGAACAAAGCCATTAATTCACAACATAATAGGTTTTATGTTACCATACTAGTCCGTCAATTATTTAATTTTTTGATATGAACTTCTAAAAGTGTTTATTTGATAAATAAATTTTGAATCATTTTAGGTGTAGTAAAAAAAAATCAATTATTTTGAATATACCTTTTTACATTATTGTTTCTCTCCAACAAAACAATGCCTTCATGACGGTCCAACCCGATAATTTCAATTATTTTATCCTCATTTTCGACTACTGGCTTTCCAGAGCATGGTGCATCATTGACAACAAAATCAACGGAACAGAATGAACAAAATCAATATTGCACGTCATAGACCGTTACATTATCAAGACCATGAACAATATTCCCACTTTAAGACAACAAGTTCATGTTTTACCCTTTATAGAAGAAAAAATGTGAAATATGGCATATTTTCTCTTTGTTAGTCTCCAAAATTGAAGTACTCTCAAATAATAATGATTGAAACAATCACAAAACTGTCTTAAATGTATGGTATAACTGTTAAAAAATCTTGTCTTTCTAACGCCATGTAATGTAAACCAATCACAGTTTCAGAATGTGAGATACACATTATAAAGCCATCTATTGGAAAAAATAATTGAAAATTTAATTTAAACAGACTTTGGTAACTAGAACTTTTATGGAGTAAGAGTAAAGTATATTGCTTAGCTACCTACTTAATCCCAGTGATAAAAAAAATGTATATATTGAACGTAGCATCTCTATTTATCTTGATTAGTGCTTGGGGTCACAACTACCTATAGAATTGCATCGCGTGGTTATTACACAAAGCGATCTAGATTTCGACACGAATAATATTTGGATGATTTTTCTAATAACTAATGGTTTTTCTTTCTTAAGAATAATAAATATTGATTTAAAGTTAGTAAAACATATTTAAAAATAATAAAATGATTAATATAGTATAGACTTTTTATTTACATATATATTTAGAGAATACGGTTTTTTCTTATAACTATAACATTTTGATATCAAATTCGTTATAAATTTTTACAGGATTAGCATTTTACTATCTATTGATATTGTATCGGAATATCTTTGAATATCGATAGTTTTAGACTTTTCTAATGTGTAGTAACCGGAGGATATTAAAAATATAGCACATTTTTTTTCTAAAATGCAAAATCCCATTTTTCCTAAAATTAAATCAAAATTTGTCAATCCTAATTTTTATCAAACTTTTAATCATCCATATCTTTACTTTTCCACAAAAAATGAAATAATGTCTCCCTAATATATGGATACATGTTTGGTACTTAAAATCAGGAAAATAAAAGGATAATGTATATTACAATATCTTTGCCAAAATTAATTCAGTAATTCACAAATCTTTTGCTCTTATATGACGGGGTTCATAGTGACGTCAATCCCTTTAACCAACTGCCTCCATTTTCAACCACAGCCTGGCCCTAAACCTGGTTCAGGTCTTTGTGAGAATTCCTTCGCTGACTCGAAAACGGAAGCTCACAAGGAATCATCAGTGGTATGTGCAAGTTTAATGGACTCTCTAGACATAATAGTCCAAGGTCTTCAGATCCGGCGAGCTAGAAAACCACAATTATTCTACTCAAAACATTCCGGAAGTCTTGAAAGCAGTTTTTGCCTCATAAAGATCGTTAGTCTATTTTGCAAGTCTTTCCGACCCATCAGACTCCTTGAAAGCCTTGGCATCATCGTAAACAGTTGATTTGGGCAGCTTTGTAAACTATGAAATTCCAAATAATGGCTGAACAGCGTGTGTATTCGTAGGACATCTTTAAGGTTTTTTATTTTTTATTATACAGCTTTGCCAGCTGAGTATGATGATCAGTCTTCTTCACCCTGTTAGTATTTTATGAATATTTACCCACATTTATATTAATTTTTTTTTATAAAGTTATGCAAAAAGTTGAGGAAGACAAGTGCAAAATTCAATCCTTTGTGCTCTGTTCTTTTTATTTAAATATAAAAAAATAGTCTAAATTTCATAGCTTATTACATCATACACTTAATATGCATTTTGCATATTTCTATACATTGCATATAAAAAGCACTTATTATGTATATAAAAACATTGGTGTTGTTTCGCAAAAAATTACTCAAATAAAGCAACAATCCATTTTTTTCTCTCCTCTATGCAAAAAAAAGGAAATATATGTACATATAAAATTATATACCATGCACACCAAGTAGTGTTGAGACTCTGTTCGAGATATAATTTTTTTACTAGAACAATCTGGTTCGATGTTTTGGATCTATATCCCGAAAACGTTTACCAAAATGATTACACCGTAATAATGTTGCTTTTCTAAAAACAAATTTAGTTTGGATGACAGATAGTACACACTTAAGTTGGATTGTGACAGATAGTGTTTTGTAAGTCCTTATTTAGGACTGAAGGTTGCAGTTCCATCCAGTTACTCTCGGTATGGTCGAGTTCAGTCCTACATATAAGTCCTAAAACTCAATGATGTCATTCAACTTTATTTCTTCTTTTCTAAATTAGTTCTAGTACTAAAAATCCGAAGGATTGACGGTCTGAAAGATCGGTACTAATCAGTCTTAGGACTCCTCTTAAGACTGAACTGGACTCAATCAATAAGGCCTGACAGAATATTAATTTCAGACCGGTATAGGATACCAAATAAAAACCCAACAATAGTATCAACATTAAACAGCTGGTTTCTCATTTCTGGTAAATTATCGTTTGGCGGGATTCTGGGAAATAACTGGATAAGCGAATATAAGTAACAATTAATGCAAGGTTTAAGGTGTTTTTTCAATGCATAAAGAAGAAAGGTTTAATTTTAAGCCACTCCTCCCATATCATATATAATAAAGGTTTTACGCTGTACCAAGTCTCATTCTAGTTCTAAATAGTTTTTACCATCCCCAACGAAGTTGAACAGAGGGAATGTTTTTGCTTGTTTTTATTTGTTAGTCACCAGGATTACGATAAAATTTACAGATCTTTTTTGATCAAAGTTTGTACGAAGACTATATATGGTCACAATAAAAGGCCATTAAATTGTGAGAGTTGAACGTGAAGGTAACACAAAACGTCAAAAAGTCTAATCTACCATAACTTTAAACCAAATGGAGATGCCCAACTCAATTTGATTTTAGGCGGAGGTTATGTGTTCTACCGAGTCCCCATTCTAGTTTCAATTAAAGTACGGGGAGTTCTTAATTTATTGATTTGAGGAAAATATATTTTATCCCAAACTTTCGGATGTAAAAGCATAATAGTTTTTAATTTCTAGCCTAAGGTAAAAAAAAGGTCAATTTCTTCTTAATTTACATTTTAAGTTGTGAACTAGGGTATCTTATATTTTAGGGTGACCAGTTAATTCGATCCTCTGTTGTATTATAATGAAAAAACAATGCTTGTTAATTATTCAAAGTATTTCAATGGGCTATAGTTTATTTTTCTTTTAATTGAAAAATAAGGATTATATTCACATGACATACAGGAACTTTAATGAAGCTTTTGAAATTCAACAACATAACTTTATAATTGAAACTTCTGAAATTCAGCAACATAGCTTTAACGTTGAAACTTCTGTATCCTTTTACATATAGAGAATGTTGTTTAAAAATGTCATTATTAATTACTATAGAGGTAAAAAAAACGCCCTACAAGATTGAAACTTTACAAATAATACTTTTTTTATTAAAATAAAACAGAAGTCCAAACTAACATATCGTGCAAAATATTGGACATCTGAGTACACAATCTAAAATAAAAATTTAGAAGAAGTTAACTTTTTATGTGACCTTTGATCTTTTATATTACCTAAAAACTGTATTTTATATACTTAAAATGTTATTTAACTATTGTTTTAAGCATGAAAGGGCTGAAATGATCAGGATATTCGTGCGTTTATTCATATTATTTTGAAAAACACGCATTTTTGACTAAAGAAGTAATTTTGAGGTTGGGTGGAATTAAAAAATTATTTTTTTCTAGTGTGCTTACAAGACACTCATGTACCAAAAAAAAAGGCTAAAATTAAATTTGATTTAAGCCAGCCCCCCCCAGGTTTTATTTGTATTCAACGTTGAAATTAATGAGCTATTTATTAAATGAAACTAATAAAATAAAATTATAATCTACATTTGGAATATCCCAGGAATTTACTGTATTTTTAAAACCTCTGGAAATCTTAGGAAAGAGGGTACCTTCAGATAAACCCTATTGTTTACCTAAAAAGTGGACTCCTTACTAAAATTATTGCGTAATGAGGCTGCAAGAAAAAAATTATCAAGTTTCAAATTTTATTGATTCACCATAAGTTTTACCAGCAAATGTAGGAAATTTGAAAACAACAACCGCTCTAAAATAGTTTATTGACACAAATGATAGAAGAGAGGAAAAAAATAATTTAGTCTATTTTCATGTACACTTACTTATCAAAGCAGGACTTGTCAGTCTAAGCAATAAAGTATTTTTTAATCCCCATTATTTTTGACTTTATGTAGAGAAGTGCAAAAAAAGTAGGAAATCAATTTTTGACTCAATAACATAAGGTGTTTTTTTTTTCATAATCAAAGTTTATTTCAAATATTTTGAAATAATGGAAATATGTTATAATAAGATAATAAAAGATAAACCACATATAATATTAATAAAATATTCAAAATCTAATCCTAATTGTATTTATAACCCAAGTATATATAGCTTATGGACAACGCGCTCAAGTGAAATTATTCTCCTGAATTCGATGTATTTACGTGTGCGCCCAGGTGATACTTAGAGAAAGAAATATACTTTATGCGTATGGATTTCACGAAAAGATTCCTAGTTTAGATGGAGTAATTGTAATACTGTAATGTTTACTTATACTTAACCACTACAACTCCATTTAACCAATGAAAGAAACATTTAATATACAAATATATATATAGTTTTTTTATATATATTTATCACGCACCCGTCAACCTAGTAGCCAGATGCCTTCATGGGGTCGATGTAGAATTGAATTTGATGATTACTACGTATTGACATAATTTTTCATTGATAGCAAGTATGAAAAGTTATTTACCAGCTCTCCAAGAGCAAAGTATAAAACAAGTTAAATAATTGGACACTCCTACAAAAGATATGAAGCTGTTTCTCTTTCGAACATGCAGAAATAACGTGTATGATTATCTGATAGGTATTCTGATGGCTCCTGTTTTTTGTATAACTCGATACACGAACCATTTCTCATATGGTTTCGAGAGATAATTGGCGTAACTCATATATGTAGGCCCAAGGAACGGTGACATTTACGTTTAAGCAATTTAATACTGATTTTACATCCCATGCTCCATAATCTTTGACATTTTATCGTTTATGTTTTTACCTCACTTCTGAATAGGTAATTTGCATCCGTTCTTTCCTTTGCAACCACAGTAGCATTTTAAAAGTCAACGAAGCCAGAAAATTTTGATGAAAGCCCTCCAGTTCACCAAGAATATCCACATAACGTTAGTTTGCCTAAGGCACACCCAAATTTATAACAGCGTATACCTGCTGTCCTGTGAATAGATGAAATTATTATACCAGCCTGTAATTAATTAAAAAACTACACTTAGTTAAGACCCATTAAATGTTGTAACTGTAGCTAAGAATCGTTACAACAGATAACAATCGACTTTGAGATGGAATATAAAGAAAAGTGGAATAAATATCTTTTTTAAGGAATAAATACGAAGGTGATCTGAAGAGATGAAGATGGCAGCACTCGTAAATAATAGATAGTCACATCAATCTAGCATCTTTTGGCAGTTACTCACCAAAGTTTCAGCCATTTTGGAGTTGTAGTTGTTATATATCAGTCGCTTAAGTGAGTTGATATGCGTGTGTTTGTGAAAAGGAACAAAATCAGGTATCGAGCTATAATTGAATGTTTGTTTTTGAAAGAGTTACCTTTAGATAGATTCAAACAATAGTAAATATATAGAGTCATATATGGCTTACACTTAATCGAATACATTAAGAGATTATACTAGGGATTATCAACAGGTCTACATTTTATATGGTGAAGAGTATTAAATAACAATAATATACTAAGATAAACACTCGGTAGAGCGAAAATCATCCACCTAAAATCAAATTGATATATGTATCTCAATTTATTCTAATATTATGGTCGATTATACATTTTTTAGGTTTCGTGTTCTGACTTTTGACCTTGATTTCTAAAAATTATATGGAATCTTACTGTGACCATCAATAACTTTTTTACCAAGTTTGATCAAAACTAATTTGTAACTGTTGCCGTAATCCCAGTAACTAATATACAGACCTAGGAATAAACATAACCTCAGATCAACTTTGTTAACTTGGGTAGATATTTGATTTTCATCGTATTATAGCTCATGTTCAATTCGTTTTTATGATTTTCTGCAAAATAGCAGAAAGCAGTTTTTGAAATAGGAATTCAAATTGCCTATTTGAAAAAGTAATAAAACAACGTTTTTTTCAAGAAATTACAAATTTAATATTTGAGTTGCTATATGGAAAGAACTATCATTTCTTAAATAAAAATCCCCAAGACCAATTAATAAATTACTTTAAGTATAACAAATTATCAACCAACAACTTCAAAAAATTATGTTAGAAAAAAAACGATTTTGACAGATTAAAAAAAAAGACAAAAGTTATATTTCTTTTTAAAAATAGATAAGGATTATAGTTTAAACAAATCAAAATATTATGACCAATCATTGAACAAAAAGAAAGCATTCTTTTGAAATAAATAATACAAGAGATGCTTTTTAAAAAGGGCATTCTTACTACGTATTGTCATTTTTGGTATAACGACCACATGATTCGAATTAGTATCAAAAATAAATTATCTATCCCAAAAAAGGTGCTTAATAGACGGTGGAATCATTTTTGCACCCACCGCTGTTTACTTTTTTTAAATGTGTACACAGATATATTGAAATTTATTCTTTTGATATTATCCACCAGTTAATACTTGTATTTTAGCTTTACTAGTCAGAACAGACTCAAACATAATTATTTTGAATGTCAGCAAAGTTATGAAAATTCGGTGGGATAAAAACGTATATAATGCAATAATAAAAATGGCCGATGTACTTGGTATATATACGGATATATTTAAGTGGCTCAGATTAGAAGGGAAACCCTTATACAATACTGTTGTGTACAATCAGAAATAAGGACAAAACTCGCTTTACAGAATATAGTTCGGTTGGTTATGGAATTGAAATTTTGTGTTCTGCACTTACAAATGCAAGTTCTATGACATTAAAAATTCCGAACTATATGAAATATTGAGATTTTTTTTTTTTTTTTTAATCACACATATTATTCGTTTTCGATATTTATTCCACGTATGGGACGTTGACACATGGTACTACTGATGATTTGAACTCAAAACTGTTTGTGTATATGCGGTATTTAAGGTACGTCATTACATAGACAAACAGGCTAAATACAGGCCACCCGTCAGTAGACCGGCTGGCTTTTACTAGACACGACCTTGCTTGTCTTTGAAGCTTTGGATATTAAAGAATGTACAAATTTTGAGACTAATAAATCTTTTTTTTATCTAAAAAAATATTATTTTAATACCAGGGAAGCCTTATCAATTTTTTCCTAATTTGGACAACAATGAAAGTCTCTTCCAAAATGTTATTTTCATGCATACTATTTTTATGTGAAACCCAAATTGTTCGGTAATAGTCAGAGAATATATGCACACATTTTGAGACTAATATATCTATTTTAAAAAAAAAAAAATATCATTTCAATAGAAGGAGGTGTTCAAATTCGGTAAATATTATGACTCTCGGTCTGTATGGCTTCAAAAGAGAAAGCAGCATTTTAAATTGATAATTAAAAAAAGACGGTTGTCAAGCAGAGCATTCATATTGATATATATATATATATATATCCCAAGCAATCATTTCTCAATTCAAACCTTGTTACATATGGATATATATATTGTCCTTAAGGATTAAATTGCATTCTACACATATATATGTACATTATTGCAACAGACCAAATATTGCATTTGTTGTTGTTTTTTTTGTTTTTTTTTTCACAATCAGTAATGCATAATAATGGTTTGAGTACATTATAAATGTGTATATATACCATGCATATACATTGAGTAAAATAATGCATCAATGCACTACCGTGATAAATGAAGATTTCCGCTTTCTTTTGTCAGCGTAAACGTAATGATTTGAACTCCCCCATTTATTTTTTCTAATTTTGATTTATGCATGAAATATTACATTTTTGGAAAAAAAATCAAAAATTCATGGTTATTTACAAAAATATTTCCAAATCAAATTTGAACTATTAAATTTTTCTGAAAATATTTCAAACATTCATAGCTATTCACAAAAAACTAAATTTTAAATATTAAGAAAAACAATTCTTCAATCCATAATATGTCTCAAACTTTATATTTCTTCGTTTGTTTGGACTATTTTTTCTCAACATTTCGAAAAAAAACAAATTTAAGAACAAGTCTAATGTACTATGACATCCCCGAAAAGTATTTTAATTTTAAAACTTTGTCCCTTGTTGGTTTTGTAAAGTAATTATTCAAAAACTCTTTGCTCATTTACTCTTCTCAAATAAAACAAAAAAACAAAAAAAAGTTCGCATTTTATTTATACATTTTTTTTAAGGTATAAAACTTCTCTTGTAACTTTGAGGTAACATAACTTTTATTAACAAGGCAAGAAAAGCAAAGTCATTAAGATACTATCTAATATAAACAACTTGTACGAAAATATTTATGCTTTTATCGATGCATTAACAAAAAAATCCGCTATTAATTCTTTATTCATGAACTGAAAACTGTCCTTGTCCACTATTGGAAACTTATATTGTAACTTCTAGTTCCTTCCTTCTAATTATATATACAGGGCTGTGCACTACAATAGGTACAAATCATGACCTTATCTAGATCCTGAACAAATGCATTGTGCCGTTTTTTCTCTTTTTTAGTAGCATCGACCATTGTTGCCCAACCTCGTGGCAATGTATAAATAAGTACCGGGCGCACAAGAATTAATTGTTAATTTCTTTATTATTATTCAAGCCAGAGACGATAATAAAAGAGGACTGACTACTTTAACTATAGTTGGAAGGAGAAAAAAAATTTATTAATACAAATTACAAAAGATAATTAATTGTATCAGGTCGTTTTTAATTATTTTGGGGCCATTATTCTGTGCCGAGCACATGCCCAAGGACGCGAATAAGTCAATAGAGAATGATGCTACATAGCTTAAATTGATATTAAGAAATCTGAAATCATTATATTATTTTAAACTTCGCGATTTGTCCAAATCGGATGTTTGAATTGGATTTATTCAAAAAAATAACAATTTTTGATAAATTATATGTACTGTCAAAATAAAATAATGGCGTATGATAATTTTTTTTTTTTCATAGTTAACATATATATTATAATATAATATTATAGTTGTGTGTCCGCTGATAAAAATGCATAGAATATTTATTTTAAAAACGAAGGCATATTTTAGATACAATATAAAAGTTATCTATAATTCTGAGTTACATACCGAAGTCATGTTTCATTCTGATTACACCAAATTCATGGGCTCTGGAAGATAAGTTTGTTTTGACTAATAAGCTAATTTTTTCATATAGCAAGAATACTTCCTTGTGCTTCAAATTTTTTTAAGGTATGGGTTGTCGATTTGAAAATCCACCAAAAAAATAAAAATCCAAAAACGAATTATTGTACAAATTGAAAAGGGATAAAATATATTTAATACGAATTAAAAAAAGGAAAGAAGAGGATTAGCAAGTTATTCTTAGTATGTATCTTCATTATGGGTTAAGGAGGAACAAAATACTAGTTAATATGTTGTCCATCGATAAATTTTACTAAATTCTGGAGTTAGATGAAACATTATAAAAATAGTTTGATATAAAAGTTATATAACGGGTACGTCCTATTTATATATACAATAAAATTATCATTCAGGGAGTTGTAAAATTATTTTACTGCTATCTGCCGCATTGTTTATTAACTATTTTACGTAAACAGGGCTCATGTATCATTTTAAGAGAAATTTTGTGGTTATAGGTTTTTTATGTTTGAGAAAGAAAGGTTTGTTGAAATTTTCTCCATTTTTCTCTACGTACATATAAAGGTATGCTTATAAGTGTTTGGTTTTGGTCAAAGATTCCTATTTTTTTTTTGTTATGTAATCTAAATTGGTCCTATAAAGAATTTCGGTCTGGACTGGTCTCAAAAAAAAAGTCGGTCTAGATAGATCTCAAAATAATAAAAATTCGGTCGGGTCCGATTCTATAAATGAATTGTTGATCACAAAATATGTGTTTTCCAATGGTGAACATGGACCCACAATTAAGTTAAATGTCTTGCATAAAAAATCATATTACTAAAACTTATTAATCAGAAATGGTGATGAAATTAATCTGTAAAAAAATATCGATACAAAACAGTATATACAGTCAAATCCGGCTATAAGAAAAATATGTTTACAGTCAATGTTCTCTTAGATTTCAACTTTTTAATACATAAAGTACTTCACGTAGGAGAAACAGGATGTAAAAAATTGCATAAAGTTGACTTTTTCTTCCCTTCTTTGGTATCAACTACGTATAATTCATAGGAATGAACCGACTGTAATAAAAACCATTACAAAGACTGAAATGAACCGAATAAATTAGGACAGACACAACACTTATTAATATGGGTACAAATCGTAAGCCGGCGCCAACATTTTTGTATTCATTTCACATTATTTTTCATTTGTTACATTTCATGAGTGCCCCCCTCCAAAAAAAAAAAAAAAAAATGCTTTCTTTAAAATATAAGTTTAAAATCTTAGAAAATCTTTTTAAAACAGGATCTAATCAAGCAAGGGTTGCCTCAAAATAGAAAGTTTCAAAATTGCTTAAATAAATAAAATATGCAGAAAATTTAATTTATTTATATTCGTATTTGAGAAAAATATGAATTTAGCCCACTTTTCATCCAAGAAATAGCAATCTCCTATATTCGGATTCGACTGTGGATTGAGACCAAAAAAAAAAAAAAAAGATCCAGAATTTTAAAACAGTTGAATTTCGCTCCACGGGTGGAACGACATATCCGTCTAGAAAAAATAACTTCAATCCGAATATATATGAAAAAGTCTAAACACCAATTTATGGAAACATTTGTTTGTTTTAACAATTTTAGTAAATTATAAACTCCTTGCGTTAAACACGCTATTTAATAAATACACTCTTGAACCCCAACCAATCATTGCGCTCAAATGCCCCCAAATGTGCTAAATCAATTTCACTTCAATTTTATTAGAAAGGGAGTTCGACCCTTTAAACCAAGGGTGTTCCTAGTTTAAATTAAATCGATATTACTCATTTTTTTGAAAAAGTGAAATAACTTATTTGGGTTTAATTGTAAGGTAGATTTATCGTCTATTGAAGTAAACATTTAAGTTAATATTCTTTTTTTTTTTTAAAGTTAAAATATGATATTTCATTTTTGAATTTTTTTTCCAATATATTATATTTTACAAGTTTTATTTATGTCTAACTTCTTAAGTTAATGCACTTTTCTGTCAGAAACCTACAAGCTTGTGTTATTGGGTTAGCTCATGTATGGTGTTATATTTTTAATAATCTTTACCATAATTATTTTTTTAAATTTTTTCCATGTTTGTGTTTTATCACTCCGATTTATTTCCTCTTTGATAACTATTTTCTTATATGGATCTTCTTATGTTCAAATGATGTCATTTTAATGTTAAGATTAATTATTTTTCGTTACTGTGGAACAAATACTCAATGGTTATTTCCAGGGGCGTCCGGGATGGTTGGGCTGGAGGAGTTGAAACCCCACCCAAAAAAAGGTTTTACTTTTTACTCGAAACTTTAATATTCGTTTTTTTTTCTGAAAGTTAAAATATGAAATTCCATGTTTTAATTTTTATTCCAAAAAATTTAATTTTTCGATGTCTTTCCCAAAAATTCAATTTTTTATTGTCTTTCCCAAAAAATGTAATTCCTGTGAAAAGCCCTTGATTTCTGAAATTATTTAAAAAAAAAAAAATAGTGAATAACCGGATTTTTGGAAAAAAAATAAAAATTTCAAATTTTTCCCACAAAATTAATTTACCAATTTTTTTTTAATATTTAATTTTTTGTCAATAGCAGTACATTTTTGAGTTGTTTTGTAAAAAAAATTAATTACTTCAGAATAGCTGTTGATTTTTGAAACTTTTTTCAAAAAACGACCAATGAGATTAATTATTTGAAATTTAATAACTATAATCTTATGTGAAAATTTGAATATTTTGGAATTTAAAAAAAAAACCATTGAAGTTTGTTTTCCAAATAATTTAATTTTTGAATGTTTTTGTTGATAGTTTTGGATTTTTGTTGAAAAAAATAAATTATATATTTAAAATCCTGCGGAAATCAATATAATATAGTTTTGCTTTCTTTATTAGTAAGGAACCACCTTTAAAAAACTCTGAGAGGTCTAACGTATTCATTTATCATTTCTAGAACAATGTAGCAAATCCTACATATGTATACATACAAACAAAACTATTTGGTTTTATAAGAAAAAAACATAAATAAAAGTATAATTTATGAAGCAAATAAGTTTTTGTTGTACCTACTAGTACATACCTACATTTCCCTTGATTTCAGCATTTCCAATCATCATTATTCTTATACAAAACAAGTAGATTATCGTAAGTAATAATGTCTCATAAATATCCGGCTACTCACTGAGGATGCGAATAAATTAAGAGTCCTGATAACAGCAGATTTCTATTGAATAGAGTCACTTCTATATTTAGTTATATTTTATGTGTACATTAGGGTGGATCTTATTTTTACTCAAAAAATAATCTTATTATTTTCATTCTCTCAACCTCCACAGTGTGGCGGGTAAAATTGTGGACTTGAATTTAAATCAAGCTGGATTACTTTTTATAATATTATATTAGTATATGATATACTGGGCCAACCGTTATTATTTACCAATTTTAACATATAAAGTACTTAGTCCATGGCATGATCGTGGGTGAATAAGGAAACGATTTTATCTACTATTAATAGAAAGAATATGTTTTATTTAATGTATTTGTCCTCAGAATTGACAGTGAGCTCCAAGTGATGGCGGAAGCTGCTGAAGGTCCTCTGGATGTACTTTGCGTTCATGTAGGACCAGGCCTTGTTTACAGAGGTCTTCAGGGCGTGGGTGCTATTATGGCGTCTCGTGTAGGACTTGGACTCAACTTGGCTTTAGATGGAGTATGCTAGGTGGTTGAGGTCTGGTTTCTGAGGTGGCCAGAGGTGTATGGTGGCCTGGATCCCCTTTTGGGGTTTCTTTGCGGTGTGGGCAGGGGGTCCATCTTAAAGGAAACACCAAGGGAGAATTGCCAACGATGGATTTTATACAAGGGAGAACTTTGGTATCCAGAATTTTGATGTACTGTAAGCTGTCAGCTTGTATCCAAAAAGGGAACTACACAAGATTCATGGCCCTCCTGTTGGATACAACTAGGCCTAACATCATCACTGCAGCAGGGTATATTGGTGCTCCTCTGCTACATCCTCAAATATCACTACTTCATCATTCTACCTGTTGAAGACATGGTCAAAAGTAAATGTCTTCTCATCAGAAAAGAGCACAATGAGGCAACAGTTTTTCAAATTTTCCTCTTGCCTTTTTTCATTACCTCGATACGGTTGATGGAGACTTGTTTGTCTTCCATTACAGGTATTAAGGAATATAGTTTTTTCTTGAAGGTCGAATTCAGGCGGTTCATGGAAATGGAGGGTTTCCTGCCTACTCTTGGAGAGTTTCTGATGTCCTGCCTGACCTTCAATCCCATGTAGACCTTGTAAGTCGTCTTCTTTTTGAGGCTACACTGGGCTCTTCTTGGGCAATCCTGCGGGTGAGTCCTGCAATATTAATCCTCTCAAGATACTGTGTGCTCATGGTGGTGACTAGCAATTGACAGGTAAAAGGTGGATTCTGGTAAAGCCTTAAGAGGTCCCCTGGCAGCGGTAACCGCGGAAAGTTGGGATCATGGAAGATCTAGACACCACGATCACCAGAAGTACGACCAAGTGTATGAGTCAGCATGGCAAGGCTCTCAATGCAGATCCGTTTCATTCAATCCAGTGGTCTACTTCAGGTTCCTAGTCTAACAACCCTCAAACGGTGGATCCAAAATTTTAAAACAGGTCCTTGTATACAATTATCTACAAAAAGAGATGATGTTTTTTATTTTGAAGTTTATTCTTTGGATTTTCAATATATTTTATTATTGTATTTGTTTTCCCTTTTTAAAATTTTTTTTATCATTCCTCTAATCTTCAGTACTTTCATTTACATCTGCTTTAAATATCTGACAAGACTTTTGCTTGAAGTAGCTCTTCTCCTATAAGGTTTTTTGGAATGAAATCCAAGGTTTTATCAAACCTTCAGGGGACCAGCCGTATATTTGACACCTCTTATCTAATTTTATTCATGAGATTTCATTAAAAAATGGGTGACAAGGATACTTTGAAAAAAAAAAATTAGACAAACATATTTTTATCTTTTTAGTCTTATACTAGGAAAGTCAAAGGATATGATGTGTACAACATCAAGAGTGTACTGATAAATCAGCTTAGATATTTGAAATATAATTTCAATAGAAAAAGGTGTTGTCGAGATTTATCTTATCTGGACAACAATTTTTGTAATATTTTTATATTAACTCTAACTAGAACAATATTCAGGGAATATATGTACACATTTCTGGGAATATAGATAAAGTTTTTGCTACGAAAGTTATCATTTCAATAGAAGAAAATATTGAAATATTATATACAATATTTTAGAGTCTCGGCCCTAATGTGTAATGGTTGAATATTGAAATTTCTAGACCAAGCAGTGAAGGTGTTGGAATTGCATAAAATATATGTATTCGTTCAGACAAAGTTGATATTGTACATAACTTTATGTTTAAAAAAAAATACCACAATGATTTGAAGACCACCCTAATATACACATATTTTATGTGTTTCTTTATTAGATAATCCCAGCTCATAAATTATGTCCCATATCTGAAGGAAGAAATCAGGAATTATTGATTATAATGTTTTATCATTTCTTCTTATTTGATCACATCTACTTTCATTATCCTTATTATTTATGTTTGGAGAAACAGAGGCTATGTATGTTATCGTAACCGGTAATTTCTTTCTCAGTAAATTCATTCCCTGTCTTTTCATCATTCACTGTAAATTCATTCTTTGTAAAATTCATCCATGGACATTTCATCTCCACATTGAAAAGGGATATTTAGTTTTACGTCATACGTTTTATGTTTCTAAACTAGTTAGTAGTTTTTGTGAAGGGCTATAGAATGATGTCTGGGTAGTTGGTATGGAGATGATTAGTGATCGATGGGAGACAGATATCAGGGCGTTTGATGGAGGGGAGGGGGGGGGTAGGCTGAAAGGACTGTAGCCCTACTCCAATTAAGTAATTTTTGCTTTTTAACAGAAAATAATGTATATAAATGTTTGTTTTCAATAAATTTAACATTTATTTTGCACATATACCTGGATATACTCTCCAGGTATCCAAAGAAAGGGGACATGGTTGGTTTTTGAATACATCTTTTAATTTCACGATTGGTCAATAAAGAAGCTCTCATCCGGAAAGGTACTATTTGTCTTTGGACATCTATAAATTTTTCAAATTTTGCACGAAAATTATGTTCCGCCATTTTATTTATTAGTGAATTAGAATCCAGGACATCTGCTGCAATTTCTGCAGAGATTGTTTCCACTTCCGTGAGGCTCAGACATTCTTTGATGGGTAGCTCCTAACCAAGAGATAACTCCAGCATTTGAGTGACATCTCTCGCTCCTTTGCAAAGATCTTTCATGCACTTAGAAAGGTAGCGAGTAATTTATATTCTCCCATAACTGGCACTAGGATTTTCTAACAAATAAAACTATTTTTCTCTAAAGAAAATTTTAAAGTGTTTGCACCAAAACTGTCCCACATTTTCCTTATCCAATAAAATTCAAAATCTTCCACATCTCTGAGATACTCAATACAGATAAATCTCCCGTACTTATTTGTCTGTTTAGCCTCTCTTATGAAATATTCTTCTTTTTCTTGAGCTTTTGGGAAGGAAAACTCTATCTCATTTAATGGAGTGACCTTAATTAGGTAGATTATTGTTGGGACGACGTAAATGGTCTATGCTTTAATCTTGTCCCACATATTTAGGTTAATACCAATGAAAAAGGAGCTAGCCCGTCCAATTCGCCCGACAATTTCTTCTTTACTTTTCTGGTATCCTGAATTTCCCACCCAAGATCCAAGTAGTGTAATTTCTGTTGAAGTCCACAAACTTGGCCAGCCTTTTCCTATAATACTTTAATAAGAACTCTGAATATCCGTCTTTCCATCATTAATATTGAATTCCGATATGTCTGAATAATCTCTTAGAAGTAACATGACCTTTTTTATTGATCTTATAATATCCAAGCGTTTTCCACTTAAAATCAAAGTTATATTGTTAGCATAACAGATACATTTTGGATGCGTTGGAATAGATGAGAGCCCTATTATTTTGTTGTCCTTCTGAATGTCTTGTATCATTTTGCCAATACCTATGATGAAAAAAATTGCGGACACAGGTTCGCCTTGCCTTACTCCTCTCTTATTCATGAAGTTAGCTTTCTGATTTCCATACCTAACAAGTTTGCTAGACCTTGCAAGAGTAATTACCACCATTCTAATCATTGGATCTCCGAATCCTTTCTTATATAGTGTACAAATGATGTATTTAAGAGACACCGTGTCGAACGTTTTACTCAAGTTCATTGCCTTTAATGAAATATTATATTGATATTCTAAGAAGTTCTGCACCGTAAAGGGTGCATTATCTAGATATTTGTTCTTCAAAAAAACCATCTTGAGAGGGATGCCGAAATGATTTATTAATACTCTTTATTCTATATGCCAATACAAATGAAAATATCTTGTATATGCAATTTTGCACAGTTAATGGGCAGTAATTTTTAATTCCAAGTAAACTTACCTAGTGACATGTTTTCATACAAACTTACAAAAATTACTTTTTACTCGTTCGTTGGCACTTAAATTATATCAATGTAACTTTTGAAAGATATTTTTAAAACGAACTGATGTTTCACATAAATTGTATCAACTCATTGAATACTCAAATTGTAAAGAAATGCTCTAATTCAATTAATGAAACATCCATTTCAATTGCAGGAAGCAAGAGTTGATTTTGTAATAAATGCCCACGGGGGATTTTTGTTTTTGCATCATACAGGTAATTATAATTATTAGGAATTATTCAGAACATAATAAAGCCTAATTCAAGATCTACATTCAAAATACAGAGTAAGGATAATGAATAATTGATAACAAAATACACCGTGAAAAGTATTTATATCAAATATAAACCCTTTCCGTGGGGAGGAGCTTTCAACAAGACAAAGTCAAGCTTCAAACTTATTTGAGGACGCGCCAGAAGCTCCGAAAGGTCGGATGGGGTATTTTGATACATCCACCCTACAGGCCAAGACCTGGCACATTTGGCATCAATAGTGACTTTTGAGAATTGCTTGTCTGAGTTTTTTTCCAGTAGGTACAAAGGTTTCCACGGAAGGGCAATATGAAGTTGGATTCTTGTTGGCAAAAAGTTATCGAACAGAACGGGGGATATAAATCTGATGATTTTTACACTTTTTATAAACCAAAAATAAGCTGATATACATGGGAGATTTATTGCGGGTTGACATTTCTACTACAAGTTTGTTTTTGCTTCCATTCTGGCTATGTTGTCAATAGAATCAATAGTTTTAAATAAAAACAAATCTCAAGATATGTCATTATCACCCCAGCCAATCACTAACAAAACCTGCATTCCCTTATTTAACTATAAATAACTGTTGCTATAAACATGGAACATGGGGTATGTAAATATGTTTTGGTAGTCAATTCTCTGGATATACAACAATGTAAAAAGTTATCTTTATCGATGCTTATATTTTAAGTATAATGAAGGATAAAATGATTTTATTTCAATGATTCATTTTTTGTAATAATCTATAAACACTCATATGTAAGTCAATAATATACTTTATTTTAAAGAGGAAAAAATCGATATCTCCTTATTAATGAAATACTTATTCAAAAAAAAATCCAATATCGATAAAACAATGATCAATTAAATTTCGCAAGAGTTAAATTTACTATAATTGAAAATTATTTCTAGTTTTTTTATTTATACACATAAATATTAAATATGTATCGACTTTTTCGTAATATAAATTATAAATATTAAAAATTATACATTTACGTAAAGGGTGAAACAACTTAAATCATGATATTGGTTAAAATATGGGGTCTGTTAACATAAAAACAAGTAAGAATGGGGTTTCTCAAAATGTAGTACAGAGTACATTTAACTAATTATAGTCAATTTCAATAAGCAAACTATTTTTACTTATCCTATTTACTGAATGTAAGTTAGTAAAATTGATCTTTACAATATAAGAATAATAAATTTACTTTTTATATTTTAAAGGTCATATTGAGACCAATATATTTTTCTTACTTCGCATAAAATTATTTAAAATATAGACATCGTTTTTGGGTATTTTCACTCATCACACCAATTTGAATACATGCCTGTAATGGAATCAGTATTTATATGAAATTTGGGCTGTTTATTTATCAAATCAATCATACCAACTGCCATTTATCTCTTATGTACTCTCAAACGATCATAGTCATATTATTTCTCCATAATATTTAAAATGAATTCTAAATATATATTTACTCATATTAAAATCCTAAATTGTATTTTGTTTGATACTGTATCATAATATTGCTTAGTGAAAGCTTAGCTATACATTTTTAGTTAAGACCAAATTGGCCCTTATCAGTTTAGTAGTTCCGATTTTTGAACCGCTAGAACCTGAATCGACAAAGTCGAACCAAGACTGCAAAAAAGGGCTTATAGGTCTCGGTTCTTCTGCTTATTTTCGTTTGTTGTATTTTTTGGTGTATTTATAACCTTTTAAAATTCTCTTTTTTAATTTTTATTTAAATGAAACACGTCGTTACTAACAATGCCAAGACCGAAACCGTTGAAATGAATAAACTGGGACCGATAAAACCGACAAACTTGAACCAGGTACAAACTTGAATGTATATGATAGCTAAAATTTCTTCATATAAATAATCATTTTACGTACAGGACACAGGGTGATGACTCAAAAATTACAACCCTATTTGACGACGTCTAACATAAGCTCAAAAAGTCTGACAATTTTGTACTTGGTGTGTCATACGAAAGAGTTGATAAAAAATAAACAATTTGATATAGTTTTTGTTTTTTTATGGGACTAAAAATGTCCGAGTGACAAGCAAACGGCGGAGGGTGTGCGATCTCCTCTGTGCACAAGTCAACAAGTAGACACTGTTCTGAACAGAGGAAAGTATCGTTTCTTGCCTGAATAAAGAAATCAGGTCAAGGGAACCTTAGGACCAATCATCCAGCTCAGGTCGTATTCCTTGGCGTCGTGGTGTCCGACGACAGCAAGATTCCTCCCTACCTCTTCAATGCCAATGATAATAACAACAGTGATAGCACGGACCACTACTACAGGGTCCTCAGGTACCATGCATCATATCTGCAGGAAGAACATAGCTGCCTCCTGACCGGCAGACTTCTGGCCATCGTCCTTGCCCGATGTGAATCCTCTGGACTTAGCTGTTTGGTACGTCTTGGAAGGAAAGGCAAACAAGACTTCTCGCCCAAATGCCAATACCCTGATGGCCGTGATTATGGAGGAGTGGAAAAACCTGTACTCGGCCTTCATTTAGGCCAGCACTGCTTCTGCGTGTCTCGTATTGAAGCTATCATTCAGAATGTAAAATAAAAATAATATGTGTAGAAAATTTTTGAATTGCCAATTTTTGCTTCAAAAGATTACCATAAAAATGGCACAAAATAAAAATATGAAGAAATTAAAATGGATTTTAAATTTTTTTAGTCCTCAACAATATATATATATATATATTTGATCAATAAAACATTGTAGTTTTTTCCTTTTGGAAATGGAACAGAGGTATAGTTTTACTTATTACTTCGTTGATTATTCAAAAATAATAAACTATGAAATCGTCATTACTTATCAAGCGAGAGGAAGGTATTGACAACTGACAACAAAAAAAAGTAGGTATTTTGTTTAGCCTTGTAATGCCGTCATATATGAGTTAACATTATAAATAAGGGTTTTAAACTTTTCCAGATTTTATCTCAGATGGTTTTATACTGACTCACCTCATATATATTCGTTCACTTTCACAATGTTTTAATTATTATTTAATCAAACATTTAAGATACTTACAGTGAAAGACTTTTAATTTATGTATACTCGTTTTAATCTATTTAATTCGACATATTATTGATAAAAGTTTGATTATAAATTTATTCAATGATTTTTTAAAAATATTTTAAGGCTTCAACATCATAATTTTTAAAATAAGCATTTCTTCAAAAAAGCATTTATGTTCATACTTAATTATTGCTTATTAATAATCATAAATCGCCTCTCAAATGTAATCAATTGAATATATTTCCATATTTAATTTTCTTCAAAAACTTATATACAAATGTGGTACGTCAATAATAAAACAATCTGGAACAAAAGTCAGGAAGAGGAGAAATATCCCATTTATTGTACCAATCTTTATTTAGGAATGAAGACTGGGGGCCATCCGAGTCTTGAATTTATGGCATAAAATTAATAATATATAATCCTTGATGACGTCAGTTAGAACATAGAGCTCTGACATTAGGGACGTCACATCATATTTTAAGCACGACAATACATATACCGGAAGATTAAAAAAAAAGCTTTTAATCACCAAATTCACAACTTTCGCAAATTCGTTTATTATCTCCTCCAACTTATTAGCATTAATTGAGTTAGTGGTTCCACTTTCAATTTTCAGAATAGCCACTGCTGTGAGACAATATTCTATGCAAGACTTCACCTCTCTCTTTTTTCCGCTTTTTTTTTCTTCTTCTTCTTTTCTTTCTTCCATTCCCCCGTTTTTCCCTTTTGAAAATGAGATCATCCCTATTTTAAAACATAAACCAGGGACGTCACGTGATTTCCCTAACGCTCCTTCCAGTACTGATAGTACTTCCATTATATTTCTTCTTTTTTTAGTCCGTTCAAGTAATGACAGAGTGAAAGAACCAACGGTCAAAAGGACTGATAGAACCATTCCTAAGACTAGACTGAATAAAAAAGGAGGACAAAACACTACAAATAAATTAATTTACATCAAAAGTGACACGTTAACACAAAAGAAAGCTCCAATGATTTTTCTCCCAATTAGTATGCTATACATTTATATTTTTCGACAAATTATCCTCAATTTATATGAAGATATTATTCTCATTATCTTTTTGAATGGGAGAAGGACATTTACTGAAACCACAATATATAAAATGATCATGATGGGAACCAATCTTACCAAATATAGTTAAACTATTGTATCACTAGTATCTTAGTCCTGATTTGAACTATTAATGATGGAATTAATTCATCTGAATTTGACCAGAATTTAGTATGGGGGTTTACCCTTGCGCCGTGACTATATATCTTTACATTTATATTTGATCTTTTTACACAAAATATAGGCGTGATCCAATAAGTTTTGCTTGCATTATCATTTGAAATACTTGTTTTCTCATGATTTATCGAATATTGACATGTATTAGTAGACATCTATTAAATTTAATCTTTCCTACTATTAGGAACATCCACAAATATTTGGTGTAATAAATTAGTACTTAAAATAAAGGAACTTTATCTTTATTTAAAAACAATAAATCCTGGAGATGTATTTTTGCTACTTTTCAGCCAGTCTTTCAATTAATTCAAAATAGAACTGCAAAAGTAATTCCTCTTTTGAAACTAAACAAATAATTCAATAAATAGGGGACTTATGTCTTTGAATTTGAAGATTTGATATGATCAGAAGATTGATTGGTTTGGTGATCAATTTTTTTCCACCAAAATACTACCAAGATTTGGTGTCACTAGAGAAGTTAGGCTAAATTGAATTTCCTCATTTTCATAAATTACACATCCCCACAATAAATAATGAAATACAACTATGTATTTAATATACAATTTATTGTGTTTGTATAATTACGCTTAAAAACACCATTTTCAACGTGAAAAACGTTTTTGCAAACAAAATGTCGAGCATACAAAACATAGAACGAAAAAATGTCAAACATACAAAACATAGAATGGACAAAACGTCGAACGTACCTACAAACAATATATAATTCATACATTTTTGAAACCTAATGTATATTTACTACGAACAAACTAAAAAGGTTTTTGAAATGTACTACAAATATATAGTTAAGTAAAAAGGGAAATTTTTAAACCGTAAATATACAATAATTGGTAGCAACTTTGACATTTTGTTCTTGTACCACGATTAATAAAATTGCAATTTCTTAAAGAAAAAGGGGCTTTCAAATATATGGATACATACGATTTCTACTTTTAAAATCCAATATGAGATTCTTTCTCAAATACTTAAACAATAGTAAATTATTTAAAAACATTATTTTTAACATTATTATCAATGTTGTCCTAATTTAGAAAAAAATAAAATTGGTCTTTTTGGAAGAGCAACGGGGAATGTAGAACTTTGCCTCATTGCCTTATGGATCCTTTTTAATTGTCTGTATTGTTTTTGTCTAGTCTGTAGGTCGTTTTTTGATGGAGTATCGGGCAAAAAGCTAAAGTAGAACTATGCAATCATAATCCACAAAATTCACGAATAAAAATACACACAATCGGGAAACAAGGTATAGTTTTACTTTTCAGTTGCTCCACCAAAAAACCAACCAATTAACTTAATTGTATAACTAAGTAAAATTTGAAAGCACTCTGATTAATCAAATTAAATCGTCATTTCTTCATATATCTACAAACAAATACCGCTATTGATATGATATCATTTAAAAAATATCACTTAAGTAGGTCATAAAAGTATGTGTATTCAATATCTTACATTTATGTATTTTGAAGCCAAATATTTACTGATATGTTTTATGAAATGAAATATTTTATGAAGTATTTGGATACTGGAATAGTTGGAATAATTCAGGGGATGAAATTGTGAAAGCCAGTGGATGTGGAGTACAGTAATTTATCATTTTTTTGAACCCCTTTGAACTTAAAATTAAAACTAAATTCATTTTTATTTATAACCAATTATTTTTCTTTGTAAAAACAAAATGTACAATGTCGTCCACTACAATTTGAAGAAAGTTTGTCTTCATCCAAATTATTAAAAAAAATTCTGATGTTTTTCGAGTATATATTTAATAGCTTATTATTTTTCAGTATGATTTCCTCTGGCCACAACCACTGCCTCAATTCTCCCACAGAATGTTCGGAAGGCTTTGATTATGCCTGCAGAGGAGAGAATTGCAGTATTAATGAAGCCTAAAGGAACTTCACACTGTTGTGTTCGGTGATGCAGGCGTGCAACTCATACTCCCTGGACATAGAAACCCAAGGGATTCATGTCAGAAGAGCTTGATGGACTCCCTTAGCCCTGCATTGAAGGTAGAAGTCGCCTTCTACAGTTGAGACCCCATGCCAGATTTATTTATCTTCTTAACAAAACTCCAGACTATGTTGATATGGTAGTCAGTTAGTTTGGCGATGTATTTTGCATCGTGGTCCGTGCAAAATAATTCGGCAATCGCGATTTTTCTAAGCTGCTCCATCTTGACAGTATACTTAAAATGAAAACAATCGGAAATATTTTTTTATAAGTCAACTAACCTCCCAAAAAACTTGGCCATTATTTACTATACTGGATCTGAATGATGTGAAATTTTGTTCCATCTGTAGTGCAATGCCCAGTTTATTGACATTTTTTATTTATTGTTTCCAAAAAATATAAGAACTTTAAAAAGTATGTATAAATTTTTGATACCATTTTGAACTTGGCCTAGATATTATCTAACGTTAAAACCAAAAGTATTTCGAAAAAAAAAAAAAATTATTAACAGGTGAAGTTATTTCTTGACGAAGTTATTTTACTTATCCTAAAACAGTTTATGCTACATCAGTGGACAGTGGAATCATTATTGTATTTATAGATTTTTACTTGTTTGAACATGTACTCAGTAGTGTTGTATCTGTCCTTATTTATTGGGTTTAGTCTTGGAATTGGTCCCATCTGTCGTTCTAAGTATGAAATACATTTATATTCCTCGACAAATTTTCTTGAATTTATTTAAACAAATCATTTTTAATAACTCTTTGGAGGGACCGCAAATTGCACTTAAAGTAGCCAAAATTAATCGTTGCAATAAAATACTGAAAAATAGACAGATTTTATTTGAAAGGAAATATAAGTCACGCATATCAAATACAGTTTTTTAAACTAGAGATAAATATTTAAAATATTTTAGCCCATACCATAAATTTGAATACAAAGCCTATAACAGACTAAATAGGTGAGTGAGATATTGGTCTATTTATATATATAAAGTAAAAATAATTAATTGGATTGTTTTTATTTTTATGTATAAAGTCTGTATACATAGATATTGTAAAATAAATATCCTGGTTATGCGTTTTTATCTGCAAACGGACATACAAACACCGACTATAATATTATATCAAGGAGATTAAATAAAGAAAATTTATTGAAAGATATGTGCAACAATCTTAATGTTTATCTCATATATCTAATTGTACTTAATAAGTCATTGAAAATTGTAGGAAAAGTTCCAAGTACCAACACTTAAGTTCTGGTGCTAATGACGGACACATGTTGCAAATGAACCCCTTTTTATTGAGTGATACAATAATAAATATTCCAGAACTTACAATACATTGTATTTATATCATTTACTCAAATGTGTCTATGAAGTATTTGACTACAAGTAAATAAATATATGCTGTGTCAACAAACAAAAAAACTAGAAAAAGAAAAATTCCAATTTATTATTTTATTTCAATTTTTCAGAATTTTTGGGCTACGTACTTAAAATCATTTTTAGTTCTGATCAGACCAGATTCATGGGCTCTGGAGGGAAAGTTTGTTTTTTCGCAAATAAGTTGATTTTTTTTTCATAAAACAAGATCGATTTATCTGGTCTCAAAGTTTTTTAAGGTACTAGTTGCAGATTCAAAAATGCATCAAAAAATTTAAAAATCCAAAAAAGAAAAGGGAGAAAGTACATATATTTTCAAACAAATTAAAAAAAGGGAATTAGAAAGAGGATTAGTAAGTTTTTTTTTAGTATTCTTAGTATGCGTATAATAAAATAATTCGAAATGGACTATATGATACGGGTAATTATAATATAATATAATGAAAAACGCGTCAAAGAAGTAATCTGATAGGAAAAAAAACACAATCTAATTACTAATTACCTACTTAGAAGGGTTTTCTGATGCAATGTTATACTAAAATCTACTCACATTTAACAATTGATTTATTTCAATTTAAGACAAAGGCTGCATTTTTTATATGTTGCATATTTGCAACAAAAACATTAGAGGTATAATGTTATTATATTATATAATTTATTTTATTATATAACGAAATAAATATAAAAAAGCAAAAACAGCCTCAATGATGTCATGAAAGATCAATTTTTTTTAAGGACGGACAAGTGAGATTGACCGAAATGGATAGCGCTCAAGTTTTTCATTTGAATTTCTACGAAAATGAGGTTGTATTATATTCTAATAATCATTTGCAATTGTTTTTATTCATAAATATTGGCCGTATCTTTAAAGTCGACAAAACGGAACTAAAAAAAAATATCTTGATCTAGAAATGTTTTCACGCCTGAAGAACCCAACCGAGATTGCCAGTTACCTCAAGATGGCATAAAAAGCGATTTGAAATCCAAGGAAGGAACAGTCACCTGTAAGTCTGGCCAAGATCGGAAAAGAACAGAAAGAACCAAGTCCATCATTATGCATGTCAAAAACAACCTTTCTAAAAATCCAATGAGGACGATTGGCCTTATGGACAGGAAGATAAATGTGAGTGAAGATAAGTTCAAAAGGATAATTAAAGATGAATAGTAGCAAAATCAAGATGAATGAGGAAGAAACATATTACAATACGACAGACAAAAAGGAGAAAAGGTTCTCTGGAGCCATGTTTCTTTTGAATGTGTCCAAGAAATGTACTGAGGGAGTCCATATCTAATAAAAAATGTCGATTTCAGTTATAACTCAATGAAAATAAAATTAATTTTGTTCTCAATTTCTTCACAATCTATTTTTTAATTAAGTTTGAAAGACAATCTTTAGTTTAAACTTAAATATGACGCAGGTGGTAGGCTGTTCTTTTTTTTTTTTAAATTTCGCCATAGCTTTGCAAGCAAATTTATTAATTTGCATTGCTTAAAAAACGTGAGATCATTTTTGATACCAGTAGTCCTGCAATTTTCATTTTGTTCCAACCTTCAAAAGGTAGCTCTCAAAATTTATGAGAATCTATTATTTGTTTCGGAGTTATTGTGCTAAATGTAACGCTATATTTGTTATTCCCATTACAATGGATCAAAAAAATAATTAGGGTTTTAATTGTACTTTGCTTCTTGGTGGGGGAAAAATACCGTTCATGCTAAGCAATGGCTTGAACAGTGTTATGGGGACCTCGCTCCATGAAGTAAATAAAAATATATTTATAATAGTTAAAAAATGCCATTTTTTGACAAAACAATAGTGTTTTCTTTGATGAGCCCTGGACTTCTCAACTAATGTGTTACATATAATGGAAATAGAGCTGTTGGATTGTGGATATTTCTAAGAAATTGACCTATGGAAAACTCCTTTAGACACCATTAACACTGATTATACCTAATTTAAAGACCAATGTCATTTTATTGTATTTTATTTTTTGTTAATTTGTTTATATTTTGTTCCTACTTATATAAAATTTTTGCTTCTATAAATCTTTTTTTTTTTTTCCATTGGCGATCAAACATTGAGATGGGAAAATAATGATAATAGCACTAATGCATGTTTATTGTTCGTATTCCAGAAAAAATATTCACATAGAATTTTACTTACCTCCTTAAGTTTTGATCGAATTACTTTTGCAATTCGGTTATATTTTTATAGGACACATAAAAGAAAACTTTATTTAAAATATTCATTTTATACACTGTGAAAAATAAAAAAAAGTGATGAAGAAAAAACAAAACAAAAAAAATTGCATTAACAATATTTAATATATGTACATTGTATACATATGTACATTAGACTGTCCCATTTTCGCAAAAATGTTTTTTTTAATTTCCTGAGATACTTTTTTTGCTGAGATCTATCAAAAATTACGTTCCGCGAAAATTGAAATATGTCATGCCATTTTGTGCCTGGTGCAGATCATGTTAACACATAAAGAAATAAGGATGACGAAATTGAACACCTTTTTCTACTGAAATGATAGTTTTTTTTAAATAAAAGATGGATTGGTAAGTCTAAAAATTTGTGCAAATATTCCCTGACTGTTGCATAAAATTAAGTAGTAATGAAAAAAAATATACCTAAAAATAATTACACGAAGGACTAAGAATTGTTATCACAACTAACAAATAAAATTTCCTAATGCCTCTTCACAAAGAAATTATATTTTTTTATCAATAAAAAATAGATGTACAAGCTTCAAAAATTGTACACATATCCCTTTTGTTATTCTTGGCGGTAGGACACGGCGTATCCAGTAGTAATTAAGCGTCTACAAACAGACAAGCTTTGTTTGATTTAAATGGAAGATAACTATCTAACAAATACCGAGCGTTAATCTCATTTTTTTATGTGAAAGATATTTACTCAATACTTAGTGGTTTTCTGATAAAAATGCAAGAATTGAGTAGGTCAGACTCTTTCTGTCTAATTTGGATTTTTCCTTCTGGGACATTGATGAACTCGTTTAAAGAGTTAATTATATTAATATATGTAGGGTGCTAAGATAAAATTGGCGAATTTTTCGAAAAATCATTAATACCAAATTTTTGGTCAGATTTACTTCAGAATTGCATGGAACTGAATATATGAATATTGAAGCAGAGGTCAATTGATGTATTTCCCCCTGCAACAAATCACGGCTTATATCTGGGTCAGGAAAGAGAAGAAGGCGTTGACAATGCAGTTTATTAACATGCTCATCATTGTCTCCTTGATTAATACAATTAAAGAGTCCTTGATGGAATAAGATGCTCAACTTGTTTAACATTCAACGTAGGTCAAGACAAAATTAAGATCTGAACTACTGGGGGGGGGGTATATGTATATTTCCTTACCAATGATGTTATAGTATTATTCCCTTAGCCACTTATCTTGACATGTCTTAGACATGAGACGATAATTAATCTTGTTACCCAGACCCAAAGCCGTTATCTAGCGATTTGTCAGACCTCTCAATTTGAAATTTTCATGTTTTTGTGGACATAAATATTCTTAACACCATTCTTCCTCAGTAAATTCAACCTTTTTTATATCTGGAACAGCTGTCGCCATGAACCCCAAAACTTCAGTTGATACAACAACATTTCTGCCAACAAAAAATAAATCATCAGCCAGCTGCATTATAAAAAAAATCGCCGGCGCACGTAACATCGATTTGATCTTAACGCCCTGTATCACTTAAGTATCACACTACGCTTCTTTTACTTATGGAAGTTATTTCCTTGTCATTAAAAAGGTTGTGATAGTTGAATTTTAACTTTCCACTATCACTCTTTCCAATTTTGAGATGGAAAGAGACATAATGGCGTGCCGGTAAACATATGCATTTTGATGAAAACCTGGGGTATTTTTTAGTTCCCTCGTTCTTTTAGAATTGCTACTCTAAAAAATGAACTTTCTGTTCCTTAGCTATTGTCATTATTATTTAACGCCTGATTAGTGAACTTTAAATTCTATTGCATTCAAAACCTGATTGAACATTCGTGTGTGCTCATTTAAGACGGACAGTAACCTCGAGGATTAGTGACGGAGTTATAATTGTAAGTCCTCGTTAAACTCAGAGTGGAACAGAGGATCAACATTAGAGTAATTATTAATAATGATCTTGTTTATTTCCTGCTCTTCTTCTTCCTTTGTCACAGCTAATTGTAGCTGATCTAATGGAACGTCATAAGCTTTATTCACTATCTTCTCCAAAACATTTTTCAAATTGTCATGGTTACCATGTTTATTTTCGTTATTTTAACATGCCCATTATGCCTAGGACTAGCTTATACTTACAAGCACTATACTTACATATGTATCAAATCTTATTCAAAAATATAGAATAACTTCCAAGTAATATTAATGATTACTAACAGAAGATAAATTAGTTTCTTTATTCCCTTAATGATTAAGGAGCCCATGATCATTACAATGATGTAAATCATGTCTTTTTTTTAGCAAGACGGTTATTTTTTAATTGTTAGGATTTTCTTTTCCATATCTGTTGTCATTATCATGTTACTCCTGAGTAATGAAGTACCTTTCCTTCTATATTCAAAACCTGATTTATGTTCACATAAAAGACAGAGAGTAACCTTGTGGATTATAATTGCAAGTCTTTGCCCAACTCAGAGTAGAGTTGGGGACCGACATTTCAGTAATTTAATAATATGTCCTGGTTGATTTCCTTCTCTCCCTCTTCCCTTGTCACACTTGATTGTAGCCGGTCTATTCAAAGTCATGGCAACTATAATACTCTCCTCAAAAGCATTCTTTAAATTGTCAGGGTTACAATGTTGATTGTCGGATTCTTTTTTTAATATGTCCAAAATACACACGATTATTATCATTACTCACTCAGTGTAGCCAACTTTATTTGTATACATAACATAAATATCAACCCAAAAACGGAACAGTCTAATTTATTTACATAAAAATAGAACGAAACTGTAACGTCTTTATCTTTCATATATATAAAAATTACATTTGCTATATCCCCATAGAATGAAGAGGCCTTAAAAGTAACGACAGATGCTCTTAATGGTTTGGTTAAAAACTTGTTCATACATCCTATATATGTATAATTCTACATGCTTACAATAAATAGAAAAAAAATATGCTTGCTTTCCTTATCATATCATATGTGCAATATACTTATTATGGATATGATTTACTTACTATATGATTAAACAAGACAAGGGATATTTTGAACGATATTTACATGTTGCTCAAATACATTTGATTTTTTATTCCTATAAATTGTAAAATAAACGAAGAAACATTTGAGTTATTCTATAAAACCGTATAATATGTTACACTTTTTTAAATAGACCATTTAATTTGTTATATTTCAATGTTTAACTCTTATATCTCATTGTAAAAAATAGTCTAAGAATCTGCAAACAACAAATAAGCAAAGTCCACTATGGAATAAGAGCATCATATGTAACTTGAAATCTAAACCAATGCAGAGTTGCAATGGTGGAAATATCCGTACGTAGAAAATCATCATCATAGATCGCTAAAATGCAGGGATGCAACTGCTCTACTGTTTACTGGGTCACAGCAAGAGGGAAACTGAAATCTTCAGAAGGACCAGGTCAAGGCCAAAGAGGCCAAAAGAATTTGTGGAAACAGTTAAATGCACAATTGAAGGCAAAAGAGGCAAGGCTTCCTTCAATGGCATTGTGAATTCGACAGCGACCAGAGCACCATGCGCCACTTGGTGAAGAAGTACTTAAATTGTAATGTCTACAAGAGAACTCTTCGTCAGGCTTTGAATCTTTAGATGAAGTAAAGGGTGTGCTCCGGTGCCAAATCCTCCTTAACAAGCTGAAGAAGAAACCCCATAATGTCTTCATTTTGTTATCGGATGAGACCGCTTTTAGCCTTGGAGAATTGGTTGAGAATGTCACTGGTTACTACATCACTGAGTCTAGGGTTGTCGGGATGATGATGTTATCCATATCAGTAGGAATCAATACATTTTAAATCTCCAGGTGCTTGCTATAATAGGATCTGATTGAGAGAATTGCAACCTAATCTTTTTGACTCCAATGAGAGGCTTAATGTTGATACATATTTTAAGTACCTGAACCAGAAAGTGTTTCCGTGGGATATTCATAACTCAAACACCAGGTTTTTTTTTGTCAAAGACTATTGGCCTCCGCTACAACCTCCTCAACTCTCCCCACCTGGACTTTCGTATTTTTGGGCACCTCAAAGAGACGCTTTTGTGAGTCCAATACACAATAAAGGACTATCTGAAGGCCGGCATCATTACTGTTTGAGCCATCTTAGAGCTGAGCTTATCTATCAGAACGGAGTCCTCATAACACTTTTCAAGCCATTCGTTAGATTAGTGGATTTGATGGCATATATGTTCTTCACAATGATACCTATTACTTTCATCCAAGAAGAAGAAGTATATCTGAAATATTATTCCAAAATTGGACTTGTTCGATAGCTTTGGATCATAACTTCTTCTTTTAGAAGGATGGCGAATTAAACGAATCGGAAATTTGGATTCCTTTAATTTATTTTAGAATGTTTCTTATCTGTATTTAAGTATGTCCTTCCACACAATGACGCCTCCCATTTACTTTCGTGGGGTGGCCTTACATAATTATATATGATCTCCTCCGGCCTTATCTCTCAGTCAACGAATGGACTCCGTGAAAAATTGCCCTCTTCCCCTTCTCTTAATACTCACAAGCCAAATTCACAACTTTTTCCACACAATGAGACCTACCATGTACTTTTCGTGACCCTTCAAAGTGTTAATTACTCGAATAACTCGAAAAAGTCGATCTCCTTTTCCTCCGTAAATATTTTCCTCGTTTTGCTTCGTATCCCTACGCTTTACGTACCGAAGTTATTTCACTGTTATGAAAAGGTTGCAAGAATTGAATATGAACTATCCTCACTCGCTGTCCCAATTTTGAGATAGAAAGAGAAAACATGACGTGCATCCAAACTTGTACAGGATATCTGATAAAAACTTATCATGTGCTGTTTTTTTTGTAATAAAAAAATGAACAAAAAGAAATTAACGAATAAGAACTTATACAGAGAAATAGAACTGGTCTTATTTCAAATAGAAGCCTAACCAAAGCTTTCTATTATAAAAACTTTATTGTTAAAAAAAATGATGAATGTTTATTTTGGTAACCAAATTCATGTGTAGCAAAATAATAGCACTATCCAGACATTTTGCATATATTAATAACGGTATGTATATTGTTCGTATTGCAAAAATGAAATGAAATTATATATAAGAACACACTGCATTATGATGACCTTCTTCTGTCACTATTTTTCCCTTTTCAATTTAATTGAACCTTGTAATACAACACTCGCTTAATTTTTGCAAAAATATAATGTATATACATAATATTTATAAAAAGGAGCTTATTTTCAATTCCTGAAATTTATGACTACGCACATTAATTGGCTCCACAAATTATAATTAAAAATCATTTATTATTAATAGGTATGACTTCTATACTTTCATAGTACCAAATCTATTAAAAAGTACCTTCTCTATAAAAATTGCATAACAAAACAATTTGATAAACGTACTAAATATGTGGTGCGAAACATAAAAACAATCTTGAACAAAAAATAGAGAAGAAGAAAATGCCAAATTATTATTTACCTCATATGTATATACTGTGTGAAAGATAAAATTGTGTACTTGACTTTGAATCAATCTGGATTGCTTTAAGATGAATATTTCAAAATTCTAGGTTGCGTTATGAAAAAAGGGACTATTCCAGTTAGTAAACAATAAAAAATAAATTTTTATAAATACAAACATTGTCATCATGGAGACGAAACAGTAAAGTATGTCTGATTTGCACCACGCCTGTGTCAGTGTCAATGAGATCATGAAGGTCTTAGGGTACTCCCAGAGTCATGTATACAAGATTAGAAGCATGTTACCTTCAGAAGAGAGGCTTGATGGCCCCATTGCAGCGGCAGAGAACAGAAAATCAGGATTGATTCAAAACGTGAACACCACAATCACCAGAAGATAGACAAGTCAATAAGGCAGTAAACTAAGGCTCTCAATGTCAGTGATTGGACTGTAAGGAGGTAAGATAAGGCCTCTTCTTACGATGGTGGCGTAATGGGTGAACAGCTCACCCTCCACCAAAGACTTTCCCCCCCTCGACTATGCCATTAAGGGTGTAGTCGAGAAGCGAGCCTGTGCTACTCCTTACCGAAATTTGGAAGAACTCAAAGCCTCCGTCGATTAGCTGTGGTTGGCCATGTCTGAGACCTTTACCAAAAAGTACTGCAGCGCCTTAAGCCCCAGGTTGGAGACTATGGTAGCAGCCAAAGGAAATAATTTTGAAAAATAGAAAGATATATCAATAAAAAAGTCTGTAATAAAGCCTAAATGTCATTTCATTTTCATTTCTCCAGAAGGTTAGCCCATTTGTTCGCTATCAAAAAGTCCTCAATTTTACCTCGTACACTCTACATCCACATTCTGACCAATTTTTTGCATAGTCAAATTTCAGTAAATTATTCTCAAATTTGTGGGATGATGTAAGATACTTTATAATTTTAGTTATATTCAATAATATAATTTTAGTTATGGTCAATAAAATAATTTTATTTAAGAACCTTATATTGGCCTCGATATAGGTTTTCCAAATTAAATCCGTCCGTAGCTCATTCTTTTATTGTGATAATCAATTTTGTTTAATTATCATAACCTTATTCCACAAATTTGAATACAAAGCTTATTGTTATGTTCTACAATCACTTCTACTTTCTTAAAATCAAGTAAACGATCAATTTTGTGATCCAATATATTTATAGAACACATATAAATCATACAAGAAAGTGACTTACCTCAAATGTATTTTTGTTCTTTTGTAATGTGAAGAATGAATTTTCTTTTCCCAAGCTTTTGTAATTATTATTTAAATCTGGAGTACTGAACTTTCTTTCCTTACATTCCAAACCTGATTGAACATAGATGTGTGCTCATCAAAGAATAAAAGTAACCTTGAGGATTTGTTGCAGAGTTATAATTATAAGTCTTTGTTGCACTGAGACTAGAACAGAGGATCGACATCGGAGTAATTATTAATAATGTTCTTGTTTATTTCCTCCTCCCCCCCCCCACCTCGTGACAGCTGCTTATAGTTGATCTAATGAAGTGTCATGAGAGCTAAGCTGCTCTCCTCCAAAAAATTCTTCAAATAATCAGGGTGACTATGTTGATTTTATGGTTTTTTTAACATGCCCAATAGACTCAGGATTTTCATCACCACTAATGAATAATAATATACACAATACATATCATAAGCTTAAATTTTACTCATAAAGAAACATACACTCTCGAGCAATATTAATGAATTCTAACACATGAGAAGTAATTAATTAATTATTCTTAAAAGTAAGGAACGTACAGTCATCTATACTGAATTATCTATATATTAAATGCAAATGCATGACTTTGAATGTGCGAATGTATGGGAATCACGGCCAAACCAATTGATGAATTTTGTTGAAATGTTTCATGTAGGGCTCAACAGATGGTATTGCTAACGATTTTTGGCCTACAAGGCCATGGCAGCCTTTAAATAGCATTTTTCTAAAAACGAATTTTTGGACTAACAAGTGACTATTTCCAATAAAACAAACATTAAAGAACAAAATTGTTAAAAATGATTTTCGATAATTGTTAGTATGTATCCTTGCCCACTTATTTTGCAAGAAATTATAAGGTTAAATGTTGTCAAAAAAAAAGAAGTTATTTTTGACAATAATTTGAAGATTTTGCAAACGACGACTTGAATATCTTTTCTTCTCTAAATTTTATAATCTCCTTTAAGTATGCAAAGATACTTACCGACATGGAGTGAAAATAATTCTTTAAATTCTACAGTCTTGATTGTTTTGTTTTATATGAAGAAGAAGAGTTAATTATTGTTAATTTCTTAATGTTCCGGGCAAAGCCAAACAAATCTACTCTTGTATCTATGAAATATTGACCTCTATGTATGTATTAAGTATAAATAAAATCGTGTCGATCCTTATTTAGGACTGAAGACTGCAGTTCCATCCAGTATAGTCTCGGTCCAGTTCAGTTAAGCCCTGCTTATCATTCCTAAAACTGATAAATTTCGGTCCTTAATTCAACTTTATTTATTCTAAATTTTTAACTATTTTCTAGTACTTGTAGTCCGAAGGACCGTAGGTCATAAGAAACAGCTCTGAGGACTGATAAGACCGGACCTAAGTCTGAACTGAACTACAACGAATAGATAAGGACTTCCACAATTCTACCTCTATGTACATGGGTGGTATTAAAACTTTCCGACCCAAAAAAGTATACTTGACATTTTTTCTGATTTGATATTTTATTTTTTATCATGGTCTCATTAAAACTCTACACTCATCTTCCAGCGATGCTCATATTTCTGTAACCCGTAGTAATTTTGCATTTTCTCTGCAAAATAATTATTCACGAGACATTTTTTTGTTTTTGCCACAATTACAACGAGTTGCATTGATTTAGAGAAATACGCCTTTATATGTCTGCTATTATTTGCATTTGTTTAAAGATTACAGTATCAAAAACAAATATTTAATGATAGGTTAATACACGGTTGTGTCTATTTTTGCAAAAACAATCACATCAACTCACTCAAATGACTGTTACATAACGACTGTGCGTCCAGTAAAGACTGAAACTAAGTGTTGCCATCTTCACTTTGGCATAAGAAACTTTTCAGACCACCCTTTTAAATATTAAGTAAAACAATAAATTGTAAATTTCTAATTTTTTTTAATACTTGTTCAAGATGAATATATAGAACTTTTTATCATTTTCAAAGAAATATTCGGTTTTAAGAGTATTAATATTATTCATAACAAATATATATTTGAAAGAAAATTCAGATAGATGTGTTGGTATTTTATAAGAAAAGTGTAATCCTAGATTTATGTTTTATTTTGTATTTATTTTTTTATTATCATACATTTACATCGGGTTCAGTCATAGGTAGTAGTAGAAAGTATTTACTTTTGCCAATTTATGTCGACCAATAATGAAATATGTACTATATCGTTCCCAATTTTTCAATAAATTTATTATTACGAACATAGATATAAAAGAATAGAAATTAAAATATATAATAAGATATCCAGAAGAAAGTAATCATGAAAAAGTAAGGAGATAGAAAAAGAAGAAACAACTACTTTTTACCCAAATGTATAACTATAAAATAAATTACATTCAATAGAAAAAACACATTATGAAACTGATAATTCATTTGCGTGTTTGAATGAAATAAAATAAGTAAATTTACTTATATATTTATACCTTTAATTGTAATTTTTCGTTGAATTGATTCTAGGGTAGACCAAGAGAGAGTTCCAATTCTTTTTCTTTCTTTTATTGGGCTCAATAACTTCGAACTGGTTTTTGTTTGGACATGCCAAATTTTAATTCAATATACTTACATATGTTTCCTATTATTTAAATATATCTAAAGGTTATACCTTATACCTCACATTTAAGTTTAAACTTAAAGCAATGCTCACGGATCAAGTTTGGATAATTTTTTAAAAAAAAAGTGAGGTCTTGTTATTTTCTAATAACCATTAATATTTTTTTTTTTATTCATTAATATTGTTTTTATTCATAAATATTGTATGTATCTTCGAAATGACAAAATGGAAGCCAAGACAATTATTGTCTTGGAAATAAAGAATACCCTCAGAGAGATTGCCAATGACCTCAGGATCACCCGGACGGGCGTATCTTTGTCATTAAAAATCCAAAGAAGAATTGTCGCCAAAAGTATGAAAGGCTATGATTATGCGTGTCAAAAACCGCCTTGCGCAAAATCAAGTGAGGAAGATTGGCGGTATGACCATGAAAATGAATGTAAGCTAGGTACGACTAAGAAAGGATGATTAAAATTACTTGAGAGCAAAATCAAGAGCAAGGAGGGTGAAATATCTCATAACGACAGCTACAAAGGAAAAGAAGTTGAGCTTAGTTTCTTTTGAATGTGTCCAAGAAAATGTTGGCCTCTCAGCACCCCGATCTTAACCTTTCCTTTCCCAAATTAATTTGTGCGTGAAAAAAAAAATATTTGGCAACGAAATATTATTAGAATGGCATCATATAACAAATATATACAGTTTTCAAAATCAAATTTTAAGTTTAGCGCAAAAAACCAGAATGATTCCATATGGTATCATGGGAAACATATCGAACAAAATGGTATTTATTCCATATGGGATCATTGGGGAAATGCTATGACATAAGTGAAAGGCATTTTAATAAAAAAAAAAAAATTCTTGTTCCAAATTATACAATACAAATGTACAACAGTAAATTCCTTATAGTTCCTTTTCTAGAAAGTGTTATATTGATGTACCTTATATATATAGAAATATTATTTTATAGTTACTTTTTCTGGAATGTCATGAAGTAAAGTAGCCAAGAATTGATTATTGCTGCATCCACAAAATGATATAATATTCTCAGATAGAATCTTTTCAGACCTATTTTTTTTCTGTCGAGAGCCACACGCATATCATTTAGGTAAACGCAAACCATGTTTGTATTGTATTCATTCACGATTGCAGGGAAAGGAACACCATTATGCATTTTTTCAGCTACTGACCATCGATTCACAGAAGATACTGGATTCGTACCCAAATAAGCAGATGCAACATTAACATGCTGATTGGCATACCATTGTACGACGTTATGTTGCTTTTTGTCTCGGTTTGAATATCACAGCTTCCTCTAGTATCATTCTTTAGCATAGCATCACTTTTAAACTACAACCAGATGATCTATTATTTCTAACTGTCCTTGTAACGTAAATTTCAATCTCCTTGAGAGCACAAAGTAGTATGTAAGATGTGAACAAACTATCAGTGTAAAGATTGAAGTTTTGATTCTTTGGAAGTTTACTAACCTGCCTTATCACAATTTATCTACTTAGTCATAAAGTCATATAAGATACCACTTGTACCACATCTAGCAAAACTTTGATTCCCGATTTATGAGTTTTATTTCTAATTTTTTGCTTCAATGAGTTACATTCCTTTTTATCATCATATCGGGGACCGAATTACGTTCGTTAATTAAGTAAAATTGAGTAAACTCACTACATTGCTTAAATTCTATATCATGGTCACATAATAAAATCCTCAAATTCTTTAATGGAATAACCTTTTACATTGAAGGTACCCATACTTGATATTATTATAAATACTAGGGCTGGTACGGTATGGCATTGTACCAAGGTTCGGTTCGATAAAAAACTTACGATTTGGTGTGTTCTTACCATTAGTACGGTACGTATATTATCGTGCACAGAAAGTTGCCTTGGAAAAAAGTGCCGTTCAAAAATTGCATTTTGTAAAATTGCCCTGGAGAAAATTGCAAGTGTGGAAAATTGTCATTGGGAAAGTATCCTGTCATTTAATTATAAAATCACAATTCTTCGTCAAAAAACTTGTTTTTGTTTCATGGCTGGGCTACCAAGCTGGTTAAACCAACTGCTGACACTTCACAAAGCATGTAGTCCAGCTCCAATTACGTCAAAATGATTCCCGAGCCTATATGGTTGATTGAAGCAACTGCAGGAACACCAAGTATGTTAAAAAACACTGATAACACTTCACAAATCATTTAGGCCCTCTCCAAATACTTCAAAATAAACCACATGCCCATGGGTTGATAAAGGCTATGACAAAGATACCATGCAGTATAAAACCATTGCCAGTAATTCACAAATCATTTAAGAATTCTCATAATTAAATGAATTAATTATCGAATAATAAAAACTTAAATATTGCAATTGGTGGCAAATAGTTGAACATATTATCTTTTAGATTGGAGGTATATACATGAATGGGAATCAAGATTAAATAGTATTGCAGCATAAATCATAATCAAATAAAGTTATTATCTTCTCAGCAAAGTCTCTTACAGTCACATTCAGTAAAGGTGTTTAATATTTTTTCTCTTTTATAGGTATACATAGGATGAAGTTTCTACGACATTTCTTTCCTGGAAAATTCTTTATTGTATTGAATTGATAAATTAACTCTAATCGGATAAGACTCGAAGTAAAAAGGAGACAATCAGGTTGAAATATTAATTAAACAAAAAAATAATTAACTTTTATGTGAACTGTAAGTTCATATACTACCTAACTGGTGACTTAAAAGGTATCCTCAGTTATTGGGATGCTACTGATGACAAATTTTAAAAACAAACATGATTGTAGATTAATTTTATTTGGTTCTGAGAATATTTTTTTATCATTGGGATTGGAAGACGAGGAGATTCTGTACTTTGGAATAAACATTTTTATGGGCCAAAAAGTGCTTTGTTTGTGGGGTTGGATGAGATTTTGGCAAGAAGAAGGAAGAAAGAGCATAGGACCAGAAGAGAGGACAGCAATTGAAATGAAGGAGATACTAGAAGGAATAATTAAAGAAGAGGACCATATGGCCAAATTTAAGGAAGACGGTCGTAATAAGCTCTTTGCCTATAAAATTACGAAAATGGTAAACCAGCAGAATATCCATATGTAAAAAAGATGTACATAATCTTTTAATATATTCCTACCAAATCTGTAGCAAGGGCTAAGAGATTTTAAAGTTTAAAGACTTTGCCATTATAAGACACAGGAATGGAGGAAAAAGACGAAAAGGGAAACACCTTAAATATTTTTGATCTTTAAAAAGTGTAAAAGACATAGTAGGTAGAAACCTAATTGCTCATATAAACTGGAAGACAATTTAATTTTACATTTGTGTTGCAACCATCACATATTTTATATGACCCCCATAGGCAATTCATAATTCCTAATCAAATAAACTATGAATCAAATCATTTCAAAGATATGATTGATTGGTATAAGATAGTAATTTCAATTCCTCCAATATTACAATATTGGCCAGATAAAGAGCTTATGAAAGCAAAGGATGTGCTTTGAAATTAGAGAAAAATCCATGGCATTCCCAATCTGTAGAAATGGCAGTTAAATAGTTTCAGAGGCTTCTTGTAAGGTTTACTGATATAACCAAAGACACGGATTCATTTTGTCAACTTCAAAATCAACAGATAAACTAAGGAAATTTAAAACTAAGTGTCAGCACCCAGTTTGATAAATTTACATATGATAGGTTGAAAAATAGCATTCAGCAAAGATTAAGGATAATTATTTATATTATTATATACTAACTTATATAAAATAAGATATTATCAGAATTATTTCCTTTTCTTATGTAATTTTGATATTTTCGTCTATTATCGCATTAAATCCGGGGGCACGCAACGGTTATTTTGTTGTAGAGGTAAGGGATTTAGCTTTAGCAAAAAATAACATATCTTGCAATACTTTTTTTACTTTATACAGAAACGTTTCTGAACAAAAAGGGGGTGGGGAAATTGTTTTCTCCGTTATTTTTTTTTTGCAAAATGGATTTTTATTTACCATTCCAAACTTTTGAGGGGTCAGAATGCGTAATAGCTCAATTTTGGACTCCCTTGATATCCCCTAATATACAGTGTACTCGATGCCTCGTTTTCAGACATTTATACAAACACACTTTGCTATATGTTTGATAATTGAATAATTTACTATGCTTAACATTTATTTACAATTGCATACTTTTAAATATCTATCCATGTCGCACACCTTCTTTTATTGATCTATCGTTGATTTTTCAGTTCCTTGCATTGAAATTTACTTTTATAAATCAAAGATTTTGAAAATAAATAAATAATTTTGACAAACAATGATTATATTAGTTAAGTTGTTTTTTCCCTATGAACTTTAAATATTTTTCTCTTTTTTAACTTTGATGAATATCTTCTATGAGCTTCACACTTATTTCTGCATTTTGGTTCCACCTGTGAATGTCATTCATCGACTTATCACACTTCACTCTTTGTTGCTCTATCACATACAATCTTGCAAAGTGAAGTCAACGATTCCATAAAAGTTGATTGATTGCAATTTTGAGTATCAAACTAATAATCTGTCTAAGAATTAGAGATTAATCACACCATCATGGTAAGATTGTGTAGAGAAAGGGGAATAAAGTATACATATTTTACGTGAATTCCATTGTGTCATATCTAAGTTTTAAAGCTCCATTCTTAATAAAAGTTATGAATGTAAAGGAAGTAATTTTAAAAATAACGTAACAGTTCGGAAAAACAATCCCAGAGTGTCTCATAAAAAAATAATGAACAAAAATCGTGTATGGTCACAAAAGTATAAAGGTATATAAATCCAAAGACTAGCCGAATCTATTACAAAAACTATGTTTAAAAATGTATATATTTGGTCTTGGGTGGTAGATGGTGTTGTGATCAGAGAGTCTCATTTCATGGAAGAAGCAGCCTTTGCTTAGTATCCAGAGGGGGATATAGGTATATCTTTTTGTTTAAATTCGGTGGATCATACTAACTTTTTTTCAATAAAACGTCTATGATACAGAGTGATATATAGTACCCATTAGTGATGTCTGGCTCGGTTCAAGACTGAATTTTTCCTGTCCGATCTTAAGTGACTATTCCTTGATGGATTATTGTCAAAACTGCCATCTCAGTCCTAATTTTAACTGTTTTCAAAATGTAAACTAATGTTTTTAGTCTCAATAAACATCGACTGATCTCCATATCTGTCTCCCCCCTTTTACTCTCTTTTTTATCAGTCCGATCTTTTTTACCATTCAACGGTCCTAAGGACTGATATATCGGTCTTTCAGTCCTATAGTCCTAGCTATCTTTTTATTTACTTCACTCATAGCTAGGATTGAAGAATATAATCAATATGAAAATAATGAATAATATCTTGAACGTATAATACACGTTCTAGTCACACATTTACTTTTTTTAATATTTAACTTACAGTCTCTTTGAAATAGGTTATGAATTATGATGTAACTTCAGCAACTCAAACGATGTTGTTAGTACTAACTACGTTCTTTCAACTATTGTAGTTTTAAAAAAACCCGATAAGGACCGGTCCTGGGACTGAAAAATTGTATTAGAACTGTAGTGAAAAAATTACAGTCTTTTTAGTTTTTAGTTTAGAATTATCCCACACTATGCACATGTATTGATCCATTTTTTTCGGCCTCAATCTATGGATCAAAGTTTAAAAGTGACTGATCCTGACTGACTATTTTTGTACGGCCGATCTATACGTAGTTTCTCTTTGAGACCGGAACAGAGCAAGCTTATTCAAAGGAACAAATTACTTCAGTCCCCTAAAAAGCATAATGTTCTCAGACTGTTCTAGAATTTTGAGAGCAAAATCCAACACTAGTATAGACTATGAACAGTTTAAGAACCATTGTTCTATAGATTATTGAGTGGCTGTACCCTAATATATATTAAAACTGGGGGTGTACTGATGCATGGGGATCGGCAAGAATCAGCCATTTTGAAGTATCTGTTATCGGCTCAATAATGCCAATTCCTTAAATACTTATGCTAGTTAATTATACACGTACATTATTTAGTAAAATAATTCTATTTTATTATTTGAAATGCTCAAGCAATAAAAAAAAGTCAGGATCACACAATAGGTTGACTATTCTAAGTTTAAGGATAGGGGCTCCTACGAGTAGGGCCCCCGGATGAAGTTATTTTCTCTTTAATTTCAACTTATAATAAGTGTAATAATAAAATACTTGCATAAAAAAATTCATGTTCATCCACTGAAAATGACAGTTTATCTAGTTGTGCAGGCAATAAATATGATCCCACAGGAATAAACTAACTCCTGAGCACAGAGAAGAACGAATTTTCTTAATTATTTAAAACTAATTATTGTTATAACTATGATTTATGTATTTTCATGGCCAGTTAATAAAAAGTTAAATATTCAAAAAGTAAATCATTTTTTATGCATAAAATTAATAAGGAATCGAAATCGTACATCGTATGGGAATTGGCTGAAATTTTGATATAGGTACATCCTAAATTAAAACCTTTCAACTCATTTAAATATGTATGATAAATCAAATCCATTTTTAAAATATTATTCAAATATATCATGAAGTAGTTTGAATATACTCTACAGACTGCAATATTATATATAATAGACATGCTTTTATTCTTTCGAATGAACATATATATATATATATATATTGATACCAACTTTCTCTTCCCCTCAATGGAATCCCATTCAATCCGAATTCCCTATAGTTAAATTCTTTTTACTTCATCTCTATAAGGAATTCAATATTCTTATAGTTCTTTATTACATCGATTGTAATATGATTAAAATAAAATGAGGATGGAATTGCATCACTGCCTATTAGGTATATACAGTCTTCTGTAAAGGTGTAATACAAAAATATCAATATTAGCTTTAAATGGAGAAGATATCTTATCAAATTTATTAAATAGTAATAATATTAGTAACCATTATTGCATAACACATGGGCAGAAAAAACCCGGGCTCAACAAATTAAAAAACACGTTTTTATATGTTAAAAATGGGCTTTATTTAAATTATAACAATACTATATATATAAATATTTACTTATATTCTACGCTTTATGGAGCAAAGTACCAAGAACACGTGTTTCAATGCATTGTTTAACTTGATAGCTTTTTTTCTCGGATCAAGAATCAGTCTAAAATTAAAAGAGGAACACCAAGCACAATAAGTCAGAAAATAAAAAGCAGATTGTCACGAAATGATGACAGCTGTCTTTTGAAGGTTGATACTACCTGAAAATGAGGTGACTTTTTTTTAAATAGTCCCATGTAACTGTGAAGTTTCGGACTTTTAAGCCCATTTGTTATTCCCATATAACTTTAATTATGAGGTTTCATTATTTAACTAAAGGACAGCTGAAACAAAATAAACAAGTTTTGCTTATAACTCCAGTTCTCTACCTGTAAAAATGTCGGAGCAGCAACAACAAAAAATGCACCCGTGTGCAATTTCACCTGCACAAGTATCAGTGCCAAGAAGGTTGTTACATACGGACTGCCAACCACATCAATAAGTCCATTAGAGTCCCATACAGTCGAAAAGAACCAAAATTTCCAGAGGAAAAATATAACTGACTTCTTGTCTTCCTTCTTGTGACCCCCTTCCAGCCTTGATCTGAACCACCTGGACTATGCAGTTTAGGACGTCCAGGAAAAAAATGTCTGCCACTAATTCGGAGTACCTTAGAGCTGCCATCATGCCAGCGTGGTACCCATGGACACGGCCTTCATTGTCAAGAGTGGTCAATTTGTTCGCCGCCATAGTGAGGCTGTTATAGCTTGTGAAGGAGGACATATTGAATAAAAACTATGGATAAATATCATTTTTTAAACACTTAACAAAATAATGTTATTCCTATTTTAGTCATTCAATTACAAGTTTAGGGACCTTACTCTGCAAAAAAATAAATTTCTTTAAATTTTAAAATAGAAGAAATATAATTTTATTCATTTTGCTCTATTTCCAAAAAATGTAAGATTTTTATGGCGTTACACTACTAAACTACAAATTTAGACTGTATTTTGTTGTCAGCTATCATTTTTTCTGTTTAATTTCCTCTTATCAGGATTATGAACCCTAATTGGTTGCATTCGATTTGTTTTTGTCAAGTTGTGAACAATCCTGACATCTATAGAACAATCTTTCCATACTTACAAAGAACTGGCGAACTATCAATTTTGAGTCTTCTCATTCTTATTCACAGAAAGATTGTGTTGTACAATAAAGGTAATCACGTGGTATATGAAGAGTACTTATAAATCAATAACAGAGGGTTAAAACAAATATGTTTGAAAAAATACATTGCATATTTCTTAGTTACTTTTAGGTGGTAAAACAAAAAATATTACAAAAAATAACATTTATTATAATACATTTATATAATGTTTTCTTTACAATTCTAGGAACTTATGCCTAAAGTAAATTATTGTCTAATGCTGTTTTCGTTTCTTTATTTAGTATCATTTTTGATTGAGAGAGTTAAGAAAATTGTGTTTATCATTATTATTAATTTAAGTATTAGTACCTGGCATTCCCGGAGTAATTAAGCGTCGGCTAAACGACAAAATAAATCCCCAAAGAATGCTCAGTGTTATTTCTTACATCAATAGGTATATGTTTACGATATATATATAAGGTTGATGCAGTTGCCCAAACATGATCAGAATCAGAAAAAGCTCATTTTGGAACTGTACCTAGGTAAGTAGAGCATGAACACAAAGTTTAAGGAAATTTGGTTAGTGTTTACTTCAAGCAAAATTGTAATTTTTAAATGAATATGAATTAAAACTTTGTTTATTATAGGTTTAATAAAAAAACATGTTAATAGTCACATGTTTTGATAATCAAAGAAAGATTAACTGGTTATATAAATTTCTTTGTCACTTCACTTTCCTTGATTATATCAAGCAATAAGTGATCGCGCCTAGACCGTTTATTAGATTAAGAACACATTATTAAACTTCAGTTGAGAAAAAATAATAATGTTTAATATTTTATGGTTTTTTTTTTATTTATTTGTTTTGCAAAAAATCCAAAAATTAAATTTTTTTGGAGCAAAAAATTCAAAAATTATATTGTAAATATTACATTTAAAAAAAAAAATTAATAATCCACGGCTATTTGCAAATAATTAAATCAAGAATCAAGTTTTCTAGAAAAGTGTGAAAATGATTGAACCCACCCTTTTCGAACGCCTCTGAAAGAATTATTATACTTATATGGTATATCTTTAGTAAATGACGTCGAGTCTTTCATTCATTATCCCTCTTCTTTTTATAAAGAGATATGCCTGAGTTTATACACTAGCTATTTAGGTGATCTCTCCTTTTCTCGAGCACTCCTTGTGTAAGGACAACAAAAAATTTGATGAGGCTTAGTGATAAAAATAAAGCCTTATTCAATAATATATAAAGTCGACTTTGGTTTGTATCGAATTTGAACACTGAAATAGTGAGTCGAGTAAAAAAATCATCGTCTCAAGATGAGTTGACACAATACTTTATCATACCTAAAAGGAAATCCAATGTCGTAAGTTAAGACTTAACCTAAACATTAAATAAATTATGTTTACATTGTCACTATAAGAACCGTGGGGGTATAATATGTAAAAATCATTTCACGAATAAAATAAGGATATATTCACTTCTGTTATATGAGAATACAATAGGGTGGGGTTCATACATCCACAGAGATTATAAATATACTGTGTCTCAAAATAGAACTCTTATTTTCCCCCTAATTCAAAAAGAATACATTGCAATTTCTGAAGGACTTTGATCATTAAGTAATGTAGTTTGCATTGAATAAACATATAAAACATATTTCTATAATACTTTGAGTAACACTAATTAATGATATAATAACTTTGTATTTATTATGATGGAAAATAAGATACTTTTGCAAGATACCTTAATTCATATCTCATTTATCTTATTTAAATCAATAAACCATGGACATTTTGAGAAAAAATTCCAAGGGCCGATAGTTAAGGAGCGGTCCTATAGACCGAAATGACCACTCCTAAGACTCGATTGGACCGAATAAATAACGAAGGACACAATACTACTCATCACTAGTCATAAAATAGCTTTTGAAGTGTGAGTATAGGTATAATCAAAATAATTTGAAATCTTTTGATGGATGATTCTGTAAATCCCTTTTTATTTTCTCTCACCAATAAATGAGATTATCATAAACAAAATCCTCTCTCTTTTTTTTCATGATTTTCCATTAAAAGATATGATCAAGGATTCATTTTAATGTTGTCATCATCCTTTCATTCCAATGCAATTAGAGGATAAATGATGTTATGGCTATTAGAACCATACTTTCTATACTACAAACATCTATCTATACACTCGTTTAATTTCCCTCAAGGGATTCATAACTACAATGTAAATATATATATATATACATAAGGGGTATCAAACAAGAATATTTTTATCCCCATGAAAAACGATGATAAAAAGGCCAAGGTTTCTAAAAGATAGCTAGAAAGAAAAATCATTTAAAATGTCTGGGGCGTCTGCAGGCTTATATAAGTATATATTTTTGTTTTAATTTTTTAGATGTTTGAATCTTTTGAAAAAAAACCCAACCATTAAATTTTTTGAAAAATCTATACCTATTCACAAAAAATTTATGTGAAACAAAAATCAAAAATTAAGCTTCACCTATTATTTTTTCCAAAAAAACATTGCAATTGAGAGAAAATTATTGTTTGTTAGCTAAAATAAATGAAAAAATATTTTTGGCCAAAAAAAAAAAATGTCAAAAATTAAATTTTTTGAAAAATATTCAAAAAATTACAGATGTTTAAACAAAAAATAATTTTTGCCAAAAAAAAAAATTCAAATATTAAATTTTTTGAAAAATATTCAAATATTAAATTTTTTGAAAAATATTCAAAAATTTACAGGTTTTTTTACAAAAAAAAAATATCGAACAAAAATACAAAATTTAAATTTTACGTATTAAACTTTTTGCAATTTATTAAATTTTTTTTAAATCCATGGCTATTTGCAGAAAATGACCCTATTGATAAAAATACAGCCCCTCCAACCCAACCCAACCCTTCAGACCCTTGTGAAGGTGTATGGTAATATTCAAACTACAACAACAAAATATTGACGCATTATCTGCTCTATATAATGTTGTGGGAGAAAATTTTCATTTTATTCACTTTGTTTCGCCTTTTCTTTTTAAATTCCCCCCAAATGCAGAATAAAAACAAATTTTTAGCACGTGTTCACATCATTATCCATCGTTATTGTTGTTCTCCTATTCTGCGTTTAGAATAAAAACAACATTTTCTATAAGGAAGAGCAGAATGTTTATCTTTAATCTTATATCGCTTAAAAAAGTCCTTTTCTCTATGAATAGAAATGTGGTGATTGTTATTTTAGTCAACGTAGAAAATCTATGTATAGAGTAGAGAACTATTGAACGAGGAAGAAAAAATAAGTTCTTTTTTATACAAGAAAAAAAGAATAATAAATAAATAAGAGGAAATAAAAATGTATAATTAATTACATCATAAAGATAAGTGACATGATTAAACTACATGAATCAGCAATATTTTTAACACTTAAAGCCTACAATAACAGACCTATCGATAAGGAAAACTGATTCGTTGAGAATGAGTAGAACAGTGGCGTTGATATCCGTCTTGAGGGGGGCTTGAGCCCCTTAAAGTTTTTGAAACCTCTCACCAATTTTGTAAAAAATATCTTGTACATATTTATCACACACGGAATCCAATTTGGTCGAACAGATCATTCTGAAGTTTAGCAAGTAGACATATAAAATAACCAAGCATATTCCTATAATATTTTTTGGGCCTCCAAGCTTATTAAAAGCCTTGACCGACCAAAATAAAACCTGTTTTTGCTACTCTCTTTATATTTCTTTCTGTCTCTCTTTACATCTCTTTCCTTCTCTTTTCTTTTACCTTCATTTTTTTTTCTATTCCCCTCCACAAATCACTGCAACGCGGCATTGAATATAAATAGAGTAAACTTATTTATATAATTAAAATCAATATAGATCATTTTTAGGGCTAAAACTGGGAGGGCTTACGAAATGATTAAGGCTAGGAACACCCCTGGAGTAGACAATGATTTTGAACTAAGTTTAAAAAAAGTTATGTAATCAAATTTACTTATAACAGGGTTTTTTTTTTTTATGAAAATGACCCAATTCAATTTTAGGGCCAACTTTTCTAATGATCACATACCTTAAAAGTATTTTGGTTGGGGGGGGGCTGCCATCAACACACCTCCCCCCACCCCAAAAATTACTTTTTTCAACCCTGAACGCGTGTTTTTATAGTCTGTTTCTAAAGTAATCAGAAAAAACCTTGGAAATGTCGCTATCATTAAAGCCCTTTTATACTTTAATCAATAGCTATATAATATTTTGATTTAAAAAAGTATAGTTTTGAGGTCTTGTAAGAATAAACACGTGTACTGCTCAAGAAGAGGACATAATAAGCAAAAATAAAACTCCAAGATAGACAAATTGTAATAAAAAAATCATTTTAGTATTGAGCATTTGCAAAGGAATTAGTTCAATCTATGATTATATTAGTAGTTCTAAGGACCCAAATGAAAAGAAAGGGGTAAATTAACCCTCCAAGCCTCATACTGATATTGATAAACAGCAAATTTTGTCACAGCATTATCGTTCAGTATCAGTAGGAAACAAAATAAGGCGGATACATCGTCATCCCCAAATAAGAAGGAGAACCTCCATAAGCAATTTAGGAGCTCCGAATAAATAATATTGATTTTATTTGTCTCTTTTAAATTCTTCTCCAAAGTGTAATAACAAAATGAAAGCTCATGATAGTTTTAATAATACGAATATTGAAAAAAAAGCATGGGCATTGGAAAGATCCTATCACTAAATAAGAGAAAGAATCTCTTATCCCACCAGCAAATCATATCAAAATAAAACAATATCTAGAGAAACTTATATGTGAATAAATTTGATTGACTTAACAGCATATTTTAGCCACGGGGATTCAGTATCATGGAGGAGAGGCCAATCAACATCATATATTGATTTAGCACTTGCGTCAATATTCATCCATAAAAATGCTAAGTAGGTCATCTATAGTTTTTGAACCATTGTCCGATCACAAGATGATTGTAGTTACTTTTGTACTTGAAACTTCTTCAAAGCCTGCAAACTGATCAATGATGAAAAATGCATAAAACATAGCAAATAGTGTTAATTCTTCATTTTCTGTAAAAATAAATAATTATGTTTTTCCCTTAAACACTTAATACATAGTACTGTCAGAGGCTACATTAGTGAAAAGAGAAAAGTGATAGATGATTTAAGAAAAAATTTGGAACATACCTTGAACATGGATTCACTTTTTCAACAAAATATAACTTATGAGTTTTATAATTCCTTCCGGCTTGCGGAAATTGACGAGTTAGAAGCGAGGGCCAAAATAGGTTATGAAAATAATTCCCTTCTAAGGAATACAAACCTTGCCTAAAAAATAATTACTCAGCCCCAGTAATAAAGAGAATTGAGTATGGCAGAAAACTTCAAAAAGCAAGAGTACAATGCAAAGGCATTTCGTAAAACCTTCCAGAAGATAGTTGGCGGATTCAGAAGTAATTTCCCTAAAAGGAGCAGGAAATTAACCTCAATATTTTCGAACGAGATATTATCCCAATACATTAGAAAAAAAAATTATAGACAATAAGGCCATTTATCCACCTGGAATTGGGAGAAAGATTTTAATGAAATGCAGAAAAGATATCGTACCGTATTTTTATAAAATTATGGAAAGAAAGGCATATCAGCTAGAAGCTATAACTTAAGGTTAAAGTGTTATAATACCCAAAAACGGAGATGGCTTAAATCTTGATAATTGAAGTCCAATCACTATACTAAACGAAACAAACAGAATATTTTCAGGAGTGATAGCTCGTCAGATTGAACCTATTATAAATAAAAAGATAGGTCAGAACATAAAAGATTCTTAAAAGGAAGAAAAATATCTGACATTTCTCGGAATATTTAGACAGCGATTGAAGCATTGGATAGGAACAAGCATTTTGGAGCTATTATTGCTTCAGATTTTTAAAAGCACTAGATACTCTTTCTCATTTTCAGACTGTTGGAAGTAAAGCAATCAGAATAATTTACTTGAGTATAGGTTGTTGGTAGGGGTTTCCTTCACTCCTCCCTGCTCTTTGTAGCTTCAATCGAAAAGCTAACAACTGTTATGACAAGAAATTTCAAAGATTCGGTGTGAGTTTTGGAACTATTAAACATCTGATAGCTCTTTATGCTAATGAATTGCCCGTGATGTTAGAAGCGAACTCGGAAGCTCAATTGCAAAGAAGCATATATTTTTTTTATCTTATTTTACAATGTTCGAAAATAAGTCGGGATTGAAAATCAATAAATCTAATACTGCAATTCTCCCGATTGGCTTATAACATCCGGGAAAAGGGTTGAAAACTTCAAATTGTTCTACCAAAGAAATGGTAAATGTTTTAGCCATTAAATGGGTGGGCTCTGGTCCCTAAGAATTAAATTGGTTGGAACTAAAAACCAGAGTCAATAATTATATCAAAGGCTGGTGCAATTTTAATCTTAAAAAATGCTGTTGTAACACTTTAGTTATTCCGAATGTTTTGTATTAGGCTATCTCTTTACTTATATAGGAAAATTTTGGTTAGAGAATCTTTTTCATCGGAATTACATTTCAGCAATTAAGAGACCAATAAATCGATTTGGTGATTGGCTCAAATCTTTTGCAGACATAATCACAAAAGTTTATTCGAATATTTAGATATGTATAACGAAGAATCCCAACATGGACTGGAGATATTTGATAACATCAAGTCCATACTATGAATATATTATAATTGTAACTGATCTTATATATATCGACGACTTTTCCCCTTTGCTTACTGTAGCACAAAGGGTTCCTTGGAAGGTGGCTCCCACTTACCATAGTGGAAATTGTGATATTATTCATAAGAATCTTTTTACGAATTTATGTGGCCCTATGTCTTTAGAATGGGAGGCACTCACAAAAAATCAGCTAACAATACATTATATTTGTTTTCACTCTGTTTTTTTCTGGTATGTTTACTTTTCCTCTCATTAAACATACCAAGCTACGCTATATGCCTGTTCCTTGGGCATTTGAAAAATAATTTTTCTAATTCAGAAGAAGACTGTGGGCTGTCAAGGTGTGATGAATGGATTAGGAAATTAAATCTATCTAGTAAATGGATTCATTAGATTATGTCTTCCACTTTCCGACCCGCTGATGGAAGAAAATTTAAAGCTCAATTTCATATAGCAGAAGATTTTGATTATTCAGCAGTCCATGTAAAGAAAGATGGTAAATTATTTTATAATATTAGACACAGTTTTTCGGACTGTCCACAATTACATATTCTGAGTTTATTTATTAGTTTAAACCTGAGTGGTCTGGAGGATAATGACCTTAATATAATTATGGTGATAATTCTATTCGACGTGTCATCAAAAGTAAACAAAGTACTCCTAAAGCTAGGTCAATACGGAATGCTTGATTAAATGTTAAGAGCTACCTAGCAAATAATATTATTATAGGAGAATCTGTGGTTGCAAAGGAAATTCGTGCAATTCTAATTTCGAATGTGGCAAGATATGCCATGTTCGAATTGAAAATATCTTTGGCGATCGAGTGTGCTTGGGACTTGGCCTCTGATATCCTTAAATATCATTCATCAAACACATAAAGACATTTTCGGACTCTGCAGAAAATACTCAAGCTTTTTAGATAGAGAGAAAAAAAAAATGAAGAGCTAGTTGTCCGTTAAAAGCAAATTTGCTCTAAATGTTATATGTTTGTATTTTATTGATTTTAAATGCAAATGTTTTCAGTTTAGATATATGAATATTTTATGTTTGTTACCCTTAATTTAGTGAAGAAATTTTAAACTATAATTTTCAATTATATTTTTGTAAATGCATCTTCACCAGAAAATTTTAGATAATTCTATTTTTTATAGATTATTTGATGTCTATAAAAAAATTTAAAAAAAATAAATAAAAAACTTTGTTCAAGTTTCATCTACAAAAATGATTACGGCCGTTCATGGTCAAATTTTTAGAACTTTAAATATACCTATTTATAAAATATTATACTCTCCCACATTTTTGCAGACTCAAAATATCAGTGCTTCTCAAACTTTAAAAAAAAGGGACGGGACAAAGCTTTATACGAAGGAGCGAAACGACGATCATCTGATTGATTTTTAAAATAATGAAATTGCCTACAATAATACTGCTTGTCCACTAGACGCACGGAGGATGGTTGAATATTACTTTATTACTAGTTATGAACATTTCGTTGATCTCGTGCGAGCAAGAAAAGTGATCTTTGCTTTCTAATACATTTGAATATTCAAGATAGAGAGAAATAATTAACATGAGTTTTTTTATAAATATGCTTACACAGATTTCGATAATTTTCACATCCCTACTCACGAGCCTGTCTCCACGTACTACTCAAGAAAGCTTGTCTAGCATAGTTTGAGAACCACGATTGTAAAGTTTTCTTCTCGTTAGGGTATCCATTTTTTGAGTTAATCTCTTTTTTTTTCCTTTTTTGCATTAAAGATTTTTTAATAGGTTTTGATAAAAAAAATGATAAAGATGATTTTTTTCTAAAGCAAAGTCAACTGATTTCCGAATGTTTAATATTTACAAAATGTTGAAGATGTGAGGTCCAATTTTTTATTGTGACTTCAACCCGTTCTCTCCTGATGATCCCATATGAGATCATAAAATATATTAAAATGAAAATTTGTTAAGAATCAAAATCTTTTATATATATATGGATCATTAACTCGCTTAATACCTAGATTAATACATTTCCTGTACTTAATAACTTTTTCTAGCGTCATTCCATAATAACATATGAGAATTACAAGTTTCATATTTTTTCAAAATTATTTCGAATATGGCGAATTGTAGATATAAACCTATATTTCATTTGTGTTATCATTCATTTTGCATATTGCCTATAATATTATTATTTTATGTAATTATTATTTGATTGATGTATTTTTTAAGCCTTTGCACTAGTTTTTTCAAAGTTCAAAATGAGTTTCAATCTTTTGGTCCCGGTTGAGATGACTAGTAGAATACATTAATAAATTGTGTAGTTAAACAAGTTAAAATACTTCATGTAATCAAACAGTATATTGATCATTTGGGTAGAACTGATCGTATGGATCAAAATATTAATGCATAACGAATTGGAATAAGAGCTAACAAATGGTGGTGCCACTTTTTACTTCGCTAGTTAACACTGGAGTCAAAAATGCATTGATTCTTGCAAGAAATGCTTGTAAAAATTTGGATGTATTGTCAATTAGAAGGGTAATTGTTATGTCGTATATCCTAAAATATCAATGTGTCCCAGAACTATTGTAATGAAGGCATTGTGGAAACCGGAAGAAAAGTGAACTTTCTTTTCGACTACCTTCAATTATATTCAAAAACTGATTGACAATTTAGGTATGCTCATAAAAGACGGATTTAGGATTTTTTGCGGAGTTATAATTGTAAGTCTTTCTTGTACTCAGAATAAAATTGAGGATCGACATCAAAGTAATTCTTGCCAAATCCTTGTTTATTTCCTTCTCCCCCTCCTCCTGTGTCTCAGTAGATTGGATCTAATCTAATAAAACATCTTGATAGCTAAGCTGCTCTTCTCCAACACATTCTTCAAAATGTCAGGGTTACCATATTCATTTCCAGTTTTTTAATATTCACAAAATACATGCAATTTCCATCCCTAGTGTAGTGTGTAGATACACATAAAACTACTTAGGCTTACATCAAATTGAATAATTAGCAAATGGGACTAACCTCATAAATAATAAATGAGCTACAAAATAAATATATAAAAAAGTATGTCCTGTTTGAAGTAAATAAATACACTTAGGCTCTTAATAAATTATAAGCATACATACAAGAATATCTGATAGAGAGTGGATAAAATGCCTTAAATATAGGCTGCCTCGTTATATAAATATATTCCTGTATGGTTGTATATAAATAAATCAACGTAATTTAATTAGATTTATTGCATGAAAAAAAAAATAGAGACTTTTTTTTTTTGCTTTTTCTTTCAACATACAACATTCATAAATCCTTGGATTGTCATACGAAGCTATAAATTCATTTTAAGATCCTTTTTCCTCTCCCCCTTAACACACACACACTATCTTAATATGAACCCTTAATAAGAGAGAAATATATATTGTACATACATACGAGGGAGTTAATAACAAAGCATTAAAGATGCAAGAAGTGTCAATTAGGGTTCTATGAAGCAATAATTATAGTCTGACACGTTTTGCATATATTTTGCAAAAGCTAAAAGAAATATAGGTGAATGAGTAAATAACGTCATATTTCTACTTTAGTCAATAGTTTAGTAATATTACTAGGGTTGTAAATCATTAGCATTTGGTAGCATACAAGTGTTGTTATTGTTGGACACTTGTTTTATTATTTTATAACTGTAAATATATTGCATTATGGAGAAGATAACATTTTAGTATGGATGTTTTAATGTGACTTCATTAAGATTTAAGGTTTTAAACTTTTTCAAAGGCAACCTTAAAAACAATTTTTTTTGATTTAGGAAAAATACGTATATCTATCATAACTTTTTTAATTCTTGAGGAGGGAACATGTAAGTATAGAATGAACCCACGAGTGTGTGTACTCATGAATGACGTAGAGTAATGCTGAGTTTGATAAATAAGTCAAAGTCTTTGTTTGACTCAAGTAGAATTTGGAATCGAAAATTGACTAAAGCCTGTTCATGTCCTTCCTTGATAAGCAAGTGACCTTGTGCTTATTTTCTTTGACTTAAAGTTTTTTGCAGTATATCTAATGTCAGTTTCGATACAGCGGCGAACATATTGGCAGGTCTTGACGATGGAGGCCGTAATCACGGCGTACCAAACTATCGTGGTGGCCTCTTGGAGCGAATCCAAATTTGGATGAAAGTTGCGTCAGACATTTTTCTCTAAGGCATTATCAACTAAAAAAGACCAGTCATTTGAGTTCAGGGATAGAGGAGGGTCCCACGTGGTAGCCCAGAAATAACACGTATTGTTATTGCAAAAGTTTTGGTTTTACTTGGCTTTATGAGGCTGTAATAGTCTTCTTGATGTTGTAGGCAGTTCGGATAGAGATACCAAATGTCTTTGCAGTCTTTTTGCACTAACCAAGTAGCGGATGAGATCGTACACGCATATAATTTTTGACGTTGCACAGACATTTTTACACAGGGAGAAAAACTTGTTTATTTTTCTTTCAGCGGTCGTTTGGTTCCGTATGAAACCCCTTTTTAATAAATAACAGGACTAAAATCGTCATTAAATGCAACTTAAAGTTTTGGGTCCCCCTTTAGTACAATTCTAAATTTGCATGGACTTGGTACTTGCAGGCGTCATAATGTCTCCTTTGAAATTTTTCTAGGGCGATGACGTATCCAACCCAAAAAATGTTCATTTTGCACAATTTCAGTGCAAGTATATTACCCACATCGTAAACAAAAATTATAGGTACGCCTCTATGTTATTCAACACGTAGTTGATAATTATTTTTGTTGCGGACATATGATTGAAAACAAAGTAATGATAAAAATTTGATACTGATATTGATACAAAAAAACTGACATTATGACAATTTAATTACTAAGAAAAAGTATTTTAACTATATTAATTTTAAAATTGGCATTCATTGTTCCTGGCAAAAGATCCCACATTTTAAAAATTCCTCCACATGTCGAAATTATCATAAATTTTACAGCCATTTTACTGCAAAGGTCCTCAAAGTGTTCACAATGAAAGACACAAAATCCTTTGCTTTTTTAATCCGATGTATAAAAGTATAATTACATTAATAATAAAAAGTATTTCATTATATTTAAAAAAATTCAATTTAAACTTCAATATTTCTGTTATATACATAATTTCATTTCTAATTCAAATAAAAATATGCTCAATAGAATAAATTATGTCTTTATCGTATTTACATACATATACTGTAGATGACGATCATTGTTAAAAAAAGAATCCAATTTGACCAGCATAAAGTGTGATTTACGAGTTTAATAGTCATCACATGAGTTCATAACCAAAATAAATATCATATAAGTTCGCAATAAAGCTGTTTACTTTTAAAAAAATTCCAAACCAAAATTCTCGAAGAAAATTGGAGAAAAATATTTTGTACTAATTTTGCAAAAGATAGTTAATATCATTCAAAGGAATTGTAAAAGAAACACAAAACTACAAATATTTTTTTCATACTTGCAAAAACAAAAAAGTTATGAAAAATAATGCTGTTGAAAAAATAACCCTAGATAACTAGTCCTTTTTTTGCAACTATTTCAAAATTTTTTTTATGAAATGTTCCGAAAATTGAAAAAGTTACATTGGCATTTTTTTGGGAAAAACATCGTCTGATGGCATTTCTTCTTAAAAAGCTATAATTTGACGTTTGATGAAATAATGGGGACAAAAAGAGAGAAAGAATTAAAAAAATTAAAAATTATTCAGAAAATGAGAGATACTTCAGTTAAACATAATTTTTTATTATTTTAATTTATATGCAAACGAATATCCAAACAAATTCCACTTAATAATCCCATATTCTAATAGAAATTCATTTTTTTGCACGTGAAATACACAAAATCGCAATTTCGACCGATTTTTTTTGTAGCCCGTAGCTTTTTTGATTTTAAATAAGTTTAGCTAACGTATTTTTTGGTACAGTTGTTTTTTGAAATGCCAATGACTTATTGATAAATAACTCAACTCCCCCATCTAGTATTTTTGAGCTGCAAAAAACGGTTTTTGGGTATAGCATAAGCCCCCCTTGTATGACCTCTCCAAAAATCGACACCTCCATCTTAGCCTGTCCCAGCTCAAAAGAGGGACCCAACCAAAATATCAGCTTCCTAGATTCAATGGTGTGGGAACGCATAAAGGATATCTACACACACACACAATCTCTTTTTTTAAATATAAACAGAAGATATATATAATAAAAAACTTTATTTTGAGGTAAACAATAATTTTTGTAGTTGTTGATGAGTTCGTTCATACTATGCCTATATATTCAATTAATGGAAATAGCCTGTAAGTATTTGATTTGATACAACAGAACTTATAACTTTTGGTCATTATACAAACTTGCAATTAAAAAGGTTCCTAAATAAATATTAGATCGATTTTTGGTGTATCAATATGCACATTAGAACTATGCCTCATTCCCTATTGCCCGTATCGTTTATAATGGATTTGGTGAGTATGATTTCATAGTTCATTGACCGATACTCCAGCAAAAATAGACCTATAGACTCAAAGACATACATTACAAGCAATTAGGAAGGGTTCATAAGACAAAGAGGCCTAGTTTTACTTTCTCACTTGCTCCACCAAATATGAACCTACTAATTAATTTCCGATTTTATAGTATATAAATGACTGGATTAAAAATCAAATAAATACCTGATTAAGGTTTCATTTTACAATTATTTTACATGCATCTTGTGTGGTGTAAATTATTTTAATTTATTAATGATGGATAAAATGTTCTTATTCCCCTAATCCTACTTAATAAACAAAGGAAAATAGTAACCAGTGGACTTTGGAAAATAATTTGTCCCATTTTACAAAATTTAGTTCTAAAAAAAGTCCCAGTGCAGGGCCTTTTTTTTTGTTCCAAAAACCACAATGAGTCGGGGCCCCTGCATATTGGTTTAAAAACAAAACAGTATTTCAACTCTCCCCTCCCTCTAGCCCTTACTTTCTATGCCCTATATAAATATATATATATGGACTTCTACATACAAATGAATAAGTGTATAAATGATCAAAATGATAAGTTTTTTTTTGTTTGAAAAATATAAAAAAAGTTAAATTCCACTGAAGATTTTTACAATTTTTTTTTACAACTATTAAAAAGTAAGTACATAAAAAGTCTCTTTTTTTATTGCAATCATAAACATTAATTATATGAAAAAGTAAAACTTAGAGAAGGAGAAGAGAAAAGGATTTACTTAATGTCTACAATTATCTTAAATCCTTTATTTTTTGTATTTATTGCCAAAATCTCCCCCCCCCCTCTTTTCTCTTCTTCTCTCTCTCTCTTTCCTTCTTTCTCTCCTATTTCTCAGATTGTAATTAGGTGATAAGATTATTGAAGACAAAAAGAAAAAAAAAGCATTTTTACACATTCTACGTGAAAGGAACAATATATATATATGTTTTTGTTCGTTTTCTATCTTTAAATATATTTCTTTTCACAAACAATAATATATATAATCACATTATTGATTGAGGCAAAAAATAGGTACATATATAAAAGGAGCTAGCTCAAATATGAGTCACCATACATAGAACCAAATCCTATTGCTTCTATAAGAAAACATAATTTTACAAATGAATCTAATATAGTTGTTTGAAAGAAAAATAACATCTTCTATAACTGACAGAACTATGAAATATGTGAAAACTTTTATTTCCCAAATGGACGCTATAGAAACATCTCTTGGAAATTATTTCCTTTTAAGGAAAATGCAATCGTCCAGGATGATTGTCATTTGAGATCTTTTCGGATTCCACCATAATTCAGAATGAAGGGAGGTGACATATTCAATAAAAAGGTTAAAAAAAGTTTGAATTAACAACTTCTTCTTTAAAATTCTGCTATAAAAATGGCAATATATAAAAATATATTCTACTGAAAACGGCTTTTAAAATTTTCTAATTTTTGAGTTCACACCCTGTATAAATATGCCTTAAAATCATCCAATCAACTATGGTCAACTAAAAAAAATCTCCCTCGTTTTACAATTAAATTTGAAGGAACACATTAAACTTTAGTGCCTATTGTATTTAATCAGTAAAACCTCAAGAATATTTTATGCAAGATCATTCTTATATGTAAGTATTAGATCTACATAGCTCCATTCAGAAAACCGAGGTATATTATTGCAAATCTGGAATTCCTTCTTGATTCGACTGATATATTCTCCTCTGTTGTTAGAAGGGATCAGTTGGTTTGTCGTTCGATCACACCCCACACACAAAACAAGATCCGCTGAGAAAGAGTCTTCAAAATGGTCTTGGACCCATTTCATATTTTTTTTCAAGGTGTGCCGAAATTCGAGTCCTTAAGAGACCTCAAATTCCCTCTTAACGGTGGGAATGAACGTCTCAATGAGTTCCAGAGTTTGAACAATTGTTAAGTTGTCTGTGCCGGTGGATTACGGACAAATAATTTGTCAATTGAGTCCATTTTTTCAACTGGTGCAAGTTTGAAAAACAATTTTACAAAAAAAAAAAAAAAAAACAGTTGCCTAAGTGCCCGCGTTCGCCCAAGAGAGCGTGCAAAAGTAGCGGCATAGATAGGGTGGGATAAAAATTATTCAATCGAACCATCTTTTACAGCCAAATAGAACGTGTCCTTAAGATTTAGGACGTGATTAAGACAAATTTTTGAAAATGATACATCCTTAATATTCAAAAACAAATAGGGGCATTTACTTATGAAGATAACTGTGATAGTTACAGCAGTCCCTTTTTTCCAAACATCAAAAAGCTGCAGTAATTAAATTTACATGACAATTTTATATAATTCAGATTATTGTGGGAAAAAAATTAATAGTTTTTGTCACCTTTTTGTCAAAAATATGTATATAGGAACAGCTCAAAGATGAGTCACAATGGAAGAAATCCTTGAGATTCTATACTGAAGCAACCTTTCACAAGTTTTAAGTGAATAAAATGAGTCAAACTAAACTATTAACGACCCTATGAACAGGTCAATTCGTGATATACCTATTACTATAACGATGATTATTTCATTTTTGATACCATTTTAACTTTGGTGTAAAATATTATCTGATGTGCAACCCCTAGAATTTCAAATTTTATTGCATTTTGTTACAGTATTTTTAATTATCCCTAAAACAGCCTTTGTTAAGCAAGTCGACAATTGAATCATTTTTGCACCCAGAGATTTTTAATTCTCCAATTGTTTACGCAGACATATTGGAATTCCGTCTTTGATGCCATGTAGCATTCTAATACTTATATTACAGAACGTCATTTCAAGCATTATTCTGTTGTTAGCCAGCACATTCAAAAAAAAATTTGTAGGGATCATTTTTGATACCAGTTGTCCGCTATGGGAGGTGTTACGAAAGATATGATTTGAAGGAGTCATCAGAAACAATTGCATTTCTGAATGCTATAACTTTTGCCTGAGTGAGTTGGGATATTATACTCCAAAGATTTATAAAAATACTTCTTACTCAATTAAATTTATATTCAATATTAATACTTTTCAGTACACTCCTTTAAAAATGAAATCTGACTATATGGAATTTTTTAATTCTTTTCATAATGCCTAGTTTTGGATTGATTCTTATACCATAGATTACTTAACATCTGAATAGACACTAGCCACGCAACCTCCTGGATATAGCCTTGAAAATAAATAATAAATCATTTTTCCAATAAATAGGAATTGTAAATGAAAAAAAATTATTTGTGGTATAAAATAATGAATCATGAACGCAGAGACAGAGACTTATTCCATCGTTCATTGAAAACCCTCATTTTTTATCTAAGTAATCAATCATGGAAGTATAGATCGTTTGGTTAAAGATTTTGCCCAGGTAAAACTTGAAAGAGTGCTCCAAAATTAATCATCGTATATGATTATATTCTGTCAAACAAAGAGATAATTTTGTATATAGGATTTCTATCCCTTTCAGATTGAACTTTTAATTGCAAATCGCCTTTATGAGTGAGTATGGAGGAAGGACCTCTTATTAAACCTCTTCGAAGGAAGACTTTGTTCGAGGGCATATCCATGACATAGTAATGATTTTGTCAACTCCAACTCTTTTGATGAAACTGTTTACATCTTAAATAATTCATCTCACCTCTAGTAAAATTGATTTGATCTCCCTGTTCTAATAGATTAGAAAGTGAGAAGTGGGGTGAACAAAGTTTTATATTATGTGAAATATTAGTGAAAACATGGGTATTTATATATTTAGACTTATATTTATTAAAGCAAGGAGATTAATTTAAATTAACACTACTTGCCTTTAATAAATATTATAAGCTTTGTTTTAAAATATGTACATTACGTCATATTAAATTAAGACTAATCAAGATGAAGATTTTTTGTATAAAGTATCAAAATATAATTTAAAAACTCTGATTTTCAAGGGATTTGCAAAATTTTAATGACTACATATACATGTACATATTCTATTCACAATCTATTTGTATTTAATTCTTAGTTGCCCTCGGGCTTAATTGACTTTAGAGATCATTTCTTTATGTAATTACTTGTTACTAATTTTTATTGTAGTTTTTAATCTGTTTAATATATTTTTTTCATTTATTTTCTAATAGTTAGCCTTATAGTTATATTTTTCAATATTAAGGTAATTAAGTTTAAAACCACTAAAATTATAAATTTTTGTTTATTTTAGTAGAAAATAAATATACTTGCAAATTTTGGTGATATCATTTTTTAAATTGTTTGGCTGTGATACACTAACGAATATACTGATAGACAGAAGGCTACATTTCCTTTAAATACTATTATCGTTCATTTAGACAGAAAATACAGATAATTCTTGAGAATTTATATAGAACTTTTGATAACAGTTTTATTTGACTAAGTTGATTATTTTAACTTAAAGGCTGTAATGTGTAGTACACGAATGATATTGAAACTTCAGGAACCTTAAGATACTTGTAAATATTCATAAAAATGGTTTAAACTGTGTCAATAGTATTTTTTTTTATGTAAGAAATGCACTGTTAAAATTATAATTTTTCATTTTTCTTTGACAAAAACGAACTAGTTGGCAGTCTGAAATCCAAAGAATTTTAACTTCTTAACTTTTACCTCCCACAATTATATGGAAATATTTGGGACTTATTTTGGAGTAGCTGGAACCTTCCCATGAAGTTGGTCCCACTCATAATGATCAAATTATATAATTACATAAAGTAATTATAATTGTCTCTAATCAAGATCAAAATGGGGACCTCGTTAATGAAAGTCTACATGCATAATATTTATATTATATGTATATCAACATACTTCATTAACTTATCCGTTATGCTATGCTTGGTTCGACCCTTCATTTGGGATTCACTCCCTCTGCCTCAGAAGTATATTATCTTGCAACTGTATAGCATTTTGATGAAGAAATGGACTGCGTATGAATGCTAATGATTTTTTGCAACAAAACGTAGCAGTAGCATCCCGAACTTCCTTCCCAATGCTTTGTAACCTGCGTATTATTTATATGTAATTAATCAAGGTTTGAAAAATTGTCATTGTAGAGCTTGTTTACATTTTTGTTTTTAACTTCTCAAAGCTGGAATACAAGGGTAAAAATTGAAAAAAATATATAATTAAGAAGAAGTTGTATTCCCTCTATTATTATTATAGGCCAAAAAGTTTCAATGCGAAAACACCTGAAAGCGAAAGCAACACAAAGCAAAAACGTGTCAAGGTGAAAACGTCAAAAGGCGAATATGTACAAGGAAAACCTAATCGGCAATAATATTAAAGGCGAATCCTCCTAGAGCCTTTATAAATTTCAAATACTAACAGTTATATTACTCATAAATACACAATAACCCTGTATAATCCAACTGATCAAAATAAAATGATAGTATCAATTAATAGCAGGTATTAGGAATGACCAATGTTGCAATTAAATCAGGCATTTTAAGGCGAAGAAATTAAAACTTCTTTGGTTTTTTTTTAATTAAAAGAATTTGATTTTTTTTTCAAAAATTCATAGCTTTTAACAAAAAATTTCAAAAAAATAGGAAAAAAATAGGAAAAAAAAATCAATAATTTACAGCTATCACAAAATATTAATTGTTTTGAATTTTTTTTTTAATAATTCACAGCTTTAAAAAAAATATTGCATATTTGGGAAAAAAATTGCAAAATTTACTGCTGTTAACAAAAAATTTCAAAAAATATTCAATAATTTACAGCTACTACAAAATATAATAACTTATTTTAAAAAAAATTGAAAAATATACAACTGGCAACAAAAAATTTCTAAATAAATACAATAATTTACCGCTGTTACGAAATATTACATTATTTGGGGAAAAACTTTATAATTCACACATATCACAAAATTTTAAATTTTTGCCAAAAAAAATGAACTTTATAGCTGTTAACAATAAATTTAAAAAAAAATGTAAATATTGACAGCTTTCACAAAAAACTACATTTTTAGGAAGAAGACTTTAAAAATCCACATCTGTTTACAAAAAATTGAATTTTTAAGAAAACAAAATGGAATAATATTTTCTTATTTAAAAAGCAACAAGTCTTTAATTTAGGGAGCCACAGTCTCTTCACTACCCCCTTCAGACACCCCTGTGTTTGATTTCATTTGAAAAAGTAAGTTTAAGAGTCGGTCCCTGTATATTATTCCATTTACTTATGACACAAATCTCGCCTCATCAATTCCTTTTAAAAACAATGAAAAAAATGTACATATATATTCATGAGTAGACTTTCAAAGGGTATTGACATTTTTTGCGAATAAATATTCATCCTAAGGATGCATACATTTTAATCTTCAAAGCAAAAGTTGCATGAATGTATGTATAAAAAGGAGAAAGGGAATAGCTTATAAGTAAATATTTAATAAAATGCAAATTGTACATTTACTTTTTATACATTATTTCATTTCAAAAGTTGTTACTCAAAAAATAAAATTGACGTCTGTCAATATCATACATAAATGTTTGAATTTTACTACAAAAAAAAGTGAAAAAATCCATGCCGATGTTATAAAAAGTTAATTTCCTACTTATTCATGTATAAACTTCTAAGATACCTAGCCGAAAACCTTATTGCCCAGAGCCACTTTTCAAAATGGTCACTCGGCCAAATATAAACATGCCAAATAACCACTTTGCCGAATAGTTAATAAATATATTGAATGATGATTCATACTGAAGTATTACTTAATTATCAACTTCTATTATTCTCTTGACAGCTACAGACTAAAAAACGAACTCAAGATAGAGGAGAGTCAATCAGGACTTGACTTGGTACATAAGGGGCCCAAAACATTTGATCCCAACGATTGATTCATTTTCATTATTTAAAGCAGGGTTTCATAAATGGGGCACTCCAAGGGGTACTTGAAATATTGAAGGAATATTTTTCTTGTGAAACATAAATCAGGAATGCCCCCAGGGGATGGGATGTAACCCCCCTCAAATAAAGGAACTTTTGTTTTTTAAAAAAGAATATAAAGTTCAAAAAGAAAAATATTAAATACTTTAGTAAATTTTAGAATATAAACTTTGAGAATATATATATATTTTTTAATGGTCCTTTAATTGGTTCGATGGAATTGCACTGATTAAGTATAAGTAAACATTATAGTCTTACAATTACTTTATCTAACCTAGGAATCTTTTGATGAAATCCATATACATACATAAATTATTAAATATTTTTTTCTCCAGGAATCACCTGGGATTGAACGCACATTGAGTTCAAGAGAATAATATCTTCCGAGCGCGTTGTCACTGAGCTCTGGCGATTTTCATAATATTATTAGGAAATAATACATTAAAATAATTAATTATAATTAAATATGACCAATAATCAAGAAATGTGTTTCATATTCACTTTTACTAGTTAAAGCATTGTTCCTGATTTCACCTTTGTCTGTTCGTGAAAGTTTGGTAATAATTTTTGTCTTAAAATCATGACAATTTGATTGGGATATAATTGTTGTTTCTTTTTCAAGTAGATCTTGCAGGTTTTTGTTGTACGTCTTAAATAATTAAATTTTTGGTTTTCAATAAGGTCGTGAAATCACTTTTTGGCTTTAATGAATATATTTTGAAGACTTCCTTGATACAGCAGAGTAAAAATTGGGTGGTATAATCTTTTAAATCAAGGAGTCGTCTTGAATATAGCCCAATATCACAAGTGTCCAGAATAACAAAACTAAGACAGTACAAACAAACAAACTGATATCTCTTAATTTGGTTTAAAATATAGAAAGAAATACAATATAAAATGTTGGGTTTTGTTCAGACAACAAATTATCTTCTTGGAGCTGAGGAATTAGTTCTAGAAGAAAGATGCATCATTCACTTTTTTTGATTTATTTCTTCCTTCTTTTAAAACATCCAACAAACTGATTAGATATTTGCCATCATCATATTGATAATTGGAAGATCCCTTTCCCTCATAAACTGACTTAAAAAATTATTCTAAGAATATTTTGAGCCTTAATGGTTTTGGAGTACGAAATATATTTTTCACAGCATCTTAAGTAAATTATTTAATTAAAATAGATGGAACTGTTCATTGGGGAGTTCCTTATGCATCTGAAGGATTGAAGTTGTCGACAAAATGATACCAGTTTTTCATGGCTTCCAATTACCTTTTTTTCTACATGACATGGACGAGTTACTTTGATCACTTTTTTAAAATCTGAATAGTTTTATTATATTTGTCCAGATTTTAATGACCAAAGACATCATCGGTGATCAAGAGGTCATGAGTTCAAACCAGGAAGAAATAGGATCAATAAATTCTGCCATCAATAAGATTGATCCATCAGACTCCACGATTGATACAATGAGTATGCATGTTGAAACTTCCATCTCTGAGGCTTCTTGGATAAAAATGTCAGATCATAGTGGGCTTTGAATTTCCTTATCAGAATAATCTTCCCTACTTGATGCACCGTAAGTTTACCGAATGTTATAACACCATAATCATTTGCTTCCTTTGAAGTTCTTCTGCGTCTTTGTTTCCGCTTAACGGGATTTTTTTTTTTTTACTTTTAGAATATTGAAATAAAGCAAGAATTGTATTATGTACCAAAGGCCACCATCCTTCAGGAGACTTCCACAAAAATTAATCTTAAAAGTGAGCCTTAAGCAAATAATTTAAATATGAATAACCAGAATATGGAGCTCACTGACATCATTAAAAAACAACTTATTAATTTAATTTTCACATCACTCACATAGTAAAAAATGGTAGGTTATATTACTGAGCAAATTCTTGAGTCCTTGGCGGGATTCCAATTCGCACGTTTGATGGCATTGATCAATAACTTTCTTATCCAGCACTAACGCTATTATTAATGTAGAAAGTTTTCATCTTTATAGAAGTAATTCATTTTCTTCCCCTAAAAAAATCATGTATCCAAAATATGATATTAACAACAGTCCTAATTCAGTGATGCCATATGTATCGCTAACTCCGTCTCCTCCCGCTCTTTTATCATTAAAAAGATATCAACTCTATTTAACAAAGGGCCACAGCACAAGACAGGTTTGGAATTGCTGTTCTAAACTATAGCTAATTTTTTTGGGTATCTTCACTCATCCCACAAATGGGAAGTCAAAGCCTATAATGGAGCCAAATATGTCTGTAATATTGGCCTGTATGCATATATGAAGTAAAACGATAAATTAAGATTTTCTTCTTTTCTTGATTTTTGTTCAAAATTGTTTTTATGTTGAGTGTTGACCTACCACATATAGTAAGTAACAATTTAATTATAGGATAATTTACGATGAGTCCCTCATAAATTTATTTGCATTTAATTATCACTCATTTTAGGCTTATGTTATAAATTAAATGTAAACAGGAGGAAGGTTATAAATAACTCGAGTTATTATTTTTTTGCACTTGAAGCACTTGTTACTAATTCTTACTCGTATGAGAATATATTTATTTAAATGTCAAGTATTACGTAAATATGTAATGCTGAATTGCACTTAACGACTATCAGAGAAATTATGTTATCCTTCATTGGTATTCAAATGAAAATCTTATTATTTAATTTATATTTATATAGATGGACTGAAAGGTTGTTAAGGCTTTACGTTTATAATTTTCTTTAGCAAAAAAATTCCTATTTTCATATATTTTTCCGTCATTTGTATCGAAAGTGTAGAAAGCTGCATTTCCATTCATTTATCCAACTATGTGTATCTTTCATTCAAAATTACATACCACAGATACCTAGAAACACATTTTAATTTATAACACTACTTGTAATATTCAAATCCTTAATAAGGGTTGAATATTGTAAAATATATCAATATTGCAGACCAGTAGCTCATATTCGATAATTCACCCATTAGTCTATAATATTTTACATTTTCACCACTTCCTTCTTTTGAAATGCTATTTTTTTAACAAAAAGTATATCTGGAAGACTCAAAATTTTGTACACACATTCCTTGACTTCTTTAGTATAATATGTAATAACATAAAAAAATAGTATGTCAAAAAAAGTCTCAATTTTTAATGAAATCCCATGAATAAAGCACAAAAGCAATATTAACGTTAAATGTACTTCATATCTGAAGAAGATCAAATGACGATATTCCCTTAGATCAGCCGTTTCCAAGTTTTTTAAGTTTGACTTTTAAAATATACTGCAACCCCTAAACCTCTCATTTTGAGATTAATATAAAATTTGGATTACATTTTATACAAATAGATTATTTAAATGCCCTATCAACCCTATAAAGGTCAATCCAGAGGCAAATAAAATAATTTATTTGACTAAATTGATCAAAAATAAAGGTTTTAATTACACATAAATTGAAAAATAAAGGTTAATAGAAATACAATGTTATACTATAAAGGGTGTACAACTGATGTTTGACTATCACCACGCTTTTTTAATAGTGACGTCATAAAATATGATTGATTGCGTGTTTTTTTCAAAATCTGTCTGTCTTGCTTAGTAGTTAGATCAATACATCAAATTGAAAATTCTAGAATGCCTAATTATTTGATGGTTTAACCTTTGAAAAAAAAAAAAAAAAAATACAACGACGAAATTATCAAATATATTGTATATGTAAAATCAGAGTTATAAGTCATACTTGGAATAATTTTTATACTATTAATTTTTCTTTTTAGCTAATAATAAAGTCAAAATTGAAACTCTCAAGCAAATAACATAAGAAGTTGTGAATGTGCAAATTGGTTTCTTCACGGTAGCCACCATCTGTATGTATTTTTAATATAAATGAATATAAAAAATGTATTCCTTAATAAATAAGTTCAGCCAAATAGTTTAAGTAAATCTCATTCATCACAGAAATCCAGAATTTATCAAGTGTTTTAGAATTAAAGTTTATTTTTGCTGTTTGGTAACATGAAAGTTCAATAAGTATATCAGCCATGTCAGACGATAAATGATTAGCTGTGGCAGTAAAAGGAGCATTATCTTCTGGGGAAAACTTTTTAAAATGATCCAGAAGAGACTTGTAAAAAATATGTACATTCATCATTATTTAAATTCAAATGCCACTCAAAGTTATGTCAATTTAAATTATATTCTTCTTTTTTCGCAAATCATCTTGCGACTCACACTTTGGGAACTACTATTTTAGACCATATGGGCGGAGTCAGCAAAAATAAAGAAATATTCATCGAGATATTTAATGCAGAAACTGGTTTAAATACTGATGAGTTTAAACAAACCTTCGGTACTAATGTGTTAAGTAGACAAATAGACTAGATATAGGCTCCACTGCCCTAGTCCGACTATTATTTTACTAGCTACCAGATAATATGGTTGTCAACCCCTATATATCACATTATACAACTAGGAAGAAAATGAAAAGGATTCTTGATCTTAACATGAGGGAGAAATTAAGTTTTAAATTGTCAGGTGTTCAAAGATGTGGGCAAACAATAAATCAGTAAAGTTCTAGTAAAATTAATCAACTGTTATGTTAAAAAAAAAGAAAAATAACTTGGGAATTCTGACAATTTGAATAATGTTTGAGAGAACAGTAACTTAGCTGCCATGACGTTTTATAAGATTTGTTTCGAGCAGAAATAAATAAACAAAAATCCCCCTCCGTATATAGCGAGGACATAAGTAGAAAATACTTCAATGTCAATCCTCAAGTATACCCTTTTTTATTAAAATTAAAAATATTATTACCACACATAATATAAAAATATACAATCAGTGCGGACACATGTAAAAATAAATTTAACTTGTGGTGTCCTTGCAATAGTGTGTAAGAAGAGGCATCCTACTGTTGTCCGTCCTGAACGTGTTCTAGGGATGGTGCATGGTTCAGCCAGCGCCTGATATCATAATTCATTAAGAAACTGGAGATGCAGGAGACGGAATATCCTAGAAAAGGACGAAAATTGTCGAAAAGCTGTCTCCACTCAATCATAAATTTAGAACATTCATGAACCAGACGAAATGGTTCTTCATCTCTTATCCACGCCAACAACATAGTGAGCAAACTTTCATGGCGCATAAGGTGATAGTGTCTGCGTAGGAGACAATGCCCAGCGGTAAACTGGACCATGGAGCTCAGTTTTCCTTGCAAAAAAATCTAAGAGAGGCTTCCACCTCCCAAGTCTAACTCTTGGGAGCATCACACAGCTTTGACAGCAATAGCCAAGGTTCGACCAGAGTGTCTGTTATTTGTATTGGCAATGGTAGACCTTCTCCCTAAAGGACAACTGAGGGATACCAAAAATTCGGGTAGGTGGTGGTTGATCCAGATCTCCATCTTTGGCTAACATATCAGCCAGCTCATGTCCAATGCCATTACTATGACCTCTTACCCAGCAGAGAGAGATGGACCTTACTAGCAAATGACATCAAAAGAGTTTTCTTATATCAGACAAGGAAAGTCTCTATCGACCGCAAAGCTCTAATTGCTGCTTGAGAGTCTGACTAGATGCAAAATCTCCTAGGGCCCTTATAGATCTCAACAAATCATCATTGTTACTCTACCTCATTCATGAGAATAAGAGTAAATGATAACTTTATATCTTGATGTTAAAATAATGACAGCTTTGGTAAATAAAAAAACCCGCATTGTGACTACAAAAAGACTTGTGCTCGTTTAAGTTCATACTTTCTACCCCTTTAAGTATTAAAGTTTAACATATTCTCAATGATACTGTCTCTGTGTTAATGTCAGTTATACTTACGGGGAATAGGGCACTGCATACAAATTCCCGAAACTTGTACTTACATATATGAAAACCCTGCACAGGCAATATTTAGAAGATGGAAAATTGTAACGGTCACTAACAAAGAAGCTCTGCACATCTTTTTTTGATTGATTTTTATATTTATGAAGCTTATATTAATGAGCATCTTTTCTTTCCCGAATTAATTTATAAGTAAAAAAAATATTTAACACGAAATCTTATTAGAACGACATCATATAACACATGTATGCACATATCAAAATTAAATTTTGAGTTTAAAGCACAAAACGAGAATGATTCCATATGGTCTCATGGGAAACATATCAAGGGAAATGGTACTTATTCCATATAGCATCATCGGGAAAATGCTATGGCATAATTGAAAGGCAAAATAACATAATAATTGTTTTTAGTTCAAAATAATATAATACAAATGTTAAAGAGTAAATTCCTATTCTAGAAGGTGTTATATTGATGTACCATATAGGAGGGTCGTTCGAAAAGTACGTAGAAAGTCCGAGAGCTGGCACTACTGGTGCATATCGAGGTTATGGTTAGTTTGTAGCATCACTTTGAAGAACACACACCAACCTTCAGCCAGCTTGATCTATTTCTATCTGTTTTGCATTCGCTTGAATCGAGAAAGTGGAGTGATTATAAAAAAATGGTCAAAAATAATTTGGAGTGTTGATTAAACATTACTTTATGAAAGGCAAAACGGCACAGAAAACTAAAAAGAAGCTTGTTGACCATAAAGGGGACTCTGCACTAGTCTGTGGTTTCAAAAATTTCCGATTGGCTATACGGGCACAAGTGACGCTGAACGTTCTGGACGCTCTGTTAAGATTACAAGACCAGAATGCATTGATATAATCAATGATATGGTGATGGATGACAGATGAGTGAAAGTGTGGGAGATTGCTAGTGCTGTGGGCATCTCGAATCGGAATCTTAGTTACATTAATTTTGCAACTACAACCGCAGAGGTATGAGCTGTTGCATTGCCATGATGGAAAATTATTTTTTGAGGGCCAATTGTCGGCGTTTTTCCTGCTGCTTGGGCATTAAATGGTCCAATAACGATGGAATAATATACACCTGTAAGAGCTTTACCCTTTTCCCGATAGTGGATGAGGATTATTCCTAGCAAATCCAAAGAGAGTCTCCATAATCTATCATGCCGATTCCTAGATCTTAAATAGACTATAAAGTCGTATAAGTTTTGCACCACATCAAGCAGAAACTTTGATTATCCATTTATGAGGTTTATTTCTCATGTATTGATTAAATGAGTTACGCCCCTTGAAAGTATCATCATTTTGGCCAGCGAATTACGTTCTTTTAGTTCAATTTTAGCAAAGTTTATTTTGAAAAAGTCATTGAATGGTTTAAGTTTGAAAAGTTTTTCATACCACGAATCTTCTATGGGTTTTTTATTGACAACATTGTTTAGTGTAGAAACTTTTCAGTTTTACTGAAACCATTATAAAATAAAATCATGCTACTTTTTAAAATCTTGAACAGAAAAAAATTGATTTTCTGAGCAAACCTGAAATTCTAGTATCATCTATAAGATGTTTATATAAAATTATAATTACTAAATACACCAATATTGTGGTATACAAAGTATTTGTATGCCTATTGGTAGTCATATGCGGTCGTTAGCAGAGTAGTGTCGACAACCTCGCTCAAGGAGACGTTATGTGCAACTGATCATCTATAACTAAACCCTAACGGGTGCCCAGAACCAAACTTGATGCAATATATCATTATTTCAATGGAATTTACCAAATAAAAATCTAACTAGACTCATCGGAATGTTCAATACGCTATAAATCAAATTTGAAGTTGATGATGCCATAAGCCATCATGGGGAAAGAACAGGTTTCTACACATTAACTCAACTTTTATCCTCAATCAAAACAGATAAATGAGCTATATAAATTAATAATTTAAAAGAAGATTGTTTAAATGCAAAAGTTTTTCCAATATAGAAAAAAAAAATAACATTTGATTGATTGATTCGATATAAATTTTATTACTAATAAAATGTACTCTTTACATATTTTTAATAATTTTTCTAGTGAAATTTTTTAGTCAAAAATGATAAAAAAGGCGTTATTTTGACTTTAGTGTGATGTTACAAGGACATTATATATGTGTTCTGACAACACAAAAACAAATTAGAATGCATTTTCTCAAATGGTGTGTACTTTTATTATAACACGATATTTCTCCATTTCTATCAACAGATTATTTTCATAAACCCTTTGGGTGTGTCACACTTTTAAAGTAGTTGATTGTTACAACAGAATAATGAAAATTGATATATTTTATTATAAGGACCAACGAAAGTCTCTTAAACTAAACAAAGGTTCAGAAGTAGCTAAAATTGTTGTCGACTGAAATATGTCTATGAAATATTGGGCTGTATGTACAGTGGAGGAAATAATATCTGAATCCTTGCCGATTTTTGTAAAATTTGCCCAACTGATAAATATTTTCTATTGAAGTGAGTTCTGGAGACTGGTTAAACCCTTCATTGTTGCCTTGGTTGTAAGTTATGGGTTAAGTTAAGATGTTTGGAAGGGGGAGAAAAAGTCAAGGAGACATCTGGTACAACTGAATTGAGACTCTAGTTTATATCAGCTGCCTGGTATATGATTTTGGAGGGAAATACACTATTTATCTACCACAAGGACTAGTGATTACTTCATAGTTACAGATTCTGTTTTCCTGAATTAAATAATAAGGACAAGAACTTTGAAAAATAAAAAAATCCTTTTTTAGAAATACTAGAAAAACCCACTCCCACTTTTTAGGAAATTTGTGATTGATTCTTTTCTTTGATATTTGATAAGTGATCAAATGTTTAGTATCTCCCACCCATAAGTAAAGTCAAAACAGTAATTGGGATTTTCTCCAGTTCTTGACTTTTGTACAAAATTGTTTTTATATTGACACACTACAGTATATGGTAATAATAAACGAGTTGTAAAGCCTTTCATAGTTATGTATGTATACTATAAATGTATGTTCATGCATACATATGAACATAAAATATTATGGACTTGGATACTACTTAACTATACTGGTCACATTTAGACTCTATTAATCACGAACATGAAAAACTTTATTGCTTAAAAAAAATAGGATGATAAATTTTTTGTGAGACTGGCCCATACATTTTATAGGGCAGATTTGCATAATTTCCTAATAATAAAGTAAGTATATAAGAATGATATGATTTTTACTTTTTTTCCGAATTTAGACTATGGGTATTGCGAAAAAGTTGTCATATGGAGTGAAAATGATGTATGAAAAATTGCATCTTGATCATATTATAAAAAAAGCAAAAACTCTTTACTTAGTCAATATTCATACTAAGAGGAAATTTATAGTTAATTTACAGATAATTATTTAGATAGATATTTTTCTAATCTATAATAAGTGTTTTTCTAAATTTGTCTTTTGGAACTAAAAAAAGAGAAAAAAGTTTAGAAAATTTGATGATCAACTTTTAGTGTCCATCCTTTATTATTTTTTCAGAGAGGAATGATCAAAAAAATTTAATGTTATTCTCACTTTTTGCTCTAGAAGATAACTTCAGAAAAAAGACTTTATTTTATGTTTTTTTAATACGCTAAAATGATGTCTATCATAATTAATTACTGGAAAATAATAACTTATTTTAATTCTTATAGGTGAAATAAAAACTTTTGTCAACGTTAAATTTTGAACAAGATGTTCTACCTATAGAAGACATAGTAAAAAAATGAAATTTTGTTTAATAAATAATTTCCAAAACATATGTCAACTTTTCTGCACTTCCTTTAATCGAAGTATGAAACAAGTTGAAAATCAAAACAGTCCAAAAAAATATACATAAGTCAAATGGCTTTCTAATCATATACGTGAAACAATCAGAGCTGTACAGAGCAAAACTATAGGCCATGTACAAAATGAATACCTCACGATCAAAATTTGTAAAAGGTGGAGTTCTTAGGAACAATCTTTTTGTTACGAGCGTTGAATATTAGTGTATAATGTAATACGCTGCGTTTATGAATTAACCCTATGAACAGAATTATCAAGATAAGTTCTGCAGAAAGAAGAAAAATATTTTGTAAGGAGTTCTTGTATAGTCAATGGCATATTTTTTTGTATCTTGTTCCTTATTTTGGTTATGAATTTAGAATAATGCGTCCAAACGAGGTTAATGTATTAACTTTAGTAATCATATTTATTGCATCCTGGATTTATTTTTCCTTAAATTTTTTCTCTAATAAATCAATTTTATTCTCAAAAAATGAAAGCGATTTTCATGTACAAATCTCCGTTCCTGAAAATAATACTGTCCATCATTTTTGCACCTTGCACACATAGTATTTTCAGTACAATCTGAGAGGGGATGAGTTTTAAAAGACTTTATCTCTTTCCAAAGGTATCTTCATAAACTCAAATTTAATTTATATTATTTTTTCCAGATACAAGAAATACCACTAGTGCCTTACATAATGATCTCCTCCGGCCACACCCCTCAGTCCTAGGATGAACATCAAGCCCCCTGAAATAGACAAACTAACAAACTACTCCTCACAATGACACCTTCCATCTGCTTTCATGATACTCCAATGTACTAATTTTCAGAATATTTTGGAAAAGTAACGATCCCTCTCCTCCTACTCTGATAATGTACTATTCACTTCACCTGATAAGGTTATTTTCTTCTTATTAAAATTTGTCATTATTGAACTTCAACTTTCTGCAGTCACTGTCTCTATTTTTCAGATAGAAAGAGAAAGTATTAATTGCCGGCAGTTGCTTACAGTATAAGGGGAGAGATAAAGTTATGTTATCTATGATATTATAAAAAAATCTTAACAAGCGTGTTTTGCATTTTTTTTTCTTCATTATCATTTCCCAAGGAGCATAAGCACACGGCACCCTCCATGGGTCAATGAACCTGCAATTTAATGCATTTACCCTGGGAGTTGGATAAATTTCAGTTCAAAGTTTTAATAATCTTTTACACAATAGTAAAGACACATTAATAAAAGACACATACAATAAAAATGTAGACCATCCATAAAAACAAATATAATAAAGTAAACAAAAATGAAGGTAAATAATATTTGGTTAAAAATAAAAAATCAGTTTTTTATCGTGGAGGTAACAAGCAGCCATTGTCATGAAAAACTTCCTCAAAGTGTATAGTGCCCGAGATAATTTTGATGAAACTTTGTGCATCGTTTTTACTCCAACGATCGTTCTCACAATTTCCCCACTGGCTTCTTCTTGCCCTGGCAAAAGCGTTGCATTCTATCAAGAAAGGGATAGGAGACTCTGATCCTTCTTTACATAGTCTGCATGAGTCCTCATCGGCTAATTCTATTTTTTTATGCACTTTCATTGGAATGTGGCCATAAACTAAACTCACAAAGTTTTTGGGAAATGTATTGGTATGTGACTGCAATTTCCACCCATGATTAGGACTTGTAAAGAACAAAGCTCATAAATTTTTGAGAAATCTTCTAGTATGCGATTGCATCCATTATTAGGTCATGTACAGAACTGTTTCATTTGACGGCACTTGGATCAATCTGCAATTCCTGTTCCCATTTTATAGTTACTAATTTTTTAATATCTACCTTCAACGTTGTCTGTGGAACTTCCATATGCGATTGATTAGTCATTTGACACCCCATTTTAGTCAGGGCATCCACAAATTCGTTCCCAGTGTCGTCGTTATGACCCCTTACTCATTTTATACCTATAGGTCATTTTAGAAAATTCCAATCTCTTCTAAAATACATCGTTGTTGTTTTATGAAGGACTCCCTTTTCTTTTTTAATCATTCAATAGCTGCCATACTGTCAACGTGAAAAATAACAGTGGATTGGAGGTGTTCATCCATATCATTTAGGACACGTACTGCTTGATAACTAACTTGGCCTGCAATCATTGATCCATCTGTGAAAACATTCAGACAATGCAGATCCAAGAGTGTCTTTTTTTTATCAATACAAACGGAGGTAGAGAATAAGCTTTATGAAATGTCTTTTCTATGGGTACATTTAATTTGCTGAGGTATACTCTTAATTCCTTTTGGAGTATTTATACCGCTCCTTTAGATCGGCAGTGGGTCATCCATGATATTGGAACATCATCCACAGTTCTTAGCCTTGCCCTTAGTGCATTCTTTTTTAATGCTGCAATATAGTAGTTCCATTTCGAACATAACTTCCAAGGCTTTTGTAGGAGTAGACCTTATTGCTTGACACATCGATAGACATGCAAGCTCTCCAGATCCTTGGATAAAAAGGTCTATCTCAATAACTTGAGGTGCCCATATCCCTGCTCCATAACAAATAATATACTCCAGGAAGGCATTCCTAATCAATTGAATATAGCCCTACTTTTGTCCAATCAAATTTCTGACTGCAAATAAAACTTTTTTGGTTTTTATTTATAATATTGTACATGGGCCGCCCATCTCAGTCTGAAGTCTATGGTAACTCCAAATATTTGTATTGCTCTACCCTTTCAATTGTTCTCTCATTGATTTTAATGTTTGGGTATATCACATTGCGGGCTCTTGTTCATAGCATTCCTTTTGTTTTTAACTTACTAAATTTAATGCCAACTTCAGACACTTGATGTGTCATTTCATTTACTTGTGTTTGGATTATATCAGCCATAGATGGTAGAGACATACCTTTGATAATAAGGGCAATGCCATCAGCAAATCCTATTGTAAGCAATGGGGCTGGCTCTGCCCCAATTAAATGCTGAATTGCACAACTCCATACAAATGGAGAGAGAATCCCTCCTTGAGGACAGTCCTTGGTGGGAGTAAACTAATTCTTTATTCCCGGTTGTGTACAAACAATATCCCAGCTATTTAAAAAATGTTTGTACCATTGAATAGTCAATACCATGTTTGTTTCGAAATGTTTTTGAATTATATCATATGGGAGGTTGTCAAATGCTCCTTCAATGTAAAAAAAAACAATTGGATGTTTTTTTATAGGATGACTCTCTCTGCTTTATTTACTAAATTGGTAATAGCAGAATCACTTGATTTCACTTTTTCAAACCCAAACTGATTGTTCATGGAAATCTTTAGCTGTAAGGATTAGATAGGCCAATAAATCCATTCTTTTGGCTATTGTGTTTGCCAATTTTATGGGTCGAAATGCTATGTGGTATGAAAAATCCTCTATTTGGTTTCGGTAAAAAAAAAAAAAAACTTTTGCTTTACTCCATATCTTGGGAACATAATATAACTTCAAAGATAGTCTGTATAAGAACGCTATTCTATTAAAATATTCGTCCGACAAATTCCTAGAAAATATTGAGGCAAGGCATCATCAGGTCCTGGTTGTTGTTTTTTTTGTAAATTCTAAAAGATTTAAAAACTTATTTCACGAGTAATCCATCAACTATCTTCAATCTCTTTATTTTTCTCCAATTTTCTTCGTCCAATAATTTTCCCTTGCAAGGTGGCGTTGTTGAAATGAGTAAAAATAATTTTTTCATGTTATCGTTGACTGAAAAGTTTCCTACGTAATTTTTTGAGATACCTAATGGATAATTATATCTCCCTTTTTGGCGTTGAATTGCAGATATTAAGGATTGAACGGGAGTCCCATTTAGTGCATCTCTTTCTCCAGTGATGACGTTTTTCTAGTTCTATGACTCTTCTTTATTTTCTTTTTGAACTATAATAAGCTTCCCTATCAATTGAAAACTGTGCCTTGTTTACTTGTATTTCTCTTTCTTGACCTTTATCATCAAGCTGCTCAACTCCTTGGTCAACCATGGTATAGCTTTGCGTTGAACTTTTGCTTTCAATGGGTGCCACTATTTCAAATACAATCTTTAAGGAATTTATGGGGTCATAAGAGAGCATTTTAATGTCAAACAGATTAAATTCACTTTCCTCACCAAATAAGGTATAATTTCTTAGAGGATTTAGTTTCATTGCAAATTCTGACCATTTAATCATCGCTTTTAAATTTCTCAATGGTATTGGCTCCTTTTCTAAGTCCAATTTAAACATAGAGTATCTGTGAGTAAACATTCTATGCTAATGAGAAACTCTCCATTGTGATACAGATGGGAGCATTATGTCATTTGCAAAGATTACGCCGATTATGGATGATCCTACTCCGCCAATAAATGCTGACATTTTCCCCAGAATTCATATATCCATTTGTTGTGAAGCAAACATCCTTTCCATTTGTTCACCTCTCTTGTTTGTATTTTCCGAACCCCCTAAAGAACTCTGGGCATTTCTGTCTATTCCAATTAGTAGTGGTATTTAATTTATTTTATATGCCATCACCAACTTTTCTAGTTCGAGGAAAGTACACGCAAAAGTGACATCTGAATAAAAGGATACCAGAATCATTTGTATTGCTAGTAGTCTCATAGTAATTGCGATCATATCCCAACCTGAACAGCCAATTAACTCAGCAACTTCAAAATCTCTTGACACAATGATGTTCACTCTCACAACGATCCTAAGTGTACACTTTGGTGTAAAGATATTATAACAATCCTCAACTTGTTGCAAAACTTTGTTCCTTAATGGTGGTTCAGTTAATAAAGCTATTTTAATATTATGTTCACTTAACATTTTCATGAGTTCGTAGCTTGTGACAAATTAACACTTCCCTTGATTTCTGTATTTTTCAAATAATATTATGAACAAGGTCCAAATTAGATTTTAAAATAAAATAATCATACATGATCTACACGAACATGTTTTACTGTATGTCCAGAGTGATCCGGGAAAAATTAATTAAATATCAATTGCAATAAAAATTTAATATTGAAAAAATATTGTACATATTATATACTTATAGCTACTTAGAGTTGGTGCGACAGGACAAACTCCCAATGGCGTATTAGAGAGTTTAAAAAATATGCCAAGTCAGTCACAATTTTTTGATTATTTACAAAGTTACTTACAAAATTTGAAAGGCTGTGTAAAAAAAAATGTATATAAATTTTTCGATGAAAATGACTTTTCAGAAATAGATTAATAAAGTCAATGAACTAAACATCAAAACAGTCTACAAAAAAATGACTTAAAAAAGATCAAACTTTTTCCCCAAAAAGGTCATTTTAAAAACGAAACATTTTTATTGAAAAAATGACAAGCATGAACACACTTTCTAAAAGATAACCAATGAAAAGTAGGTTATTTATGGTAAAATTTTAAACTAAAACGATTTACTATAATTATATAATTGGTAAACTTCTATTGTAAAACCTCCTTGTATATATGTTTTGTTGCTTCTGTCTATATGATGTAAATATAATCAAACCTGCACTTTCTTTTGACACTCTTGAAAATGCAACATATAATTTACCATTAGAAAATACCGAATAGTGGTAAAAATAAAGTAATTTTTCCAATGTTTGAATGTTAGGACTCAGATTTGATTAGAATTCGAAAGCTCTGGAAAAAATTACTTAAGGAATATGGAATTTTAGACCTTATATACAACAATATCTACCACCAAATGAAGCATTTAATTATATCTAGCTAATGTAAATACTCCAATTCATTTGTTGTAAATTAAAACATGATTTTTTTTTATTTTGGCGTATGTGAAAATCGGCATTTATTGAGGACAAATAAAGAGATGCTTGCACACAAAATATCTTTATTTATTCGATAAATATAATCGATATTTACTAACACGAAAAATATAAAGACAACTCAGGAAGAAGAAAGCCTTTAATTAGAATTAATTCATTCAATACATCTTCTTTGGTGTCTGGGCTAAAAATAAAAGTAATATTTAATTAAGTCTATCCGTCTTTTGAATGATAATTATGGAAAGGAGTCTGTTACTGAACGTTTCGTAAGAACAGTAAAAGTTTGAAAGTTATAAAGCCATTGTTTAACAAATAAAAAATACAATTGAAAATTTATAAACATTTTTATGAATATTTACAGGTAGCTTAATGACCCTAAATAAAGAAACGTGGTTTTATTTTAATATCATCCGTATACTGCCTTTTAATTAAAATTAATTTAGTCAAGTTAAATTGCTATCAAAAGTTATGTGTAACTTTTTATAAGCACTGAATGTTTTCCTTTCTAAAAAAACAATTAAAGTATTCAAACGTGATTTCTGCCTCCATCTATGTTCTTTAGCATATCGATGCACAAACGATTTGGCAGATATTCTTCAAAATATGCAAATACTTTTATTTTTTTTACTTAAACAGACAAAAAAGGGCAAAATTTGATGACATTAACTTCGATGGTCTTTTTTTAAAAAAAAGATCTACATTGACAAGTTTTATTGAAAAACAAATTTATGTAAAATGAAAATTTAATAGGAGCTACAAATGTATTTTAAAAATGACCTCAAGAGCAACGTGTGGCTTAACAATATAACTAGATCTTTTAATTGTTAATCCATATGAATAAAGTAAAATTTGTTCTTTTTGTATGAATGTCTTCAATACTTATATTTTTCATCGAAAAAATTACAATTTAGTCACATTAATGAAATCTTGCATGCGTTTTTAATGTAGCATTGAGTGTCCCGTCATATTAAAAAATAAAGGTATTAATATAAAGGTATTGATGTTAATTGTGTATACTTTTTAGGGGTCCGCTTTTTAGAATTGGTAATCTAAAAGAATGTTCTTTTCCACAGCTGTTGTCATTGTTATTTAACTCCTGATTTGATAACTTGTTTTTCTAGTGCATGCAATTATATTCAAAACCTGATTGAACATTTATGTGTACCCATAAAAGACAGAGAGTTACCTTAATGACTTTTTGCGGTGTTATAATTCCATATCCGGCTTGGAAACAGAGTAGAACTGAGGATCGACATCAGAGTAATTCTTGACAATGTTACTGTTTATTTTGTTCCCCTCCTCCTCCTTCGTCACAGCTGATTGGCAACCATTATTTAAAAAAAAAAATTATAATGGACGATAAAAAGGATTTCTATTTTTTTTTAAATCCAAAAAGTTCCTCTTTTCGACCTCAAAAGTCTTTTCTTTTCCCCAAAAGTAATAGCATAATACAGACCCCTCCGTTTAAAATGCAACACTTTATAAATGGTGGGCCTTTGCCCTATTTTTGATATTTCGATGTTTAATAAACTATTGTAAACAATTTTCTTAGGAAAGTCTAAACAAAATATAATCCAAGTCATCCAATAAGTAAGAACCAAAAACATGGAACAACGCAGAGCTGCAACTCTGAAGTTCTCTACGCTTGGATAATCAGCCTTAGAAGTATCTAAAGTGCTAGGCTGTAACAACTCTCAGCTGACTACAAGAGGCACACTAAAGGCTTCCACTAAATAAAAAAGTGTTTTGGTTGGCTCGTCACACGTATGGAAATTCCTGGTGGTGGCGGCATGATAGTCGTATCTATCACACATGACCCATCCTCCATATTGAAACTTCAGATTTTTTTTTTACAAATACTCTTGGCCTCCTCAAGGCCCTACTGTTCCCCCCTAGACTTTGGTATTTGTTTACACCTCAAGGAGTAGCTTTAAGGAGTCCGACATACAACAAAGGACCAACTGAAGGCTGCAATTATCACTGCCTGAGCCAAATTTAGTGCCGAGCTTTGTAAATAACTGCTGTAAAAGTTCTGTACCAAGCTGGAACTGGTCATTTAGGCAAAAAGCGGCTATTTTGATTAGGGAAATGAATAAAGTTCTTCCTTGACTTTATTTATGAATTAAATAGTGCAAATTTGATGGTATTTTTTAAAATATAACAATTTTTGTAATTTTCAAAAATTGTTGCGTTTTGGACCGAGGAACCAATACACATAAATATAATAAAGATAAAAGCTCATGTTTCTTTGATAAATACATGTCATAAGTCTTGGCTAAATACGGGCTCAAATTAAAAATAAAAACATAGTTTGTCAATAAAAAAATGTGATTTTGTCATTTTTCATTTATAACTTACCACAGAAAAGAAAAAAAGATTAAAAAAATAGCAAATTACTTCTGTGTCAATAACAGGGAATTATAATCACTATTTGTGTCGCTGAAATGTATGTTCAATGTGCATATAAAAAGACATAAATTGTGTTTAAAGAATTGCAAACAGTAGTTAAAATATTTTATTCCATTTATTTCAGTATCTAGCATCTAATTAATAACATATAAAATATTGACCATCTAACAAACCCCCTTTCAAAAATAATGTATATGGCCTTTACAAAAATATACTTCATATATGTTGCACATTAAGGAAGGTGATTTTAAAGCCAGAACTAGTTTAGACCTCAATATTTTGGTAACCCTCAGAATGTTAATAAAAGTGTGCTCATCAGATGAATCCCACAAAACTGATTTTAAAATTTCTTTTAATTGATTGTAAAAAGACTTTCTATGAATGTACACTTTATTTCTAAGGATTGTTATTCAAAAGAAGTACATACATAAATAGAAAATTTAGATGTGATGCAGAAAGTAACATGTGTAGAAAAAAGACAGACAGTAACCGTGCTAGAGAAGAAAACAATTCTGGACTCATCATATTATATTTAAAAAAATTATGAAGCTCCTATTGTTATTCTTTTATTCTTGAGGACAGAAAATATACGGATGAAGTAGCTACGTATGAGTGTTTTCATGAAAAAAGAAGAATAACATGAAGTAATTGTTGGGGAGTTATAAGCAGTGATGCTAATCGAAAGCACTTTTGGCATGTTAAAAATAAATGAGGCAAAAATCAACAAAGTAACTCTCACAATTTGAAGAATATTTTGAAGGAAAGCAGCTTAGCTGTTATGACGTTTCATTAGATCAGCTAAAAACAGCTTTGAAGAAGTGGGAGAAGGAAATAAACTACTACATATGCAAGAATTACTTTGATGTCCACCTACAATTCTACTCTGTGTCCAACATGGACATCCCATTATAATTGAGCAATTAATCCTCAGGGTAACTCTTCGTCTTTTATGAGCACATGCAAATGTTCAATCCAGTTTTGTATATATCAATGATCAATTGCATGTAGTACAAAAGGAAGTTAAATAATAATAAGAACAGCTAAGGAAATGAAATTTTACTCCTCTATTTACCTACTGTTAAAAAACGAGCTAGTTATAAAATACATTTGACTTTTATGACTAGTTATGATTGTGTGGTAGTAATTCCTGCCTATGACATTGTGTGCTAAGGAGTGGAACTTCTGTTTATTTATTTCCCCTTATAACTTCTTGCAGCTTATTTTATGTCAGCTTAGCTACTCTCCTCGAATACATCCTTCAAATTGTGAATTCTAGGTTTTTTTGTAATTTTTCTGTTTATCATACCAAAAATAGATACATACAATTTACAATCCTTGTTTTACAATTTACTATGCCTTATTTGTTATTATAATATGCATTGTTCTGATATTGTTAACATTTTCCCTCACTTATTGAGTAAAATCTTTATGACCGATCTTCTTTCTTATTAAGCTTAAATTTTAGTCATACACGATATGTTAAAATATTTGCTAAAAAAATTAATATATTTTTAATATAAAATTATCCTTGCAAAATAAGGACAATTGCTGCAGGGGATTGTACCTACAGTATTCCGAGGAAGAATATGCACTCACTCACTGCAATTATAATCATCCATACCTTTGGTATCCTTTAGTTATTTTATGGGTTCTTATAATGATAAAAATGAATGTATCATGAAATGGACAAGAGAATTTTCCCATATCTTTCTTCGTCTCCATTATATATCCATTTCTCATGTGTTAGATGAAATATAGGAACAAATTAGAATTTGGCACGAATAAAAAATATATACTCGTACATACTTAGGTTGGTAATATCTTTAAGGGTGGGTCTTATTGTGTGTGTGTTTTTTTTTAATCCATGTTTTTATTTCTATTATCTTACCCTTTCTATCCGTTGTACCAGTAAAAATCTATTCCTGAGCCAAAAATTGTTCCATCAGGGGTGGTGGCCCAAGTTAACTCTGAAACTTTTGACTAAAATTACCCTGTATTGAAAAAGTCTTGAAATTATATTCCAATTGAAATGTAATAGGTTTTCTAGGCATTTTTGTATACATCCAGTTTGAACATTTTGGGACGATAGTTTTCGAAGCGATGTCAGCTGCTTAGGTAAGATTAAATACTTTTAGGTGGGAAATGGAAGCCAAAAGAGAGTACGTTGTTGTTGTAGTATACGCTGATCACACCAACACTAACACCATGAGCATGCTCTCTGTCAGCAACCAGGAGACAACCAAACTAACACCAGAATCTACCCGACAGCCCTTTGCAGCAATTTCAAGAATGAAAATGACTAAGCTGACAAAAAAAAAAAATCATTGTCAAGTCCACAGTGTCTAGAACCATAAAAAAATTCTAGTGATATTTACGTAAGGCTTCAAAAATTTACTTCTACCTAGTGAGCTCCAATAAAATCAAGATCATCGGCGCTGTAAATGCATCCGTAAAGATCTTAAACATAATACAAATAGACTTACTTTCTTCAGTGATGAAAAAACTTTCAATGCTCGTCCTGTTATTAGCATGGAAAATGATAGGAATAAAACCCATACTACATACCGGGAAAACAAGATCCCGAGAGAAAACCCCGTTTCCTGACCCTATAACCCATCTGGTTGCTGACTGGGAGCATGTTCATTGCGTTGGTGTTACTGGTGCAGTCTAAAGCGGCAACGTCCTTTCCTTTAGATTCAATTTTCTACTGAAAAGTATTTAATTTAAACTAAGCAGCTCACTTTACTTCTAAAAATATTGCACCAAAATTTCAACCAGGACTTTTAAAAAAAAGATCTACAAATCTCTTAAATTTTCATTTTCATAACATTTCAAACAGCTGGTGATTTTGCGCTAGACTGGCTGCAACTTCATTCTGAAAAGAGGCATGCATTCGGAGATGTCCTCTTTGTTCTTTACACTTCTGCTGTGAAAAATTAGATTACATTTCAATTATGAAATTTTCTAGTAAACAAGTAATATTTATCGTCTCACCTTCCTTCTCCCTGCGGACACCCCTGCAAAACGGAAGGGTGAGACGAGTAAAGGTTCAACATTAATTTTTAAGGGCCACCCTAATATAAATGTGAGTATAATCCATCTTGTCCTATTTTCTGTACCTACTTAAGGGCAATTTTCCTAAAGACCATGTTATGGATTTTTGTATATTTATTGTCCTTTTTTTTGTGGTGAATATATGATTATATGTGTATAAACCTCTTTTCAGTAGGTTTATGTTATACATACTTATTTATATATCCACCATTTATTTAAAAGGATTTGCCATGTTCATACATTAACTTAAAAAGGATCCTTTTTTATGTTGGCTCCTATGTACCTACTTAGATAGGAGTCAAGGGGTTATGTACCTATTAAATGTAATTGCATTGCTCTCTTTGTCATCCTGGCTAACCTATCTCAACAATTTCTTCCGTTACAAATTTGATTAAGAAAAAAGAAAGTTTGAAATGGTCTGTGAATTTGAACACTTTCTTCAATTAAATTGTTAATTTTTAAATTTTAAATAATATATCAACAATTATCAAAAAGAAAAAAAATTAAATTGGTCCCACTGACCACTTTATTTTTTATCCAGAAAAGTTTAATATTTATCTTCATATGACGTCATCAGCAGTGACGTCCACAGAATGCATTAAAATGAAGCAAGATATTCAAATAAAAATCAACAAAAACCAAGTGTTTTCCTGTACAGTTATACATATATCGGAAATGAAATAAAAAATATTTATAGAGAAAAAATGGATTGTAAAAACATCAATAGCTCTAGATGGATATGATAAACGGGGGTGAGGAACTTGTTTTAGAGGGAAAAACTTAGAGAGTGTGCAATCAGGGTTGTTACTATTGAACGATTGCACAAATACACATACCAAAAAAAATAATAATAAAGGTCGAAAAAGTAAAAAAGTATAAATATAAGCCAATAATACAAATAAATCTTAATTACATAATTTGGACTCTACGAGAATGTCACTGAAATGAACGACGCTGATTTTTCGTAAGACCAAGCTAACCCAATTTGGGAACGATATAGACTGAATTTGTCTTTTAGACTGGTCCAAGCTTAACTTCTTGGAAAGACCGAATGAACTCGATCCTTTCTATGTCTTATCCATCTCAGACCGGTCTAGAATTTTCAGACCGAAAGCCAACACTAAAACTACGTAATCTAGATTTCCTTAATGTAATTAATTACGACCTTATTAGATAACTTAACAATATTTCCTTGGTCTTTTGTTAATACTCTTCCACACAAAAGTCAATAACCTTTATATGTGTTGTAAAAAAAAGGCTATAAATTTCTATAAAGACGCAAGGAGATTTTTTGTGAGGAGGCTTGGTCAATGAAGAACAAAAAAAAGTTATATACAAGGTATAATATATGTTAAGTATAGGCATTAGGGTGGCTCTTAATGTCTTCTTAAAAAAATGAATGTGTTGTTTTGTTCATTCTCTCACCCTCTCAATCGATTCACATAATGAAAGTAAATTCTAAATTTTGCAAGACATTCAGAAGTGAACATTCTTAGCTTCAAAACATTGGCCTAAAATGTACATTAAGCAATATTTTGATGACGTTTATATTTAACAGCACTAACGAAACGTAGAATATTTAAAAAAAATACAAATACTACAGCAAAGAGTTCTCCAAATAATGGGTTGTTTTGTTAATAAAATACTTTGTATCACAATAAATATTACAAAATCTTTTTGATCCATTATACTTATAGACACATAAGTTTATGTCAATGTATAAAATTGGGGAAATCAAAGATACAAAATTCAGCTAATTTTTCAAAATGGGACATAACATTAGAGGTGAGTTACCACATTTATCATGCGAGTACACGTATACGTGAATTTATATGTTACTTTTATTAGTTGTAAAGAACTGTTCTCCCGATATCATATAATTACATGATATAGAAAATACCGATAGTATACGGCATTACAGGAATAATTAGGCGTCAGTTTAACGATACATTTTGCTTAAATATTATAGAAGATGCCTCCAGAAGAAACCCTTAGCATTACTCTCCGTTTTTCATGCGCACACTCACGCGTAACGACTCAATACGTATATCAATTCATATGACGTGTTCTCTCCTTCAAAAATGTAATCATAATAATTAGAATTAGAAAAAAACTTTTTTTAATATGTTGAGATGACTTATGAGTCTTTAGAACGTTCACTAACAATAATAAAAAAATAAAAGAAATTAGCATAGTAGCGTTTATATTTAATTAAAATTTGCATCATACGAGTATACTTAGGTTGCACATGAATTATGAAATACATCACAGACCAATAGCAAACATAAACAGTCCTTATGTTATATTCACACTCTTCCAAAATATAACTATCATTTGGACAACTATCATTAATATTTATTTGATTAGCATCAATGATCACTATATATAGTACACCTTTTATACAGGTTTGATGTAATAACACATGCTTCATTAACAAGACTGCATCATTTTTTCTTAGATGAAATATGTTTATGATATCCATCGGAGAGTGTTATATAGAGTGCACCCGGTGAATAACTCTCAGATATTCTTACAACCCGACAAACTTTGCTTTATTTATAAAGATAAGTGATGCGACAATTAGTCGGAATCGGAAATCTAGTGTTTTATTTTCTGGAGTAAGGATAGGCATCAGTAAAATAATGTTTAATTTGAGATTCCGATTCTTATTTGTGACTGATATATAACTAATTATTACTTTTCTAAGTTATAAAAAAAATAGAAATTCAAAATAAAATATACTAATATTTAAATAAACTTAATAAAATTTAATTTTTCGAGAATAGCCATGGGTTTTTGAAATTTTTTGTGAATAGCTGTGAATTTGGGAAGAAAAAAAAATAGAATCGGCATTTTGATTTTTTTTTAGAATAGCATCAGAGTCGGCATTAGATTTTTTTTAAATCGTCCCATCACATATATATATATATACATGCGTGTACGCCCCCAATCACAATAGATATGTTAGCCCACCTTAAGAAGCGAGGGCCATCCTTAAATATTAATATTAGTTAAAAGTATATTAAAAAGGAAACAAAATGGACGGGTGAGACAAGTCAAAGTCAAACATTGATTTTAAAGGGCCACACTAATACAAATATTAGTAAGACGATGAAGAAACAAAAAAGTAAGGGGTTGAGGACTTGGAAGAGAAAGGGGGGTGAGTGGTAATTCTTTCCTGATCATAAAAGAGACTTGTGTGTATAGTAAAATTACACACAAAACTAGAAGGAACAAAATAATAAAAAAACTAGGGATTATAAATCAAAAACGATGTTAGGCTGAAAAAGAGTTCACCCACCCTACCCTTTAGAAAAGAGCTTAAAATGTTTTTTTTTGATTTATTTTATCCAAGTTTTCATTTTCGGATTTACTTTTTCTTTCCTTTTTTTAAAAAAAAGAAAAGAAAAAAAGGGAAGCTATAAATTGGAAAGTTTTTATTTCATCATAACTATTAATGGAACTATTTTTTCCCTATGCTCTTATCATCATTATTGGGGAACATAAAAAGGTTTTTTTTTAATTAATGGATTTATTAATTATTTATTTAATAGGGTGTGAAAAGTTTAAAAGTTCTTTTTTGTTGGTGTTTGTGATTCGGGATCAGGACCGGTGCCACGGGTGTAGTTGAATTGATAGCCCTTTGAAATAACAAAATATGCTTTCTTCAAAAAAAAAATATATATATATTGAACAACGTGTCCCAGCGAATCGTGAAGGAAACTTTGGAAAAGTTTCATTGACTTACTAAATACTAACGGATTTGTTTTCCATAATAATAGGTTTCGTAAAAAGAAACTCATTCTTTTTCCAATAGATGGCTCAAGTAATGTGTATCCAGCGTTGTATAAGTGCAAAATTTTTAAGCTCAATGGCGTTAGAAAGATAATAATTCCTACTAAAAAGATTGTTAGAATCAATATTTTTAGGGGCGTGCCAAAGATAGACACCAGCAAATAGGAAATCCGCTATTTTTAACCATTTTCTCCGAATATGGCAGAGAGGCAGCAGAAAATACGAACAGTGTTGTTAGTCCTGATACCGTAACAGCCAGTCATAAAACATTTTGGTTTATTTCTTATAATTTTCATGTCAAAGAAGCACCACAATTTGGAAGGCCCATTGAGAAAAATGTGGATAAAATTATGGAAATCGTCGAGTCCGACCATCACAATTTTGATTGGCAAGGAAAAAAACATAAAAAAATCCATTAAATACAATAGATTTATTTTTACTGTACCTTATATTAACTAGTAGAAGAATAAAAAAAACAATTCTAGTGAAAAACTTTTCTTTTTTTGACCAAAGACTACTGAGATGGAAGCCAAAATAAATAGTGTATATATTGAGATCTTCCACATCTGCTCCAATTGTCTCATTATCAAGATTAAAAAGCTGAAGAACGAGGATTGAAAGGAACCACAAGGCCAAAAAACTCAAAGGTGTTGTAAAAATAACTTGTCAAATTTTTGGCTCTGGTCAATGTGACCAGACTGTAACCTTAGCATAAAATCTGGGTGACATTGAAGGGAAGTTATGTCCTTCCTACCGTAGAGAGGGAGTTACCTGACATATCAGAGGGGAATACGTGCAGAAGACCTACATGGCATTCAGCCCTAGGATCGAGGTCAAAATAGAGTGCACGAATGGTCACTTTGAGATACAATTGTTTACATATAGTAAAATAAATATATAAAGGCTCATTGTCTTGCAACTACTTTTACTTTTTAGTAATCTTAATAAAGTTGAGCTTGGGAAATTTTGTTCACAATTCCCTGGGACACACTGTATAGAAATATGTGGATAAAATATTACTTTATAAAAAAAAATTATTAAATTAAGGAATAAGGAGGCTAGCAAAAAGAATCGAAAAAAGGCTTGACCTTTAAAAAAAAAAGTCATTAACTGGATCTAGTGCTCACCTACTCAAGTGATGTATGGTTTGGCTATATTTGATCATTATCCAATCTTAATTTCAACCACTAAACCAGTCGTTTAGAAAAAAATAACATCTCTAGAGGATTTTTTGATTTTACCGAGGATAACTATCTCTCAATGAATAAAATACTTCGCACAATAGACTGGTTCGGGTAGTTTAACTGTTCCTCTTCCCACCACTCAAGTAATGATTTTTATAGTAGCTATGTGGCGAGTCTATAAGATTATTCAAGATAAAAATGATAAGAAAATTGAACTACTTTTCCCCCTTAAAACGACGTTCTTGGATCATTTCAGACAGTTTCCATGTAAAGATAATCTACTTAGCCACAAAAAAATATGAAAAGAATGTTGTGCAACTTTTTCACAAAATTAGATTGAGCTATCATCAAAACTTTTTCACTCTAAAATAAAACCTCTTTACTCATATATTGGAATCAAGACAATAGGTTCTACTAAGAATACAATTGGATAGATAGGAAATTATGAAATTCTACTCATTTTAGATGACGTTGGAATAGTTTCTTGTTTTAACAAGTATTTTACATTGGTATATCAACCCAAATTGAATAGAGTACATACATGAGGGCTCTATCGATACAATTACTGGACCCTGTTCCTCTCTGAATGTTTCTTTTCTAGTGAAGAAGTTCGTCGTGTAATTGTAAAAATCTTTAACTCTTTCTCCACTAGACCAGACAGAATCAAAAACTTTCTTCCTTGTACTATTGCGTTATTTTTTAAAGTTTTAATATTCCTATTTTACATACATTACTTTTACTTAGAATGATATTTTTCATATTTTATAAACCCTAAATTTAAGTCGACCTTTATAGGCTTTGATTATCACCGCTGGTCGAAAAAAAGGAAAAAAAGAAGCAAAAACATTATTTTCTTAAAAAACATCATTAGATTACTATTGAAATATTAACTAAGAAGGCCTTTTATTACTTTTCAAACACAAATAGTAATATTTGTGACATAAAATTAATGAAAAAAAAAATAAACCCCCTTCTCCCAAAGATAAATCCTGGAATTGCCTTGTATGGGATAGTCATTTTTGACGGGTTTTTGTTAGCCCAGGATTTCGAGAAACTTTAATATTTATTTTGGGATCCCGGCTAATCATTATTATCTTAATAAAAGTTTGTTTTTATAAAAAGAAGTTGAATAATGTAGGATGTTAATAGCATGTGACCATATTTTACATTCGTAAATAATATAAACAGATATGCCAAAAAAGCTTTTTCTGACTCCATAGATGTGTGTGGAATGGATTGCAATAAGCTTTGAGTTCTACAAATATTTGCTGTTTCTATTTGAGTACCGTTAAATAATACTTTTTATCTGTGATGTCCTGCAAGCTGAATTTTGCTGCTCGAGTATTTTCGAGTTTATACAAAACCACTAAAGGAATTACGCTATACTCGTTAATTGTTTGAATACTCATTACTCTTATGAGTACAAAATTTACAATTTTTGCCTAATTAATAATTTGAAGTGATAATAACAAAAATTTAGAAAGACTGCAATCTGACCAGCCTACCGCCTGCAGACGCCCCTGACACAACGTGATATTTTTTGCGTGCTAACAAATTTGTCAGTGAAAAAGTCATATTTTATATAGAATTACTGAAAAAATTTCAGTAAGAAAATGGTTTTTCCCTGCTCTAATATATAGTAATAAGATTACTAATTCTTAACCGGCTCGGATGAGACAGCTTTCTTCCTATTTTGGACAAGAAACTTTTTAAATACGAATAAAAAAATTACTGGTTTAAGATTTACATGCTTTAATATTTTCAAAAAAGTAAAAGGGAGAAGAAATTTTTTTTTTGACGAGTAACGAGTATGTATACGCAATTGAAACACACGCCGATTTTTAGTGTGTGTGTGTTTGTTTTTTACTTAATTCATAAAACTCAATTTATGAGTTTTGCTCGAGACACATCACTAGTTTTTATACTATTAATACATAAAAATAATTAATTTTTAATTATTGGGGATTTACCGTAAATTCTTCCTATATTAAAAACAAAGAAATCCCAGGAGACAACCCGTACTCGTGACATCATACCTACTGGTAAAGTAGAATCCTATTATCATAACACATTGAGCAAAAATATAGTTTTAATTGATACTCAAGCAGATTTTTGGAAATATAGATGACGTGGCCTTATAAGGACTTTCCAAGTACTTTTTGCAAATCTTCACAACAATATTTTAAAGCTTTGATTATAAATATGTGGTGCGTCAGTATAAAAATAATCCGAAACAAAAATAAAGAAAAGGAAAAAATCTGTGCGTTTTTTACTTCATAAATGTATACTAACAGGGCAATATTCCATCGACATATTTGCGTCAATTATAGGTTTATTATTCAAATTTTGTGTGATATGTTAAGATCCCTGAAAATTTAAGGGACTTATATTGACCCCAATGTGCACTTTCTAAAATAAAAACATTGAATGGCTCATTTTTGTATAGTGTCGATCAATTTTGGCTAATTTAAGAGTGCGATTTTTTGCGCCACACAGGAGTTGATAAAAATAATTTATTGATAGAAATTGACGACAATTCGTATAATAACACAAATAAAATCGCAATCAATATTCAGAAAAATCATTATAATCTGTATTGTTTTTGTGACGGGCCACATATGTTTTCTATTACTTGAATATGTTTATATATTCTTCTATTGTACGTATAGATCAATACTCCATAAACATACTCGAGTGAATTACAATTTAATCTATAGTTTTGAACCATGATTTGATTTATGAAACGTATATTGTCACTGATATCGCCTTTTTCGAACAAAATCCGTCAATTACCGATTATCCAATCAAGAACAGCAAATGGTCTGCTCAAAATAGTACAGTTTGATATTTTGATTCCATATATGGTCTTTTGTTATTTTTTCTGTTAGCCTCATGGCCTTTAGAAAAAGGTTACACAGTATGTATATTTTGGCTATTTTTAAAGTTATAAGCTTTTTTAACACCTTTTGTTGAAGATAAGGATAAATTATGTGAATATATTTGAAAGCCGAATGTAAAAAAAGTCTGAAACCATTTTCTTTAAATATATGTATCATTCTTAAAACTTGAGTAATTTTTGTTTAAAGATAAAAATAGGTATTTTTTATTCTGAGGCTCATAGTTGAGTGCCAAATAAATTCAAAAAGTTTAAAAGAATCTGATTTGATAGCTGTAAGTCTAAATTTTAATTTGAAAAAAGAGCCTCCCTTGAACAGTCTATATCAGGCTTTCCCAAACTTTTTCTAGCTGGCACTCACCCCATTGGTGTATTTGGTGTAGGGATATTAATATTAGTTCCTCCATATAAGATTTAAACTTAATATAGAAAAAGACGTAGATCCAACTGTCGGTATTTAAAGCCTCGTTTATTTGATTTAAAAAAAAATCAAGGCAAATCAGTAGTGCTTCTGATGTTCAAGCCTTACTATCCATAAAAGCTAAAAAATATTGATAATTCCTTCGGCATATACAAATATGTATATGCTAATCAATCTTAAAACAGAAAGGCAAAGACCAAGTCCACATTTATTTTTGGGAGAAACAGCTAACAAAAGTATACAAAATCCAACAATAGTATGCGCTTTATCAAGTCTATTTCTCAAATAGGAATAACTATATTATTGTTTTATGTAATTTTATTTGATTTAAATATAAAGTCTACCTATTTAAATATATTTATTTAATTTTTCATGTAACAATAACAATAATTTCTCCAAATTATATACCTGTTCTTATATCAAAGTACTACTGATACTAACGATAGTTTTATTAATTAAGCAGCCAGTAATGGAGTCGGGTGGGTCTTTTTAAATTAAAAAAAATATGACTCTCTCATGCGAATAATAGATAGATCAACTTTACCACCGAGTTCTTTCCTCCCCTAAAAAATAATCACCTTTAATAGATTAATATCCAAAATTAATTGAAATGATAATTATTGGTGGTTTTTATTAATTAAACAAGTAGAAATAGAGAAGAGGCTTCATTGATAAGGATGTAAAATTGTTGAGCTTATTTGTATTAATTTGTAATTTGCAGGATATAAGTGCTGTTCTAAATTTTTTCTCTTTATTTAAAAAAATTAAACGTATTAGCAAGCAAGTAGTACTTCAGTTTTAATAATGCTCCTAACAGCAGATATGTCTTCTATCAAAGTTTCCAACATATAATTTTACTTTTTAATTTATACTCATGAAGATTTAGACACCTTTAAAATCCTCACTTATTGAACCGTATATCATGCTCATAATTTAAAAAAATACTTTTGTGCGTAGCTATTAAAACTTACTATTTACCATATTTACTTATGAATAATAATGATATAATCTCAGGTTTGGTCTTTATATGAGAGGGTGTGCAATAATTTGAAAAATCATATTGAATCGTCAGTCGTTAAAAGGCCATCAAGCTCTTCCGATCTCCATCCTCTTGAGTGGAGGGTGGGCTATCGAAGATTTTTCTTCTTAATATACTCCAATTCAATTCAAAACCCCAAAAATAATCAAGAATCTGTTATATTATTGACTTTGGACTTTTGTGACTCTAAATCAATTCATTAAACATCAATACAATTGGAAAAATGTTATTTTTTTTTCTCCATAATTTTAATATTTTTGCTATTGAGAATGAAGAATTAGGACCGTCGTAATATGTTTTATGACGCTGAACTGGTATATTTTGATTTATAACATTGTCAGTCGATATAATCTTCATCTAAAATATTCATAAGAAACATGAAAGAAAGTGTCAAATTTGTATCATCTCTCTTATACCATGAACTACAGAGTATAAGCCCACTTATGCGCCTTGAAATTCATTGTGATAATTGTGGGTAAGAAATTTTTCAAAATTTCTTAAATTTTTCCACTTTTTGCGTTCGATTTTCCTTTACAGAGGCCAGAATCAAAATGATATTATTATGGATTTTGTGGCATACATGGTTTTTTGTGGTGTATTTGATGTTATTTCTATTTACTTTTTTGCTTAAAATCATTCAAAGTTTTCAAACGCAGCTTCGGTGTCGTTTCAAAGTTATACAATAACCAGCAAAAAATTGATTGTGTTGAAGATTTAGTGGCAGTTGAAGAAAATGCATCTTCTAAATTTAGAGTGTTATAATCCTAGAAGAGCAGATGCCCACTAATTCAGTGATATAACTGGAAGAAATTTTTGGACAATAATTTCTTCTTCTAATAGGAATAAAAAATTATCATACATCAGGTTACGTTGATAGCACAAATACGGATTTAGCTACATCTTTCAATCCGGATCGAGAACTTCCAGAGGTGTTTATATCATAAGGAATAAAAAAGAAGTGCTTTTCACGTAATGGATGTAATTTGCACAGTAAATATTTGAAAAAAAAGCAGATACAAAATTGTGGATATTGCACACATAGCATAAAAAAAGCATAACAAAAAATCGTACAAGAAATTCATCTAAAAAAAATACAAGTCATAATCTACATATACAATGAATTAGATGATTATTCATGTTTCAGGGTTTTTGTTCTCTACCTTTTGCATTAATAATCATTGGTTAAGGATAAGAACCCATACAAAAGTATGTGTTTTTATTTATTTTTAAATAATTTTGTTTTAATATTAATATATTATCTATATTGAGATGTTAATAAATAATTTTATTATATATTTAAGTCCAGATCAATTTATTTCTACACATAAAAAGTCTGGAAAATTTGAACTAACACTCCTTATTTCATGCATTCAATTCCATTATATTTAATTTAGTGAATCGAAAACAAACATGACCACTATTTACTTTTAAAATAGACCAAAAACTCTTTCTTATCTAATTAATAATAATAAAATAATTATCTTTTTCAAGTAAACAGCTAAATCAATAAAATAGTGTATAACAATAAATATTGTATTATCTAAACTAACATATGAATCTATAAGATTGATAACTTTTTTATTACAAGTTATAAGATTATCTGCTTTTTCCCAATCCTTCAGTAATGTGATCCTCCCATTTAACTAATATATAATGCAATTATATGATACAAGTTTAATTAACAGTCTGGATGTGGTAAGTCAGTAAATTTGTATTTCAAAAAAAAGTAAGATATTTAACCAAATTAAATATCTATTATTCATTTTTAAGATATGTAGAGGAACAAAAAATATTTTCTGATTTTCAAAATTTGCAATTAGTCACTAATTAGGATCTCGTTATTTAATTAAAACAGCAAGTCTTCAAACATCACGAAATTTGATGTTCAACTATTTCTTTACAAATTTATATATAACTGATTGAAAACTAAAATTATTTAAGAATTGAACTCGGAAAGCTAAATTATATATTAGAAGTAAGTAATGGTTATACATAAATACAATAGCATGTTTAGAAAAACAACACATTTAAAATTATAATTTTTGTAAATTCAATAGAAAAAGTTTCAAATCTTGCGTCAAAACACTTTGATTTATGGGGATTTCGTTATTATTACAATGTTTATAAGAGATAAATTAAGAATATTAGTGTGTTATAATCCGGGAAGAGAGGATAAATGCAAATTAAATTAAATATTTTCTTCTTGTATTAAGGGATATTATTTTAAGTTAAAATCATAGGATACTGGAAGATAAAGTAGTATGCAAATATTATAAGTCTAATTAATAAAGGTAATTTGAAAACTAAATTACTCAGTAGACACTACTTGAGTCCATGTTGAAAACTGAATAGAGTTTAGCAAAAGTGGGGGAAAGTCCTTATGATGTCAAAGTCCCTCGATATTTTGATTATATTTCTTTTATAGAATATATCAAGTCCATAATTAAAATATAGTGTCCATAGAGTTTAAGCTTTTTGTGAGTTTAGTATATACTATTTTTGATTCGCTAGTCTTAGCTATCGAGTCCCAGTAAAGTCTTGAGTCTTTGATTGTGTGATCAAGTCGAGTTGCAAGTTTTAGAATTATATACTAGAGTCCTTGGTGTTCCTCTGTTATTTAATTAATTCACAACATAATGAAAAGAATCAAATTAACAAAATTGAACAATGAATTTTAATTTCAGTGAAGATGTAGTTTTTTCTCTTGTTATAATTTCTAAAGCTTTTTTATTCCTCTTTCTTAAAGAAGCACCTCCAATTAAATATGGGAGTAAAACTTACCATTGCTTAATTCTTATTTAGTTCGATATTTTCATGATAATTAATCTTAAATATCAGATCGTAGGGTAGAATAATTGAAATATTTCACTAATATTAATTGTAAAGTAATAAACAATATATATAAAACTGTCCTTGGTTTATTTTTGAGGAAAAAATCGTATTATCTTTTCATGTGTTCATCACAAATATTATAAATTTAATGAATGTAATTTGCTTGTGACTTCTGAGCCGTACTTTAATGTTCGAATCTAGACTGATAGTGGCATTTTTTTAAAATCTTTTAATCATCGCCATGGGCATCTTTTTAAGTTGGATTTCATTAAAAACTGGTTTGAATTGTAAAAATGAATGATAATAAAGAGTTTGTTTGATGTATATACCTCCAACCTCAATCACGTCCTAGATCCGGACCCAAAAGTAGAAGTAGGCATTGCCTAGGTAATTCCTTGGTATGTTAGTCAATTTCTCCTTGATGGAAGCAATCAGAGATAATTTAATGGCATGATAGTAGATTTATTTTACATTCTACGTTGCCTCAGACAAAATAATCCATCAGATAATAGATCCAGATTGCTGGGACCTAATCCCCTTTCTAAGGAAGTATTCACTCAGCCACTGTAGCAACCTATTTTAGATATCCCAAGGTGCATCTCCCGGTCCTCAAGCAACCACGATCTGACCGTCACTTTACTGGTCCCTAATTCCTTGTCATGACTGTAAAGATCGACTTTTTGTTACTGATGACGGATCTGGGATCATTAGTCTCCAAAAGAGTCTAAAGAGTATTTTGCACGGTCTGGATTGAGACGCCAGTCACATTTGAGTCCCTTCGATTTGAAATTTCCATGATGTTGTGGAGAAAAATCATTGTCAAGTAGTATCACTGTTCCTCGTCTGTAAAGTCAATCTTCTGTGATATGATCGCTATGATGGCCAGACCTTCACTAATATGTGTGGATACAGCAACTCTTTCTTCCATCAAAGAAAAGACACCCTCATACAGATGTATCATAACAAAATTGATCGGACAGGCAAGCGCCGATTTGATCTTCACGTCCTGAATAATTCAATATCGTTTTATTTATTAATGTATGTAAAGAAAACCTGTATTTTCTTTTTTTATCAAGAAATAAACCGACTTAATTTATAATTCCTACTTGAAAGTTACATTCTACATATATTTTTACAAATGAATATGAGTTTATTTGTTTCTAAGGCATTAAAAAGTACACATGTCAAAACATGATAGTAAGCTTTTGAAAAGAGAAAGAAAAGGATGTTACACTTATAATCCACATATTAAGTGTTAATATTTGTTATGAAAACACGTGCTTTTTTTTTTTTTGTGGTTGGTGGGTTTTATGTATCTCAGAATTAGCTTTTTCAATAATATATTAATTAATAACACTGTTCCACAGCAAATATGGTACAAGAACAAAATATGATGAACTTAATAGAATTTGATTCACTACTTGCAAATAAAGTTTTATTTTTTCTCAATTAAGCTCAAGGCCAAAAAGGCCAAAATAATGTTAGTTTAAGGTTTATTTAAATACTTGGTAATGTCGTGAATGTTAACAAATTCTAAAACCAATTTTTAAATGTATGTTTCATGTTTTTAACTGGAGCTATTCCTTTTTAAAGTTTTATATAAAAATAAAGTATCTCATTTGATTGATTTGAACTTAAAATTGTAGAAAGAGCCTCTTCAAAAACGCTCTATATCGTTGTCTGGTTGAGATAAGACCATAAGCATATTTCAAGGATAAAAAAACATTTTTAAATTGATGAGAAAAGTCAATGTATTTACGTACCACAGCTACGAAGAGAGGAAAAGTGGAGGAAAGAGAGGTGGTAGAGCTTAGAAAGTGTCTAATTAAACCCTTCTTATGAGTAGGATACCAAATTTGGGATTAATGTTCATAATTGGATCAGTGTGCATGTGTGGGAAGGAATCCACAGTAACGAAATCCCTGTTAAACTACCACTGACCACTAGGGGGGTTTCAAAGGAGCCCTAAATTGAGCTATCACACATTCTGACCCCTCAAAAGTTGTATATTGTAAATAAAAAACATGAACAAAAAATTTACTCTCCTTTTTGTCTGGAAAGGCTTCCGTATGAAGTAAAAAAAAATTATAAAATCACCTTTTTTTCTTATTTATAAAAAAGCTTTATGTATTTAAAAAAAAAGATATTGACAGTATGTAATTTTTTGCTGAAGCTAAATACCTTACTTCTCCAGCAAGATAAACTTTGCACCCCCCAGATTTATTACGAAAATAGACGATAAGGGTAAAAATGGTTTAGTAAAACGAGAAAATTCCGCCATATTTAAAAAAAAATTAGATATATTTAGTATATAATAATGTGCATTCAGCAAAAATTATGGATAATTATTCATATTTTTATATACTAACTTATTAGGATAAAAAAGATAAAATATTCACAGAATTTTCCCTTTATCATAAGTAATTTTTATCTTTTTCGTCTATCTTCGCACTAAATCCGTGGGTGCACAACGGTTATCTCACTGTAGAAGTAAGGGATTTAACCTTTAGCAAAAAATGACGTTGCGTGTAATATCATTTTTTTAAGCAACTAAAGCTTTTCTATAACCATGAAAAAAAATAGTTTAGCTCATAATTTTTTTTACTTAATATAGAAACCATTTTGGACATATATGGGGGGGTTATTTTTTTTCTCTGGGATTTTTTTAGTAAAACTGATTTTTATTTACTATTCGCAACTTTTTAGGGATCAAAATGCTTGATGGATCAATTTTGGGCTCCCGTTTTAGGATTCCCCTATTTACAACTATGATTGGATTTTGTGAGGATAATTTTTTAAATTTTTGTGAAGACCTTTTAATTACTAAATATTAACATTATTAATTATATTTTTCTGTAAACGGAAAACTGTTCGGAAATAATGAGTCGATTCTAAAATTCGAAAAAATCTGCTTGATTTTTATGAAAGTTTCGTGATTGTGTCCCTAATGTTTTTTTCTCATAAATCACTACTTCTAATGAGGTTCTTCCAAACTCCGAAGGGACAGACTAAAAATAGGAGTACACCGCGGTTTTGTAACGAATTGCAGAACCTCACAGTCACTAAAACAATATTAGCTCATTTGTGCCCTGAAAGGGGTCGAACAAATCCGCGAAGTAGTACATGAAAAGTAGGAAATTTATACAAAAAGTACCTACACATCTTTAGCGCCGAAATCATTGAGGCCTAGGGACCGTCCTTCTATTTTTTTAGACTAATTGTTATAAAGTCAAATCTGTATATAAGAAATTTGGATTTGATAAAAATACACTAATAATCTACTTTCTCTAAGTTACTCATCTTTTAATAAATAAAGTATTTCGCAAAATAGAAAGACAAAGTAAAAAATCTGAATTTAGTCAACTTTTTTCCCGTATTTTGGTATCACCTTCAAAGGAATTCATGAGAAGAAAGAATTCCGATGACGATTTTTTCTTTTTATAGGTACAAATCGTAAGCTGACCCCAACATTTTTGATCTGTATGTTTCTATATAAAATTATTTAACAATATTTTTCAATCAATAAGGATACTTATTACGAGTGCCCCTCTCCCTAAAAGACACATTGGTTGAAAGATAAGCAATAAAACATTGGATAGGAAAAACAGGATTTATTCAAACACTGGTTGCCTCGATATAAGGGATTTCCAAAAAAACTTATTTACATAACTATCCAAAAATTGTGGTTTTTATATACTTCAGAAATTAGAAAAATCCGTTTGTAGTCTTTTTCTGAAAAATAGGCATTTCCTTTATCCAGATTTGGCTGTATTTTTGAAATATAAAGGTAAGTTCCGTTATTATGACGTCACCAATAAGTAATTTGCCCTCATCTTACATACAAATACATTAAGATACTGCTGCTACATATTAAAACAGTTTCATTGAGTCAAAATTAATTAGTATGTTGAAAAGAAATCTCTTTTGTTCCTTTTCTACTTTAGTGACTCCAGCAGTTTTTAAGGACTCCATTCAGTTGGGTTTTACTCATAGAGAAGGAAATTCATAGAGCAAATAAGATGAGCAAACAATTGAGCAAATATATCAGCTTACGAAAGGGATATATTATAGTATCACATTAGTTTTTTTTTCTTACAATAATCATCGGTAATTCCAACGAAAGGATATTCAATGCTGATGCTGCTATACAAAGTTTACATATACTCTAACTTTCAACCTTTTGTTTCGTTTTTTATATGCCTGTTTACCGACATCCTTTGAAATATAATTGAGCTATGATGGTTTTTTTCTTAAAATAATCCCACAAATAAAGGGCAAGAAAAAAAATCAACTCTGGTGCTGTAATGAATCCAATCAAGTTCTTTCTTTAACTGACGTAGAAATTATAATAATCCATAGATAGAATAGAGAGTCGAATGCCAAATTGTCGTTACTCAAAAACTACGAAAATTAGTATTATTGTATATATCTCATCAGAAGTACAATATTTAATATTGATATTAAAAACAAAGAAATTGAGACCCTTAAAATCAATTTCCATCGATATTTTATTGGAAAAATTGGAAAACTCCATCATTCATAATCAAAGAATGGAGTTTCAAGTTTAATACTGTTAAAGAAAATATTCTTGTTACTACAGTTTGGTACTCACCCGACGAAATAATATGTTTTAATATCTTGACATATGATTTTAATTTCCGTTCCTTGACATAGCTTGTTAGTCAAAGCAATGTATCATAATAGAAAAGAAAAAAAATCAATTAAATTGGCTCTTGTTTTATGTTGCCAACTCAGACCCAGTTCGTATGCTTATAAAAATTTGATTATTGAAGCACTTAGATATTAGATATGTGTGGGAAATCTTGGAAATGTACGATTGTTGATTTAAAAAATAACAATTTAGCAACAAACGAGTGTGACGATCAGTGTGTCACATTGAAATACCAGCAGTAGTACTTGGCTTTACCTAAAGTAATTAGACGTCGGCTAAAAGACAAACTTTGCTTCAATAATATAGAAAATTACTCAAAAAGAAATCGTCCGTTTCACTCTCCGTTTTCCATGAGCTGACTTATACGAAAAAATTAATACTATATACATCATAGAAAACTATAAACAGTACACCCGTTGACTCGTTTTCATATATTCCTACAGACATAAAAAAAAACTTTGCTTGATTAAGATAGATGTGAATATTAAAAAAAAAAAACCAAATAGTTATCAAATATCCAGTAATTTAGTATTTGTGTTTCTAATTTAGTATTTTTTTAGAATTTTATATTAAATATATTTTTAACTATTTTAATTTAAACTTGGGCATAATTATTAATTAACATAAAAAAGTTTAATCTTTCAAATGGATTGTTCAATTAATGTGAGTAACATCGGGGTTGAAAAATATTGTGCATAAAGTTTAACAAATTTCTCCAAGCAATGCCGGATATACCAGTTAGTATTGTAATTTTTGCCAATTTTTGCCTTGGACAGTTTTATAAAGAGTATATTTAATTTAATTTTCTTTCCAGTTATGTTTCATCAATCCTATTAAAATATATAATAAAGTGTATAAAGTATGTTTAAGAAAGCAGGAACAAATTTTTCTTGTTGACATTTTGGAAATCTTGTTTTACAAGGCTGTTATCATTGTTCTTGCATTAAAGTTGAATTGTTAGGATTGTCAAGTTAACTTTTGGTTCTGTTTGTTTTTACACGTCGGCAGGACATATTATATACATCACTGTAAATAGCCAAAGAGTGTTAAAAACAATGACTTCACCTCTCTAACTTTTATGTAATATTAAAAGAAAGAAAAAAAATTGAATTGCCACTGCTAAAGCTTCAAATATTAGAGGGCTTTCGTTCGAATCTGATTAAAAGAATTATCTTGCCGTAAAACTGTATATCTATTTAAAGATTTGTACCCATAGAGAAAGAAAAATAAAGAGGTGGTGGTACTTTTCCTACGTGGTTGAGTTAACAAGACGGATAATTAATATTCTGATCTTCAGAACTTTGATAAATCTTTATGGAATACAGGGTTGGGGAGCAAAACAAGGATTTCCTAGCAAATACAAATAAGTCATAATCGAAGTGATTCATCGATTCGGTGGGGTCCTCCTTGATTTTCTGGTCTGAGCTGGACAGGAACTCCATGCCCATCTAAAAATGGTTTCCTCCGCTTCATAATTTCTTGAATAGGCATTATCATCATTCTTCAACATGGGCAACTTGAAAACCAGGCTCATAGAACACTTCACAATGCACATAATCCTCACCACCTCAATTTCAGTATCTAGGAGATCTGAGATGCGCTTCCTTTTGCCTTTTTGCTCATCCATGACGACGAAATGTATATAATAGGTTGTCTATAGACAAAGGATTACTGAAACAGAATATAAAAAATAATCACTAAAACTTCAGATACTAATGAGAAAATTAACATTAATTAACACCCTGCGTTTTGCTACCCAACACTGTATGTTGCAAAGTTATAGGAAATAGAGAGAAAAGGAGAAGAAGAAGGTAAAAGAAAAAAAGGGAAAAAGTTAAGTGGATACCTAATGATGAATATAGAAATTAGCTCATATATAAATGTATGAAAATATATTAATTCGTTAGAACAATGGGAGCAAATCCATACTCTATTTGAATGTTCCAAATAAGAGATTCTTCTAAATTATCGATAAACCAGAACTACCAAGGCACTTTATTAAAACTCCTCTCTCTTGGAATAACCTATTAATAAACCCAAGAAGGTTTCTTAGCGATTCACATTCCTAGTTGCTTAGATATTATAAATTAAAACAACTTTGCTTTTAGAGTAGAGAAAGGGGGTTAGGGAATCTTTTTCTATTTATAATATAAGAGGGTAGAATAAAAATTTCTGACCTAACAAGGATACAAGACATTTTTTTATTTTTTTTTTATCGTCTCTGTAACCTGTTTAAATAGTGGTAGATGTTTTTTCTACAAAATAAAAGACACTTTTCGTTTTTGGCTCTATTACTCAGCGTTGGATTGACTTAGACGCCTCAAACTTGAAAACAACAGCCCTTCATACCGGATGTAGCGAAAAAATCTTTACACGTTCAATCTAAAACTCTATCAAGATGTATTTCAGCAACCAGTTGTAATAGGGTATGTCAATAAAGTAAAAATAACTAATATCATGTCTTGGCTACACTAATCATCGATGTAATCCCCCTTGGCATCAATGATATCTTCTAGACGGCCACGGAAGGCCTTGCACCCATTATGGATGTAGTCCTCATGCATGGCCTCCCAGGAATCGTTCACAGTGTCCTTGAGGTTGTTGATATTAGGGTGACGGAGGCTGAAGGCCTTGGACTCATCATGCACACAAAAAGTGAAGTCCAATGGGTTGGCATCTAGTTAGTAGGGGACACAAATTTCCTTTGCCCAGAAAAACAAGTTGTCCTCCAACCACTTCTGGGCCTTTTTGGATGTGTGTGCAGGTGCACAGTCCTTCTGGAACTTCACGTTCATGTCCAGGCTCATGTTGGAGATCCACAACTACTTTCCACTCCCTATTGGTTTCTTACCAGTGTCCAAAAGTGCACGGACCGAAATTCTTTGGTCGGATTCAGATGGCATTTTCTCGGCTTCTAAGACACTTACAAAGATTGTTTTTTCTATTTTTTTATTTATTTTTGGTTTATTTTTAGTATATAACCGGAACAATTTTTAATGCATTCACAAAAATCTTGATTTATGTACCAAAACGAAATGGAAAGATTTTCGCAGCACCTCCTGGTATGTATGCTATTGTTTGAATCTATTTAAAGGTGACACTTTCAAAAATAAATATTTAATGACAGCTGGATACTCGATTTTGTCCATTTTCACAAAAGACTCACATCAACTCACTCAAACGACTGTTACATAACAACTGCGCTTCCAAAAAAGCTGACACTTTTTGTGAGGAACTGTCAACTGATGCTAGATAGGTGTGACTAACTTTTATTTACGAGAGCTACCATTTTCTTTTTGAGATCGGAAATTTTTCAATAACTATCATAATATATCTGTATAAAATATTAAATTTTCTACAAGTGGTGGAACAGAATGAGGTCCTTTTAAAAAAATAATTTTCAATAGTCCTTGTAAGGACTGCGGGAATCTCTTTAATAGTATTCAGTATTTTTTTCGTTGATTGTCCTATTGTGGGAATACTTAAAAAGTCCTTATAATTGAACATAGAAATGACAACCCATAACATACAAGAAATTAAAGCTTTAGTTTTAATCGGTATTTCATGTAGAAAATCGTCGTATTGAAAGTCAAGCCATACATTTTGCTTTGTTAAGTGGCAAGATTCATTGAATCAAAGCTTTATGTGCATAATGAGCAATATAAATGAAGACCTTATAATGATAAAAAAAAAAAAATTACCTATCAATGCATATTTTAGAAAAAATAAAAATCCCGAGTTCAAATATGGTACTAGGAAAATTGCCCGAGGTGGAACATATAAAATTTTATTAAATGTTGATTTCGAAAAAAAGATTAGAAAAAAACAAAGAATATGTTATTTTGTTAAAACATTTGTTTTACAATTTTTTTGTTTCAATGGCCTGTTAAAATTTTCTGCGTTTCCAAAAATTTATTTCTCCATAGTTTAAATCTGTATCAATCATTGAATGCTCTTTTTTCGAATTTCAAATTGTTTGTTTTAAAATTGGAATAGGTTCGAAAAACAAAATGTTGGGCAATTTTAAATATAAATATCTAATTTTTATATTCAAAGTCTTTTTTTTTAAGTGCATTTCATTTTTCAAAAAGCTTTCTAAAAATACTTAGGTACTTCAAAATTCTTAGAAAGCCTCTAAATCATTCTACAGGGACTTTTTTTTTAAAGTTCATATTCGAATGTTACAATCTATATGTTTTGAGGAAAAACAATAATACGAGTAGATGTTTTAAAAAAATTGAAATACGGAAATTTTTTATCAAAAATGACTTTAACACAAAAGAACAATTAAGACAAGTTTTTTTTTAGTTCTACAACTTCTTTTAAGAGTCTAAAACTTGTCTCCTCTATAAATTTGTGAATAAAAGTATCGATGACATTTTTTTTTTATCAAAGTTTAAAAATAAATTTGAATTTTAACCATCCTCCTTTATTTTTAATCAAACACAATTCAAAAGGAAAAAAAATGAAACAATTAGAGACTTAATTTTGAATTAAACATTTTAATTATAAAAGCTAATTGAAAGTATTTGCTTTTAAGACAAAAATTCTTTGATTTCAGTTAATTTCAAGAGTTTCAAATGTTTTGTTATGTTCAAGCTAACTAATAAAAAATACTTTTTGTTAACAATATTACGGCTCTATCAATTTCCCTTCGGTCAATTTTTCTAGTACATTGAAAATATCTCTAAATCATATTGAAGTTAAAAGATGAAAACAATGGAACAATCTTTTATATGCCTTGTCACCTCCATACTATTTTTTTTATCTATGTTAGTACTGTATATAAATCACTTTTTCTAACACCAAAACTTTATTTAGTGACAATTACATTCCCACCCAAAAAGTGAGAGAAATCATTTATTACCCCCAGCTAGAAAAGTAATCTTTTTTCTATGCCAAATTTCATCACTTTATCATTTACCAACTAATCAGCATTTCAATATTACTTACGTTTCTCACCATCTTCTATAGGACTTTATCTTGAGATGTATTAAAACTTTACGAGAGTTTCTTGAGCAGTGGCAATATCCGTCTTTTGTAAAGATGGGAAAAAGAAGTAAAAGATAAGATCTAGAAAATTGGCAAAATGATATTATTTCTTTGATCAACTAGGTATATGAAGGAACAATCCTTTCTTATATTTCAAATATACTCCCATTTATATTTTCTTCAACTACTCTACTTTTACAAAGAGCCCTTTAGAAAAGCAGTTCCATTTTATTACAATTTTATAGATATTTGCATATGTATCAAAATAATTAGTTGTATAAGATAAGGAAAAGATAGGAATTTTTTAATGTCTGTTTGTGTACAAATATTTTGGTAAGAGTGAATAATGATTTTTGTACATAGAAAAATTTCAACAAGTTAAAGAAATTAACTAGTTTGTATAGGATGGTTCCAGTGATTCTGATTGGGAGACATTTGGATGGAAAAATGTAACTCAATGGATAACAAGCTCAGGGTAAATTATTCTCTTCAACTCAGTGTGTGTATGTTCACGTCCAAGTCATTCCTAGAGAAGGAAATATACTCTATGTGCATGGACTTCAAGGATTATTCTTAGGTCAAATGGTGTAATTATAATACTATAATACTTACTATAGTGAAATTCCATCTGAACAATGAATATTTAAAAAAAATGGCCATATTAAACAAAAACACTGTAAATTAATATGGTAACACTGACAATTTAAAGAATATTTGAAAGGAGAGTATCTACAAACAGTTGAAATAAGGGGTTGGGGGGGAAGGCAAATAAAGAAGGAAATATGTAAGAATTAGGCCCTCTGATGTCGATCCTGAATTATACTCTGAGTCCAACAATGACTTAACAGTATTACTCTGAAATAATTCCTCAAGTTTACTCTCTGTCTTTTATACACACACACAAATGTCCATCCAGGTTTTGAATAAAATTTTGTTTAATAGGAAAGGAAATTCACTATTGAGGAGTTAATTAATAATAAATAACAGCTTAGGAAAAGATTTTTTTTTCTTCAAATTACTAACTCCAAAAACACTGGCGATGTAAAAAAAGTACACAAAATTAATTTATATTAAAGATTTTAATAAAAAAACTCCCCCCCCCCCTTTTTACACCTAAATACTAAAGCAAATTTTAAAAAAATATACATAAATACACATTTCAATTTAAAATCAAAACTTCAATGTAAGATTGTATCTCAAAATGACTAAAATTTACAACAAAATGCATATATTAAAATGATAAAATCAATCATATTTTCTGTAAAAACGGCATGAAGAATAAGACTAAAATAATCGATAAAAATACCAAATAAAAAAGCTTCAATTTTGAATTGTAAATTGAAATGATAATAATTTAAATGCAGTTGAATTGACGAAAGGCACTAACTTTCTTTCCAAGCAAAATACCACAAATTATTTACTAGGAAGTGCTGCATATATAAATAGTTTTCAGCTCCTGTGGATATATCGCATAATTTTTTGTTATTCTACTAGCCATTAAAACTTTAGAGTTGAGTAAATCGATATTAAAAGTTCATTTTAGATATCCTTAACAAAACTGTACCTTTTTTAAAATTAATATTAGCATATTCTAATCATTTTATATTTAACTTTAGTTAGAATTTTAAAATACCCAAAGTGGGACAATTTAAGAAAGTATACAGAGTGTGATTAAAAACTTTACCACAATCTTTTCCAGCCATTAAAAACTTAATTATTCTAGAACTTTCCTTTTTCTTTATTCCTCTCAGAGAGTTTAATATCCTATTTCTCTATAAGCTATTATGTTATCAATGAAATTTAATTGTGGTAGTAAATATTTTAAGTCAAAAATTATTATGACTATAATTGATAGAAGTAAAGAAAATCCGACCAATTTTTCATGAATATTGATCAGAGCTGCAAAAAACGTCATTAAACTGCTGGTCCAAATCAAGTCTCAAAATTCGCATACTAGTTCTATTCATTGAATATTTTCATTTAGTCCAGTTAACGTTTTTGAATATTTTTATGGAGTTTGGTTCAAGTACTCAAATATCTTTTGAGTCCTGCAGAAACACCTTTTTTAAGCCTAATAATGCCATCTTGGATCTCATCAGCCCACCAAAAGATGGTTGCACCACTAGGGCAGGCATCAAGATAAACGATAGTGAGGCCGGTGTGGATCTCAGACACTGGTTTGCCCAGTTTGTACAAAAGTACCAGCGAAAATTGTGAGTCTCCATGTTCAGCGATGAATATGTGTAAATGTGGTATGTAGGCTTTAGCTATTTAGTCTCTGAAAAGCAATAAAATGTTTTTCCTCCATAAAAATCATGAGAAAATCGATGCTGGTAGAATTTTGTAGCTAACTCTTTTTCTTTCCCTTCAAACGAATATCTCTCAATCATTTCGGAACAGGTTAATATAATTTAGGGTCAACCATAGTGATAAGATTTTCTTGAGTTCAGTATAAACTAGCATTAGTGTTCCAATCCAGACCATCTAGAGCAAATAAAATCTTGAGTCTTTACTTGTGATATCAAGTCGAGTTGCAAGTCTTCAAAATATGTACTCAAGTCCCAGTATATAGAGTCGCAAGTCCCTTTCTCTCATAATGATAAGCCAAAATACTTTGTATTCTTTTTACATAATCAAAAATAAAGAAGGAATAAATGACCTTTCATACATTTAGAGCAAAAACAATAATTTATTTCTTGATTCCACAAATTATAAAAAAGTATATTTATTTGCCAAGATTTTATTTTATATTTATTTTTTGTTCTTTTTTCTATGTTCATCTAGTGCTTTCTCATTTTTATATGAAGTATCTAGATAAATAGGTATTTACAAACTAGTGTTGAGACACGGTTTCACCCCGGACTTTTTAGTACGATTTGGACCGATATGTTGGTCCAGCTTACAATTTAGTTTAATTTAAGCGTTGTAAATTTGTGGACACATTTTATTGTGTCAATCTACGAATCGATTTTCTCCCCACACCTGATAGATGATACGTAAATATTTGATTTATGCAAATATTTTACCAAATACTTATTTAGTATTTTGTAGGTCCTTATTTAGGGAAAAATTGGTAACTTTTAACTTCATATAGATTTTTCCCTACTTTAAATTATTCTGTTATATAATATAATAAATAATATAACTAAGGAAAAATGAAGCCAAGTTATTGCATTATAATGAAAACATGAATAATTTTTGCAATTTATATGCAATGTTCTTTATATATATTATATCGAATTAGGCTAAATAAACCATTGACACTTTTAGGAGAAAATCCAAGGCAGACAGTCCTAAGAAGCAATAGGACTAATCTCAAGACTAAACTGGATCTAATAAATTAGAACAAAATAACACTACATCTATGACGTTATTATACCGATAATCATAATTTCAAAATACAATTGAGGACATCAACAGTTCGTCTATAGGGTTGGGAAACAAAACATGGACTCACTAGACTCCTGAACTTTATGACCTCTGTATGAAGGTGACAAGGGTCTTCTGGAAGAAAACAATCCTATGTTGCCCTTCACATCCCTTTTGATGGTCTTATTAGCTAGCCAAGGAGAAGTCGGTAGATAGGCCATTCATCTATTTGGGGGGGGGTATCCCTGGAACTCCGGATCCCTCTTTAAATTGTGGCCTACATTCTTGTTTTCCTGAAGAAGTCTTCCTCATCATGGCCACCTTGAAAACTAGGCTCTTGACGCATTAGACAAAGTCAATAATCTCCACTACATCAACTTCATCATCTAGGACAAGGATTCTCAACCTTTTTTTAGTGATGTATCGCTCATAAAATATTCATTTAATCCCCTTACCAGCAAGAAGCATTCTTAGCTCCAGCCCCTCCAGGCCAAACCTTGCAAATGCCCTTGAAGTACCTACCACTTTTAGAATCCAAAGTATCCCTGGAGTGCCTCCAAGTACCCCAAGAGGTACGTGTACCCCATTTGAGAACCACTGATCTATGAGATCAGAGAACTACTGTCTTTTTCCACACTCAAGATGACGAGATTACAAAATGTATATAATAGTTTGTTTATGCAAAAACGATAGAAGAACCAGAATGTCAAAAATAATTAATGTCAAATTTCCGACATTATTAATAAAATTAACATTAATTCACAGTCCATGTTGTAATGCCCAATCCCGCATTGAATCAAGTGTAGACTGTATTGAAAACGATTTTTTTTGATATCGGTTGAGACTGAGATTCTTTAAGGCGACGAATTGGTATGCTTCACTAAAAATCATTTGGGTATCGGACGGATTTAGTATTTGCAGACTGAAGCCCAACACTAATACACACAACAATATAACTTATGTATATCCTGCATAGTTACCTGTTTCTTTGATTTTAATTATTTTTGTGGAAAAGAAATGTTGTTTTTTTTATAATACAAGCTTTTTCAAAATAAATACTAAAATGAAAAACCTCTCATCACAAGACATTCTTCCATAGTTTTCCTTTTTTCTGCCTTTCCTTTTCCTTCTCTCTTCATATATACATTTTTTGTTTGTTTATTTGACCATACATAACATACCCTACATTAAACATCCTCGAGTGCTTTATGCTATTTATTTACTAAAATTAGGTCCTGTGGCATTTTTTCATCATTTGTGTACTGTTTTGATAAAAGATTAGCCCTCCCGCATAATGATTTTTTTTTTTACATCCCTTTATAATAATATAAAAATACTAACTAATTTTGAATATTTAATTAACGTTAAAAGAAAAAATAAATGAACAACAACATGATAAAATTTTACAGTCATTTAACCAACTGCTTTCTATTTATTTTGAAATATCAATCTTTAGAATTTTGTTTAACCCTATAACAACGCCATGTGCTTTATAATTCAATATTTTAGTAGTTTAACATTTTTTTTGTATAAAAATTTCATAGATAGTTTTGAAAATATGAGGCGTATCAACATAAAAACGATCTTAAACAAAAATCAATACACGGAGAAAATTACAATATATTCTGTTACTTCATATATATATATGTATATTTCTCATAGACATATTTGGAGTCAAACCATAACTCATAATACCAAATAAAGCTTTTAAATTATAGTTCAAACTCTTAGCTATCCTAACTCATCCCAGAAATTTGAATAATGAGGATCTCTTTTGTGAATTAATCTTGGAGTCGATCCATAGACTGAGGAAATAGGCCGTAGGAGATCACATGTTAGAAATTAGTTTAGTTTCCGTGTTTCTTCATCTAGTAAAGTTATTACTTCATATTAAAACGTAGCGATAATTGAATTTTCACTTTTCCGAAGTCATTGTCTCCAATTTTGAGATAGAAAGAGAAAATATGACGTGTGGGCAAACGTATACAGTATACACCATATTTGAGTACGTTTTAGGCTTTGTATTCAAATTTGTAGAATGAGTTAGGGTAGCCATGAGTTTGAACTATAACTAAGAAGCTTTATTTGATATATATGTGTCTCAGTTTGTCCCGGATATGCCCCCTTCATATAAAAGCTATCAATTTTTAATTCTTATATTATGAAGATCAAATTTAGCGTATTTAAATTCAATTTGCAACCCTTTTAAAATGGAAAATAATAATAATTTATTCATAACAATTTGTTAAAGAACACAAATGTCATCCACATTCAATTTTGAGAAAAATCATTTTAGCTTGTTTTTGTGTTGACAATACAGTGGAGAAAAGGCTTGCCAAACCCAAATATCCCCCTAACGTGATGAAAAGAGGTCAACATTGGTTCTGTTTACTGACAAAATGTTGACTGACTCTCCAACAACCGGTCAAACTGGTGTGCAACTAGTGTTGAAAATCGTTTGTATTTTGGACATGTTAAAAAAGAAATCAAAAATCAACATTTTAACGTTATGACGTTTTGTTAGATTAGCTTAAAGCAGTTGTTTCAAGGTAGTAAAAGGATATAAAAAATGACAATGGCAAGAATTACACCGATGTAGATTCTCAATTTTACTGTGAGTACAACAAGGACTTACAAAGAATTATGAGTCCGCAAGAAATCTTCACGGTTACTCTCCGTCTTTTCACAACTCAGGAATTAAATAACAACTACAACAGCTGAGGAAAAGAAAATACATTTTTCAGATTACACATTCTACAACGCAGGGCGCAACGCAAAAAATACGCACGATTTACATCACTATATATAACCACGAAGAAGATTGATGACGTACCTGACATATTTAAATTCACTTTTAAAATCAACTATTCTGCTTCAATCATGGTCATGGGTATCGTTACTGCAAACGGCAAAATCTCCCTAACTATCTTCATCAAGATCAATGAAAAAAATAAGCAATGATGTTTATACTGGTTTTTAAATGCTTATGTGATTACTTTGATCAAAAAAGAATGATCCGTACATTTGGCAACAAGATATAGGTACCATATGCTACACTTCTAAAAATCTCTAAATGATATATTTACTTTTCTTTAATTGAGGAGCACGGGGTACATATTTATATTAGGACTGGGACGTTACTTTAAGCCTGCAGTTCAGTAAGAACCGCGGTACACCTTTCATAGTACACAGTTCAATACGGTATAATAATAAAATTTGTTTTTAATAGAATTAATATAGTTTTTCAAGTTTTTACAAATTTTATTCTTTAATAATGTAAATTGCTGTACAAATATATTATTCCTAAATATACTAAACTTCTCTAAAAAACAAAGGTTATTATAAAATATACATGGGTGATATAAAACTATTATTCATTAATACCTTTATGTATTTTTTTTGCAAAAAGATGACCTTGTCTACACTTTCCAATAATACACAAGACCAATTAGCGGTCAAAATATTGTCAGCTTTCACAAAAATTATTATTCTACATACAAATGTACCTGTAGTATCAAATTTGCTATCCATAACCATATGTTCGTCGATTATGCTGAAATGAAATGTTTTTAAAAAGTACAGATTTCTTCTAAATAACTAAAAACAATAAATATTAGTTATTTTATAATGGTAGCCTAAATAATTAAGGAACAATATATATTTATAACGTAAAATATTTATTCTATTTTATAAAAAATAATAACCAACCGAATTGTTCTGGTTTATTTAACTATGATTGTTATTTATAATATATATTCCAAATAAAGAATTAATACTGGCCAAAATTTTATATTACTAAAATGTTTAATTTGGGTGCAGTACGTGTACAGATGATCAATTAATAAAAGATTGAAAATTAGTATGTATCCAACCAGTCCTATTATATATACTAATTTTTAATCTTTTATTAATTGATATAACAAATTAGATACTCAAATAATATTCTCACTCAAAAATTATCAGATAACAAATGGATTAAGGAACGTTTACCATTTGATACATTTTATTGGTATGATAATAGTAAAATCCAAAATATGTGAAACTTCTGATCAGTTTAAAGAAACAGACATAAAATTGATTAAAATCTTTATATCAATTTAAAAATATTTGGGATACATGGCTTATAATCCTCATCAAAGCCTTTCTATCTGGATATCTTTGAGGAAACCATGAATAAACGATGAACGTACAAAAAGAGTGTCATAAATATGGATAAAGCAAGACTCTACTTCTTCTTGCCCCCATACTTGCCTGAATTAGCTATTATAGATATCGTGCATTACACCTGAACACACCTTGTATCAGTTTATTTTTTAATAACTGTTCTACATTTGTTCTTTGACGTTATGTCCGAGAATAATTGAGGTTTCTATGTGGGAAGATGAAATTTTAATTATCACAACCTTTTGAATATTAAAAAAACTGAAGCTAAGAGGCAACCAGTTGTCAAAGTATGTAGGGAACCCCAGGAATGGGAGTAGGATATCTAATATATCGAGTTATTTGAACAAATAGCTTCAAAGGATCGTGAAAGTAAATAAAAATATTGTCCAAGATCCAGGTCCAAAAAATAAAATATAAATTCCCTTAAGTAAGTTGGAAGTTTGTTTCTTATAGAGTATTAGGTAGACTCAGAGTCGGTTAATTGACTTAGAGATGTTTACAAAGAAGGATCCCATATCCTTATGTAAAGATTCCTATATTTGTTAAAGATGGTAACCGTTTTAGCTTGATTCCCCTTATTCTTTATTAAGAGTCATTGTTAAAAGGTTGAAACCATTGAATTTTCTTTTTTTGCATTGAAAGCTCAACACTGTCCACAAAATCGAGATAGAAAGAGAAACCATGACGTTTAATTATGTTCGTTAACTTTACCTATCTTTTTATCGGTACTAATAATTTATTACTAGAGTTGTAAAAAAATATAACCAGTCAGGAATAACTTGGTAACCATGACAATTTGAAGAACGTTTGAGGGAAGAGTAACTTGGCTATCCTGACGTTTAATTAGATTATTAGTTGGAAGCAGATATTAGAGGAATGAAATAAATATAGGTCCAATTCCGTATTTTGCATTGACATAGATAAGAATTACTCCGATGTTGATCCTCAATTCTACTCCAAATCCAAAAGGATATATCCCTATAACTTCCAAAAAAATAATCAGTGTTATTCTGCCTCGTTCATAAGCACAGATTACTTTGATGTTCTCTCTTTCAAGAGATATAGAATAATGACAAATTTTCTCATAACGTTACGATATATCGATATAACTTTTTTTTAAGGACCAACAAGTGGGACTACATAGATTAAACTGGACCATGATCCTAGGTTCTAAGTATGGACCAACGCAACATAAGTAATGTTCAATATAGGTTTTAAATGCGTAACATTTTAAACCACGCAACCTTATAAACATAAAAATCGTTTTTATTAACAACTAGCGTTACTGCCAGCCATTGCTTATAGTTTCTTTTTATAGGTATATAAAAAATGTCCTATAAAGTGGGAGTGGCTTTCTCTAGTTGGCCATCTGAACAGGTTTTTTTGTTTTCCAAAGCAGTTATCATTATCATTTAATTCTTGAAGACAGAACTTCTAAGTATAAAGTAATAACTAGTACGTGCGCTCTTGGAAGACGCAGAGTATCAAAGAAGGTTTGCTCAGGTTTTACAATTGTAAGTCCTTGTGCAACTCGAAGTAGAATTGAAAATCAACATTGCAGTAACTACAGCTTATAACACTTATTATAACGGAGTGGAATTAGTGTTCATTTCCTTCCTGATACGACTGAAAGTAAGTAATTGCAGCTTATACGCAACGAAAGCTATGCTACTCTCCTCCAAAACATTTTTCAAATTGTCATATGCCTTTTTGGTTTCTTTTATTTTTATATAAAATGAATCTTTTATAAGTAATTAAATATTGAAAAAAGGAATAATACTCTCAATGACGTAATGAGGGATGGTCTTTACTTTCTTTAAGGACCGACAAGTAGGACTAGACTGAACTGAACCATGGTACTTGTTTCTAAATAAGTGATATCCAATATAGATATTAAATACGGAACTTCTTAGACCACACAACCTTATTAATATACAAATAGTTTTTATCAACAAACGGGAGTAGCAGAGTTATCACTGCTCCGAGTTATTTTTTAGACTATAGCCAGACGTGTATAAAAAATTACCAGAAAGCAGGTGCGGCTTTTTTAATAGGAAATATGCAAAGGATTTTTATTTTTTCAAAGCTGTTTTCATTATCTTTTAATTCTTTAAGACATAAAATCTAATCTAAATAAATAACTTGTGATGTGCTCATGAAAGACACAAAATATCAATTAGGGGCCTTGATATATACGGAGTAAAATTTGTGTTTATTTCCTTCCTCTCATGGCTGTTTACAGCTGATCTAACAAAAACGTCATGACATCGATGCTGCTCTGCTCCCAAAAAATCTTGAAATCTTCAGGATTACAACGTTCATTTTCACTTTCTTTTATTTTACATAAAATAAATCCATTTACTACAGTATAATATTATACTTATTTGTCCACTGATAAAAACGCATAGGTTATTTATTTTAAAAACAGAGACAGATACAGACTTTCAACATACAATATATAAAAGTTCTATAGAATTCTGAGTTACGTACTTAGGGCTATGTTTGATTCTGATCACATCACATTTCTGGCTCCGGAGGGAAAGTTTATTTTTCCGCTAATAAGTGGATTTTTTTAATAAAACAAGATCGATACGCCTTAAAAATTAAAATTTAATTTTAAGTAATGGATTGTCGATTCAAAAAAACAAAAACAAAAATAAAAATCCTAGAAACGAATTATTGTAATAAGGGAAAGAGAAGAACGTATATTGAATGGAAATTAAAAAGGGGGAATTAGGAATAGGATTAACGAGACGGTCTTAGTATGTATTCTCATTATGCTTGAAGGAGGAACATATTTCTAATTATTATATTTGTAATTGCCAAAGAGATGAAAGAACTTCAAATGTTGTCTATCAACAAGTTTGACTAAATTCTGGGGTTATTTAAAGCATTAATAAACTAATTCTAAATAAATTAATGGATCTGAATGAAAATATGGAGGCAATGTTATTAGGTATTACTCCTTGATGTATGCAAAATATTTAGACTCTTTAAAGTAGATTGTAAGATCTTACAAAGGTTTTAAAAAGAAAAAGTTTTACTATGAAGACTGTTTGTACTTTTAATAGTGGATTGTTTCTTATTTAATTTTTCATTGCTCCTATTCTGATTTTAGTTATATGTTTGTATTTGTGCTCTAAATTCTGTGTCATGAAAGATTTTATTTAGTTGTTTTTGATATGTCATATTTGTATAGTGTTTAGGTAGGGTTTTTTTTTTTTTTTGAAAGGGATAATTATAAAATAAAATGTTTATTTATGTGATCTTTTTACGTGATCCTTCTTCCTTCATTTATTTCTTGATGAATATGTACAAAACCTCAATTTAAAAAAAATAATAAAACACGAAAGGAAAAACCCTCACAATGACGTCACAATGGATCGATTTTACTTTATTTAAAGATAAACAAGTAGGACTGGACCCGGCCCTCAATCCTAGATAGGTATCGACACTACACTAATTATAGCTGCTCTTAGAAATGAAAAACGCTGCTCAGATTTTAAGCATTGTAGATCATGTTTTCTACAACTCTATTGATGAGAGCTCAAATTGCAAAGGCAGAAAATGTTTTCTTCCTAGTTGAATCTCAAACTTTCATTAAGCAAAACTATGTAGCTGAAATCTAAGAGAATAATTAAGGTATGTGATATTCAAAATCTTTCATATGTATTTTTGATATATGTATACGTTAACAGATAAAGATAAAGATTGTAGCAAGACTTTGATTGATTTTCTGTTTAAATCTTATGCTACATTCTCAATCTTCCTTCCTGATTTATTTTATGTTTAATTTGTAATATTGAACAATATATCCAAGAACATTAAGGTGAGGCAAAACATGTAATTTTATAAAAAAACTTTCAAAAAACAATATAAATCTGGGGGTTTCAATGAGTCTAATTTTTTTTTGGAAAACTTTCTTATGTAATATATTTGTAGGTATAACAATTTTTCTTTTTTTATTTAATTTCATTTCCTGTATATGTGGCCCGTAAACACAAAAGCAAGGCATAATGATTTTTATCAAAATTAAAAGTAGAATACAATTGTATTTTGGAGGAATTATTGTCAACTTCTATCAACAGATTATTCTTATTCACCCCCTTGGACTGGCTGCAAATTCCACTTAAAGTAAACAAACTGTTTGTTACAATAAAATAATGGTAAATTAACAGATTTTATGACGAAAAGGTAATAATGGGTGACATTATAATTATCTTAATCAAATAAAGGTTATGAACTTTAGCTAAAATTCTAAAATATTTAACTCATCCTAAGAATTTGGATAAAAGAAGTATAATTAAGTTAAATATTTCTTAAGTATTTTTTAGCTGGCCCAATTTTTAGAATGGATTTTTATTTCCTCAGGTTTTGTCATTATTATTTTACTCAAATTTTTGACTTTCCTTCCTTCTACATTCAATTATATTCAAAATCCAATAGAATATTAGTGTGTGCTTATAAAAGAGGAAGAATAACATTTAGGATTTTTTGCAGAATTATATTTGTTAATCCTTGTTGGACTCCGAGTAGAATTGAAGATCGACGTCGAAGTAATTCTTGCAAGTGTTCCTAGTTATGTTTGTCTCCACTTCTTTCCTCGTCACAGCTGATCTAATAAAACATCATGGAAAATAAGCTGCTCTCATCCAAAACATTCAAATTGTCAGAGAAAAAATGTTGATTTTCGATTTCTTTTTCTAACATACCCAAAATACACACGATTTTCATCATTAAAGATCATTCACACTAATCTTTTCTGTTATTATTTCATTCAAACAAGATATCGAATGAACTTAAATATACTAATTTGAAATTAATCAAAACCCATAGATTCTAAAATAAACCATTGCACTAATGAACTTAAATTTTCATTAAGTTTAAGTTCATTAGTAGGTAAGGTTGATCAAAAAATTGAAATGGATTTCAATTTACAAAAATACATTTACATTGACCATCTGGATATCACCAAATTAAACATTCACATTCTATGAAGAAAAAAATATTAGTCATTCTGATAAAAAGTATGTGGCTAAGAGTATCGAATTCAAAAATACTTGTAAATTTACAACAAATTATTAAAATATCGATTTGTCTTTCCATTGCACAAAGGAACATAAGTCTTCCATAAACATTAGTATTTTGGTTTCTATCAGTTATATGAAGATAAAGTTTTAATACATGTTCGCTTGTAGTCGTTGCCTTTATTTAGGACCTAGAAAGTAATCATTCCTAAATAACAATTATCTTGAATGACATAAGAAGAACTCTGTTCAAGTTAATCATCCGTTACCATGGGTAAAGGAGTAACTTGTGAATTGAATGTCTATGTATATTTGCACTCTCTTAAAATATCCAGATCCAAAGCGATGAGAGGTTTTCGTTATGTTCACGAGGTAGTACTTGATCACAAAAGAGACTGATTCCACGGCCTGAACTTCTTTGACATTTCTATCTAAATGAGTATGAAAGCCTGTCAAAACTAATTTAGGAACTTTTTCCGAAGAAATAGGAAGACTTAGCCAAGGATAGGAATAAGTTATTGGCAAATGAACATTTGAATACACGAGATAGATTCCCAAATATAAAATTTCATGGTTTTTATCATGGAATGTTCAAACAAAGTAGGAATTGTGTTTAGTACTAAACGTTATCGTCCTTCTTGATACTTCTTCAAAAACAGTGAATATTCAAAATAATCTTAAAATAAATAAAATTAAAAAAAAGGAATATGAAATCTAGTGAATCCTCTTGAAACAACCCATTCATTTCATTGTAACGTCCTTCACATTGTGAAAAATAGTTGATAAGGTGACTTGAAAAACTATTAAGCCTTTAGTTGGAATCTAATTATCAGGTTTGATGGCATTGATTCACAGCTTCCTTCTATTTATGCTCTTTGGAAAGTAAACATTTTCTTCGGCCAGAAGGTTGGATACTTTTTATTAGTAGCTGATCTATTTGTACAGTAGACCGCAATATACATCTGGCATTACCAGTATGAAAATATATTATAATTTGTGACTCCAAGCTCAACGGACCTCAATCCCATGAACTTATTTGTGTGTGATACACCAACAGATCTTCCAGCAACAAAAAATCTGAGCTGATGTCCAGGATCTGGGAGGATGTCCAAAATCTACCAGAGGATACTGCTCTATATATCACTTCTTGAATTTTTTTTTTTTTTTTTTGGGGGGTGAGGTCATATCTAAGATTGACCATCTTTGTACCCCCAATCTAAAAATTATTTGCAAAATTGTAGAATGCCTTCAGGAAAGTAAAATTTCCTTGAAAAATATTTTTCTTTGCAATACGACGTAGAATAATTGCATAAATTTTCTCGTTTATTGGAATTATTAAGTCATTTTCTGGTCTATTTAAGTAATTTGATTATCCAGAACCAGAGAATACTGTCATACAGACCTGATCCCGTTTCTGAGGTCGAGTGAGGCTGTAATTGACGCCAAAGGCGATTGTATTGAAAAATAATAATAATAAATGATTCAGCTTTTATTCGGCATTAGTTTTGATCAAAATCGGATTATTAGTTTAGGAGAAAATCTATATAAAAATAAATCGTGATGGTTGTTAAATAGACGTCGCACCCTCTAAGTTATATATTTTTTTAAAGTCAAAATCAGAGTTAAATGTCAAATAATTGCGAGCAATACTCTGAAAAAGTTACTAATTTGATATTTTCAGGACAATTTATTTTAAAAAGTGTATAAATGCAAAGTTTGGGATTGCATCATTTTCTTTTTCTGCTCTATATATCACTTTTTGAGATATTGACTTTTTTTTTTGGGGGGTGAGGTCATCTCTAAGATTGATGAGCTTTGTACTCTCTTAAATACTGAAATGACACAACTAATACTAAACTTGGTATTTCAATCATCCCATATTAATATTTCCTAGCCAATCTAAAAATTATTTGTAAAATTGTAGAATGCCTTCAGGAAAGTAAAATTTCCTTGAAAAATATTTTTCTTTGCAATACAACGTAGAATAATCCCATAAATTCTCTTGTTTATTTGAATTGTTAAGTTATTTTTTGGTCTATTTAAGTAATTTGATTATCCAGAAGCAGGTAAATGATGCATTCCCAAACTTTGCATTTATAAACTTTTTAAAATAAATTGTCCTGAAAAATGTCAAATTAGTAATTTTTTCCGAGTATTCCTCGCAATTATTTGACATTTAACTCTGATTTTGACTTTTAAAATTAGTTTGATGATATTTAATATGAATTGAATGTTTATAATTGTTGATAATTATGATTCCCATTCATGTTACGCCAATTTTAAACGATAAAACATATAGTCATTTGCCACGTATTGCCATGATGAAGTGTTTAATAATAAGTATTAGATCCATTTCGTTATGAGTATGTTTCAACAGTTGGCTCGAACTTCTATTAGAACAAAACAAAATCATGATAACCGTCAAATACCTAAATAAATTAGAAAAAGAAAAAATGTTTTATTAACAGAAGGAGCTCATAAATCAATCCATGATATAGATTCATGTGCAATTTGAATGCCCCAATCGGTAGTTTGAATGTGCTGGAGCTCTTATGTACCTGGTTAAATCCTTATGGACACTTTTTTTATTCTGAAGTAGATATTTGACTATAATTATCATCAATTATATCTATTATTTTCATTCGGCAAAGTGTTCATTGACCAATGTGTACGTTTGGCAAGGTGTTCCTTCTGCAAAATGGAATAAGGCAAAGTAATTTATAGTTAAAAGATTTTCTGTAAACTGTAATAGAAAGGTACATAATACTGTTGAATTTGAGTAGAAAATCGAATTTTGTTCTAGTTTTTGAGTTCAACGTCCAAACGATCGTGATAAAGTAATATACCAACATTTAAATTTAGTCAAGTTCGGCTTTTTGAGAATTTCATCATCATAACTAATGATGTTTTTCCTTTTATTGCATTAATTCTTTTTTGGATAAGAAGCTTTTTACTGTCCTTTTGGGTAGTGATACTAAAGACTTGACTAATCATTTCTAGTTAAGTAGAATTTTTACAAAAATATTTTGAATAAGTACAAGTAATTTAAAAAAATTGACGACTCAAGTAAAGTTGATTTTCTTTTCTTTTCTAATTCTTCAAATTTGAGTAATAATCGATGCAACACCAGTGTACCCATAGTAAATTATATAATAGATCAAATAAAAAGAAATCATTATTTTTAATAGAGTATTTATTATGTTTTTTTCCATTAATGTTTTGACAATCTAAATTATTTTATCTACATTTCCGACAATTGGCAATCCAGAGTGCGGTGCTTCTATGACATCAAAATTATCGAAACAGAATCAACGAAACCAAAATAATACGTAATTGATGGTTGTAGTATCAAAACCATTAACACTATTCACATTTTTATCCTACTGCCTTGTGTCAAACAAAACTTAATCCAACAATCACAAAACTGTATTATAAGTTTTTTTTTGTACAAAATCTTATCTTTCTAACATTATTCAGCGTACATCAGTCACATTTATACAACGCAAAATACACATTACTAAAGCCATGTATTGCAAAATTAATGTTTTCATCTTACTTCACTTATTATTTCTTGTTGTAAGTTTAAAAAAAATTACTTCTGTTTTGTTTCAACTCAAATAGTTAAATAGATTCAAAAATTAAGAATCCATATCTGGAAAAATGATCAACGGATTTCAAAAACAAAAAGGTTTTTGCTATTAGAAAGGAGAAAATTGCTATAAATAATTAGATAGAAGATCATTAATAGATGACTGTTTTTTTCAAAACTCAACTTCTAATGAATCACGGTAAATGACTTTCCATGTCATTAAATATTTTTTATAATACATTTAAATAATTCATTCATGAGCTAAATCGGAGATAATTAATGCAGCTTTTTAAATAGTCTAACATAAATGTCTCAACAATGAAATTGAATACTCGCTAAGTATCATTTCTTTTTACTAATTAGCATTTAAAACAAATTCAAGGATATATATTTTTTTTTTAAACATAACGAACTTATGTCTGACATTTATTTATCTTAAATATTTAAAGATTTAAAATAAGTGAGACATGTGAAGCTAATCTTACATATTTTTTCAAGAACATAAATACATATATTTATGTTTGTATGAGTTCCAAATTGTAAAATGATTAAAGAGTATACAAGAAAATTTATTGTGGGAGAATGAAATAACTATTCGGCGTCTTCTCACTATGCCAAAAAATACATCAATATCATCAAAGGTGTCTCGTCAACACTAGAATCAGCATGAATAATTATTTTTCACAAAAAAAGTGTGGATTATATCTATTACTATCGTCAATTTATAGCAATACATTTTCTGATTAATCCTTTGGAGGCATTGCAAATTGCACTTAAAGTATTGAAAATTAATTGCTAGAATGAATGTCTTATAAATTGATAGATGTATTTGAATTGGACCATATCGGGGCCAAATTAAATAATAGTTATTTCATGAAGAATGTAAACTTTAGCTGACATTCTTGGGTATCTCAACTTATCACGGAAATTTGAATAGAAAGCCTAATTTTGAGTGAAGTATGCCATTGAAATATTGAATATGATATAAAACACCAAATTAAAAAAAATATTCCAAGCTTAATTTTCGATCCAGATCGTTTTTGTGTTAACTTTTCTAATATTAAACCTTTTTTTTATTGTTTTATACTCACTAATTAGTTTTTACACTACAAAAATATGTAAAATAAGGGGATTTTTTAATACCTACCCTTATTGATGGGAAGGTGGGTATAAAGTGCCCATTGAAGATGCAAGCCCTCAAATATCTTAAGTTATGCTTACATTATTTGAAATTGGGCCTCATTTAGAAAAAAAAGATGTACTTAAAAAATAGTATTGGGTTTCAGTTTGAAAATCTTAAGCCGGTCTGAGACTGTTATGATTTTTAGTGGCTACACCCCTTATAGCCTGCCCCCTGAAGACGCTCCTGATACGTCACACTACTCAATATAAGTATTGAGTAGTTACGTGTGAGTTTTTTTATACTATTAAATCAAAATTTGTCTTTTCGTTGACCCCTGATTACACTGGGCAATGCCAGGTACTAACGCTTTTTCATTAATAATATCATGTGTATTTAGAATAAGGAGTCCGCAGGATTAGATATATATATTAAAAAATTTATAATAATAAATATCAAAAATCAACAGCTGTTCTAAAAAAAAATCTAAAATCAATAGTTTTTCTCAAAATTTCAAAATTTCACAGCTAATCCCACAAAATTAATGTTTGTGGGAAAAAAATTCAATAATTCTGTTTTCAGAAAAAGATTTCTAAAATTTAATTTATTATATTAAAAATTCAAAATCTGCATTTAAAAATTAGTTTTTTTGGAAAAAAAAATCATATTTTAAATTATATTGTAGAAAGCAAACATTCTTAAGGAAAAAAACAGCCCCTGCAGACGCCCCTTCAGAAAACAACAAAATCGGTCCACAATTTGAAAACTATTATAAGTTTGTCTTGCACCAAGTCTCAACCCTAGTATTTAACTCCCACCCTATGCTGAAAAATTACAACAAATGACTTCTTTTTTTATATATGTAGTCATCATGTAGATTAATAGATTCTACGTTATCTCCCAAAGAGATGTTCCAGAGTTTTTTTTGAAATTTCACACCCATTCTATGTATAAAAATTATTATTATTACTATTATTTGAGTCTCAGTAATTTGATATTTTTCTTAACGATGTATGGATGTGAGGGAGTGAGGGAATGACTTGTATTCTAAATCATGGACAACATTCTATGTATTTCTCCTCTCCCACTCTTTGTTATTTCCCCCCTCCAAGCTTCTTCAGTTGAAGCACTTATCCATAAATTATGTTTTCAATCAGGTGTGACACAGTCGACTCTCTTCTTCCTTTAGAAGAACAGACCACACAGATATTGTATACAGACAACTGTATCACACATGAAGCTCATTTGACTTATCTTTCCTTTTGACTTATAATCATCATTCATCATTTCTTTGTAATTGATTGAAGAGGTTTTGATACTTTTTGTATCTATGTATCCATAGAGATTTTTTTGCGACTAGTATCATTGTGTTTAGTAATCATAAGTACGTCTGCCCATGTAAAACAAAGAGTCACGCGTACGTGTTATACCGAGTGGCCCAATCCAATCTGAGCACTTTGAATTTTAAGCTTCAAAAAGATATAATTTAAATAATCAATAAAAGAATTTCAACAAAATTAATACTATAGATAGAGGTATGTTTGAGCTCTTTTATTAATAGTGTAGCCTCTCTTAGCGGCAATAATGGCTTCCAGGTAGTAACAAAATTCTTGCACCTGCTGATGAAGTAGTCCTTTATCATGGCGTCCAATTGCTAGCTGACAGTGGCTTTGAGGGCCTCAGTGTTTGGATGACGGACACTGCAGTCCTCCCTCTCGACATACAACCATAAGGTGTAGTATAGGGGGTTGGTGGGAATGGGGGGGAGGCAAAGTGTCAAAAAAGAGTTCAAAAGAACTCAAAAGAGTCTTAGAACGGAGGAGATGGATTTATGCTCTTTGTATTTATGAAAAATATGCGAAAAAACTTTTAAAAAAATTAGTATTTTTTTGTCAATTATCATGTTTAGTTACAAATTAATGGTATGTATTTTAATAGCTACTTTTAGCCAAGTTTGATGTTTATTTATCCGGTTGGAGAAAAAATACCAAAAATCCATCCCTAGTATGTAAAGCATCAACCTTGAGGACTTTCAAAAAAACAAGTAGATAACAATGTTCTACTTATTTCTTTTTACTATTCGCTAGGTAATTTATTGTTTAGGCTCTGCTTATAACAAAGACAAAGACATAGGCCTTATAAATCATTTTTTTTTTCCTTCCTTTTTTAAGAATATGTACATATTTTTTTAGCAATTTCTCTATCAAGATTATAATGTACATATCGGGGCCTTTTATTGCTCTTATCATTAATACAGATGTGGACCGTCAACACATAAGTAATCTAGAATGAATATTAGAAAATTAAGTTTGGATTACAATTGTATTCTTGAAAGAAATATATCTGCAGATGATTTATTTATGTTTGGAAGCCAGGGCTGCAGAGTCGGAAAATTTTTACCGACTCCAACTCCGGCTACAAAAATTATTATAAGTTATGTAAATAAAACCTATTTATAACCTCAGGCTACATTGAGTGTTTGTAAAGTTTTTTCTAAGTACTTATAAATTATAGGTACGTATTAAGTACAATTAATTTATGAAACTTGAAAGTTAACTCATTTATAAGTTTCCTTCACAAAATTCAAACGTACTTTATAGTCTATACAGTCACAATTTCGAATTATCTCTAAAGTCTAAATTATTATGTCGGGTAAATCATAGGCCCTAGCCGTGCTGACTTAGTCAATGTCATCAGAGCAAAGTGTAACGTAGCAGGAAGAGGTTGTTTGTATTGTTGTTTCTCGGTTACAAGTACGTTAATTATGTTCAGAAACTTATTAGCAATACTCAAATAAAAGTTCTAAGCTATAATAAAAAAAAATTGATATCTACTTAGCCCAAAAATTAAAATGTAAAGCATGTAATTGACTCAATATGTCTATGTAATATTGGGCTGTATGTAATGTTATCTATTTGGTTCAGTCCAGTCTTAAGACCGGACCTTACGAACGACAGTCTTTCCGCCTGTTAGTACCAGAAACGATTAAAAAGAAGAAATGAAGTAGAACGACGTCATCCAGAACCAGACTTTATTATTTTTAGGTTTGAACTAGACGGAATTACAGTTTCCAGTCCCAAATTAGGAATGATGCAATATTATCCGTGTGTATAGATGAAGTAAAAAAAATCATTAGGATTTTCTACTTTTCTTTATTTTTATTCAAGATTGCTTTTATGTTGACGCACCACTTATATTATACATATATATATTGAAGTATGTATAAAGTACTACTCTAAAAGGATTAGTTTCAAAAAGTGCCTTTCGGCAGTTTATTTATATATTTAACAGCATTTAATTTTAGCTCCTTCCCCTAATCAAGCTTTCCGTAACTGTTCTAACATACATACATAGATGAAACGATGAATGTATATATATATTTATTTGTGTTAGGTTATGATTTGTAGCAAACCGAACTAATTCCGACCTTTAAAGAAGTTTGGTCTAGACCCGTATCATAGAAAAATTCCCTTAGGATTTGTTTTAATAACAAATTGATCTGGATGGGTCTCATTTAAAATTAGGTATATACTGATTATATGGATGAACTGTTGATGACGTCAGCTGTGTCTCAAAATAAGGAAGATAGACCTACAATAACGTTGAAGGAAGTTAAGTGTGTTGCACAACTCAAATGAAAGAAAATCGGTTCTTTCATTGAGACTTAAAAATGGTGCAAGATCGCAATTTATATAAACATATCGATCCAAATTTGTTTAAAAAAATAATTTAAGACCAAACTGGGGAAAAAAATTGTTTCGGACCGAGTCTCAACACTATTATTTATATATATATATATAGGGAAAGAGAGGGAAACAGTTCACGAAATGCAGCTTGAGGCTAGGATATCTCATAGAGCAAGGCATAGCACAACATCATCATCAAATAAAAGTCGATTATTTATTTGTTCGATGTTGTTTTTTCAATGATTAAATATGTGTGTATATACAAGTCTAAACTTAACTCTCGTATGGAACAAAATGTTTTACATGCTCTCTTTTATCCTGATTAAATAAAACTTTTCACTTTACATATAACTATTTATGTTAATATGAGTAATGACAATGGTTCCTAAATTATATGATATAATATGTGGGTCAACATATAAACAATCTGGAACAAAAATCAAGAAAAGAAGAATATCCCAATCCATTTTTTTTACTTTATATGTACTGGGTATGACTTGTGTCAGCCTTGATTCAGTTGCTCCAGTCCAGTCTTAGGACCTTTGGACCTTAAAAATTTTCCTATAAATTTCCATGATTTATTAAGCTATATGAAGCATCTATTAAGATCACTGCACATATATTGCAAAAAGTATTCCTATTTTTATTATAATACGAACAAATTACATATTTAATTAGTCATATATTTTGTTATTTTATATGAAGGAATAATATGAAGGAAAAAAACCCCCACAATTTAGACTCTTTAAAGACCAACATGTGGGACTTTACTGAATCCCTGTCTATATAAAGACCAACACAACACTAGGTATAACAAAGAAATACGGCACTTTGCATCTATCGGCTTTTAAATTCACTTTAATTTGCTATTTTTAAGCTTTATTTAAAAAAAAAAAGAGCTGAGCAGCAGATAAAATAATTGAGAATATATTTCGATTAATTTACCCTCAGTTGGCTTGTATGAAAGCTTAAATTCGGGTCTTGAACTTTGTGTAGGCCTTGGAAAGTAGAGCCAATCTAACTTATTACATTCCAGAGTAGAGTCGATCAGGGACTTCCTGGTTGTGTGAGGACATCTGATGATACTACTCCAGACAAAATTACCTATCGGATTCAAGTCGGGATAATTAGGAGGTCCCTATTCTTAGCAGTGAGCATAATCTCCACCAGAGCATTCCTGTCATCTTTGAAGCCTCAGCATTGTTAATATTCAGATCGTTGTTCACCAAAACCATCACAACAGTGCACCTGCCTTCTACTTCTGAAAATGAGGTAGGATTGAAATCTTTAGATATTGACTCCATTGCCGCGTTTGGGTACTAAGTGAAACGTTTATGTGTATATTTTACAAAAAAAAGCATTGCACAATATCATTATCAAACGTGGCGTATTTAAAGCGCCGGATTTCCTTGCTTCAGCCTGTACATAAAGTCCAATATTTCATAGGCATATTTGTATGAATTAAGGGCTTTTTATTTAAATTTTTGGGTTCTGTTAATATACCAAATAATTTTAGCTATAGTTTAGACCATTTATTTGTTTTAAGATACATAATTTGCCCCCTATATGGCCTTTTTTTTAAATAAAATCTATACTTTTTTTCTGAAAATCAATTTTTGATACTATATTTTTGTTTTTGTGTTGACAGATAAAAAAATCGTCATAATGCATTTGCATTTCTGGATGAGGTAATTGTGTGTTCCAATGATAAAGCAGGGTCTTGTATATGTTTATAAATCCAAATATTTGGTTCATGATATTATAATAATTAAAAACTCCTCTAAATGGTATTATGAATTTTATTAAAACACTGAAAAGCTTATTTACTTAAAATACTAATCAGTTCTCTTTATGGAAACTTTTTTGAATAACTTACTCCAAGCAATTACAATAAAAAAATTCATAAAAAAGTATGTCAAACTTTAAAAAAAAATTATAAATGTATATTTAACTAAAGTTGTGTACATCATTTTGTACTTGAGAACTATGACAAACTTGGCTCATTAAGGAAAAAAAGGGAGGGAAAATATATTCATATTATATCTAATACTTTTTTTAATAGTTTTATTTTTTTTTGTGAATTTTTTATTATTAAATACTTATATAATAATTTTTCCCTAGATCCATAATAATAATAGAAATAGTTAGTTGTATCAGAAAAAGTAATAGTTTAGTTTTTCTAGAGTTTATATTAACTTTATAAACTATCTTCTTTTTTTTTTTTTTTTTTGGAAAACCAAACAAATTTCATTTTCTTCAATAAAGTAAAAAACTTGAAAAAAAAGAAGTTGTTACCATGTTTATTTATTTTTCCTTTCAAGTACGACATATACAACAAAATATATTTGTAAGAATAATATAAATTAGCTATACAATATTTGTTCATGATATATACAAATTGAATATACTAGTATGTAGTGCGTCAACTTAAGAACAATTTTGAACAAAAGTCCTCAAAAGGAGACTATTCCACTTTAATTATAGGGTTGATTTTGTATAGTAGTATATATTTTATTATTTTCAATTTGTCATAAGTAAAATTAAAATGAGAGGTTTTGTGACTACATTTATAATTATAAAACAAAATCATCCGAAAATAGTGCAGCCACAAATTTTATTATATATGTGAGTCTTCAGCTCTAATAATTACCTCAATACGAGGCCTAAGTCATTTGCAGCTCTTGAATATGTAATCAGACTTGAGCTTGGGGGGGGGCGACCACATTATGAGGTCTCTCTATTCCAGAAAGTTGTCTCTAAGGAAGGTCTGAGTTTTAGCAGCAAGATGGCACGGAGCTCCATTTTGAGTGGAAATAATGTTGTCCCCTAACTTTACCCTGACCCATGGTATTTACTTATCCAGAAGTTCAATGTAAGCATCTGTATTGAAAAAATGGAAAGGCAGACTTCCCCTGTGCTGGCTATAACGTATAAGACCATGGTTCCGCCTGTATCTTTTGTTCAAAATATATGTCTCACTGTAGATGACCCGAGCTCATTGGATATGGTCATAAAGGACATGCTGCGTGAGACAAGCTTCAAATTTCACATCTTTGATGCTCAATTTTCCTCGTTCTCTATTTTTGTTTTGTTCTTAAATGAGTCAAAACTTTACATAAGAAATCTTGAGTCATAAACCCTATATTTCACCTTGTTTAAAAACAATCGACGAATAAATTTCCAATTTTTAGAAATTTAAATGAAGTGATCCACTAGATAAGATCCACCCGTTATACAGGGGTTGGAAGCAAAACGTGACAATGATATGTTAATAAGCCATCATCGCAAACAAGCATGCATGGATATAAATTTTTGTACACTTTTACATCAAAATATATCAAAAATCCTCACGTAAATTTTTTTTTAACAATCCAGCATGAACTCTCTGGTGTTGACAATTTAGTCCGGCATGGATGTCAGATCGTTATACTTCCTAAGTTGATTGACGATGTCTTTCAGAGACTACAATCTACAATCAAACCACCAAGGATTGAAAAGACAAAACGAAGAGCAAGACAAACTGTTTTTTGGCCAGAATATTATTCTTATATAAAGAAAAAAGTCGAATCATATACTCAATGTCAAAAATTCAAGCCATCTCTTCAACCTGAACCTTTAATTCAGGCAGATATACCTGCCTGCCCTTATGAAATATAAACTAGTGATCTCTTCCTCTATGGAGGAAAATATTATTTAGCATAGGTTGATCTATTCTCTGGTTATTCTTTGATAGAAAAATACTAAAATGCACCGTCTTCGACAGATCTATTGGAACTATTTAGAAGATTTTTTTCATTGATCGGTGTACACAATATTTTTCGAAGTGACAATGTCCGACAATATAGATCAAAAATAATCCAAGAGTTTTTAAAGAAATGGCCCGTAATATGGAAAACTTTATCACCGCATAATCATCAAAGTAATGGTCAGGCTGAGGCAACTGTCAAGATTGTTAAATATCTACTCTCCAAATGCAATAATGGATTTAATAGCTACGAATTCAATTCAGCAATATTGGAATTAAGAAATTATCCGAGGAATGATGGTTTATCTCCAGCTCAACGTTTATTCTGTCGACATTTAAGATGCCAATTACCTGCACATTAGAAATCTTTTGACAAACGATGGCAATTTCAATTAAAGGAAGCAGACGAAAGACGTCTAAAAACTAAATCACATCGAAAATTTTACTATGATACATATACACAAACTCGAAGTAAAATTCCTACTAGTTCTCACGTCATAGTCCAAGACCCATTAACGAAGAAGTGGGATAGATTCGATCAAGTCGTCATACCTCCAAATTACCGAAGATATCATATACGATTTTCAGGGAAAATTATAAATTTTTGCGGACTATTCCGAAAGAAATGCTAAAAAAAAAATATCGAACAAATACCTTATTACTCATGTCGTAGTACTCGAACCCGAAAGGGAACTAAATCATATCAAACTCAATAGATCCAATCTTATGGACACTCGAGACATCCGGGAATTCGTATCAATATGATATTATATCCAAAGGGGGATGGAATGATCTGGCTAATATGCAAGTCTATGAGTAGTACCTCCTTCTCTTCCTCTCCTTAAGTCTTATTATATTTGTTGTTCAAGACAGTTATAATATATATGTAATATAGTAGTATACAATTCAATACTTTGGTCTTTATTCATTTACACATACGATTATACCAATGACCTAAAAAATGAAAGATTTAAAATTAGTGTTGAATTATTGAGGAAGAAACTTTTTAGTAGAAAACGCTTGTCCCCATGAATGACAGAAAGTAACACTGACGAATTGTTTGGGAGTTATAAGGCTAAGTTGTGATGTAAATCGTGTGTTTTGTTCAGCTGTCCCATTTTTTTAGATTAGTAAATTGAAGAATGAGTTTACTTTTCCTTAGCTCTTGTCCTTATTATTTAACTCCTGAGTTGTAAACTTCCTTTCTTACTTCATTCAATTATATTCAAAACCCAATTGAAAATTCAAATTCACACATAAAATACGCATAATAATCTTTCAGATTAGTTGCACAGTTAACATTGAAAGTCTTTGCTGGAATCAGAGTAGAATTGAGGATCAACATCAGATTCATTCTTGCCAATGTCGTCGTTTATTTCCTTCTCCTCTTCTTCCTTTGTCACAGCTATTGTAGATTATCTAATTAAACTTTCTGACAGCCAACCAGCTTTCTTCTAATACAATCTTCAAATTGTCCGGGTTAGCAAGTTCATTTTTGGTTTATTTTTTCAACTTGTCTAAAATACACACGATTTTCAAAACAAAACATAAGTCCATGCTTGGCTCATAGTAGAATTGATGATCATCATTTTTAGTAATTCCTGTCAATGTTTTTACTAAATGTGTGAATTTCCTTCTTCTCACAGCTACCTTCAGCTAATCTAATGAAACTTCAGGACTATTTAGCTTCTCACCTCTAAAACATCCTTTAAATTGTATGGGATACCTTGTTGTTATTTTTATATACCTGCCTCTATCAATAACTACTTACGCGAATATTAGATAAAACAGAACATGCTGAAATATTCTATAATCCAATACATTTTCCCCATTTTCAAGGTCAATTGATTATCACCAATTAAACATAAACAGCATGGCTCTACTTCAAAAATAAGTTTGGTAATTGATAGGCGGCATTTATAGCAGTAACTAATGTCAAAAACAGGACGTATGTTTCAAAGATTATTTCACATTTAAAATGGCATTCAAAAAATAACAATTTTAAAGACAATCACATCTGCGACATCAAAGAATGAAGACTCACAAAAAAATATAATCACCCTTATTGAGTTCAATTCAAAAAAAAAACTGAAGCAGATTCAAACATCCTTGTACATGTCAAAAGAAACATGGATAAGAAGACTAATGAAATGTTCTCATTCTAAATATTCATGCATTCATTTGATTAACGAATACTTTGTTCTTATCGATCAAATTGACGTTGAATATCTTGTGACAATGAATAACAGAACCCTTCATTAAGAAAAGTTTAATATTAGAACGAAGGGGGTATAGCCTAGCATTTCCCTTTTCGGACTGCTAATATTAAAAATGAACCCACTTGTTTTTAAACAAGCAAATTAGTCCACTAAATTATTTCGAAATTGAAAAAAGGTTTAATCAACATTTAATTTTTTTTTTTTACAAATAAGAGTGAATACACACTTTAATGGCGCACAGTGGTATATCCCTTTCCTCCACAAACTGCTGGTATCAAAAATAATTCCACCAAAGTTTCGAAACAATGCTGACCAGCAACTGAATACTGTTTTGAATAATAAAAGTATTAACTGTCCACTAAACATCAAATACAACATTACCTTGTGGGTACAAAAATAACTTATGTATTTGGTTGTGCGGTCTTAATTCTTTTGTATCAATTGATATGTCATGACAATTTCAAAAAAAAATATTTTTTTGTAAATAAACGAAGAAATAAGAAACTTATGCTCAATTTTCAAAAGGACAAGAATACAATTCGTAACCTATACCTCATTTTATTAATTGTATATTGACCAACTTATTATTTATATGTCGGAAATTTAGCTATCTTATAAAAATACAAATGTAAATCTACGCTTTTAATATAGTATTACTTACTAATATTATAATAAAGTATCGAATGAAAACTATGTAAGATTTTAAAATCATGATAACAGGATCGGGAATTAAAATCTGGAACAAGTTTAGAGCTCAATATCTTGGCAACCCTCAAATATATATATTTATGTAAGTGTGCCTATAAGATTGAGCTAACAACACTGTGTAAGGAAAAATAAAAACCCCTGGAGATGTTTTCCAAACACGAATGATGCCCAAGATCATCTGTTAACGATATTGTCAAGGGTTTCAAGGAGTATAATGGTTCGGGAACACCGACAAAGACGAATGATGATCGTTCTGAGAGCAGAAAAAAAACACTCCAGACTTCCTGAAACAAAAGGCAAAAGAAATGTGATCTCCTAGCTTGCTAGATCTGAATCCCTTGGACTACTATGTGTGTCTTGGCGATTAAGTGCAATAAACGTCGACATACCACTGTTGACTCCTTGTAAGCTTCCATTGTCGAGGCAGTGGCCAACGTAGACAAGGAGTTCCTCATCAAGTCATGTACCAGCTTCAGGGGCAGGTTGGAGGGTATGGCTTAAGCTAGAGTTAGCTGGTTTGATTGATTGACTTCACTGTGGACCCCTACATCTAAGAGCCAAATATTTGGGAATTTATTGTAATGAAACAAAAAATTATCCTTTAATTTCCAGGATTTAAAATTCCCACCATATATTTATTTACATATCATTTTAAAAATTATGGGAAATATTATAAAAAATAATAGTCTAGAAGTACTTAAGAAATAAATGTCAGTTTGTATGATTACTTTATTTGGCTAACTAAGAAATGATTTAGGGTATTTTTTTCTGATTCTTTTTGAATAAAGGGTTGCGTAGTTACAAATGTAACAACGTGCAAGAAATATATATATTTTAATGTTGATTTAATTGGTCGCATGGAGTTGCACTGATTAAGTATAAGTAAACATTAAAGTATTACATTTACTCCATCTGACTAAGGAATCTTCTTTAAAGTGCATTTACATTAAGAATATTTCCTTTTCTAGAAACAATAGGGATGCGAACCTACGCATATTGAGTTCAAGAAAATAATATCTCCCGAGCGCGTTGTCCATTGAGCTACGTCGTTCTATATGCAAAAGAATAAATACCGATATGCCTGAGTACATGTTTGAACATGTAAAAAATGGTGGGTGCGGACATGCTAAGGTTACATAAACTGTTTTAACTATCAATAGGTAGTTTATGGGTCCAAAACTATAGATAGAAAAAGTGTTCTCAAGCATAGCAAAACTAATTATTTTTATTAGAATGCTACTTTTTATTCATGGTATAAAGTATGATACAATTGTCGTTCTAGTGTTAAATAGATCAACATTAGGCAATTTAAGTTTGTATAATTACTGGTTGTTTGGCGCAGTTATAAAGAATCATATAATGTATTTTTATGTATTACAGGAAATTGACGATCGGTTTAGTCTCTTTCTTTCTATTAAATTTTGTAAGGGAAACCATAAACTACCATGAAAACCACACATTTTTAATAATAATACAATTCACATAATTAGATTATTTGGTTTTAAAAAACATGCAATCTGTCCGAAAAATATAAGTAGTGATGAAAATTGTGTGTATTTTGGGCATGTTTAACAAAAAGAAATAGATACATATTCTTAGGTAACTCCATAAAGTTTAAATGTTACAGTTATGTAATTCATAAAAACATATTCAAAGACCCATTTGTAGACGGAACATATCGACAGATGAATAGTGATGAAAATCGTGGTTATTTTGGGCAGGTAAAAAAAAGAAACCAAAAATAATCATGTTAATCTCAATAATTTGAAAAATGTTTCGGAGGAGAGTAACCTAGCCTCCATTACGTTTCAATAGATCAGCTACAGTCAGCTGTGACGAAAAAAGAGGGGAAGAAGAAAATAGAGAAGGACATTGGTAAGAATTACTCTGATGTCGATCTTTAATTCTACACTGAAACTAACCAGAACTTACAATTACAAGTCGGCAACAAATTCTCAAGGTTATTATCCGTCTTTTATGAGCACATAAGAATATTTAATCAGGTTTTTAAAAGAAAGTTCACTCCTCAGGAGTAAAATAATATTGACAACAGCTGAGGAGAAGAAAATTCAGTCTTCAGATTCCAAAATAATAGGCCAGCTAAATAATTCACTGAATTTGATAACTTGATAAGACATATTGGTTGATGAGTCACTATAAATGTGAAATAATTGCGCACAATTTTCATCCAGACAAACTTCCACGCACAATTAAAAATATATAAAACAGTCATTCAAAATGTTGTTAATACAAGTAAAAATATTGGTACCAATTTTTATTCAATTTTTTTGGAAATATGCAATTTACTGTGAAAAAAGAAAATTACATCATAATTCTCATGGTTTTTTTTATATTTAAATTTACACAATATTCATGCATTACTCTTAATCTTTTCAAGCAGGTTTAAAGTTAGTGAAAAATTAGATTTTAAATATATTGTATATATATGTGTATTTTTATGATAAAAACATTTCCTCCAAATAAAGAATTGAAGTCAAACTTAATATAAGTGGAAAAAGAACAATAGATAAGACTTTTTATTTTTTAGAAGTAATTGGATTTGAAAACTGAATAAATCATTTTAATATGAAAATATTTATTGTTTGTTTTTTTAGTAAAAAAAACAATCAATTATAATCTTCAAAGGAATAAAAACAAATAAATTGATTTAAAATGATCCATACATTGCATGAAAGCACAAACGCATAAAAGTTAACGTTCGTGTTATTAGTTATTTTCATGTGAATATTTGTAATATTATTTCATTGCAAATGTTTATTTCATTATTTGTTAAATTTTGAGTTCATTCGAATATTGTATTTGAAAATAATTTGTTCTTTCATTATTGTAAAATTGGTACAGTATTATTTTTTAAAGATTCAATACGATATTTAACAATTATAAATTAGTATTATTCTGTCAGTTACTTTCATGATCGTCCCATCTGTTGGCTAATTACTGAATTTAGATCATTTCTAGAAGTAAGTTCCGAACTCCTTTTGCTACGCACACTTTTCCATGGAATCGTTCATCTAAGATGGACGATTTATGAGTCCAGCAATATGATTTTTGTAGAGAAAAAGTACAGTTTAAATATTAGATAAGGAAGCATAGTTGTTGTTTTTTCCTTTTTTTATTCATTCTTAAATAGATCGTCGTGGTATCAACATCAGGGCTGCAGAGTCGGTAGATGAAATACCCGACTTCGACTCCAACAGACAATTTTATAATAATATATATGATTTTGGGCTTTTTATTTTCTTTTTGGATGAAAGGTTGCTAGGTGAAATAAAGGTAACGACGTGCTCAAAGTGAACATATTTTTATCACATTCTATCGGCCGTGATTTTTACTCTCACATAAATTTAGCCGATATCATAAAAAGAAGTAAATAACAACATTCCCTTCATATAAACAGGCTGCCGACTGATATTATTATCATTATTATACGTGCACCATGTTGTAATTTTTATTTGCGTCCCTACTGATGACTATCCACTGGGGTCTTATTTTTAATGCTACAAAAAAGAAAAGGAAAAGGCGGAAGTAACTCATTTTGGTTTTCTATTCCAAACTTTTAATTGAGATTAAAAACTCGTAATAAACGGGAATAAGTCTTTTGAATTTCCTTGGAGTGAAAATATTGAGTTCGATGCCTCTTCAATATTTGTTTTCTCTAATGAATGTTGTTCAAGTGTGCGACGAGACTCTTAACATAGGCGTCCACAGGATTATGTATATATACATATTTTTTTTTTTTTTTTTTGGCTTCTATTTTTTTACATAGCATAATTTAATCGTATGACGTTTTTTAGAAAAGAAATCTTAAATTTGTTTTTCTTCATAACCTAAAACAAATTCTTTAATTGATTTGGAGAGCTAAAGCCCCACCCCTCTGTGGACACCCCTACTTAAGGAAGTAATTTCGTATTCTGAGAGAGTGCGTCTAGTGCTAGTTTGATTAAAACCAACTTCTTTTTCAACGATAGTGGGTTGGCGTGTAAACAAGTAACAATAATCTTATTTATTCTTCATTGAGATGACGGATCTTATATTATTTTTTGAGAATGAATAGAAAGAGGAACAGACACACGGTACATGAATTAGAAAAAGAAAAATAGGAATCCTCCTTCTTTAGTCGTACTCATATAATTTATACAGGATCATATCCGTGTTTCCAACTCCGTCTAAGGAAAGAATATAATGGACCTAGTTCTACGATATGACGCCATATATTCCATGAATAAATCCAATATCGGAAATTTTTACTCAGATTCTAACTCTAGCTAAGTATCGTATGGAGTCTCTCCAAGTCCGAGTCGCTTCACTTCAACTAATGGAAGCTTGGGAAATCATCAACTTTTCAAACATGTGGTATAATTATCTGGTCTTGTTTGGTACTACCGTTTACTCCGGAAAGTTATCCTGATAATATGTTGGATAAATTATGAAGACAAATAGTCTCAACTCTAAATCCCTTATTTACTTCAACAATCAAGAGTTATCATTTGTATTCCGATAGATGATGTTGATGTTCTAGTCTTTTACATTCTTTGGTTTCATTTATCAATAACAATTATTAATAATTACACCTTTGTAGTACCCTTCTACAAAATCCAAATTATCCTCTTTGTTGAGAAAGGCTTCATTCACTAACTTGGAGGATTCATGTTTGATTTCTTTCGACTTATTAATCAGCAAGGAAGTATATAGCTTGGATTTCTTTGAAATAAGTGTATTGCGCCTTGATAGCTCATCATTTTTAAGAATACAAAACGCTTTATTACTAAATCTAATTTCTCATTGATTCATTGAGTAAAGATTTAATTTATATTGTCTCATTTATAGTTTTATTAATGAATTAATTTAATATTATAACATATTATTTATATATAAATCCATTTGAGTTCTTTAATGATTAATTATTTGGAAAATATCGCCTTGATTGTGTAATGCGCTATTGGGAGAGGCGGAGCATAATATTGGCTAAAGAATCTTCTGCTGTCTTCACATATCTTTCACTCAATCAAAGTTATTCATACGAATGACTTCAAGATTCAACTCCACACATTGACATTGCTTCAAGTAGAATCGTCCCACTAATCCAGTTAGACGTAATGTTATTGGTATGCACACCTGTTAGGGGATCCAAAACAATTATTTATGCTTGATTACGAAGGTTGATAATTTCCCAAGGTGATGAGTTGAAGTGAAATTAATCAAACTCTTGGAGACTCCATACAATATTATCAGTTGTATTTACCCCTAACCAACTACCCCGTCCTTTACCCCCCCCAAATTAACTCCTCTTAACCCCTAATAATTCACCCCCGAGCCATCTATCCACCAGCATTTTACCTCCTAAACAATTAATAGCACTCATACGACCAAACATTCAATCTTTTAACAACCATACAAACGTAATTATTAATTTATTTAATAAATGTAACTTAATGATGTAAGTATTAGTGAGGTTTTGGACTTCTCTTGACCTCATCCCCTGTCACATCTTGACAATTAAAGAGGAGTTTTGAATTAATTATACATTTATTTATTATTTATTAATTGTTGTTATAATAATTAATAGTTTAATAATATATGTATAATTTTAGATACAATGGTCAATTATTGCCAGAGGCTTGAGACTCGACTTGGAGTTGAGTCCATATATTGAAGACATTCTCACAATCAAAGACTCGAGACTTGACTTAGACTCCAAAGCTAGTATATTGTGCTCTTGAGAAAAACCTTACCACTATGGACCCGTATTATAGTTACGTACTTGAAATGAGCGTGAATAAGATCTGAGGATTCGATGAAGTACATGGAAATGACTTGATATTTTACGTGAACTTGCAGTATAAGTATAACTCTGATTAATGCTGTGTCGTAAGCTGCAGGAGTGGAAACGACATTCATAAATTTTTGGAATCTATGGGTTAAAGATATATGTACAAATAATTAGAAACCTACAAGAATTCAAGTGTGGTCTCATTCCATTGTAGAGTAAGTACTTTGAAGAAAACCTTTCCAAAAACAACTCATATTGTTTTAAATATCATGAACTAATAAAAGGAAGCACACTAAAAAAGATAAATAGAGTTCCGCCAGTATTTGTACCCGTAACACACTCCTTAATCTTGCTAAAGGTGAAATACGAATTCGGTATCTTCAAAAGCAATACACAGAAAATCATTGGAATTATTAAATGAACAAATAAACATGTTCCACCATTCAAACAACTCAATAATTAGTCAGATATCCTATTAAGATTGTTTTTAGAGCAAGAGCTGACTTCTTATACTTATCTAAATCATAATAAGTTTCCAGTTTCAAACCTTGTGTATATTATTAGGTAAAATATAGTTAAGATTGTTGATGCAATTCATAACGTCATATCTTTTTTAAAAGGTAGACAGACTATTATGTGGAACCAAAAATAATATTAAGAAAATTGAGGATTTGATATCATCAAATGTCTTGTAAGTTAACCAATAAGTTTAAATTTGCCTATTTTGCTCTTTACCATCTTTAAGGGTAGAAGAAGACTAATAAATACAATGGACCTTGTTTTTAAGTGCTATGTGCGTAGTAAAATATTACGATGATTTTTAAATTTATTGAATGAATAGCTTAGAAAACGCCCAATTTCATAGTTAAAAGCCCCTCTGTTAATGTGGAAGAAAATTGAAAACGTAAGAGACAACGTGATCCTGGAGCAAATAGGTCAATTGGATCTTATAATTTTATGTGTCAAAATTCAAAAATTGTAACAAATAAATCTGCATTTCATTTCTGTATTCCCGCTGAAATATTCTTTTTATTTAACTCAATTATTAAATTAATTATTCAAACTGATGAATTTGTCCTTCAAAAATAAAGTATCAATTTAAATTTGTGTTTATACAAGATTATTATATCGTAAGTTTCAATCAATTAATGATTAAATGATGAAATAATTAATATTAAATATTATTCTTCGATGGATCTTTCAATATGTACTAATGTGATTAATTCATAAAGTCAGTATATTTGTACAATTGGTCAAATAGATTTGGTGTCGCATTTTTCAAATTTAGGGATTCAAAGCCAAGATCACAAAATCTTATTACAAACTATAAATTAAGAATAATTGATTATTAGATGTGTGTATTTTAATAAACTTGTTTATTTTGATATATTATTTTAGCGACTAAAAATTTTAATTTAATTTCTAAAGTATGATTTTAGTAGTTTCTTAAGGTAGAATTTATAATGTTTAGACATCCCGGCTCTAAATCTGCAGGTATTTTAAAATTTGCAACTTCAAATCATGGATAAATATGGATATTTTTTTGTGTTCCAAACCGACTCCATGAATAAATAAATCATTAACCCTAATTATTACTTCATGGGAATTAGATGTAAAAAAATGGAATAGTTGCTTAAAATACCAGGTGATGGTGAAAAAAATTACAACTACGACAAATATTATAATCTTATAATTGTACAAAACTAATATGAGTTTACCAAGTTGAATTTATCATCAAAAATTATTTGAATCTATATCAGTTTTTTGACACTTTCAACTACAAATATGCCGTTGATATTACTTGAGAAGATTTAGGATGATTCTATTTAACTTTTGTAGTGTTCAAACACATACATATATTAAAAAATTAGATCTAATTAATCTATTTATTTGGATATGAATGAATCTTTTTCACTGTATTTAAGGAATCATCCGAAAATCCCTACTCAGGCATTTGTTATAACATCATGTACATACTCGTTCAATATAATCGATCCCTAACTTAATCGTATAAATATCTTACTAAAACTAAATGTTTTGTTCCTCCATTTCTTCTTCCTCATCTACAGCAATTTGAAGGATTTTCTCCGTATCTTGCTATTTATTTGACTATTTGTTATTTTTTTTCAATTTAAGACACTGTTCGATAATGTGAAATTGTCAATTATTTGGTTAATATTATCAGCGATTATTTTGCAAAAAATAAGACAAAAATGCAGCAAATAAATAAAATACAAATGTCAAAACTCTTGTTGAACTCGAACATAGCAATTTTGTTCTAATATAACAAAATGGAGACGAAATATCTTCAAATGATCAAAATATAGAAATGTTGAATTTTAACTGCAAATTATTTGAACATCGAACTTTAAGCTTTTGTTTCTCAAAACTATATCATCAATCGATTTGAAATTTTACAGGAGTATTTCACAATTTGTAAAGATTAATTAACAGTTTCTTTTGATATCCTAGGTTGAATTACTAAAGAATTGTTGTGGCTTAACCGTTATGGGTCCGACAATTTGGAACGTCCGACGATGCGTAACTTGCCCTATGTGATCTTAATAGAAATTTAATATATCTGATTTGCCTTAATCCAAGAACCAACAGTTAAAGACCGGGCCCAAAGATCACCCAGTCGTAAGGACCAATCTGGACTGGACCAAATTAATTATGACCAACAAGTCATATTTTATACAACTCAAAACATATGTAGAAAATGTATTATACTAACGTTTTTTTCTGAGGAATATAATCAAATATGCTATTGACTTTACTACCGGAAAATACTTAAAAATATTTATAAATATATGTACTATTTATTTAAAGATAATAAAAATCCTCTATAAAGCATGAGTTGAAATTAACATGTCCCATATAACTATGTACATTGTACATAATAAAAAACAGATGTGACCTACCCTATTTTTACTTCAATTTGGATAAAACATTCCTTATAGTTAATTTTAAAATTATTTTGCATTTTCATGGATTCTTCTTCTCTTTTGTTCCTTCGATAAATTTATCAGATTATATTATTTGGAAATCAAATCAAAAATGAATTTACGGATAACATATTTTTATATTAATATATGTATAAAAAATGCTAAATGTCAAGGTTGACAGAATATCTGCTCTTCTTTTGTCATCGATACGGACATTAAACATATATTCAAAAATGATTAAATAATATAGAATATTATACAAGGTATAATGTCCCCAACAAGGGTGAAAAGTACAAAAGCAGAGGTAGTAGGCATATAGGCAAGTTGGCGTTCTTCAATTTCTAGCAGGTTTCTACAAGGTTTGTTGCAGTACTTAATTGGAATAACTCCCTATTAGTAGAGGTGTAAAAAATATTACCTACAAGATTGTAAAAATTGAAAAATGACATGGTAACACTGACGATTTGAAACATAGACATACCAGAGCTCTGATATAAGGGACATCACAGCCTATTTTAAGACCACAATACATATAACGGGTGTTTAAAAAAACAAGTTTTTATCACCCGGTATACGTGTGTGTGAGTGAATATTGTCAAATTACATAAAGAACAACTAAGTTAAAAGGGGCTTTTGGAAGATTATAGTTGGTAAGAGGGCTTGGTTTTTGAAATTTAAAGAAAAATAACAAGTTAAAACTTTTGAAAAAAAAAATCAAAAATTTGTACTTATTCTAAAAAACTATATTTTTTGGGAAAAAAATACAAAAATTAAACTGAAAATATTAAAATTTTTGGGAAAAGATTAAAAAATCAATGGTTATTTGCAGAAAATTAAATTTTTTCGGGAAAAAATTGAAAAATTTAATTTTTGGAAAAAAACTTCAAAAATCCACTGCTATTTTTTATAAAAATTACAAAAATTAAATTTTATTTTTTGTAATTTTTGGAAAAATTACTTTGTTGCCGATCCTCCATGCTACTCAGAGTCCAACAAGGACTTATCCTTAGAACTTCAAAACATCAGTATTTGAAAAAAAAATCCATATCAGGTCGCAATTATAAAAAAAATCATTACGTTATATTTGTCAACTGCAAGCATTTATGAATGCAAGGAAATAAACAATAACCCTACTCCATATGATTATGACGTAGGGTTGTAAATTGTTAACATTTTCTTATGAATTAAATTAAAACCAAAAATTAATGTGATCACCCTGACAATGTTTGGTAAAAGAATAACTTAACTCTAATGGCGGTTGTTAGATCAGCTATAAGCAGCAGCGCGAGGATAAAAATCAACTGCGTATATGGCAATAAGTTAGGTAGTAATTATTCCGGTATCGATCCTTCATTCTACTCTGACGCCAACAAGGACTACGCAAAAAATCAGCAGTTACTTTTTTCCTTTCATGGACATACATGTGGACACTCTTTAGATTGATTACAAGAAAAAAATATCGTACACATTAAGTTCATATTTTACAACTCTATCAATACGTTCTGAAAGAGCCAAGGCTTTTAGCGAGTAGTGAGTAGGCCCAATACTAAATTTTTAATTGTTTTAATGTTCATTAATTATTATCCGAAATTTAGGTATGTATTGGATCACATTCTAGAACCCTTTTTATTTTATGAAAACATGATTCATTAAAAATTTGTAACTAATTGAAGTTAATGATAGAGTTATGCTTCAAATCGACTTTCCTGAACTTCAATTAAAGTAGTAATAAATATAAAATTTAGGGTTAAAACAATACATTCCTCACATATGTCGAATCCAAGATACAATGATTTTTCTCAAAAACTGAGGATGGATTACTTTTGTATTCTTCGACCTAATATAATTAATTAATTTACACTAATTATTCATATTTAGCCTTTGGAGGACCTGTAAAACGTAGTTAAAAGTTGCGGAAATTGATCAATAACAGGGTCTGAACTGCACTTGAAACTTTTGAGTATATTCACTCATCCACAAATTTGAATATAAAATCTATAATTGACTCTAATATGTCTATGAAATATGTATAAAATAAAAATTAGAATTTTCGCAATTCCTTGATTTTGTTCAATACTGCCTTTTTTTGTTAAAACACAACATATTCAACAAAAGACAGACAAGTAGAACTACACCAAAAACCTAATCACCTTGTCAATAAATATTTTATGATCATCTACAAAAATTAATCGGTTAAGTATTCAATTGTAATAAAATAAAATACTTGAAATTTGAATTTGAAATCAAAGAGTAGATGACACATACATTAAGAAAAACATAAAGAAAAAAAAACAACACTAAGTCTTTTTACTAAATTGTTATGATAAGAGAACAGCACATAAACATAAAATGTTAAAATGGCTGCAAAATTATAAGAAAATTGCGAATTAAATGTTAGACTTTTTTTGTTAAATTAAATTTTGTTTGCAAGGGGCATGAGCGTTGTTTATAAATCTGAGGATAGTGGCGCCCCCTCAAGTTCCTTGTTGTTTGTAAGTATTTTGTACATTTTTTTTATTTTAATAAATGCCCTATTATTTTGTTAAATTATTATTTACCCTTAATCCCTCGTGTATCAACATGCATCATAGTTACATCAAGTTGTATAATATTTATATTAAAGCTAATTTATCATATTTTGTAAAGTGAGTTAATCCATCGACCCTACGAAAATACTGCATTAGTTATATACATTTGTATAGTGTTTATACTACTATAATGAATGTGTCAGTGTGAATGAATGAATCCATTTACAAAAAAAGAATAGTCTCATTTAAAATTTGATCCAAATCAATTCTATAAATATATTGTTATCAGTTGTGTTTCAAAATGGTGAGTAGGAATCCCAATATCGTCATATGATATTGAATGTGCTCTATTTTGTTGTACACTGTGGATGTTTCAGCTTCTATTCTTCGTATGAGTATTCTTAACGTTGATTGGTTGAAATTGAATAAGTTTGTGTTAAGCTGTGGAAACTTATCAATAGTTATTGAATAACTATTCAATAATTAAAAATAATTGATGCAGAATTGTCTAAGTACCAACTGATCCAGGCCTGTTTTCTATATCTATTCATATGAAACGTTGCTTGATATAACAAAAGATAACGACCTGACAACACATAAACCAGGAAAGATGGTAGAAAATCAGGCTATATTTAGGAAAATCGGAATGTGGGTGCTAATTGGTCTAGAAAAATCACATAATACAAAACCAAAAAATATCGGTCTTTATATTGAGACAAAAAAAATCAGTCCTTGTTTTGAAAATACGTTCTGCGGTCTGAGATCGCAGTCTGGATCGAAATATTGGTACAACTCGGTCTAGAAAAATACCTTAAGACATAAGCAAATCGGTCTTGGACCGAGTCTCAACACTAATACGTATATAGATTAATGTAATACAATAAAAGTCTTATTGGCCAGGTGTTTTGCAGACATAATTTACTTGTGGTTATATGGTCAAATACGCCTAAAATTACAAACAAACACGAACAAAAGCAATAAAAATAAAGTCAAGCATAAAAGCTGCTGCTACTATAGCCAAAAATGATATCTAATCAATTTTAATTACATAATAACTCAACAGTATTATTTTTTTCGTAGGGTGGAAATACCTTCCTTCTTCCCTGTAGTAGAGAGGGAGATTTTTTTTTTTTTTTTTTTTTTTTGGGGGAAGAAACCACGAAAATTGAATTAAAAAACAGAGGTCACATATTCTATGGTTTTCACAAAGACACACTCATGTCCGTTATGTGACTCATCGTGGAGAGAGGGAGAGGGATCCAAGGGCCTGAGATAATGTGGTTAAGATAAACTTTTTCTCTTTTCTTTAGTTTCAAACTGTTTATGAAAACTTTTACTTTGTACAAGGTCCGGGATGAGTAAACCACAGTTCAGGATGTAGTCTTGAGCCAACTATAATGTAATATGTGTTAATATAGTTGTAAAAAATATTACCTTTGACTAGTGCGATACTTTTTGTAGATCCAACCTATACAGGGATTATTTTTTCTTATCAGGAAGCTTTTATTTCAAACGCAATATATTTGCGTTTGATTAAAAGCATAATTAAACATTATAATTTAAAATTATTATCCTCTAATACAACCTCATTTTTCGTATCAAAAAATGACGTAAAATGGCCACCGAAAAACATAAACAATTCAAGCTACAACAATAAAATAAAATAAACCTACTCCTATAGAAAATATTATGCACTTCTTAGATTGACAAATTATTAATTTTAGATTATTTTCATATCGCATCGACATATGTTCTAAATATTTAATCAAAATATATGCATATTTCCATGATGCCCCAATGGATTAGGATCTTCAATGAAAGTGCAGCGTACCTAACCATATGTATAGATTTTATATCAAACAGATACGGTAATTAGTAGAGTTGGTCTGGAAATCCTAGACCGGTCCAAGACTGTTATATTTTATGTTTAACCGAATTAGTTTAGCCCAACAAAGAAAACTCAATCTGGACCAATTCATATAAAAATTCGGTCTAAATTGGTCCAAAGGACAAACTCGGTCTAGTTCGGTCCCAAAAAAAATCCGCCTAAACCGATTTTAAAGATAAATTGTGGACAACATGATATTTATGTTTTTTCAAGTACAATGAAGGTATACGAAGTTGAACAAAGATATTTCGGATTAATTTTGATTTTGTCGTCTCTTATATGTTTATAGTATTTTTTTTAATTATAACTTATCGTCTACTTTTGAATTTTTTTGAAAAAAATGAATGACAGTTGATCAAGAAAAAAAATGATATCTCATAATATATGAGCCCAAAAATTGCTCTATAAACTGAGACCGAAAAAAAATCGGTTTATTTTCAGGACCAAAAAATCGGTCCAAATCGGTCTAGAAAAAATAATTTCATACCGAACCGAAAAAAAATCAGTACTTGACTGAGTCTCGACACTTGTATTTAATAACGGACTTTTTATTTTCTAAAACTGTTATCATCATTTTTAATTCATGAGGAGGGAATAACCAAGTATAAAGTACTTAAGCTAATGAAAAGTAACAATGAGGATTTGTTAAGAAGTTATAAGTGTAAGTCCTTGTTGGAATAACTTGGAGTTTGATAAAGGATTGATATCGGAGTACTCCCTTGTTATATTCCTGCTATAGACAGAGTGGGATTTGTGTTTATTTACATTCTCTTTTTTTTCTTTTGTGAGTTACTTTTATTTTTACAAACCGACAAGTCATATTTATTACAACCCTAACGAAATATTAATATTCAAGATAGTGTCACTTCGTCTTATAATACAATCTGTGACGTAAAAAGGCAAACGCTTCATAGTTTAATCATAAAACACTTCAACTGATAAATTAAGTACTTTATGAGGCCCAATAGTTATTATAACATTTGGCCCCATAGATCAGTATTTCTTTAGTCTTGGCTTCAGAATCAACAAAGTTGTTTATATGGATGCCCTAGAAACGGTGGTTGTACCCTAGATGCAGACGATGGCTGCTGGCAGGCCTTACTCATTCCAGCAAGACACTGCATTAGCACAAAAAGCCGGAAAACAATTGTATGGATGAAACCAATGTACATCACTTTTGGCCACCTGAGGTGAGGCCTCCAAACTCCCCAGATTGAAATCCATGGGATTACTATTTTAAGGGAAGGTTGGAAGGCAGTGAGATCTCCCCTTAACTATATTACTTCCTAAAAGCTATACATCACGTGAGCAGTCAGGAATCTTTATCCATCAAAGATAGTTAGGGCATATTCCTCTTTCAGGGGTCGTGTGGAAAAAACCATTTACCAAAATGGAGGACACACCGTTTTGTTTAAATTTCTTTAGTAAATTTTATAAGTAACTTTTAAAAAAATACTAATAATATATTTATAAGTGTTATTATTTGAGGACAATTTACCTAAAACAGTCTATACTTAGTATTGATTTATAATTGAGATACATAATAATACGTAGTGTTGTGTCGGTCCTTATTTAGAACCAAGGAACGCAGTTCAGTCCAGTCCCATTTTTTATTCCTTAAAAGAGGTAAAATTGATCCCTCGTGACGTCAACGAGGTTGCTTTTCCTTTTGTTTATTATTCTATTATATAATATATCATTTAACTAAGTAAAATGTTCGTATTATCTTGTATTATAATGAAAAAAATAATATTTATTGCAAGATATGTGCAAAAATCTTACTACATATTTCATTTATCTCATTTGCCTTATTAAACCATCGATATATTTATGAAAAATTTCAAGGACAGACAGTTAAGGACCGTATATAAGGACAGACACAACACTAATAATATGTATTTGAAAGCAAATAACTAAATGTAGGTTGCCACATTTAGCATGGATGGACACGTAATAAGTCTTAAGACAACTTTTTCATATTATAATCTTCCAACCCTGAAGAACTCTCACCATCAAAATGGAGAAGTTTTGTGATTTAAAATGTGTGTTATTTGTAGGAGTGAAAATTTAATGATAAATTAAATTTTGGAAGCAAGAAAATTACTAATCCGGGTTACTACTTCTATCGTGCGTGTACAAATAAACGTGTATACAGTTTGGGACACCAAATTGGACACATTTGTAAACATAAACAACACAAGTTAGGTTAATAATTATTTTTGCAAGATATTTACTCTAAGTACATTTTTTTTTTTAAATGCCCCCCCCTTTTCTACAGATAACATTGCCTCTACACATCCCCTGAACGCCTTGCGCCAGGAAATCTTTGGACTTACTAGCCTTTTCCTTCTCAACTGTAGGTTTTTGATTTGCCAAATTTTAGAGAGGTGTCGCGTCAGCCTTCCTCTCAACTTCTTCCCACACAGCATTGGCGGAGAGGTTATGTGACAAAGGAGGACACATTTTTTTTTCTAGAATCCTACCTAGTGTTTCCTTGCTCCCTTTTGGACCAATGAGCTTCTGTGTAATGGAAGATAATATTTTTGCTAAACGTAATTGCTTTCTGAGTAGTTCTTGCCCAGCCAGGGATTAATCAGGTGGAAGATAGACTTGGAGCTCCTTAACAAGTGTTCGCATGCTCATAAACGCGTCAGAAACTTATCAGTTTGTATTTGGTTGTGCCACCACTACCAAGCTTTCTATTAAAGTGTTCTCCACTCTTCTTAAACTTCTTGAGAGTAGCAAAAATCTTATTGGAGAAGGAGATAATATTGGCAAATATCTACAGTAGAGATGTCTGCGTCGAAAAGATCTGACATTCACTGCCTCTTGAACTCCATCTTGACCTGTGTATTCCCCCCCAATGGTATAAATAGAAAATTGTTGATGGTCAAAATTGTTAGCATTCTTCAAAATATTTGGGTACATACATTAAATTTTCAGTTTCTTTCTTTTTTTACATACTGGCGGATAATATCCTTTTCATCTATACAAATGATAGATCTGGTATCCCGCCTTAAACTAAGAAACAAACCAATTATTTTTTCTCCTCATTGTTTCATTCTTTTCCCAATCCTTTGACAATAATGACTATGCTGGGAATGTAATCAATGCATTGATGCTCTACAATTAATGATGGAATGAATGATGCATGCTTTGTATGTAGTTACATATGTGATTGCACGCTATTGTGTTGATGATTTGCAAAAAAAAAAACAATGATGGATTTATTTTACAAATTTATTAGGGGATGCTGTAAGGGAGGAAAAATTATATACGAACAATCATATCAATCAAGTCTATTGATTGATATATTCTTTCTCATTTTTACGGCATTACATAAAGCAAGTAAAGAGATATTTAAGGAGTAAAAAATGCTTAATTGATGGGAAACCCCATTGAAGTAAAAATACGTATGTTTGGACAACACTTAGGCATATATAGAGTAGTAAACAATATCGCCTATCGATATGTTTAGAAAAAGAAGGCAAAAAAATGACATCTCAACATAGGGATATCGAAAAACAATATAAACTCTCGATTCTATTTAATAAGTTAGATTAATAAATACCTGTCCCACAGAGTAATTTGAGGTTGGTATGAAAAGTAACTTACCTCAATGTGATTATGGCAACACTTGCTGGTCACATCTATCTAGCATCTGTTGACAGTTACTCACCAAAAATTCAGCCATTTTCGATTCGTATGTACCTAACATCCCTATGAGTGAGCTGATGTGAGTATTTTTGTGAAAATGGACAAAATTGAGTATCACTCTGTTGAGCCAGCATAGGCGCACTAAATCAAAGTTTTATCGTCGATCAATTACTGTAGACGAAATTGGGATACACTAAAATGCACTTGTAAGAAAAATATAGAACAAACCGTGGACTGCAAAAGATTTTTGTTTGATCAGCGTCAACAATTATTTTGCTCAGGAAAACGCTGAATACTATTTGGTCAGGTTATAGAGATGGGAGCATTGTTTGCAAATGTTTGTAGAGTTACTAGGAGACTATCTTAATAGACAAAAAAATCAGAAAAAAAGTATTGTATCTTAGTTCGGTCGGAAACTTTTCAGACAACCCTCGTATATTCTAAGTAACTTATTACTAAACTAAGTCCCTAACACTAGTGTTGGATCGGTCTTAGGTCTAATTTCCTAATCAGTCGCCCCCCCCGCTCTTTCAGTCTTTTTTTATGGGGCTGGTCTTTTTATTTTTTTCATTCCAAAATATGACTGAAGAATATAGAAAAATAAATGATAACTAAATTATCCTATAATTATTAAGTATTATACGTTCTAGTCACACACCTCCTACTTTGCAATTGTCTTTCTTTGAAAGAGGTTACACTCAACAGCTGAAATAATGTAGGTGGTAACTACGTCATTTCAACTGTTATAGTAACAATAAAGACTAGTCCTATGACTCAAAATTATATTAGTACTGGACTGATAGTACTGCAGTTTTTTGAGATAAATCAAACAACACTACTTATCATTTTGATAGGTAGAGGTGTAAATTATTGGCGCTATCTGTATGTAAGAACAGAAAATTGATATTACAACCTTGACAATTTAAAAAATGTTTGGAACGAGAGTAGCTAAATTAGCTGATAGCAGCTATGAGAACAAGGAAATAAAAATAAATTCAACTTCTTATCTTGTAAGGACAATATTGGGTTTGTCATAAGTCACATATTTATTTAGTATGAACAATAGTTTTTCCAGTTTTTCAAATAAAATAGATCAGATAAATTCAATTCAAGAGTATGAATTTCAGTGTTTCAGGCAGTATATATAAAATAAGACTTCTATGATTATATATAGATAATATTTGTAATTTGTTAGTTATAACAATTTGAGACTCACCCCTTCATTTCGGGGCCGGAATTACTCCGATGTTATTCATCAATTCTACTCTGAGTACAACAAGGACTTATGTATATAACTCCCTCAAAAACATCAATGTTAACATGGGTTACCAGATCTATCATGCCTGTACAAATAATACATGTATAGACAATGCATTTCTTAAAACTTCAGTATATTGTAACCTTCAAACCTAGACAGTCTGCCATTTCAAAATGAAGAGCTATTCTGATTAAAAATGTATTTTGTTTATAAGAGTAAATATACATATGTAAAATAAATTAAATTTTGAAAACACAAGAATTACTAATGTGGCATATTTTCTCCTCCAAACAAAGCCCATTTTAAATCAACGACCCTCTTACTTTTAACAGGAAGAGTTGCTGAGGTTTGAAGATTATAATATGGAAAGTTCTTAAAAATAAATTGCGAGTAAACGCATTATGGATGTAGTAATCCACCTATACACTCTGAAATTCATATGCATACACACTCGTGTTCCTTTTGTAAGAAGTTCTATCCTCAATAATGAAAAAATAATGATGCTACCTTTGGAAAATAAAAATAACCACTGTTTAGATTGCCAAAAACGAAAAAATTCACGCACAAATAACACACCATAATTTACAGGTCTATACATAGTTACTTCCTTTCAAACCATACTTTTTGTAGTTGCAACCTAAAAAGTTTTTTTTTAATTTTTATATCATAAACAAATAATATTATTTTGCATTCTTTAAGGGAGGGCATCTAAGGTTAAAGTAATCACTATTCCATATGACCGAGAGTAACAGTGAGTATTTGCTGTGGATTTATATATGTAAGTCACTGTTGGACAGAAATTAAAATTGAAGATTGGCATCTAGGTAACTCCTGCATATGTCCTTGCAAGATACAGGTGGGATTTCAATTTATTTCCTTCATCGTCTAGCTGCTGGCAGCTAATTTAATGAAACATCTATGGAATGACGTAGCTTAATGGAAAACACGGTCAGGAAAAATTATTCTTATATACTAAATGTATGTATGTTCAATACTCGGTCGATCCTAGATCAGAAAATATAATGGTGCATTGTACATATTTGCCCACACGTCATATATTTTCTTTCTATTTCGAAAATTGGAGACAGACACAGATGAATATATTATTAGACCAACAGGAGAGGGATCTCAACCCAATCAATCACAATTGCTCATATAAGTTTCTACGTAAGATTAGCCATAATTGGAGTTGCTACAACATATTTAAATTAATAGTATTTTTTTGATTCAGGAATAAATGGATTTGATGACATAGAAGTTCCTCCCTATGATGCCTATTAAATTCATACTCTAATTATACTGCCATATTTTATAGTAGATACAAGAAAAAGTCGTTGTGATTTGCTTAATTAGATGTGCTCTTTTTCAACCTCATCCCTCAGTCGACTTCGAGTCCCCCCCTCCCCCAGGAATACATCATAAAAGACAAACTCTCAACCTCCTCTACGTTATGTCAGACCTTCCATTTACTTTCATGATCCTCCAAAGTACCAATTGTTCTAATATGTCGAACAGAGATTCCTCTTCTTCTACTATAGTAATAAATTCTTCACATTGCGAAGCTATTTCCTACAGGTGCCAATAATTGAATTTCAACTTCTTTAATTTAATTTTAAAGTTTGACTAACATGGAAACTTGTACAATCCACCCAAGGTTAATAGAAATACAAGGTTAGACCGTAAACTAACCGGGCTTGCTAGAATTTTCAATTTAATGTATCCTACCGACTGCTCGCCAAAATTGGCAGATTTTGACTAAACACGAAACCATTCATACACTATGACGTCAATATTAAAATGAGTGGTGGAAGTCAAACATGAGCTTTCACACGCTATGGTATAACCTTGTATTTCTATTAGCCTTGTAATGTGCACAAATATAATTAATGTATATTGATTTCAAAGACAATTCACAAGTAAGATTGAATAAGTGTAATACTATGATGTTTAATTAAACTTAATCAGTGACACTACATCTGACCAATTAAATTAACATAAAAAAAAATGAAACGTCATGACAGCTAAGCTGCTCTCCTCCAACACATATTTCAAATTGTCAGGATTAATATATTGATTTACGGTCTTTTTTTTTAACATACCGCCTGGTCATATTTTCTCCAACTCTAGTTACATAACTGTGCACGAGTTTGTTTTAACAATACTTTAGATAACAAATGAAAAAGTTTTGTCATTTTTCATTTATATGTTTCTTAGGGTCAAACAGGAGAAAGTGAATAAAAAATAAAAACTTCTGCATACAATTATGAAACATCTAAGATTCGATTAACTTACCATGACTAATTCTTTACGGATACCTTGAGTATTTCTATGAGGGGAGAGAAAGATTTTCTTTATGTAAATGACTTTAAAAAAGTAGAAATATAATATTAAAAAAAATACCGTGATTCTATTGTCTCTTATTCTGTTTCAATTTGTAAAGGTTATAATATAATTTATAATCTCTGAAACACTAGATCCTTTCATAAAGAGTACAAAGAGGACAACGACAACATTGTGAGTGCTACCAAAGAAACCAACTCGTGGCAAATTTGATATTATAGTGATCTTTATCATTTTATGTATAAACCTTAATGGAATGCATAAATGGTATATCAAATTCTCAAACGTTAAATCTATGTAAATAGATGCACACCGCATGCAAATTTCCTTTTTCTACAATCTCATCATAATTCATGAGGAGTATCTGGTGGTAATGTTGTTGGTGGAATGTAAATAAGATAGTGAGAGCCTTCAAATATCAATAATTCCATCGAAGATGCAATGAATAAATTTAATAGTGTAGTGTGTATGGACAAACCATTGGCAATTTTCTTTTGTGTATGTAAAATTGTTTTTACTTCACAAGGGATTTTGTTGATCCCCCCCTCTCTGACCTTGTTTATCGGGTTGGATAAGTTTGAAATGAATAATTGATCAAGGCGAGTTGGCCAGAGGATATTTGGTTTCACGTAGACAAACTATCATCCACTCATGTATTTATAAGACTCAAACTTGGGGAGACATTGAACAATATTCCTCCTGCAGTCCTACCAGATGCGGCACAGCTCCTCAAGGCAAATTCCATATCAGGGAACCAACTGAATGACATTGACATATTCCACACATTATGGAACAATCTACATAAGAATGAAGCGCAATTGGAGTTAAGACAAGTGGGCTTTTATAAGGACAAGGAAGTTCATAAAGTCCAATTGGAAAGGAAGGAAAATGTGATCGTGAATCGCCTTAATAAACCCAAGGTTGAAAAGGTTGTGGATTTTTAAGAAGCACGAGCGAATCAGGATCGGAAGAAGAGGGAGGAAAAGAAAAGGATTTATAAAGAAATTGGAAATATGTAAAAAAGAGGAGCTTCGAAGACAGGTGGAGGCTGAAGAAAAGAGTTACGATGAACTAGAGGAGAATTTGGTTAACAAAGTTCAGAAAATGAGTATAAATTTCTTACAGATTCATTTTGACGCATGTTGTTCCATTCACAGATAATCGTCTATATTTTTACCTTGATCATTTTTTTGGAATTGGTAATATGAAGGTGGATTTTTTTGTTTTTCATCTACTGTTGTCAATATTATTTCACTCATCAATAGTGAGCTTTCATTCCGACTATATTCAAAACGTTATTAAATATTCGTGTGTGCTTCTACATGACAGAGATAAATCTTGAGGACTTGTTGAAGAGTAATAATTGTAAGTCCCTGTTGGACTTGGGCTGAGGATCTACATCGTAGTAATTCTTGCCAATGATTTAGATTATTTCCTTCTCTCCCTCCTTTCTCGTCTTTGCTGATCTAATGAAATGTCATGACAGCTAAGCTGCTCTCCTTCAAAACATTATTTGAGTTCTCAATATTAGCATGTTGATTTTCCATTTCTTTTTTTAAACATCGCCCAAAGTACCCCCAATTTTCATCACTAGTTGTATTAATGTTTGTCCGGTTGTTAGAGAGTCGATCAACCTTGAATAAAAAAGAAACCGTGGTGGGTAGCATTTATGTCATTGAGCGGACATTTTTATCTTGCGACTCTTTTCTCCCTTCTATGTTGAACAAAAAGTAAGCTAAAATTATTGTTCTTAAAATTGAATTTGCTTTCTTCGACAAATGATAGTCAATTTCTATCAATATTTTTTCTTATTAACCCCTTGAAATCGCCACAAACTGCAATTTAAGCAGCAAAATTTTATAGTCAAAATAATAAATTGACAGATTTTGTACAAACTAGATGTATACATATCTAAATGACTCATTGAAGAGTAATAATTATAAGTCCCTATTGAAATCAGAGATGAATTGACGATCTACATCGAATTAATTCTTGCCAATGTCCATGTTTAATTCCTTCTCTTGCTTCTTCCTCGTCACAGCTGATTTTTGCTGATGCAATGAAACGTCATGATAGATAAGCTGCTCTCCTCAAAAACATTCATTAAGTTTTCAGGGTTATCATGTTTTTTGTCAGTGTCTTTTTTTAACATGTCCAAAATAGACACGATTTTCATGACTATGGATGAGAGTGGAAAAGAAATTGACCAGGCGATGAAAAATTTCATATACAGGTTGTCGCAACAGAACTTCCTTTTTTATAATGCATCTAACCATTCTGTTTTATCATTTATATCATATCCTTTCATTTCGTACAGTAAAAATATATATTTAATAAAATCTTGTTCTATTTATTGGTCGTCTTTATTTTTAATGCTTTTAAAGTGTTGACGATTTGGCAAGAAACATGTTTTTGAGTTTTTACAGAGTTAATAACACTAGACTTGACATGATCTAATTCATATTATTATTCAGGGTACGCTATATAACTTATCTTTATATTATTATGCGGGACAATCAAGCTGTAGAAGTAGATACAGGGTTGGTGCAGCTACATTCTAGAGTTGAGATTACAAAGCTTTCTTAAAAATAAACTCAATCCCAACTATTCAAACTTTTGTTTCCCTCACAAATAAAAATTGCTAAAAAATGGTTTGACAAAATATTTTATAAAATTGAACTCATTGCAATTTATCTGTAGAGTTTTTGTTAGTGCAATTGATGAAAATCTGTAATTTGCTTCGATTTCTGATATACAAAAAGACAATATTTTCAATTGATTTTCATTATTTGACTTTTGCAAAATTATCTGAAGGCAAATAACTGAACGATTAGTATTACTATAGAACTATAATTGGTGCCATCATATCTCATGTCCTTTCTGCATAAGTAAACAATAAGAAACATTTATCAAATCTTTTATAGTGAGTGAGCAAAAAGACAGAGGATCTCAGACCTTCTGCATGCCAAAATTGTGGTGGCAGAGATTATGGACATTCTGAAGTGCTCCCTATATAAAAAAGGATGAACAAGACCTCCCAAGGAAAGATGGAAGTGGGAAACAAATCTTAAAAAAGGGATTCTGAGTTTCTGGGGGTCCTGAAGAAGAAGATCAAGGAGGGCCCCACAAAATTCATTAATCGCCTCTCTAACGAGTTTGACGTGGACGAGGGGACAATCAAGAGGGATGTGAAGGAGGACCTGGGGTTGTCCTCTTACATAAGACTCTATGGATAAAGAGTTACACTTTATCTGGTTCAAAAATATTGCTGACAATTATGGTGTTTGAGCTTGTGTTGCTGCTCTTTTTACCAGGCAAAGTAGAAACTCTCTCTTTACTTCTAAACCAACAAATTCACACCAATGTATTAACTTTCTCCCTACGACAGTAAAGATAAATCATAAAATCCTTTAAAGTACATGATTACTCTGACCAGAAGCCAAACTTAATTGTTTCCTGCAAAGAAAAGCCTCCATTTCCCCTTACTTTTACGACGGCCAACCTTATACTATGGGGCTTCAACACCTCTCAGTAAATCTCCGATTTGCTTAGAGTGTCTTTGAGCTACCTACTCCGCGTGTGTGTTGCTACTCCTTTTACCAGGCAAAGTAAAAAGTTGCAGTGAACATTCCCTGACTTATATCACCTTACTTTGCAAGGTAAGTACATGTTAAACTGGATCTAAATCCAGTTTATTGGAAGGAACCAAGGCAAAACATCTCTGAAATCAATTGAGGTAGAATTTTATTTTAGGTCTTTGAACTGGATGAATATAGATCCCTCCCCATTTTCTTTAACCTCCAACCCCATTTTTCCTTTTGAGCTCACTCGGCAAAGTGTTACCAAAACCACTAAAACTAGCGTTTTCTTTGCTAGTTCCAGGAAAGTTAAGATGGGAGTCCCTGTTGCTTTAAAAACTGTATCAATCTCTCAACATCCATGTGGCTTATTTTTTAAGTAAAGGAAGTTTTCTATTGAATAGGTCCTTTATAAATCTGGTAAAATTCAGATTCTTTTGAACCAATCCTCTGTCCCCCTGATGTCTCAAAATACCCATCCTTAGACAAGTCACTCCACAATTGTGATACTTGTGCAATGGGAATAAACTCTGAAAATACGTTTTACGTATGGGTATGATCTGCAAAATACCAAAGTATGGGGCAAACGATGTCATTTAAATTTAAAAGATAAAAGTGGAGTTTTGGAGAGTTCTGTTTGGCTTGTATAAATACTCTTGAAGTGTTGCTAAGAGATAAAGAGAGTCCTCTAATATTGCCGCCTGACACTTTGCCGAAAAACTTATTGCCAAAGGCCACTTTGCATAATGACCACGTTGCCGAAAAGACACATTGTCATAAAAATAATAAACATATGTATTTTATGATGATTCATACTGCAATACTATGAAATTACGATTCCTAATCATTTTCAACCAATTTTAAAGATAAAATGTTTAATTATTTGCCATGAATCGCAATGATTAAGTGTTGATTGATTAATAATAGATTTATTTAATTATAAGGGTCCTTCAACAGTTGGCTCGAACCACTATTAAAACCGATGAAACCAAGACTCCCGCCCAATAAATAATTTTGAAAGAGAAAATATGTTTAACGAATGGAAGGATTCAATAAATAAAGGATTGAGATTCAATGAACAATGCGAATAAATCACGTCCTGATTGGCACTCCTCTATCATGTGGCTGTCTGTGAATATAATAATCAAGAAGTATTTGTCATTTGAGTGGTATTTCTTTTTAAAAAAATATCCAGAAAACAAGACCCTCTCCAAAATTGAATCCTGCAGAGGCCCCTGTCATTGAAACTAAAAATGCATTTGTACTTGCCTTAAATCATTTATTTTACAAGTGGTACATCATTAAAACAAGGTTGAAAACCACTGCCTTAGTACAACTTGTTCTACATTTGTACATACCTACATAGACAGAGCCATAAAAATACTCTTTTGCATGCAACTATCATTTAATTATAATCAAATGACATTCGTACATACTCTTGAATGTGTTATTCATTAATATTTTTCACTAATATAATTGAGAAATGCAAGGAGAAAAAATATATATATCATGTTCACAAATCAATGTACATTATACAAAAATATATACTACGTTATGAGTTAGTCATCAATCTATAAATAAAGATTAAGAGTTTTTCAGCTAGGAACTGATATTAAGTGATAAATTATGTATGAATGTTGTATAGGATTGTAAATTTTAAGCATTTATTTGCGTCTAATTCTTGTTTTTTGGAGTTTTTGGAAATGTATTCAGTGTTTTTTTTTATTTGTTTTTATAAATTTGATTGACACTTTACCAATACAACAATCTATATTATAAAAGCATATCTGGTACATCAACATAAAAACAATCTTCAAAAAAAGTAAAGAAAAAGATATATATATACATATACAAACAGCGGTCAATGTAACATCAAACGTAAAAAGTGCATAATGGACCATAACTTTGGAACAAATTAAGATATAAAATTTAATTTGACTTTAGGGGGAGATTTTCCACTCTACCAAGTGCGCATTCTAGTTATTTTTATTGTGATGATTAATTTTGTATACTTTAAGTACTTGCTTGTAGGTCATCTAATGAATCAATAATAATAAGTTGTTACTAGAAATTGACGATAGTTTGTCAAAAAATATAAATGTAATTCACACTCAATTTTGAGAAAACTCATTCTAGCTTGTTTTTGTCTTGACAGTCGACATATGTTACACGTAGACTATACGAGTAAAAAATCAAAAGACTTTAATATTTTTTAATTATAGATTGATTAATTTTTACATATTTAATTGCTCGTAAAGGAAAAAAACTTGATCACATTTTTGTATGAAAACCATAATAAAATAAGATGAGTTGGAACTTTGATCCATTTTTCTGAAAACATAGCAGCATCATTTATCCTAATTGATCTTAAACCTTGGAGATGTAAAAAATCTTCTAATGATATTTTTTTGGGTTTTATGTTTAATGAACCAAAGTTCACCGCTTTATAGTTTGGGGATTCTTTCATTCATTTCCTGTAGGCTCTCAACAGCTTTGGACTTTGATAAGGTTGGAGAATAACATGTAAACTAAATTGCTGTGTACCCTCTTTTTATTTTTGGTTTCCTGCCTTGGTGGTTTTGTGCACCCTAACTAAGAGCTCGTACTATTAGCATTATTTTTTTATCAAGTTAGAAACGACATCAAAACATGCATGGTATCGAAATTACTGACTTTAAGAAAAAGACTCTACAACAAGAGGCATGGCTCAAGATATTCCCATCCAAATCAAAGAAACAGAAAGCAAAAAAAAAAAAAAATTGTAGTTTTATATTTAAAAATTGACAAACTATATATGTGTTAAGTAATTACTAGTTCAATTATAATTATAAATTTATATAATTATATAAAGATGTTTTTCTTTTTTTTCTCAATTGAAGTTTAATAACTTAGTCTAATAAACGGTCCAGGCGTGATCCCTTATTGCTTGATACAATCAATGAAAGTGAAATGAAAAAATGAATTATAAGATAAGATAATAGAAATGAGAGAAATATGTTACTATTGAAAATGTTTTTAATAAAAACCATAATAAAAATGTTTTACTTCCTTCACGTTTATAAATTGCAATTCTACTTTATATAAAAATTGAGCAAGTTTTCTAAAATTTTGGGTTTGGGTTCTACTTATATAGCAGCAGTACTAATATTAAATTATGTTGATTCTGATAATGTTGGGGCAACAGCATAACCCTAATAAACATGCGAGGGTGATCTGATAAGTCGTAAATAAAAGCAAGCCATTTTTTATTTATTTTCAACATAGTCTCCTTTTAACTCTTCACACTTCTTCCAGCGAGTTCCAATCTCTGTAACCCGTCCAAATCGTATTCGGCGTTTTTTTCTGTAAAATAATTGTTCACGAGACACTTTTTGTATTTGGCTTAATTACTCCGAGTTGGATTTAGTTACAAACGTATAATTTGAAGACAACAAGCTTTAATATGTCTGCTATTTTTTTAATGTAAATAAAGGTTACCCTTTTAGAAACAAATACTTAATGACAGTTCAATACTCGATTTTGTCTATTTTCACAAGAACACTCACATCAACTCACTCAAAGGTCTGTTACCTAACAACGGTGGGTCCAACAAACCTGACACTTTGGTTAGTAACTGCCAACATATGGTAAAAAGATGTGACTAACATATATTTACATGTTCTCCCATCTTCACGTTGAGGTAAGATACTTTTCAGACCACCCTCGTATATAGGGTGGGGATTTTAAATCCAAAAATTTAAGGAAAATATATATATTAAAATTGATTTCCCAAAACTAATTCAGCAATTCACAAATCATTTCTCCTATATGTACGGTATCATAGTAAAGTCTAACACTCAAACCAATCACCTCCAGCTTCAATATAGCCTTCAATCTGATCCTGAACCTAGCACAGGGTGAATGAAGAACACCTTCTCCATGTGGGCTACTGCCATGAGAATAGAAGCCCACAAGGAATCAACAGTGTTATGTTCACGTTTATTCATCTCTCTCTCCAAAAATCCCCATTCCTACTGTAATGTATTCATGTCTCCTTCCCTCTGATTCTCTTTTATTGTATTTTCTTGTATGTATTTATATTTGTTAAGTACTGCTTTTACCTTATGATTAGTTTAAATAGTTTTATATTCTATGTATATACCAGAGTAGGTTTTGTTTTACAAAGAATATAGATGTTCCTATAAATAAGTCTTTTCTTATTCCTCCACGCCTTCCCTCTCCTCACTTCTCTCGGTCGTCCAGGAGCCTTCCTCCTTATAAGTAAATGGTACCTCGTCACCTTTGTCAAGACACAGCACCTACACATAGTTGTCCATGGAGTTCGTATCCAGGGAGCTAGGAAGCCACATTTTATTCGCCCACAACATAAAGATCTTAAACTTCTTTTTTTTCGGAATAAATCCGGTTTCAATTACCCAAATTTCAACAAAAAACACTGATTTAAAATTCTAAAAGGACACCAAATATATTAGCTTCAATTTAAGCACTCGAGCATCATTATCTGTGTATTTATTTGCATCCTTGGGCGTGCGTCCGGCACGGATGCATACGATAATGGTCACACGGCGTTCGTATTCGCATGATATCTATAGGATTTTGTATTTTAGCTTGAACATGTCAGCTAAATTTCATCGGTACACTCTCATAAACAAAGATTTCAGGATTCCCAAGATATTGAGGTCTAAACCTGTTTTGGATTTAAAATCCCTCCCTGTATAAAATTATGAAGACATAATATATTGTATTAATATGTATAAGAAAATGAAAAATATGCGAAATGTTGCAAAACATATTTCTATTTCTTTAATTAAAACTCATATAACAAATTATATATAACAAGGTTCAATTAATCTTTCAGGCATTAAAAGAGTTCGTAGCAGGATTTTAGAATCCATTATAAACACGAGGGAGGGGTTTTGGGTATTACTTTTTAAGCCGAGTAGACAGGGTAAATTGAACTTTGAGCTAGGTTAGAATTGGGTTTTTGATCCTCTGAAGTAATTTATAACTATATATACCTAATTACAGAGAAAATTTTATAAGTACACAATAATGCATGTTACTAATACAACTAAGTAATTTTCCAATTTTGGTTCAATGAAAGCTCGCCTTGGGAAGGTTTGCCATGGGATTACTCTCTGCAGGAAAATTTGCCTTCCTTTATTTTGTATAAATAATAATATTAGTAATGTAACGACTAATGAGTTTGAACCAGAGATAAAATGGCTAATAGTAACTAATAATAAATATAAGATAACAGAAAGATAAAGAAAAACAACAGCAATTGACTTAAAGAAGTGTTTATCACTTCATTATTTGCTATCGATTATCATAAGACTGTGGACATGATGTATTATTCATATTGTAAAAGACTCATGATGGACGAACAAGCATAATATTAGATTAGGCAAGAACACTGATTTCCATTTCGGTATAGGGTTTCGGGAGGGACTCAAAGGTTGGGTCGTAGGAAGCTAATTTATAGATGAGTATTAGAACTCCATAAAAAGGGCACCAAGATGTCATTTACCAAACCATTTTTTGATAAACTATAAAAATGAAATGTTGGTTAATAATGTGGCTTCAATATATGACGTCATTTTTTATAACTGACATTAGATCCTCACATTTGAATTGGTGGTTTCAACCACCCATTATGATGAGTGACAAATATTAGGAAACAAAAGATTGGGTGTTATGATTTAAAGTAATTACTTATTACTTGTGTACAAAAAAGAACTAGAGTAAAGACTAAAAATTACCCATCAATAAAGCGTTTTCATGTGACGTCAGCATTGTTCATTTTTGGGACATGAACGACCCGGTTATTTAACAAATAAAAACATTTTTTATTAGTATTATTTTTAGCAAAACAATATGCAATATTTTCTATCGATTTTTTTTTCTATCTACACTATTAAAAACTGTTGAAATGCCGTTCAGACATGAAAATCTTTATATTTTATCCACATTTTCTACAATTGGCCTTCCAGAGCGTGGTGCATCTTTGACATGAAAATTAAGAGAACAAAATTGACTAAACCAAAATTGCGAGTGATTGACTGTTAAAGTATCTGGGTCATATGCTCTATTCACATTTTCAGCCGCCTGGATTACGTTTTTGACTTGTTCGAATAAAAACGGTAAAATATGGCGCATTTTCTATTTGTAGGTGTTCATCTTTGAAGCACTCAAAAAAATACTGAGTCGGCTTATAAAGTTTTTTTTAGTACGAAATCTTATGTTTTTAACGCCATATAGTATACCCCGATTGCACGCATACAACACGACATACACATTACTAAACTCATCTCTTGGAAAAATAATGGATTTCTTTTGGTTAAACCAATTTTAGTAAATATTTGGGAAAAAAGCAGCACCCTGCAAATGGATGAAGATCCATATACTCTTTTTTTTAAATTTTACACTCGGGTAATATGTAAATAACGATGTCAATCATCTGTATTTTTTAACCGGTCCATTTTTTATAATTTTTTTTTTTGAATTAGTAATGTAAAGAATGAAATTTAAACTCCACAACTGTTATTTTTATTATTTAATTCCTGAGTGATGAACCTCTTTTTCTACTACATTCAAATATATTCTAAATCTGATTGAACCTTTGTGTGTTTTATAAAGGATGGCGAGTAATCTAGAGGATTTGTTACGGAGCTTTATTTGTAAGACATGTTGGACTCAGAGTAGAATTGAGGATCGACATCTGAGTAATTTTTGCCAATTTCTTTAGTTTTTTCCTTCTCCCTCTCTGTCAAAGCTGATTGTAGCTGATCTAATGAAACATTATGACAGCTATGCTCCTTAATCCTACAAAATTATTCAAAATGTTAGTCTTACCATGTAGTTTCTCAGTTTCTTTTTGTACCATGCCAAAAATATACACAATTTTCAACACTATATATAACTTGAGTTAGAGTCTATCCCTAAGAAGACACACATAATAATTTGGTTTAATATGTTTTGTAGGACAATATTTATATAATTTTTTTTTTTGTATACACAAGTATAATAAATATACACTAATTATGATAGTAGCAGAAATGATTGTGTCTAGGAGCACACAGTCATTTGAAAAGGAGTCGATTCAATTATATTAAAGGAAAATGAAACCAGGATAATTTGACAATGCTAGGATGGGGGTTTTTTTTTTGGTTCATATATGTAACACAAATAATTTATGGCATATATACTTTTTATTATCTTTTTTACACTAATATTATTAGCCGTTTTGTTGTTTTTTATCGATATTTTATCATTGACTCAGTTTTATTTATTCCCCTTCATACATAATATAATAACTAATAACCATGCCATATCCTTTATCAAAAAGGAAAAATCATTTGTTTGTTTAAAAAAGAAAAAAAAATACGGGAAAAATATTTATAGTATAAATAGCAATTGATTTTGTCCTTACACCGTTCTGAGACACATATGATTTATGTAGGATATAAACTATTTAGTTTTGAAGAGAATGTTCATTACTCATCCATCAAAATCGGCTCCTTCATGGTCTAAGAAAATGATTTGATAGCTTTCAGCCATTGAGCTCTTGAATGCTCAATATATAATCCCAGTACGTCATCTTAAACAATCCTAGCCGTCAAGCATTATCTTTCAACCAATCATATAGGCGTATTTTGCAGACTTTATCATAATAAATTTTTCTTCCTGGATCTGCAAGGATTGCAGATACGTATAAGGTGGGTGCTTATCCTATTCACATGGTGATGACTTTGAAGGAACAGGATATTGTTTGCCGTACTCCTCCAACATTATTACATGTTTTGGCTACAAGCAAATATTGGGGATCGAAGGGAATTCCAGTATTGGTACAGAATGGTCTATTTGGGATGGAGTGGTTGTATCTTCACTAGATAGAGCCTATGAAAAGCCAGCAGACAAAAAGGTTGGAGAAGACTAAGATGTGGAAGGCGATACTCTGGATGATACGAATATGGAGACAGGAGAGTAGACCACCCATATTTCGTATTCCTTGTATATCAAATTTTATTTTGAACATCTTCTTGAATCAAATTTTTTCTTCTATGTTACAATTTAGGTATGATTTATCAAATTAATTTTGAATAATTATACTAATATAATGAGGGAGATAAAAAAAAATATTCAGTTATTTAAAGTAGTTAGTTCTTGATTACTCTCATTTAATATTGCAAGATCTTACTTTATAAACTACTGGTTTCAAAAATAATTGTTTTTAAGCAATACACATTTGTAAATTTACCAAAAAAAAAAGGGTTTGATCAACTATACTCTAAATTTCTTTGTAACTTTTCATTGATAAGAAAATAGAAAAATGATGTTGTATTCGCAGGTTAAAATACTTACTTCAAGCAAGCTTTTTTTAAATCAAAAACTAATTTATTTTAGTTAGAAAATCTTTACCTTGGCGAAAATATATTAATTGTATCACGAGTAGTCACATAGATTTCCTCATGTTAATGAAATGACAAGGCAGTAATACTATACAAACTCAAAAAAGTTATGTTATTTGATTTTCAACTATGAAAATGCAGTTCCACCATATGAGGTTAAGTGACTGAGCTGTTTTACTCCACATATTAGTAGAACTCATTCGCTGTGTTTAATAAATATGAAAAAATTTAAATAAAAAAACCTTTTTATTTTGAAAGAGAGAGTTCTTGAGGTTTAAAGATTATAATAATATGCAGAATTCTTACAAAAAAACTGTCAATTGATTTCTTCTAAAATTATAGACGTCGTATTGTGTACACGTTCCATATATGTGGAAACTCACCTTTTAGAGCCAAAGTAGACAAATCAATAGTTGGAAAAAATTCATATGAGTTTTTTATGTTTTAGAGATACCATTGTGAGTTACAATTATTTTTAACACTGCTTGACAAGAGTACACCGATACAATATGACTGTATATGACAAACAATGCATAAAATTATCTTGACATCGCAAAAAAGGAAATTTAAAAGAAACATACAGTCTAATCTTTCATAAATATCACGAAATGAACCTGTTTATTTCCATATGTTTGTATGTACACATTTACAGAGCGTTTTCACTGACGTCATCAATGCATCATAATTGAAGAAGAAGCCATCATAGGGTATCCTATTTGATATTTTGACAACATAAAATAAACAAATTTTCAATAATATAAATCTTGAATAAACTCTATAAATAGCATTATGAATAAAAGAAAATTAATATCTATATAGATTGAATACTATATGATGCCAACGATAACTTGGAATTATTATTGAATTAAATCAATGTAATTTCTACAGAAAATCTCTAAAAATGCACAGATTTGTACAATTATTGTTTTAATGAAGCAATAATACATTTCAAGGTCTGATATACTGGAGCTCGTGGTTTTTTTTTTCTAGAAACAAGATTCTAATGTTTTCGTAGAAATATAGTATGCCCCTATCATGCATTGAAGTAGCAAGTAACCTGTCGAAAATACCAAAATATAACCAAAAAAGCAGTTTAACATAATATTTTATACAATTAAACTAACTGCAATTTAGTTTTTGAGTTTTATTGGTGGGATTATTGATTTTGTTTTAAATTGAGAGTGTTTTTCTCAAGTATAAATCCAACACTCTGAATGGTAAAAGTCTGTCAAAGAAAAACTCATTTACATTTTTATGTAAGATTTTCACTTTATGTGAATACAATACACGGGTTATGTTTTTTTTGCTTGTTAAAGAATGTGTCGTTGAATTTTTTTATTAAATATAATTTCATTAATCTTTCGTTGCATATAAGAGAGCTCTTAAACTATTCATCACAAACTTTTTTACTTGGGAAAAACTTTTACCTGCTAGGTTAAATGCATGGCCTCGTTTCTTATTTGTTTTTCTTTTGATACTCATCATATTATGTACAGTCATGCCCATAAGTATTCAAAATGAAAATATAAAAGATTTAAATTGCACATTGCAAGCATTTTCGAAACAGTCTCATTTGTAATATAAAAAATTATATTTTTGAATGAAATTGATTTATATTTTTATGATATACGTAGAATGGAGTTCAAACTAAAATTATACATGTCTAAAATTAGAGGGGTACATGATGGCCTTGATCTTTAATTAAAGCTTTACATCCTTATACAATAACAACAGTAGTATTAAATATTTATAACATTTTTCATTACATAACTATTTCAATCTCTATAATACAATCCGATTACCACAGACTAGTGATTGGCAAAGTGGTATGTATCGCCTCTTGAGACAAAAGGGGGGAGTAAGTAAGAAATTTCCCTGGAATAAGGGGGAGGGGGCGTTGAACACAAAGTTTTATCAATATCTTGAAAATAATGAAATTTCATACAATCCAGATTGCTTTTAATTGCAACGAATATATTCTCTACCGGTTATAATGATGTATCGTTGGAGCTACTCAATATTGACCAATATTGGAGGATTAATGCCGGGCGTTGGATGATTATAGGCAGTTATGTAAATCGTGTGTAATTTTTAGCTGGCCTGTTTTTTTTTGTTTTGTTTTTTGGAATTGGTAATCTGAAGAATGAATTTACTTTTCACCATTTTTTAACTCTTGGGCAGTGAACTTCCTTTGCTACTACATCTTTAATGTATTCTAAACCTGTTTGAACATTCGTATTTGCTAATAAAAGACGAAAAGTAACCTAGAAGATTTGTTGCTAAGTTATACTTTTATGTCTTTTTTGGGCTCAGAGTAGACTTGAGAATCGAAATCGGAGTAATTCTTTCTAATATCCTTGTTTATTTCCTTCTTTCCTTATCACATCTGATTGTTACAGATCAAATGAAACTTTATGAAAGTTAAGCTGCTCTCCTCCAAAACATTCATCAAAATTGGAAGAGTTGCAATGTTTAATTTGAGTTTCTTTCTTTTTTTTTAAATTCCCAAAATACACAGAATTTTTGCTCATTAGAAATAAACATAAGGCCCACTCCTTATCTAACCAGATAGGAAGGAATTACTCCGATGTCGATATTCAATTATACTCCGATTCCAACAAAAAATTACACTCAGAAATCCTATTCGTCACTCTCCGCCATTTTTGAGCACACCCATTAATATATATAAATTAAAATATTATTGCAATATTTTTCCTGCACAAGAGCTATTTTAAATGTTGAAGGTTCTCCTCTTGATAGCAGTAGTTCATCCTCTCCTTCCCACCATGTCATATAAAAAACAGCTTATATTAACACGGGTCTAAATCCAGTAATACATAAAGTCGACATTTTTATAATGAAAAAAGAGCGCGAGGAGAAGGCGGGAGCAAGACATAAAAAGGAGAACCTTCAACATTTAAAATAGTACTAGTACAGAAAAATATAATAATCATATTTAAATTTGTATTGTATATTTATTTAACCATGCATTTTTGCAATAATTTATACCAAAATAGGCGAAAATTCTCCCCTCAGAGATAGAAGTTAACACCACGACACCCTATTAAATAATGAAAAAAAAAGGAAAGAACACTGTCATTTTCTGTTTCTCCTTTTTTAATCGCTAAACAGTTTTGTTTTGTTTTTTTCTATGAAAAAATCACATCCTTGAATAATACACATTTTTTATTTTTTCCCCTCCCAAAGTGCAACGCTGTCCAAAAACAGAACATTTTCTGTTCTATTATTGATATATTCAAGGAGGGATTATTGAGCCCTCGTACTAAAGTAATTTGATCACAAGATATTTTTCTATGTTTGTATTAATATACATAATGTGTATTATGGTTGAGACAAATTCCTACAATAAATTATAATATTTTTAATAATATTTGTTTTTATACGTCATATGTATTGTAAATGCCCATAATATTAACAAGAAGTGAAAAAGAGCAATAGCACGAAAACAACAGACTGTGTTTTCAACATAAATCATTCTAAATTAAGCATACGAACAAATTACATTAATGTACAGGGTGTACGATCAAAAATGGAGATTTACAAGAAGTACATTCACATTTTTATTTTAATGGATACATGGTTGTGGTATAAAAATGTAATTAAGTCTTTTTTGCAGACAATTGATTTCAAAATGGCACCAAAATAAGTCAAGGGATGGAAGGTTGAAGCTCTTTCTGACGACCAATTGCAGAGCGTATTGCAGCCAACAAAACAGCTAGCATGTACACCAGGTGCAAGTGTGGAAGTGACAGAACCTGTTGTTAGGTAACTATGCTTTTAAGGAAAATTGTATATACAGAATCAGGGCCAAACTCAAAATTTCAATCAGACATCACTCTTCTGATATGAACGTAGTAGAAAACACAATTCGATGCTCTTTGAAGAAATATATATATTACAGACATCTAGAGGCTGAAAAAAATGGAAAAAATAAAGAATTATTGGATTTAAAATAATTTTGTGTCCAGAATAATTTTTTTTTAATCCGTTTGACATGTGTGGTGCTCGGCGGCCTTAAGAATGATGTAAATTATACTATTACCCCAACCTTGACTCGCTCAAGGCACCATGATGTAGTGTAAATCATATACATGCGAAAAAAATTCAAGGGGTGTCATAGTTTCCGAATTTTCGTTGAAGCTGTGATTGGTACAGAATTGGTATTATTGAATTTTGATAGTTCATTAATATATTGTGTACAACTTAGTGATGTTTCATTGAAGTACAGAGGTGAGCAGAAGTGCTCACACAAGAAGTTTTTTGATTTGTAAATTCTTTTTGTGGGCTTTTTTCAACTGACGGTTGTGTTTTCTTGTCAGCCAAAGCATTAATAAACAACATTTATGATACAAAATTGCTCTTAGTCTTCCAAATGAAAGTGCAGCATCAGCAGTACGAAAGATATCACCCCCGTCACAAAATACAACAGAGAGACGCTTTACAACTTAGTGAAACGGCGGCAAGAGCATGAAGTATGCTCCGTACGGTCCTTACAAGGCTAAAAAGTATACCCCAACAAACATCTTCATTGCGTTGGATGCGAACAGGATGGGTGTGTGGAGGAGGACGTTGGGTCAGGCCATCAAAGAGCACCTAAACCTTAAGTCTAAGGCCATCGGCAGTTCCTTATTGAAAATAGGAAGATAGTCAAAGTGTGGGAGAAGCATTAAACTATCCCGGATCTGCAAAGTGTATTCAGGTACGATTTTGCATGTTTTATTGAAATATGTAAATTGATTTATCAAAAAGTGAATAACAGTTCTATGTTTGATCCGCCTTATTTTATTACACCCTGTATGTATGTATATAGCCGGCAAATGTTTTCAAAAGACTATTTATGGGAGCTTAATCAAGATATTGGATTTCTTAGATGTCAGCAGTCAACATCACACATTCATAAAATATGTAGAATGTAGCTATACATTATGCAAACACCTACTAATTTTATGGCATTCATTAAAGAGGTATTAAGGAAATTGTATTTAAGTATATGTATACTAGTGTTGAGACTCAGTCCAAGACATTTTTTATTTTCATTCCGTCTTAAGTGATTTTTTCTAGACAGATTTGGAGATCACGCTATCTCAGACCCTACACTGAAACAATAGAGTTTTCAAATCATGGAGCAACTTATTCGATCTCTATAAACCGATTTATGAAATAAACAAATTTGACTTATACAACACATTTACCATCAATTAGAACTTATTGTGCCAATGTTCATATCATGATGTCATCTACATTTCATGTACTGAGTGTGGAACCAAAATCAGAAGTTATTGCGCGAATGTTCATACCATGATGTCATCTAAAATTCATTCTACTGAGTGTGGAACCAAAGATTGGAGTTGCTTTTTACGAATTATTCCCCGTTATTTTTAACCACAAGGTTCCATTACGTAATCAAACAAGAGGTGAAACAAAATTTAATAAGTTTTGTTTTTATCCAATCTCTCTAACTGTATAAATGTCGGAGCAGCAACTAAAAGACAACGCATGTGCAATCTCCTCTGCGCCAGTATCAGTGCCGAGAAGGCTGCAGAGACCATTGGCATTTCTATCCCGACTGCCTATAACACCAACAAATCCATTACAGCTTCCATTAAGCCAACAAGAACCCTAACATCTGCTAGAATAATATGCCTGACTTCTGCCCTGCCTCCATGGAGCCCTCCTTTAGCCCTGACCTCAACCCCTGGACTTTGCAGATTGTCGTGTCTTGGAGAAGAATACCTGACACACCTCCCATACAAATTTCGATTCATTCCATGCTGCCATCATGACAAGTGATGTGTCAGTCCTTATTATTCAGTCCAATCCAGTCTTAGACCCGGTCCTATCGATCTTTTACTGTCGGTCCTAAGAATTTTTCATAAAAATATCGATGGTTTGATAAAATAAAATAAATATGCATTATTTGCACACATCTTGCAAGAAATATATTATTTTTTTCATTATAATATAGGATAATACGAACATTTTACATTGTTAAATAATTTATTCCATTATATAAAAAAAGGAAAAACAATCACATAACGAGGGATTGATTTTCCCTTGTTGGGACTGGACTGAATGGGACCAAACTGGACAGGACTACGGTTCAAAATATGGACTGATACAAAACTAATCATGAAAGGGTGGTACCCCATGGACACGGTCATTATCGTCAAGAGCTGCCGGCATGTTGAGGCTGTTATTACTTGTGAAAGAGATATATGCATTAAATCAAAAATAAATCTTAACATATTATTAAAATATCACAAATTAAGTTTGAGTTGAATTTTCTTGATTCCATAAAAATCACGTTTTTTGTCATTCAGTCATGCCACTGGAAGTTTTGGATCCCCCTTCTGTATTTAATCTATCTAAAACGAATTTTAAATAAGTCCAATCTAGACCAAATTTTTCTTTGAGCCCGGTTTAGAACAAACTTCTTCTAAATACCGAATTAGTTCGGTTTAAATCAGTCTAGGATTTTCTGACCAAACTTCATCCCTAATATTATTGTTATTCTATAGTAATGACCAGTATTAGAAAACATTTGGATTTAATGCCGGTGAACAATCAAAGTCAAATTATCATTTATTTATTTTTTAGTTGTTGTTTTTTTGTAATAAAAAAATTGTATTACAATGTAGGTATTTAAATAATATGTAATACTTATTTTTTTGACTTGAATTGAAAAGAAAGAGTTTTATATCTAAATTTATATACAAAGAAGTTAGTAGAAAATACGCTTCCACGAATTGTTGCTACTTTTTTTTTCTTTAAACTTTTTATACATCTATTAAATTATCATTCATATCTAGCAATAAAAACTATTTTATATCATTTGAAAAGATGTATTTTATATGATCACTTCCCCATTCATTATTAAGACATTATTATATTTATAGGTAGACTCTGACTTCTTGGGAAATATAAGATCCGCTAAATAGTTACAAAGGTATTATTCAATAAACGACATATTGTATGTAATGTGTACACCGGCTGTCTGTGCCACGACAATGATTTTTTTTTTCAAATACAATTTTCTCAACAACCTACATCAGGTTTTGTAAAAAATAAAATCAAGTTCAGAATGCTTGATGGATTCAAATTTATTTTATTCAATAAAATCACCTCCATACGAGACCAAAAGTGCGAAATGGCCTTCGCAACTTGGTCCCTTGGGAAATCCTAGAATTCCTTCTGATTCGACTGATAAATTGGTCTTAGTGTTGCAAGGAGTGCGGTTGGTTTGTCATTCGAGCGTGCCCCATAATTAAAAAAAACAATCGCATTCAGATCTGGCGAGTTTGGAAGTCAAAAGTCAAGCAAAATAAAGTCGTCAAAATTGTCTTGGAGCCATTTGATACTTTTTTTTTCTAGGGTTGCGTGGTAGACGAGTCCCACTGTCACATGTAAGGCCTCCTTTTAGCAACAATGTTGATCTAGGGATTCACCTTTGCTTCCCAGAGTTCGAGCAATTGTTATGTTGTCACTCCCGGGACGGATTACAAGGAGGGATCCGTGCCGTTTATAAATATTAGGGGCAACAAATTCGTCTGATTTCCTTTTATTCTAACTGGTGAACGTTGAAATAAGCTATCTAACATAAAACAAAATCAGCTTCCAATGTGCCTTCTTTTTCCAAGATAACTTGCGCACTCTGTATCATGAAATATCCTTTTTTTGAGGTACATATATACAGTGTGGTGCTACATAGCTTCCTTTTTTATAATGGGTGGCAATCAAATAATATCAATAGTCGCATTTATTTCATTTTAGAGGCAAGATTTTAAAGTTATATTGAAAAAAAATATTGACAAAATATATCATAAAGTAATAATGATTCTAATTTAGCTCCTAAACTTTTATTGGTGCAATTTATGTAAATCAATTAATTGCTTCAATTTATAATATACAAAAAACGATTTTGTTTCCCTTTTATTTTCATAATTTGAAGTTTGCAAAATTCTTAGAATGCAAATAACTACACAGATGATTATGCTGCTAAAGAGCTTAAATTGATGTCATCAGATCTCCTGCCATGCAAGAGTTTGTAATTGGTGCAATTTGTCTAAATCAAGTATTTAAAACCGGATTTATTCAGGAAAAAACAACACCTTCAAGACCTTTGTGGAATTGCCAATAACTAATTACATAATTAATTAATCATGCACAACAATCAAAGAAAATATGTTGGTCATTAATTTGTTGCACATGTTTGTGTAAAATAACTACCCCTCTAAAACCTTTCGATGAAAGAATCATTGGATATTAAAATATCACAGTTTGGTTTATGTAACAATGGGGAACGTCGCCCACCTATCTGATATGAACTATAAAAATTTAAATGTAAACTATCATAAACAAAAATAAGACTTTAGGATTTATGAAGCTCGTTTAATTACTCTTTAGAAAAATGCAGTTATCTTGCTGCACTCTGAAATAAACCACTTAAATTTTTAAGTTTTACACAAGACTTTTTTGTGAGTACTTCTTGAGCTATTGTTTATTTAAAACAATTATGGAGGAAAAGCTGTATTTATTATGTCCCGTCTGGAGTTGAAAATTTTAAGGAGTAAAAAATATCTATAAAATAAAAAAATTGTCCTGAGCGAAATATGCATGTATTTTCATTCCTTATTTACCGTTCTTAACAACTCAATATAGTGTATAAGATTTACCGGGTGGTCCATTGAAATCTTAAGAATTACTCATTCAATAATTAATGAAATTTGAGTGATAAAAATTAATTCATACTATATTAAATAGATATATTAAAGCATAAACAATTAGTTACAAAACCAAACAAAACTGAGCTTTCAAGTACAAGTAGAGAAATTACTCTTGAATGTGATCAACAAATTTCCATTCTCGCTCTTCAAGCAGTTTGGCGTCTCCAAGAGCACCGTCTCAGCCGTCAAACGTTGGGAGGAAGAAGGGATCCGCCAAAAAAGGCCAAACTGGACCCGGAGGAGTTAAAGATACCAGCCAAGGCCAATTCCTTTTGACACCAGCAATGAAGAAGTCCATCTCCTTCGTTCCAAGACTCTTTTGAATGAGTCTTTAAAATTCTTTTGAACTCTTTTTCTACACTTTTGGCCCCCTAAAGCCCTGATGCCATCTCTCTTGACTACAATTTTTGGGTTCATGTCGGAGGGAAGGCCTGCGGTGTCTGTCATCCAAACACCAAGCCCCTAAGGTTACTGTCAGTCTGCAATAACCCGCCATGAAAGAATACTACATCGGTAGCGTGTACCATGGCTTCTGCCGACGCCTTGAAGCCATCATTACCGTTAGGGGCGGCTACATTTATGATTAAGAGCTGAAATACTATTAATTTTGTTGAAATTCTATTTGTTATTTAAAGAATCATATTTTGATTAAGTTTAAAATTCAGAGTGTTCCGATTTTAATGGACTACTCGATAATTCAAACTGAATAATTGTTAGTTCATTTTTTAAACTGAATAGAACTATAGTTTAACAACTAAAATGTTAATTAAATTCAGTCATCAGAATATTCCATTATTTGCATATAACAAGGGTTTATTTAGAAAAAAAACTGCAAAAATATTCATACTGGGTGTGGAATTTCAATCTTTACAAATAAATGCAATAACTGCAACCAGATGTATTTCAGCCTGTCAAAATTTGGTTTAAACTTTTTTTAAATTTTACATTCATACATTCAAACAACTAATTTACTCAATGTAACCTCTTTGCCTTAATGAGGCCAGTTAGCCTACTTACTATTGAAGGAATGACAACACTTCCTGTTTTGTTTTTTTAAATATATTTATTTATTAAAAATCTAATTTATTTATATAATAACAGAAATATTATTATCATATTCTGGTTTAAAAAAGAAAAAAGGACAGATGCATTTTTAATTAATATTAGGTAAACGACTCAATGATAAAAACAAAATCAGAATTATGAATAGAGGATCTTGAGCTAGTTCTGACAAATAATTATTAGTAAACATTCTAAGACATTGCGTAGTACTACTATTTCCCATCGATGAAGAAAGAATTGAGGATTATTATTGCCTTAGAGACGTAATCATGGAGCCACAAACGGAGCTCTTGGCTCTGGTGCTTCACTACAAATATTACGCATTGTATTTTGAACATGAGCCACTTAATCTTCTACCTATCATTATAACGTGAGGGCGTTACAATGACACAATCCAAGGGGGATCAGTCTCCCCTAGAAGTTCATTCAGACCTTTTCTGCGTTATCTTAAGGATCAAAATAATTTTTTCACATTCGTAGAATAAATTAAACAGGGTCTCTGTTATGTATTCGTGATTCCTTTCCTGCCTTCTCATCTTTTAGTTATTGTATATATATATAAAGTACTATCCACATTATTCTTCTGATAAATAGCCGTACATTCTGTATGTTTGACAGAGAGGTAATGATTATGTATTTATAAGAATATATACGTGTTCCTATTAAATTGTTGCCTCAGTTGGTCACAAAAATGATTTCATTTTGGAAAAAAATATCAAATGAAATTTCAAATTTAACATTTTTTTTTTATCTAATTAAACTTGTTGCAAAAAAATAATTTGTTTTGCGAAAATATTATCACTTCAAATATTACATTTTTGCTGCAAAATTTGCCCGAATTACCATTATTTTGAATGGAATAAAAATCTTTCAAAACTTCTTTAATTTGAGAGGGGTTGCTACTCCTCCAACCCACCCCTGCGCACGTGTTACCCCGCTTCTATTTCAAGCTTTACTTAAACTTAATGAATGAGCATATGAATAAGGAGAATATTGAGTAAGCCACTACCACGGTTATTCTTCCTCTTTGTTGTGTGTATCAAAACCTTGCACATGTCTCTTAAATTATTCCTTAAATCGTGATAAATACCTTTGACTCTAAATATACAACATACAATATATATATGAATAAAAAGGTAAAAGAATCAGAACAATACGCCGATACACCTTTTATGGAATGGTTTTTATTATTGTTCTGACTTTTTATTTGATGACCGATGACGACGGAAACAGATAGGAGGCTTTAAATAACTCACGAGCTTACCCATAAAATAATAATAGATCCTTTAACCCCCCCTCATCCGAATAAGGTAATACAAGAAAATGAAGATTCTGCATACGAGTATATCCATATACAAATATGAATATATTTAGAAACTTGTCAAGTGAAGAGAGACTTTAGATGTGATGTTTGCTGTCTTAAATAAATTGCACTATTTTTCTGTTTTCTTCAAATATGACTTGTTCTTTTTTATTGTTGACAAATGGTAGTATTCGGCAATTCCCGGAATTATAGAGGGAAAACTTTATGAAACTTTCCCTAATTGATCATGATTGAGTGATAGACATCAATTCATTGATTTACAGCCCCTCTAGCCCACCCCTGAATACGTCCCTTATTCTATCGAACTCTTGCACGCTAAGAAATTCATCAGTCAAAAATTCAAATTTTATATCGGATTATTGAAAATTTCCCAATGAAAAATGTTTTATCCTTTTTCTAATTACTAATAATAAGATTCACATTCTTAACCGGCTTGGATGATACAGCATTATTCATTTTGTGGACTTGAAACTTTTGCTATCCGAATGAAAAAATACTTTTTTGAGGATTTATATGTTTTAATATTCTCAAAAATAGAAGAAGGGAAGAAAATTAATTTTTGACGAGTTACGAGTAAATATTCACTTTTTAGACCCACCAGTCGAGTTTTTTGTTTCTTTTTTCGTTAGCTTCATAAAACTTGTGTACCAATTTATGATTTTTGCTCGTGACGTATCACTCATTCTATTCATTGTTGTGCATTTATCTGTGTTGCAGAGGTCGTATGGAGAGTCTCTTTTCCTCACCTCATCCTTAATGGTTTTAGTGCTACTCTTAGCAAAAGTGTTTTTTATTGTTGTTGTTGGCTTGAAGACCCTTACGATTAGATCATGTAGCATACTCACGATCAGATAGCAAATTTTATTAGTGGTAATTACATAATTTGGATGCTATATTTTTTAGATATTCTGAAAATAATTGAGACTACTAGAACATCTTTAGAAGAGGTGACCATCTTTAGCAGGTCTCCTAAAGAGACGATGTATTTACGGATATTTCAAGACTAGCTATCTCGAAAAATGTGTGGAGTTAAGTTTTCAGCACTGTCTACAAAATTGTAATTCGGTGGAGGGGCGATTTTTTTGAAAATTAAGGGAGTTTTAGTTGTTTTTAGGAAATGAATATATGTAACAGTACAAAAAATTAAGCCTATCTGAGTCAAGTATTATAATTAGTTTGAAATTGGTCAAAGATTGAATCAATTATAGTCATTTAAAATTTTAACTGCATATTTGGCGCACATTGTGGATCAAATATTAAAAAGTGATTCAATCAATAGTAAAATACAGTCATGCACATTTTAATATATGTAATGTATTAATAGATAATTGATAATCTTTTATGACATATTGCAAATATGATAAATGAAATTAAAGTCCTATCATTTAATTTATATATTTATTATTATCGTTATTAAAAATATGAAAGAAAAAAAAACTCAGCTTCATTGTAGTCAAACATGTACATATTTTCATTTTTTATCTTTCTAATTTATTTATATACTAGCGGCTGTTGTCGGCATTGTTTAGAGTTATTAAGGGTCAGTGAACAGACAAAAGAAAGACAAATTTTGCTATATTAAATAAAAGATAACTCCCAAACAAAGGATCAGTGTGAATATAGGTTTTTCATGAGCACACTCCCACGTAATTACTCAATACTTAGTTTTGTTATCACCTCAAGAATGAAGACCAGCTTGAGCAAAACAAACTTTTTTCAAGTTGCCAATAGCAAAAAAACTTGCACCCTAAAAATACTTAGGATTTATCAGCCTTAATATTTGGCGTCCCCTTATACTTTCTCTATAAAAAGTGATGTTGCACGCTCGATACAAAGTTGCTATTTTTAGATTGATTTGTGACACAATAATAGGGTACATTAAAAGAATGAGGTATCGGCAAAGCATCCAGAGAAACAAACTTTCCTTCGTTAATATATATATACATACCGAGTGTTCCTTTAAGGTATGACCCTTTGAATTTTAAACTTCAAATGATATAATTTATTAATTAAGAATTGAATTTGAAACTTCAACAAGATATAATTTACTCATTAATAATAGAATTTAAACAAAATTAACACTATAAATGGATGTATCTCTGAGCTCTCTTCATAGTTCATGTAGTCACCCTTAGCAGCAATGATGGCTTCCAGATGGCGGCAAAAGACGGGTGTATTTATCTCATGGCGTCACAGTGCTGGTTGACAGTGGCTTGGAGGACAAAAACTGCAGGCCTTCCCCGTGACATGCATCTAAAAGGTGGTGTCGAGGGGATTGGTATCAAGGATGTAGGGGGAGGGGCAAAAGTATCAAAAAGAGTTCAAAAGAGACTTGCAACGGAGGAGATGGGGTTCCTTCATTACTGGTCTCAAAAGTGGCATCTTCACCCTCAAAAAGCTCTTTCCATCCACTTTTTGGATATCTCTCTGGACAGTCAGTTGTGAAACCATAAGATATATTGAATGGACCCTCTGGGCCCTCATGGACTTTAGGGATTGGATGGGCTGTTTTCTTTAACTCCTCCGGGTCCAGCTTGGCATTTTTGGAAGATCGCTTCTTCCTCTCCAACGTTTAAGACATGCTGACGGCGTAGATTGTGCCCTTGAATGGCCTCTGACTGTGACGTATCAATTTGAACACAGTCAATCTGCAACTTTTGTTATTATTCTTGTGACTAACAAACAAACAGGAGAAAAAATATAACCTCTGTTCAACTTCGTTGTTGGAGGTATTTATTCATGATGGGATGATTAATCGGAATCGGAGAATTGGGTGTTTTTTCTAAAATTGGCATCGGTAAAAATATGTTTAATTTGCGATTCCGATTCTTATGTGTTATGTTCAAAGCTGTTTTAAGCCCTCAGTGTTGAAGATAAGGATAAATTATGTTAATATATTTTAAAGCCGAATGTTAAAAAATTCTAAAATGTCTGCATCATACTTCTAACTCGAATTGGATTCAAAGAGTTTAAAAGAATCTCAATGGATAGCTGAAAGTATGAACTTTGATTTAAAAAAATGAGCTTCACGAAAACTCTCTACATCGTTGTCAATTTAGGATAAATATTTCAAGGAAAAACCTGATTTTTTAATTGATCTCATAATAAAAATCCATAAGTAATCGTATGCCCCAGCTAGAAGAAATAGACGCAAAGAGGGTGAAGAAGAAATGAGATAGAAACAAAGTGAGAGAAAAAGAAAAGGTATATTTACAATTTGATATAAAATTTTGCCTCATGTCTCAAACAGTATAAATAAGTTATTTCAAGCTTCATGGAGACAAGAATACTCGTTGCATAACCGTAGTGAGTGAAGGATTCTAAAAAACAGACATTCAAGGGGGTCCTCGGAACAAATCCTTTTCTTTTTTATGTCTTTGTTTCTATCTCTTTTCTTCTTTACTGTCCTTGTTTCTATCTCTTCTAGCTGGGGCATGCAAATACTTATGAACTTTTATTATGGGATCAATTCAAAAAAATGAGTTTTTTCCTTGAAATATTGTCGTGGCCTTATCTTAAATCGATATAGAGTGTTTTTACAGAAGTTCATTTTTTTACATTAAAATTCATACTTTCAACTATCGAATGCAATATTTTTACACTTTTTGAATCTATTCGTCTTGAAGCTATGAGTTTCTAAATAAAAAGCACCTATTTTCCACTTTTAACAAAGATAACTTGAGTTATAAGTATGATGCAGAACTTTAAAAATGGTTGTAGAATTTTTTAACATTTGGCTTTAAAATATATAAAAATAATTTATCCCTTTCTTCAACACTGAGGGGCTTAAAACAGCTTTGAACCTTAAAAGTAGCCAAGAATAACAAAAAATGTATGTCCACGAGACTATGAGAAAAAAAATAAGGCCATATTTGGAATCAAGGGATTACCCTCTATTAAATAAAATATATACTGTTTTTGTAACCTTTTTGCTGTTGGACAGTGTAATTACTAAAATAAAAGTATTATTTAAGAGATTAAGAAGATCAAATCCCTTCAGTTATATTACTCAAAAATACATACAAAATAACAATGTAATTTTAATAAATTAAAATGAAATGAACGGAACAATCTATAGCTGCTTATAAGAATGCCCAATTTTCTAATGATATAATACATTTTTAGTCAAACAACTCGTACAATTTCCTCATACAAGTTGCAACTGGTAAATACAATGCAATTTGTACACTACATATATAAATTGAGTTTATATATTTCATTTATTTAAAAATATTATTGGTATTGGTCCAAAATTGAATAAATTAGAGGCCTTTAAAATTTCCAACACACATTAGGCGCACTCTGTTTATGTATCTAGTCATGAAAGGTACAAATATATTTAATTAAAGTACAAAGCTGGATAGCCAGTTATGAGGTATTAAAATTTCCTGGTATACATGATACATATTAACTATTCCATGTATGGGTACATATTAGTAAAATGATAAATAGTAAAAAAAAAATAGACTTTTTAAAAAATAAAACCTATTTTTGTAAATGTATAATTTTAAACTGAGTTGAGTATATATATAAAATTATATATTTTTTCCAAAACAAGAAGTTAGTCATCTATAAAATATCTTTCTTAGATATTTTACAGGTATAAGATAATTTGTCTTCCATTTTGTTAACAATTTAAAATAAAGGGTTTTTTTATATTTTATGCCAGGGATTCTCAACCTTTTTTAGGTGATGTATCACTTGTGGAATATTTATCTAACCCAAGCACAAGGCAGTTTTACCTTCAGTAGGATTTTCATTTTTGAGGGGGGCGGGCTTGGTGTATGATTTTTTTTTGACAAACCATCCAAAAATTAAAATTTTTAGAAGAAATATTCTAAAATTAAATTTTTTGAAAAAAATTTTAAAAAAGTAATGCAAAAATCAAAGCTATTCACAAAAAAAAATTCAAATTTCCATATTTATTCTCAAAAAATTAATTTTTCTATAGCTGTTTACAAAAAATAAAATTTTAAAATTTTTTTGTAGAAAAATTTAAAAAAATTTAATTATTAATAATCATGAATTAACTCACCATGAGGTACACGATCACGGCAGGAGGATCGTCCGGACAAATGAGTTCATCAGCAAGATACAGGAGATGATTGATGCCGACCCAAGATAGACTTTTGAAAGCATGGCACAAGAGTTGAATGAATAAAATGATTATTAGTCAATGTGTACATGAAGATCTGCGTTGCAAATCTTATAGGATTATCTTAAGCTAGTGATATCATGCCACCACACATCTTTGAGAAAGGATTGAGTGTGAACACTAGGTTTTGTCTTGATAGAGTCTGTATTGCCCCCCTGGAGCAAGGAGGTTTCCGGAGGCCGTTCATGGGTCCGGTAACTGACACACCTCCAAAATGGCTCGGGGATCGCTCCAGGAGCACTGCTACGGCTGGATGTCAAAGGATATCTGTTCTTCTAACTCCCCCAAAATAAGACCAATGGATTATTTTGCTTGAAATAAAGGTCCCGAATTGAGGTCATTATTGAAGCCAACAGAGGCTTTATTATATTGAGTTACATTGAATGAGTTGTAATCTCAATTATTGTATCTGCTACTCAGGTTTTGTTTTTTGAATAAATCATACAAAATGACAATTTTTATTAATTAAAAAGTGCCGGATTTCGTAGTTATACCATGTAGAGTGTACATATTCAATCAGTTTTTAATTTTGCAAAACTATGAAGCTAAAATTGAATTGATAATGAATAGTCTTTCTATGTTATCATGTCATTCAAAATAAGTAAAAATACATTCCTATACATATAATTATAAGGAAAATTACTGCGCAGAAATGATATTATCAAAATGTGCATTTTATTCATAAAAAAAATTTTTTTATACAGTTCTATTCATAATGAACTAATTTCATCATGAGAGCTAAATATAAATTCCTATAAAAGAAATAAGTATAAGTTATCTTGAGATAGTTAATAGTCACAACGTAAGATACTGGAAGGAAAGAGGCAACAAATGTATTAATGGGGAAAAAATTATCACCTTGCATTCTCCAGGTAGAGATCAAATAAGGTATTTAAAAAAAAAGAAGAATTAATGTGGTAACTCAGACAATTTGAAAAATATTTTTGAGAGCAGCTTAGCTGTCATGAAGTTCCATGAGATAAATAAACACAAACCCTACTCTGTACATAAAAATATTATAAGCAGGAGTTACTCCAATAACAATATTCAATTCTACTCCGAGTCCAACAAGGACTTACACTGATTTTTCTGCAACAAATCCTCTAAGTTACTCTTCATCCTTCTTACACCTATTTCATACTTATGGCTCTCTCTTTCCGAGTAAAATAATAATGAGGACTAAGGTTGTGTTGATCTTTATTTAGGACTGATATTGCAGTCCAGTTCAGTAATGTAATTCAATCCCAAAACTGATCCTTGATGACATCACACAACTTTATTTATTATTTTTATTAAGTTGTAGTACTGACAGTCCGAAGGACCGATAGTTATCTCTGCTCTTAAAAATGAAGTAGACCAAATAACTAAAGACTAACTCAATCTTAATGAGGACAGCTTTTATAATTAAAAAAAACTTACAGGTTGCCATTACAAAAAGAGAGCGATCTTAAAATTTCATATTTTTTTAACACTTCCTGAGGAATAAAATTGTCTACTTGCGTTATGAGCATCCTTTGACATGTTTTATTAGTAAGAATGGGATTTTTGTAGATAAATATTACATTTTTATACTCCTTATGTTCTAAAAATATACCTGATAATTTTTTAATGGAGGTTCTAGGAATGAGTGAACATATTTCAAGGCCATATTTTTGGATTCATAATCATTTCAACCAGGAAATTGCCTCCTTCCTAAAGGCACGTTTCTAAGGGATGTGTATAAAATGTATAAAATTATATTGTTTTTCATCCAATTTGAATAAAATTTCAAATATCAAAAAACTTAATATTGAAAAATTAAAGAATGCAATTTCAGATCCTTAGCTAAATCCAGCTCTAAGTTATGAGTTCTTTTTATAATAAACTTAGTCAAAAAAATTTTTGAAGACCATTACGTTTTGGATTGTAGTTTATAGATTTTTGATCTGATGGATGTGTATAATACCATATCAGTTATAGCTATTGTGTTATGCAACAAAATATTTTACACAATTTATTTATTCTCTTATAGAAAAAATATATGATTGCCCTTGACCATGATTTGTTACCATAAACATTGCAAATATTATATCCTCAAGATAAAATGAATATATGACTTTAAAAAAATACAGTTTTAGGTCTATGAGATTAGGAGATATGGGAGGTTTAATTACTTTACATAAATATAATAAAATTTCATATTTATACAAATAAGAGTATAAACAGTGTGCGAGGTAAAATTGTGGACTTGACTTTAAAGCAATCTGGTTTACCTTAAAGGTGAATATTTTAAAATACCAGATTGGATTATTAAAAGTAGAAACAGTTTCGATTAATGAACAATAAAAACACTTTCAAAATCAATAGTTGTCACCATGAAGGCGAAAAGGCAAAAGGTGTCTGATTTGCTGCACGCCCAAGTGAGTGTATCATGAAGGACATAGGGTGCTCCCGGATCTTGTTTACAAGATTAAAAGCATAATGGTTTCATGTCAGAGCCTTGAGATGTCCCCTGGCAGAGGTAGAAGTTGAAAAATTGGGTTCATGGAGGACGTGGACACCGTGATCACCAAAAGTCTAGCAAAGTTGATGAGGCAGTATGCCAAGGATCTCAATGATGGGATTGGAGTGTAATGAGGTATGTGAATGATTTGGAGAAGGCTTCTTCTGTACGGCAACATCACTACTGCTTTCAACAGCATCCAAGGCCAACCAGGTAAAGAGAGGCCATAAGATGTTGGCTTTGTCAAAGCATAATGGGTAAACAAGCCACCCTCTTCCCGAGACTATTCCCCCCTCGACTATGTTATTTGGGGTGTAGTTGAGAAGAGAGCGTGCGTTAACGTTTAACGAAATTTGGATGACCTCAAGCCCTCCATCGAGCAACAGTAAACAGCCATGTTCAAGGCATTTATCAGGAAGTGCCTTAGGCCCAGTTTTGAAGCCATGGTAGCCTCAATGTTGTACTCTTTCTCATTCTTGCAAAATTTTTAATATTTTTCTTCATGAAAAAGTCCATAATTTTTTCTTAACTCTTGTTACTGTAGGTAGATTAGGGGAAGGATCCCTGAGAGGTACTCTTCTCCTCATATCCGTCTATATTATTAAAATCCAACACAAATAGTATGTACATGCACGATTTGGGTTTCCAAATAAAAACCGTCTATTTATCATAATTTTATTGTGACGATAAATTTTTGTTACTTTATGTACAATTTGTGGGCTCACAAAGAGTTGATAGGAATAATTTGCTCATAAAAATAAAAGATAATTTGTGGAAGAATAAATATGTAATCAACACTCCATTTTCAGAAAAAATCATTCTAGCTTGCATTTGTGTTGATGAACCACATATATTATTCTAAGTCTGCAGTGATTGAGTTTCAGTTTTTCCGTCATTTTTGAAAAATTTAGTTTGTGGCTTTACAATAACGAGATAGAAAGAGGAACAATGAGCAAAATTGTAAACAGTATTCCAAAATATTTTATTTTACATACATAAATGGGACGTGTCAACGTAAAAGAAGCCTGGAATACAAGAATAAGCTACAATAATCGATGAAGTTCTGCTGTTTAAGTTATATAAACTTTTGTTTAGATTCTTTGAGGGGAAGTCTCAGTTTTTAACTGCTTTATTACGTGTGACCTAAATTCAATCTACAATGTTGAACATGGAAATAGATTGGCTCTGATTAAAAATAACGCAACTTTTAGGCTCCAAAATTAAACGAGGAGCACCATGAAAAAGCTTTAAAGCCTTACTTATTACCTAATACAACCCTATACCATCTAATAATATTTTACATATAAAAGGATGCATATCATATAATTAGTGATGCAAATCGTGTATATTTTTTTAGCTGGCTCCTTTTTATGAAATTGGATTACAATGGCAATTAAATATTAATTTTTTTAACGATTTAATTTCTTTAGAAAATAAGTTAATCATATATTTTTTTATTTCTTTTTATTACAGCATAAGAAAAGATCACACCCCTTGTATTGATACTAACATCAACTCTTACTTCTTTCAATCTAAAAGGTTGTTCCCTTAAGAGATTTATTGCATTTTATTATGTGACCATGAGATAAAATTTAAGAATTCAGTGATTTGATATAATTTGACAGAATGGATTTCTGTCAACTTACTAAAAAACTTTGCTAATAAGTGGAGAGAAAGTCTTTAAAAAGAATTATTGATGCAACTTAAGAACCATCTAACAATTAATAAATAACGTTTTTATATGTTTGAAGGAAAATATATCATATTCATATTTTTAATCTGTGAAATAACAATGCTTCCATTGTTATGAAATTTGGGAGGGGTTTTGCATGTAGTATTGTATACAGGTTGCACTGTATATAGTGATCTCTAATGTATATCATATTCATTTTTTTTATAAAACAAATAACACGTTAGTTGTATTCATGAAATATCCCAGGTGTTTTGAAATTCACATCGAGCGTGAAGTGTAATGAAGTTTAGGAACGTGTGTGTGAACTAAATCAGAGCCGGTAAGCAATCCAGAGACTAAAGTAGTCCCTGGCTAATCACTTCATTTTTTTTTCTCAAGCTCTTATTATTATTCTTTTATTCATGAGGAGAGAACATATATGAATTGATACTAGTATTAAATATCTACGTGTGTTTTATATTCATGAAAAACGTAGAGTAACACTGAGGATTTCTTCAGGAGTTATCTTTTGTATTATTAAAGCAAAATTTGTGTTTTAGCTGATGTTTAAGTACTAAGTAATAGATAAAACGAAAAAAAAAAAAAAAAACCTCAATAGAGTGAGATCAGAAAAAGTCGGTCCTTGCTATCAGATCAAACTGCAAATAAATTAGTTTCTCAACACAAATGATAAACATAAACATAAATGTCCTATATCAATATAAAAACAATCTTGAATAAATATTTAGGAACAGAGTAAGTTCCCTATTTCTTTTTACGGCATTAATGCAAACAAACTTCTAATATATTTTGGTCTATTATAGGGAGTTTATTCAAATTTCCGTAATGATTGGAGATACAATGGAATGTTAACTACAGTTAAAAACATTTATTTTGATTCATGAGACTTTGTTTAACCCCGATATGACCTTTCAAATAGAATCAATCTTATTATTTTTCTCTTATTCTGACAGATAATTTTTGCAACTGTTAAGTGTTTTGCAAATTTGGGGTGCCTCACAAGGATTAACCAAAATGTATTACGAATATAAATAGACGAAAATTAGTTGAGAAATATAAAAATAATATAGACAGAGTACATTCATTTAAGTGAGATAATTTTTTAGCGCGTGTTGTCTTAAAGACATTCATTTGAGGGAAGACTTTATGGGACCAACTTATTTAGACAATGGTAATTTCAGCGATATTCTATTAATAGAAGTAGTGTCTTGTATTGTTAGGAGTTATTAGGCGTCAACAATCATATTTTTTTTGTTGTAATAATAAAGAAAATAATATCCAAAAAAATCATTGATGTCACCGTTCGTTTTTTATGAGGACAGTCACACGTAGCTCACTCACTCAAGATTTAGAAGTTTTTTCCTCCAGAATAAAACAATAATAATAACAGCTTCAGAAGCCAAAGTTTAATATGATTTGATGAGCCAGGAATTACTTTATCTCGTTGCTAAACATCATTTAAAGTCCCATTCATATATTGTTTTAATTTTTATAATAAGTACTGCAAACTTTTTTTCTTTTTTCAAGTGAGTGGAACTAAACCCCCGGAAGATTTCATATATTTTTTGCAGTCCCTCCTGTGTATTATACACCATTTTTTTCTTTATACTATACTTTTGGTAGTACCCTACATTGCCCAGAGTAATTAGGCGTCGGCTAATAGACAAATTTTATTTATATAATAAAGAAGGTAACTCACAAAAAATCTTAAGTAGAACTCTCCGTTTTTCATAAGCACACGTAACTACTCAATAATTATATCAATTCATAAAAATGTAATAATAATTATAATAAGAGTTTGAGAAAAAGAAAATTAATACATTGGAATGACTGTTTAGTACTTTTGTCTTAAGAGTGCTCACTAATAAAAAAAGAAAAAATTCATTTTTATATACAAGCTCTACATTGAATTAAAATCTGAACATTCTCAGAAATGTACATGAATTATGATTTACGTATTTAGCAAACTTGTAAGCGATCAAGAAAAAAATAGCGATCCGATCAAAAATTACAAATGGAAATTTTACTGCGATATAGCAGTAAAACGATTCGGTCCATTCTGATTAGTAATCTGATCAATTTAATTGCAATCATAATCAATTTTTTTAAAGCTATATATGTATGTGTATATATATATATATATATTAGAGCGTTTGCTATTTTTTAAAGTTGACCAAATCAAAAATTATCATGGATGGATTAGGTGTTGATAATGACTTCCTAAATTCTTCTTTCTGTGCTATCAAAAACTGTTACCCTCCATTTGGTCAAAGTTAATGTTCCAGAAGTAGTTCAAAATGAGATGAAATTAAAAAAAGAAAATAACCTTACTTTTATTAAGGCATAATAAAAGAAAAACTTAATTCATAATTTTTTTAAATTTGTTCGTAATTTTTTTAACTTTATTATGTAATCAGTTTTGTAAGTAAAAACTCACGGCATACAAATATAATTAAATAATTATGGATTTTCTATTTATTCAGCTATTTAATTTAAATGTTTTCAAGAACAAGATACAAATGGCGATAAATATACAAATTTTTTACATTTTTAAATAATCAGTGAATTAATTCATGAAATCAGATATTTAAAATTTTGATTTTGAGTTATTTGTAAGAATTATTATTTTGTTAACTGCAGTCCTTGGTCCAAATAAGGACCAACATAACACTAATAATATATAAGGGTCATTTGAAAAGTCCGTGGAAAATTTGAGAGATGGCATTACTGGAGCGTATGAAGGTTACTTTTAGTGAGTAGCATCTGTTGGAAGAACACACTTCCATTTCAGACCGATGGGTCTATTTCTATCTATTGGACATTCATTTAAATCGAGGAAATAGAGGGATTTTCAAAAAATGGTGGTAAAAGAACTTCGTGTGTTGATTAAACACTACTTTATGAAAGGCAAGAAGCCTCAGGAGACTAAAAAGAAGCTTGATAAACAATTCAATGTGCATACATTCACGCCCGCTCATTCCTAGAGAAAGAAATATACTTAATGTATATGGACTTCACACAAGAATCCTAAGTTAGATGAAGTAAATGTAATACCACAATGTTTACTTAATCAGAGCAACTCCATCTAAACATTTCAAGGAACATTAAAAAAAAAAACTATTATAAGTACCCTGCACCTTCGATTATAACGGTTTATAATTAGTTTCAAAAATTTCGGAGTGGTCATATGGGCACAAGTGATGCCAAACGTTCATGAAACCTTGTTGAGGTTACTCCTCCAGAAATCATTGCCAAATTCATGGGATTGATGACAGAAGAGTTAAGGTGCATGTGATTGCTATCTTGAGTTGGAAACCTATCTGCATTAATTTTGTGACCACAACGACTGAGGTGTGAGCTGGTGCATTGTTGTGATGGAAAAACAGTTTTTTGTGGGCCAAATGTGGTCCTTTTTTTGACGTGATGGTCAAATTTAAGAAACCTGCGCTCTCCTATCCTCTGGAAATTCGATCCATACTCAGAAATTCATACTGATGTTTCAACTTTCATTCAAATGTGCATATACCATCTTTGAAGAATACAGTTGTATATCTACGTAGATAAAATCAGCAGAGGGGAAGGCTCCACTTCAAAATCGCTATTGCAGGGTGAGTAATTGTTTCACTACAGTTGAAAACATCATTTATTTTATAAAAGCCCCGATTCATTCGTGTTCGTTTTTACATAGACTTTAAACCTCTGTGTTTCGTTGAAGTGATCAATCGCTCCAATTTTCTGTCAATACAATCGAAAGCTTAGTATTTTCTCCTATAAGCTCTACCAATTTAATAGTATTAACATTGTAAAAAATATCGGTTTCAAGAAAGCTAATTAGGTCTTTCAATCTATTAATGATCATTTCCATATATTCATACTAATTAAAATGCAATCATAAAATTATATTTTCGGGATACTCACAAACTTTTTTCAATTTAAGAATCGATAACTAATTATTCTTACATCGAATTATAGTCAGAATAATCTCCCAAATCCATCATTAATATTTTGAAAATCTAAGTAAAATTATATTTAAATGTAAAATTGGAATAGATATGAATATCCTTAATGAAATGATATGTTTAAAAATCTCTAAATACATATAATTATGGTAATAAACTATGATGATTAATAACGCCATTATCATTTCAAGAAATAAAAATATATGAAGCTCCCTCTATGCTTTTAAAATATTACAAATATTACAATGCGATTATTTTGGTCACTTTTCTCTTTTTTTTTTTGACGGCGTCCACTACTTTTTCAAATCACAAGGTGACTATATATGAAGGTGAGGCAAATCACAATCTGGTTGGCGTTACCTGACTCAGCTGACGTAGTGATGGACTATTGCGGCAGTACCGATAATTTCATTAAAGGGGAGTGCATTAATTTGGATCTGTTTAGTAAAAAAGGAATCATCTCAAGGTTCAAAACGTCTTTGTGTCATGATCTGCTGTCTCAATCCACGGGATGTTCAGTATTTTGCATTTCCTTAGAAAAATTTGATGCTGAAGCGTCATTGGATCTCACTTTGCTGGAGAAAAGAACCAATTAATATTAAGAACACCAAGATTTGGGATAGGTATTTTATATCCAATGATTTTAAGCGGAATTGCCAGGCTGAGCTTCTTGCCTTAAATACCAGGAATAAATTAAAAAGTCCCTTCACTCTATATTCATTTGCTTCTCCCAATTAAGATGAATCCAACTTTTCCTGAGATATCCGTTAGGAAAAAGGGTCTGGCTTGTATTGCAGGATTTTTGGCAAAAAAATTTAGTGACTTTTATTCAAATCTAGGGAAAAAGACATGTTACTTCGAATTTTTTTGAAAAAACGTCAAGTAATTGGATCAAATTGGTCTCTAAGGGAGGTCCTACGATCCCCTCGTGTGAGTTTTTCAAATTTTTCTGGGGAAACATTTGAAAGCTTTTCATTGTAACCATGAAGACGCAGTTGACAAATTCCCAAACGTAATTGTTAGGGTGCATAACCATCTAATTGAATTATATCCTAACTTGACAAAACAAGTCATCATATCCTTCGTGAAAACAAGGACAAGAATTAGAGGGAATAACCTTAGTATAAAGCTCAAAATGAAGGACGCAAGTACTAATCTTGAGAAAATTTGACAGATTGGTCAATTTATAAAACTATTTATTATTCATGTATGCATGTAAATAAAATATGTAATTTATAATTTTTACTTATTGCTATTCTTTTATTCACCACTCTTATATTACGTAATAAAATGACAAATTGACAGAGTGCTATGTGTATCAACAGTGACGTCATACAATTTCCCTTCTTCTCTTTATAATAAAAAAATAAAAGTGTAGAATTTCCAAGATGCTTACCATTTATATATAGTCGCCCTGTTCAACGTTAACATTACTCTGACTTAGCAATGACGTCAATTAATGACGTCATTCATATTCTAATGTTTATAATGTGAAAATATCACTAAAATTAATCTCACTCCAATAAGCAGAGACGAATCCCAACTCAATTTTGAAGGGAAACATTTTTAGTTTGCTTTAATGTTGGAATGCCATTTATATGTACAATATTGGTATAGATAAGTATCTAGTTAGGAGAACAAAGTTTCTATGTAATGAATAGCGAAAGAAGAAAAAAGTACATAAATGAAATTGCTTGACATATGCCATAGAATAGGTAATTCATCATAATTTAATAATTTTTCTTTATGGTTGAACAATGGTAAAATGAAAAAAAAAAAAAAATGAATGCCCAAAAAATAAGCTTGTCTCAGGAGATGGATGATTTACAAAAATCACGAATGGACAAATCATATTACGTATGGCTTTTCATAAAGAATTGTAATGATACATCAAAAAATCTAGGGAGGAATATCGAAATCAGAATGTCAGTATTATTTCGATATTCAAGAGGTAATATTGATACTTGGAGTGGAAGAATAGGCCACAGATAATTGTACATATGATTCATAAATTAGTACCGTATGATCTGTACTATAAGTCGCAACTGAGCGTAGGTCTCATCAAATAAAACATATTTTCATGAACAAATACATATTCATCTATATCAATAAAGCAAGGATTGTATTAAAAACAGTCACAGAGTGGACTGAATGTAGTGCCCCCTAATGCATACATATAATAAACATATTTGATCTACAAGTAACATTGTAGTTGCATAAATGAAATATTGCAGGCGTGTGCATATAGTATCCAAAGTGTATACAGGGGGGCTGGAGGGGCTGTAAATAAGATATTTCTTGCCTTTACTATACTTTTTTTTTGTCATTCGGGCAAATTATGCAGGAGAGAAAAAATTTATTATTTGTTATTTTTTTGTAATTAATTGTGGATTTTGGAAAAAAAATCAAACTTTATTGTGAATAATTGTGTCAAAAAACTTAATATTTAATTTTTGTTAATAATAAGCTTTAAATTTTGAAAAAAAATTCCATAAGAATTAATTTTTATAATATCATTTTTTTGTTTTTTGATTGTTGAATTTTTTTTTCAAAAAATAAACTCCCTCCCCCAAAAAAAAAAAAAATTGTATCCTGCAGACGCCCCAGAGGGTGTAATGTATATGTATAGTAACCCTTGATGTATATCATATCCATATTTTGATATATAAAGTAACAATGTAGTCGTATCAATCTAGGTTAATAGAAATACAAGGTTATACCATAATGCGTGTACGACTGATGATTGACTTCCACCACGCTTATTACTATTGACATCAGTGTGTATGAGTGGTTGTGTGTTTTGTCTAAATCTGACTTTCTTGTACAGTAGTTGATACAATACATCAAATTAAAAATTCTAGTAATAGTGACGTCATAGACTTTGATTATTGCGTGTTTGTCAATATCTACCTGTCTTAACCAGCAGTGGTACGATACATCAAATTGGAAATTCTAGCAATCCTGATACTGGTCAAACTTTGTATTTCTATTAACCTTGTTATCTATGAAATATTACAGGGGTGTGCATGTTGCAACGAAATGCAGCACAGATTCCCTTTGTTTTGATATAACTTTCTGAGATACAAGGGTTGTCCATAAGTATTTAGCCTCTAAGATTTAGCGCTTAACATTTTGGCAAAAAGTATTTTATCTACAATTTCATTGGTTGTAACTCAATCTGAGTGCAATCCTTCTTTTCTGCAATAAAAAGAATGCAATTAAATTATTTTAATTAGTTGAGATGCATCATCCAAGAAAAGTAGTAGAAAATCTTTAACGTGCGGGTAAATCATCCCACCAAATATTTCGGATTTTGAGACCTTCAATTAGTGTCAGTAGTCAATAATAGCATCAAGAAAATTCGAGAGACTGGAAATATTGAAGAAAAGCCAAGAAGTAATCCAGAAAGATAATTGACAGCTCAATTTCAAATAGCCACAGGAATTATGTTTTTCGGTACTGCATGTAAAGATTGTGTTAAATTATTCATCAACAATAAACACATATTTTCAGAATGTTCGCAGTAAATATTCTGAGATTATTTATTAATTTAAACCTGAGGGTCTGGAGGACAATAATGTTGATATAATTAGGTCGATAATTCTGTTTGGCGTGTCATTAAAAAGTAAAGATCATATTCTTAAAAATAAATCTATAGATAATGTTTTCTTGAATGTAAGAGCAAAAAACGTAGCGATAGGAGAGCCCATATTTGCGGAGGATATTCGTGCACTTTCAATTTCGGGGGGTTTTAAGATAAGGAGAGTTCGAATTGAATAATATCAAACTCATCTAGACATTTTAGAACATTACGGAAGATACTAAAACTTTTTAGAAAGATTTGAAGAAACGAGCTATTTGTTAGGCTAAATACAATTTGGCTCTTACTATTACATATTTATACTTTATTGATTTTAATATCGCCTTAAATCTCCAAACTTTTCCTAATGGAGTAATGGTCGATCCCTTGTAGTTTGGACTCAGTTTTCGAATAAAAGAGAAAAACACATCCTGGTTTTTATTCGGTCCTGTCTACATATGACGTCATATGTTTACAATTCAGATGTTTTGGAGCCTCTTTTCGTTTCATTGTTTTATGCCAGCTCCAATAAATACCAGTGTTCAAAAAGAGAGGATTAAAGTAAAAATTCATATTTGGGACAAGTATATGTGGCCTCCTTCGATTCCAGATCTTGAACCCCATCGCCTACTTTGTGAAGGTTTATGAGTTGAAAGTAAAAATCCGCTAATCATTAATTGGTCTCTGTGCTGTCATTGAGACAGAATGGGCCAAACCTCCCAAAGATATTATATGCGCAGTGTCTGAGACGTTACAATCTCGTCTAACGGAAGTAGTTGATAAAGGAATAAATTATATAATATAGATTAAAGTTCAATCAATTTTCTTAAAATTTTTATTTTATTGTTTTACTCTAATATCAATACATATATTGTAGCATAAATGTATCTTCCACGTATAATTGCAGTCCTTCCTTTCCTTGAAGGCATTGTAATTAATTATGAAATTATGGCATTTTGTAGTAATTCAAATGAAATAAATGTTGTTTCTTATTATAATGAATTCGAAACGTTTTTTTTTTTTTACGGTGTATACTTTAGCTGAGGGAAAAGACGAAGCAGGAACGCAAACAAATAAACTTGGATGAACTAAGTACTGCTACAGGAAAATTTTAATTTAATATGTTCTTAGTCTTTTATACAAGAAGTTTTTACACTTTTTAACAAATACTGTTAGTATTTGTAATAATGTATTGCTTGTTAATAACATTTTGGCTAGAAATGTTAAACTTGTAACGATCATCATCAGAATCCTTTAGACTTATCCCCGGTAAGAAATTATAAAATATTCCATTTCTAATATTTTGTAGCTAAATTACAGTACCTTTTTCAGCTCAAGAAGGATTAAGATCAGGGTTGACCTTAGATGTAAGCCTCCATTGGCCATTGGATAACGTATAAGAGACTTTTTAGAGTATGTGACAAGGGATTTTATATATATGGTCATGCTCGACAATAAAACTCAATATACCGGTCAAGGAGAGGAAGGCAAGGTGTTTTACGCTATTAGCAAAAATGATTATTTATTTCACAACTAAAACTAAGATTTTGTTCTGGGACAAATAATATCTTCTTAGAATATAATATAAATCGCATATATTCTTTTTTTTTTTTTTGCATAACCTTTGAAAATGAACTATCAGTGCCGGATCGAAAGAGAGAGGATCATGAAGCCCTCTTTCAAGATACCCATCTCCCATAGAATAGTTATTACTATTACCTAGATTGGCAACCCATCTCTTTCAACATCGTGGAAACACCCCCGACTATGAGTGACGCTCAAATTATAACTGTTTACATATTATTGAAGCGTGGAACACAAATAACAGAATAAACAATATTCTTATAATTATATATATATTCTATAAAATATTTACAATAATAAATAGAAAATTAATCTTTACACAAGGACGAAAAAAGTGCAGAGGACTTACATATATTATATAAAACTAGCAAGTCAAAATGTTCCAAAAATTCATTTAAAGACAATAAGGAAAATTTAGAAACTATAATAGTCATTGATGAATGAAAAGATAATACCTACACCAGCATACTCATTACTTTTACAGTTGTAGAGCAATGAAAAAAAGGTATGTTACAGTTTTAACAAAAGTATCCATCTTATTCATTAAGACTCTTACAGCAATCATTTTAAGCTCCGTGTCTCTGGCAATGGATAATTAAATGATTCCAACTAGGTGGAGTTAAATATCTTCGATCAAAAATATTCCAATTCAACTCCACAACTCTGACTAAGTCATCTTACATTTTTTACTTCTTTTTTCCCAGAACATAATACAAGTTCCATTTAAATGATTTAATAACTGGATTGAACAATTTAATAAAAACAAGCACTTACAAATAAACCATTTCATTCATAAACAAAACTGCAGTGACGTAGAAACAAGTTAATAAAAATCGATAACTTACGACAAAAAAATGTAAGAATCAATACATTTCCTGAACAGGAATTCAATGTAAACGATGCAATTACATTTCAAGACCTAACGATCGAATGTAAATATGTTTTTTTTTATTCATATGAATTAGTTCTGAACCAATTTTAAAACTATATCATATTGTCCGAAATAGGTTTTGAAAGAAGAGAGGAAGATTGGTTGCACTGTCTTGGGAAGCCCACGTTAAGGTGAGCACTCTTCTTGGGACCTCTTATTCAAGCTGCAGATGTAGGAGTTGTGAGGTTCTACAATCCGAGCTTTATGTGTGGCTTGGCAAGCCCCTCGCATCCTCCTGGAGGAAGACGAAAAAGACGTGCACAGATGCCTATTATTTAGTTTTTTCTATGAAAAGCACGTCCTCGGGATCCTCTGCAAGCCACCTGTCGTTCATATGAAGAGGAGAGGCCTGCTCGAGCGACAAGAGGAGGTCAAATGACTTACTTGACTAGTACTTCTTCAGAGCTTCAAGAAACCCTATTTCAGCTTTAACACGTAGAAATTGTACAACCGAATCTATTGTATAACCCCTGCGGACTAGTCCAAGTTATTGAGCTGTTCACTGACGGCGATCTGTTTTTTCACTAAGAAGTTCCTGATGCGATTCCTAGTACCAGATCCGTTGTGCTCCTTATTGATAGGGGTCCTATCCAAAAGGCCTCCTATCATTGAGTTTCTTGGCCATATGATAAGACTTCATCTCATGATTTTTTCTATGTATAATTTATTCCTCTTTTCTCTCATCAGAAGTACAATGTTCTATGAAGAAGTCGGTTCGAACTAATAAAAGATACAACATTTATGTTTGATATTTGATATTTTAAATATATCAAAATTGAAGTAAATATGCTCATTTTAGAATAATGAAAGCAAAAATGCATTACAAATGACTTGAAGTGGGGAGAGACTCATTTTATACTTTAAATTATAGGTGGAAGGTACATTTATACAATATTCTATGTATTAGGGTATAACTTCCCTGGGCGAAACTGCCTTGGGCGTAACATCCTAGAACCTTATTTACAGTATATACTAAGATTTGAATAAAATTTAAACGATGGTATGTTGAAATGAATTAACTATTGCAGGCATTTTGTATGTAGCATTGTGCTTTGTTAGTGAGCAATCTTTAGACTAAAGATTCTCGTCATTATGTTGGGAATCTTTTACAATTATTTTTTCAACCAATAAATGAGTCAAATTTAACTGTCATGCTTCATACAATACTTTAACTTGTTAAATATATAATATGGTTTTTATAAGGTGACAATTGCGTTTCTTGCCCAATTACAAATCTACTATTTAATCTTATAATCTCCCTTTTAAAAAACAATAAAAAATATTTATTAAGTAATAGTGGTAGTAACTGGCATTGCTGAAAGTTATTAGGGGTCAATGAACAAATAAACTTTGCTTTATTAATATAAAAGTAAATCCACACATAAATCAAAAGTGTTACTCAACATTTTTCATGACCATACTCACACGTAATTACTCCATACAGCTTGGGAACATTAATAATAGATTGTTCAGATTGGCAACAAAAACAAAAACCTGCACGATAAAAATGCTTAAGATTCAAAACCCTTTTCTTTTAAATATGAACCGCTGAGCTTACGCATGATTGTTGCTAAACCTCAACTAAAGTACACTTGGTTATTTCTGATATTTCCTCTCTGTTCTTTCCTATTTGAATATGAAGAGCGTACATATGCTACACACACTTGTTGTTAAAAAAGTAAGTCCTTCTTCGACAATCAATCAAACAAAATTTGCATAATTAATTTACTAGCAGTAATACCAGGCATTCCCCTTGGTTATTAGGAGTCGACGAACATACAAATCTTGCTTTAATAATATAAAAAATAACTCCCGAAGAAATCCTCATTGTTCCTCACTATTTTTCATGAGCACACAAAAAAAATAAAAGATTTAGAAAAAAAAAAAAATTATCACATGATATCTTAACTGGTTGGTAAAGTAACATTCCTTTTTCGAAATTTTATATATGGCTACGAGGTTTTATTAATTTTTACAGTACACCCTGTATATTATATTCCCTTTTTCTCCTGGGTATGTATATGACATACTTTAAGGTGTAATATATACAGTAACTGCTTTTGATAAAAACATTAATTATTTTTTACTCACTAGATGGCTCTTAAGATAAATCAATGTTACTTTTAAAGAGTTTTTCACGACCATTAGCAAGATTTAAGTAACTGTGTCAAATAAAGAAAATAGTACAAATAAACTGTAAATATTAACTAAGTCTACTGTATTAATGTCATATTTTATTATTAGTGTAGCTATACATTTGTAATTCCTGTTTGCCCTTGCTATTTTAGAAACAGACCCCAAAACTTTACGATAAGAATCTGGTCACCCTGAATCTTACGCCTCTATGACATGTGTTCTTTCTCTTAAATCATCCTCTTTCTGCTGATAGCCGTAACTTCAAATTAGTAAAAGGTATGGTGTGAGGGACTATTGACAACTGTATAGCTACGATTTTATTAAAATAGGACATTAATACAGTAGACTTAGTTAATGTCTACTATTTTATGTCGCAGCGTAGTTATACATTTGTAATCCTACAAAGTTGTTTTTCCAGTTGGAATGAAGGAACAAAAATTAAAACACAATTATGATATACTTTACTAAATATCCATTTGTGATACTTTGAAAAATTTGTATTTTAATACCGGCCTGTAACGAATAATTTAATATTTTATCATTTATAAATTAACTATTTCCTTATAGAAACATTATAAAACCGATGAAAAGCCTATGATTCCTCACACCAAAACCTTGTTTAATAGCTTCCTCAACTGAACTGTCATTATGTACATCTTTTTAAAGCTACAACAGCACCTCTTAAGCTATTAACATTGAAAACTTCAACACAAATTCCTGTCATTTGCATGATCTCTTAGACATTTATTAGTAGTCTGAGTCGCAAAGAGGTTACAGTTTCCCTCAAAGTCACTAACAATTTATCCATTTATTTTAGTCTTACTTACATATTCAATGGTATGTCTGATAAATAGTAAATTTAGGTCTATGGTCTGAAATGGCGGTCTGGACCCCAATATCGGTACAAGTTTGACTAGAAAAATCACTAATATTTTTAATATTTGTATTTTAAGTATCCTTCTAGCGTTCTTAATGAGCTTATTTAACTCTTTTTCAGGCATTCTACCGAGTAAAAAACATCCCTTTCCACACAAGCGAAGTGTTCCATGAAGGAAAAATAGAAATTTTCCTATTCCTTTAATCGCATGGTCATGTCTTCAATAAAATAAAATCATGTAAACAGATGCCATAACTTATCTTAAGTTGTGACCTTAGATATAAAATCACTTGTTTCAAAAGCTTCGTAAAAATTATCGAAGCTGATGTCAAACCAAATGTTAAATTGGAAAATATTGTTTTTCTATCGAAATTTGGAAAAAAAAAAAACGACGGTGGTGCAGAAAAATCTTTAAAAATATCATATACATCAAACAGATCTAAAGAGTGTAAAAAAAGGAATCTTGGTTTAGCCAAAATCTTAATGAATCAACTTATATAAATTTAAAATTAAAACATTGTTAATCAAGGTGTTGAGATTTTTGTTACACTCCATCGATAGTCATCTTTCTTAGGAACGCAAATATTCTGAAAATGAAAAAAGGATCACTTTCAGCGACTATCTCAAAAGCTTCAGAAAACAAGATTTCTGCTACTTCGTTATCCATTGCTTGTTTAACCTCAATGCAGAAAGAAAGATTGCCCCTCACAAAGGAACAAGAAGGTTCTTTAGATAAAAATTGTGATTTATAAGCATATTCAAAATATTAAATTTAGATTTACTTTTAATTAAAATTGCATAATTATGAAAACATAGTTCTAGTTTATGTGAGCAGCTAGAAAAAGTTATTAGAAAATAAGTTAAACCCTAAACTTTTTGTGTATTTGAATTGCTCTATCTTAAGTCTCAAAAATCAAAAATATACCAAAATGAGGAATAACGGAAGGAGGTGTACTTCTGTATCCTTCTGTTTCTGTTTGTTGCATTTCATTAACTCTTGCAGATCCCATAAAATTCTTAGATGGAGTGTTGACCTTAAGGAAGAGTTAGCGTTCGAAGCCCTGTTAACCGTTGTCTACCCAAAAAGTATCTTTTGATAACCCAAACCCCTCTGTATGACATTAAACAAAGCTCAGTCATTCGAAACATTGTACAACATCATATTGATTGATGAAGGACCAACTAAAAGATGGGTTGGAGCCGAGTCTTTTGATTCTTCCTCCAGAATTGATGTTTAAAGAGCTGAAGCAGGAGACTAAAAGTATCCTTCTAGCGTTCTTCATGAGCTTATTTAACTCTTTTTCAGGGATTGTACCGAGTACAAAACATACCTTTCCACAATAGAGTAGGGTTCCATGAAGGAAAAATAGAGATTTTCCTATTCCTTTAATCGCATGGCCATGTCTTCAATACTGGATACAAATGGGTAGGTCGTGGAAACAATTATGAATAACATTCAACATACAATGAGCTCTAACGAAACACTTAACTTTAATCCAAGGTTGAGAAGTCGGGACGAGTTTTTAAGGCAGAGAAGACTAACTTCTGTTCGTCAATACCTATCTCGTATAGATACGGAGCTAGGCAATGCCCTTCTATTAAGTAAAACCAAGAGATTAGTCTCATACTACCGTTCCAAAACCAGTCCCCTTGAGCCTTCAACACACTTTTTCATTGCAGTGGAAACTCTCTCTAATTGTAGAAAAAAGATCTGCAATAAACATCAAGACCTCATTCCATTTGTTTTATTTTTACTCAAAAGTGGCTCCCGTTGTTAAATTGGTAAATATTTTTTGAATAAGTTCTGAGTGTCTAAAGAAGATTTTTTTGTATAATTTATTTTATTTATTCATGAAAAATAAATTAATATCTTTAATTAATTAATTTACACACATAGAAGCATATACTTTAAACTACAGAAAATATTTCCCCACATATTTATTTTTATGTACCAAAAATGAAAATTAATGTGAAATTATAAAATTACAAAGATTATAATCAGTTGGACTTACAAAAGCTACTATTGTTATGAACTTTAAAAAAATTAAACAGCAGCACATGCGTCCATTCCAAAACAGATAAACTTATTTTTGAAGGCGTGTTTTATTCATTCCTTTATAAACCCTTCCCTCGTCCTTTTCTTCAATATATTACTCAGTATATTATATGACGTAGTTTCGATAATTCTTTGTTGACGTCATTACGCAGAAATGTTTTTTATTTATTTTATTCTGTAATAACACAAAAAAGCCATCCCGAATCCCTCTGGGGTTATGTATGTCTTTTATTTACTTTTATCTAATGACGCAGGGATTTGTTTTAAATAGATAGTACCTACCTTTAGTGTATGATTGTACCCCCAATCTTCTTATTGGCTTTAGTCCGGTCCTTTACTTCCGTCTTTTGGTAGTGTTAGAAGTACACTACATGTGGCGACGAAGAGGGTTAGACTACTACTGAGCCTCACGCTCACGGCACTGAGACGTAAATGTTCCAGGATGGAACTTGGAAGTGAGGACGAGTGGAGGAGTTAGAAGAAAGTGGAACTCCTGGCATTGGCGAGAGAGTACATCGAGGGATGTGATCCTGAGTCATACGATTTCAATTATGGGGCTCAAGACTCCGAAGATGGTGGTTCTAGCATGACAGGACAGCTGGGGGTAGGACAACCCTCCCAATTCATAATGGCATCCGAGTATAAGGGGCCCAAATGTCTCCATCCCTCAAAAGGACGTGGTCGACGCAAAAGGTTAATCCAAAGATGGACAGAGGGAACTGCAAGTTTTGTGAAAGAAGCCATGTCTTCCAGAAGTCAAAATGCCCGGCCTTTGGCAAGGAGAGTTCCCGGTGTGGGAAGATGGCCATTTTAGAGTATGATGTCTGTCATCTGTGCCGCCTAGTATGTCCATCTCTTTCCAGTTGAATGATAGAGTAGGGGATAGGGCCTATGCCTTCTTGAGAAGAGTTAAACTGTTACTCGACTTTGAATCGATCGGAAACATCTGGTTGATATGTCAAAGGTGATCAAGAATACTGGTCCAATAGAGGGTCTTGGTGGGGGAAAGGTCAAGGTTGTCGGTTACATTAAATGGTGCTGACCCTGAGCCTAGTAAGTTTATTGTATCTCCTATTGGGCAGCCAATCCTTGGTATTCGTGATTGCCTAGATTTTGGGTTAGTGTAGCTGAACAATATTGCACCAACGCATGCACGGCTGGTGATTCTGCGGAATCCGGTGTGGAAACTCTTAAGAAGAAACATAACATTATATTCGACGACACCAAAGGAAATACGATGAAACATACGCAAGTGGTAATCCACTTGCAAGATAATGCTCGTCCCCGTTACATCAGAGCACGTTCAGTGCAACTCGTACTCCGTGAGAAGGTGGCTGTGGAGATCCGAGAGATGGAGAAGCGTGGTACCATTTCCATGATTGATTCGTCAGAATGGGCCCCTCCAATCGTTTCAGTACTCAAACCAGATGGAAGTGTTCGGATTTGTGCCAACTTTACTCAAACCATCTCTCCAGTACTGAAAAAGATGTTGCACCCATTCCCTCATGCAGATGAATTGTTAGCGGACCTTGCTCAGGCCCGGTTCTTCTCCAAATTGGATTTCTCGAGGTGTTATGAATAATATGAATTTGGAAAAAAATCAAAAGAGCTGTTGGTTATAAATACAAAGTTGGGACTTTATAGATATAACGTCTTACCTTATGGTGTGGCCTCGGCTCCTGCTATTGTACAGGCAGCTCAAAGAAAGGCTGTTGAGTGGTGTTCGGGGTGTAAAGATTTAAATAGATGATGTCTCATATTCTCCGGTGTTAAGGAGGAACACTTCATTCTTAAATGAAGTGTTCAGTCGAATCTCGAATGCTGGAGATCGTCTGAATCCGGCCAAGTGTATCCTAATGGGTGAGGAGTTAACTTAATAGCAGTTTGTACATCCTAAAGTGGCCGATCCCTGGATCCAGAGTTGATTCGACCGGTTTTGGACTTCCCTGTTCATGCATCGTGTACTAAGATGAAATCGATCTTGGGCCTTGTACAATATTATGGTCGTATTTTAACACATCTATCAGAGGAAGCTTCTCCCCTCCACGAACTAATGAAGAAGGACATGGTCTTTTTGTGGTCTTAAAAAAGACAGTAGAGTTGTCAAAATATAAAGTCTGCTATAGCTAACTCATCTGTTCTCACTCATTATGATCGGTCTCTGCCGTTGGTGTTGTCGGCCAATGTATCGACTATTGGTCTTGGAGCTGTTATAGCACAGTTAGAAAATGGTATGAAACACCCAGAGGTGTTTGCTTCAAGAAAACTATCAAAGAGCAAAGCTAACTACTCGCAAATCGACAAAGAAGCAACATGAGTTATTTATGGGTTGAGAGGTTTGAAAGATATTTGCTAGGTTGTTATTTCAAGATCAAGACAGATCCCAAACCACTCCAATATATTCTTAACCCATGTTAATACGTGTCAAGTGTCGTCTCCGCCCGTCTCGCTAGATTTTCAATGTTGTTGTCGACATTTAATTATAGAATCGAACATGTGAGAGGCATCAACCATTCCCACGCAGATGCTTTTTCCTGCGTACCAGTCGACGATCCTCCGTGTCTGAATGACCCCACATAATTACTACAATGTAGAGCTATCTCTAGCTCATGCTCTTCTGAATCATGCCTCCTGCCCGCGTTACAGGAGGATTAAGAGCTTTGCAGCGTGGTGGAGGCTGCTAGAACGGGTGAATAGAACAGGCTAACCTCAGGGCCTACTCCAAAAGAAAGTACTGTTTGTCCCTCAAGAATGGTTTTTTGTTTTGGGGTGTCCGCCTCATCGCCCCTCATCCCTTGAGAAGAAAGTTTATGCAAGAGTTGCATTTGACACATCGAGGCGTGGTAAAGATGAAGTCTGTGGCTCGAAATGATAATGAGGTTGAAGATTTTCTATCACCGTGTCGCAAATGCCAGGAGAGTGCTCCGGCCCCGAAGTCACAATTCACTTCCTTCTCGCCTGCCAATGTATGGGAAAGAGTCCACGTTATTTATGGCAAGATAAAGGACAATACTTTTTAATGCTAATAGCCCAATTCTTTTCTCCCTCATATCATCCGCTGTCCAACGGTCAAGCTGAGAGAGGAGTACGAATTATTAAAAATGCCATTAATAAAAATCCAGGAAATTTGAAGAAAGTTTATTTGCCTACAGGGTAACACCATTAGAGTGTGGGAGCACGCCGGCTAAGCTGTTGGGTGCACGCTGTATTCGTACACAATTACATGTATACCTTCCGTCTTCTTCTCATTCTCCTTCTGTTTTTCACTAAGAAAGAAAACATTTAAAATCAAAATGACTGTGTTTGGCCGTTAGTACGGCCTTCGCCAGTCCAAGTGGATAGCTGGAGTTATACAAAGTAATAATTAAAAGACATATTAGTAAACTTTGTCCTGGTGAACAAGTTGCATAAAGGAAGTTGATATGTATTGTCTTTTATTTACTTTTATCTCATGACTGAGGGATTTGTTTTAAATAGATAGTACCTTTTTATTAAGTAGATTTTACGTACTTGTACATTTTAGTATTTATGCCTATGTACCTCTTTTTAGTATTAGTCCCTTACAGAAAATATATTTAGTGTATGCTTGTACTCCCAATTTAAAGGTATTCTTATTGGCTTTGCTCCGGCCCGTTACTTCCGTCTTTTGATAGTGTTTGCAGTGCACTACATTTGGTCTAGATAATTCCCTGGTCCGTTGGTCAGGTTTATACACTGTAAACATTCATCATTGTCCTATAATCTTGGAATGGGAAGAGTCGACTTCTAAGATCTCCATTAAGGGGATTACATACTACTCTAGCCATGGTGGTATAGGCAAGATTTTATTTTTAACCCCATATTGTATTTCGAAGACGTTACTACAAGCCAATCTGAAGGGCAGAGTTATCATAGCTGATATGTTAGGCAAATATTCCATTTTATATGTAAAAGAATATCTATTTAAAAAATATGCATCTACGAGGTCTTTTATTCAATTTTTGTAAGTGATCCCATTTTGAAATATTATAATTATCTACTGGCTGTGAATGGATCACTTTCTTGTTTTGATTCTGGTATCTCATTCCCAAGCAAGGAGTCCGCTCTACTCCTTTATGAGGTCTGGTAGTTTTCCTCTTATTAATTTTCCTCCCGTCGTACCTATTCGAATGGGGAATTTGAATATATCTTGTGATGGACAATCAAGTAAAAAGTATCTCCCTTCGATTGCCTCGATTTTCCATTTACGGGGCATACGTCATGAAATTGGCATCGAAATTGGAAATCATGATAATATTGACTATTTTTGGTTATCCCCCTAAAAAATACAAAATGGAACTAAAATCTGCAAATTTCTTAAATAGATCTTTTTTATTCTATACATTGAATTTGAATGTTTCTCTATAATAAAAGCTATGATATACCTCATAACTATGTGTTATAAATAAATTGTAAAGGTTTAATAAAGAGTGACGTTTTTCATCATTTTTCAGCTTAAAAATGGAAATATATCCTGTTCAGAACAAAGATTTAGAATCAATAAAAACACTTTTTAAACATAAAAAAACTTTTAAATATGTTTCAATAGTCCTACTTTTAATTTGGTAATATGTTAGGAGTCAAAATGACTCTGAACGATAAATCCCGAGTTACTATTATCCCACATATTTTAGAATTAAGATGATTGAGAGAAAAACTGATATCAGTTTTGGATTTTCACACATAGATAAATTCGATTATTGTCTTCAATTTATTTGTACAAAATTCCCCCATAATTGTTCCCCAGTGTAATCATACCATAATTATTTAGGGTATTATTTTTCTATTTGTTTAGAAAAAGTTGCGAGATACAACAAAGGTATTGGCGTGATGTATGAGTGACCAAGTAACAAAAGAAAAAAGAGGTGAGGCTTACTAAAAACAAACTCTTGTTTTTTTATTCCTTAATACTCTCGCTTAATTGTTACTATTATTACTATAAAATCGATTGTATAAAATGCATTTTACATTATGGGGAGTCATCGTGTCTTATTACCATTAAAATGAAGACAATTTATTTCATATTTAGGATAATGACTTGAATTTTCATCACAACCAGTACTACCACTTATGTACCAAGGAGATAATTGTATTTAAATCTTAGCATACATCTATTATCCTTATATATACATGTGATGAATCAACATAAAAACAAGCTGGGCTAAAACGACCAATTTGATATAATATAAATTTTTCTTTTCCTAGCCATTTTACTTCATAACAATGGATCGTATAATATTTGAGGGCAATATACATAAATATATGTAAAAATTATATCAAAAAATATTATAAAGTTATGATAGTAAAGCCTTTAAGCTTTTTATCGACGCTTCTCATTTAAAAATCCATAAATTAGCCAAATATGATTTTAAACTTAATTCTCTGATTCAATTTTAAAAATCGGGACTTCCACACAACGAATCAAATTTATTTGTTAATATAATTTAAAGAGCAGAACTTAATCGATTATGTTTGCTTGCTGGTAGATTTCCACAAAAAAATCCCACCTGATTTTATGATGATGCATCACATATTTTGGTAGGTTTCAAGGAAAACTGTTTTTTAACAGGATCCTAGAAAATTTTGATGTTAAGGTATTTGTTTTTTTCAATTTTAATAAGAAATAATAGATTTAAAGGTTATCCTACCTATTATATATTCTCACTTCTCATGTTCTTCATTTGATTTCCTTGAATTAATAGTGCACAGTTTGTATTTTATAATTTGCGAGTCCCACTTTTTTTAATTCCTTAGCCCGGTCCGACATGCAATAAAAAACTTGAATTTAAAGTGATGAAAGAGCTTATTTTTGGTGAGCGTCAGGGCTGCAAAATACACAACCCGTCCCGTGGCAAAAAGTCAACTCGATACGAATAAATTGTGCAATAATTAAGTGAAACTTATATTATGAAATAATTGTGTGCCAGATTTCCCAGGGGCTATACCTGCCTGGCTAAAGGTTTGTTGTCAAATTTGTCTAAAAGATTTTTTTTGTCAATTATACTCTATTGTTGTCACAATTTTTAAATGAACAAATTCGTGCATTCAAAGTTATGTCTGTCTTCAAAAAAACAAAAGTTATGGTCTATTGTAAAAAAAAATTTAAGGCTAAAGTTTTATTTAATTAGAATCTTATTCGGTCAAATTGCATCTCTACCAAAAAATTATAACTCTGAAATTTTGAAACATTGTTTTTTATTTTTTTTGTCTTTTGTGACTTTTTTAAAGTTTTATTTGTCAAATTTGGCATTTAAAAGGTTTAATAAAAATATACCCATATTTCTTTTTATTGCTATTAAATTTTTATTTTATTTTTCATTCATGTTTATGTCTTTTCCAATCAAAACAGTGCTTAATAGACAATACGGTTTATTTCCTCATAATTTGATGGTCCGTTGTTTGACTTCCAGTAAATCACTACTTTCGTTAATATGAATTAAAAAAAAGGAATTATTTTTAATACATCCAAAACAATGTTTTAAATCCTTGATTACAACAATTTGATAATTTTGTGGGTTAAAAACTTCATAGAGGAAATAAAATATATGATTATTAAACAGAAAATTTATGCAAGTTTCAATTACATAACGGTTTCTTTCAGTGCAGTGCTATAGTAGGGAATTTGGGGTATTAATTGTCAAAAATAGTAGATGGTAGATTTTTTCAAAGTCATATAAAAAAAATATGATAAATCTTTCTAAAATTACATATTTGAAAAAAAGAAGTAAGAAATGTTTCTAAAACAAGTTTATCAAAATATTATATTATGGTCTTCAAAAAAGGTCATTATAAAAATATACCCTTTCGAAATTAAATTCAAGTTTAAAGAAAGCAAGAAAAGATCTATTTATCTTAACTTTAGACAAAATCGGTTCTGTGCACTGTTTACAAACGTATTGAGTCATCAAAAAGTGCTTAAACCACGTGTTTTCGAAAAGTTATAAATCTATCGTTAAACGTATTATATGAAGAAAATCTTATTTTTCTCAACAGCAAGACCTCTATTCATAATTATTTATATAAATATACAAAATGAAAAAATAAATAAATAAAAGGATCATTGCTTTTGTGAACACATAATTCAAGATTATAGTTAATAATTAATTTCCTTTTATATACCTAAAAAACAAAAGACAATCATATTCATACATACACTCTTTGAATATAAAAACCTGACTATGAAATGAATAAAGAAACCTTGTCTGAAAGTAATAAGACATAAAAAAAGGATATGACATGAACAATAAAAAGAAAAACAAAAAAATCATTCAAATAATATCATAACTCAGAAATACATTTTCATTTTAGTGTTTTCGAAACTGTCATATGATAAAATGTAAAGTTTGGAATTGTCTGGCCGAGACTATTGGATAAAATTTCACAATATTTGCGGCAAAGTCCCAATATGCTTCGTGGAACTGTGGAACTCTCATGGAAAGCATTGAATATTATGCTACTGCTGAGATCATCGTATGGGTCCATAATTTTTCTATAATTAATTTATGTGCCACATAAGCTTTGAGATTACTGATGGCCACATTCAACGCCTTTTTTTCCTCAGTATTATTTAACTGACTAGTAATAATGACAAATAACATTGTAGATTTATAAAATGTTTGACAGCGTTTCCTTCAAATTCAACCTAAAAACTTATTGAATATCCACAAAGAGGAGCAATAAAAAAAAGGCATGCAGTGTACTCATTAAATTTTTGTATAAACATGAGCGAGAACAGTCAGTTAGTTACTTTGAATGAAAAATCGAAAATCTTTGATTTGGCCGATTATTAAAAATATAAAAACATTCTTATTCTTCAAAATGGACAAGGATACTAGCTTCTAAAAACCAGATAATTCTTACCAACTGAATGTGTGTAAAAGAAGAATTAAATACCTCCAATCCCTTTTACTCATGTTGTTGGCATTCCTGAACGGCTGCACGCACATAACTCTGACCCAAGAGTGTGTAATTTCACATATACTTATATCAACTTTTAATTATGTCGTGATAGAAAAATAATATTTTTTTTTTATATTAAGATATTATTTTGACATGCAATGCTATTTGGTTAATGTGGCTTTCTTGAAAGACCTTTTATATTGTTCTTGAAGTTATTGAAGCATGCATTTCAAGCACAATTCATCCATTCTATTCATTTTGACACCATCATTCCTCACAATAATACATATTACATACACAAAATATTACAAATTCCTTTCTTATTTGACGAATATAGGTACATAATATTGTTGAGAGTTGAGAATCGGTCTCAGACCGAATTGTTTTCCTGTTCGGTCTCAAGTAATTTTTCTAGACAAATTTGTACCGATATTGGGGTCCAGACCGCCATTTTAGACCATAGACCTAAATTTACTATTTTCAAATCGTGAGCTGATTTTTCAGTCTCAATCTATGTACCAATTTTCTTTCCTATCTTTGTTTATGAATTTGTCAAATATAATTTATGCAATCATTTAACTTCATATGACGCTAATTTAGATCAATGTTCACAATTTTGAAACACCACCGACGTCATAAAACACTCTATCTATAGAATCGGTCTATACGAAATTTTAAATATGACCGACTTTTGTTATACCAATCCACATCTGGGTTTTCTTTGACATCGTTTAAGCCTGAATTGATTTAAAGGGTAAATTGATGCAGTAGACTAATAATCATACCCTCAGACCGGTCCAGGGGTTTCAGATTGAAACTCAACCGTAGTAAATACATCTATATTCACTATGAGACGATCCTTAATAGTGATGAAAATAAATTGTATTTTTTAGCTGGCCCGTTCTTCTAAAATTCGTAATCTGAAGAATGAATTTTCTTGTTCTTAGCTGCTGTAACAAAGAAGTTTCTGAAACCCCCAAAAAATTTTTACCATATCTTACATATATTCAGAAATTCTTTTTTAGTGTTTAAAGTGTACACATAGAATCCAAAACAGTGTAACATTTAGCAAGTAGACGTAATAAATAACTTATTATGTTCCATAATATTTCTAGGGCCTCCAAGGTAATTAAAAGGCTATTACTGGCCAAAATAAAATCTCTTTTAATAATTGAACTATTAATAATGTCATATCAGGGGCGTCCGTAGGAGGTGACTCTCCCCCCCCCCTCTCCCAAGTTGAGGATTTTTTTGCATTTTACTAGAAAAATTGGAAATTTAATTTAATTTTCTCAAAAAATTTCTATAAATATTAAATTTCATTTTCACAAAAAAAATCCATACAGTTTAATTTTTGAATTTTTTTTCCAGAAAATTTAACATTTGAAATTAATTTTCTTCAATTTTTTTCGACAAAAAATCAATTTTTAGTGAAAAGCTATGGATTATTGAAATTTTTTCCAAAAAATAAATTATTCAAATATTTTTCTGAACAGCTGTGGATTTTTGAAATTTTTTTCCAAAAATTTAATTTTTTTCTTACTATTATTTTTAAAAAAAATATTTTTTTTGTGAATTGCAGTAGATTTTTGAATTTTTTTTTCAAAAAATTTATTATTTGATTTTTTTTTTTAATAAATTTTTATTTATAAATTTATTTTCCAAACAAAAATAATCTTTGAAATTTTTTCTCCAAAATTTTTAATAACTGCCTGTTTTTCAAAAATATTTCAAAAACAAAGATCCCCCTCCCCCAAAAAATAAATATATATATATATACCCCAGTGAACGCCCTTGCATGTATGTTTCAAAATTGTGAACATATATGTACTTCATGATATTGATGTTGGTACGACTGTATCAAAATATGGGGAAAATCAGTACACGATTTGAAAACAATTTAATTTTTTATATTACGCTCTGAAATCGCGGTTTAGACCCAAATATCGATTCGTATTTGTCAAAAAAAAAATCAATTAACCATAAAAAGTTTTTTGTTGCACATATGTGTCAAATTGCAACATGCTTAAAATCTCGAACAACCCTCTTTTTAAGTTTAAACATATATTAGTACGATTTGGCATTTGCGATTGAACTAAGTATGTAGTTAATTAGTTCAATTTTTATTACTGTTTGCCATTCATACATAAAATAAAATTGTACAAATATAAGGCAACGAACACGATCACACAATTTGGGGTATTTGTGCAACAGATTGTAAAACCTAGTTTACATTAAAATTTTGTTCAAGAATATATTTTATTTTTTGACATTTCATAAATTTAAAAAATACAAAGACTTTCGTTATCCACATTCCTTGCTTGATGTCTCTCGTACGATAGGGCGAGGCATCTATTGATGAGATGGCCCTCACTTTGCAATTCTTCCATACATATGTACATTGCACGTTGAGCTTATGTCCTTCCACTTGTTTAGGTGGGCTATAAAAAGACCATGTCCAGTGTAAGCTTGTGCAATTAATCTCCATTTTTCTCTTCCAAGCTTGATACACTTCGACTTCGGCTTATGAAGTATAATATATGTATGTTTCAAATTTTGACCTTTTAATATCAGTCACGCCAATATTTATAGAAGAAGTCATAAATTACATATTTTGTGTAGCTTGGAGGTGTCCCAACGCTAAGTAGGTTATTCAAAGGCGGAACAAATCCTAAAATCATATTTTTTCAATTGTTATTTCTATGAAGTTCTTTTTACTAAAAGAAAATATTTACAAATCACAATTCATTTCAAAGAATAATTAGAGTACTTTTTTTTATAAATGAAACCCAATTTTTATATAACAAATGGTTTATCTTATATATCCATTTGGGTGGTACGTAGAGCAAAGTTATTTTTGGAATGAATGGCAGTGAAATGATATTGCTTCTCATTATAAAGACTACAGTTTCGTTTCCATTGGCACACATAATATTATAAATATTTTTAATGATACAATCAATATATGTCTTAGTAATAGTTGCTATGAAGTTAGACTGATTATATTTCATAATCCATAACATGCTATATACTTCTATTCTAAAAAAATAAAATAAAAACAATTAATGCATTAGAAGACTACTTCATTTTTGTTCATCAATCAATCAATGTATGTTAGCTCAAGCATAGGAAATTACAATAAGTGAGGAAAGACAAAATAACGGACAGTCATTTCATGAAGATTAATGTGTAGCAGTTATACATTTTTTCCATTAATTAAAAGTTCATTTCCTTTAAGAGCAATTGAAAAATCTTGCTTTAAAAAAATATGAGAAACATACAAATACATAATATTATTGTGAAAGAAACTGGGACCACAGGGTGTGCAAGCTATCTTTGCCGGGAAAAGGATTTATTTTTCAAACGCAATTTTCTCTCAAACCAGTTATCAGGTAAAAAACAAAACAAAAAAAAGAAGCAAATTTTAAAGGCTTAATGGATTTTTATTTATATATTAAATGAAATCCCCTCCAGCCTCAAATATATGTAGTCTCTATACGAGGGTGAACGAGCGAGCAGACCTTCACTACTTGCTCCCTTAACAAATCCTAGAATTCTTTCTTTATCTGACAGATAAGTTCGTCTTTGGGGTTGCAGGGGATCTGGTAGGTTTTTTGTTCGATTGCACATCACACACACACACAAAATGCACCAGATTAAGTTCGAGTGGTTTGGAGGCCAAAAGTCAGGCCAGATGAAGTCGTTAAAGTTGTTTTGAAACCATTTGATATTTTTTTCAAGGTGTGACCACGAGCCAAGTCCTGTTATCATATGTAAGTCCTCCCATTGGAAACTATCTTTATCCCGGTATTCACTTTGATCTCTAGGGTGTCGAGGTTAGCATTAGTGTTGACCCTAAAGCCTTTGGGAAACACATGGGGGGTATGTCGTCCGGACACGATCACTTCTACGTTTGACTTCACCTCGCTTTACTGTTGTCTCAAATCAATTTTAGAGGCCTCAAATTCCCTCCTAAACTTACGAAGGAACGTCTCACTGAGTCTCAGAGTTCAAGCAATCCTTATGTTGTTGCTCCCTGTACAAATATCAAGGAGGGCTCCGTGCCTTTTCCAAATAGTTGGGATAACGAGTTCCATTTTTTTTTCGATGTGTAGAATTATATACAAGCTATATAGCAATAAAGTCAGCTGCTGAAGTGCCTACGTTATCCCAAGAGAGGGTGACAAAGTGGTGCATATATAACTTAAACACCCTCTAGATATTCATTAAGGATGTGGCGGTTCTAAAATTTTGACACAAGAGTCGATTCATCTCTCATCATTACCTTTATTGTGTCACAAAACCTTTCATCAAAAAAGAAACAGAAAAAACTTCCCAAAATCAGTAATTATGTAATAACTATTCCATGATTGTTGGGAATTTCAAGGCATAGAAAAAGCTAATTATTATTTAAGCAATCAGCGTTCAGAACACCGATTAGGGAATAAGAAGCAAACACATTCACAACAGAGAACATAATAACCTATTTCTTACTGCTGGAAGATTCTACTACCTTCAATAGAAATCAGCAATGTACCATCTTCCTCTAACTCCTTAGTATTTAAATTTTACTCCTGAAGTTGTGAATTCTACTTTTGTATATCTTAGTGCTAAGGAATACATAAGGAGCTTAGATCTTTTTCAAACATAGGAGAGGAGGATTATGCGTTCCTTGAAAGGTATCAATGAGGGGTGGAAGTTTATCTCCAAATTTCAGTTATCAACTAGTTTGATTGGTTTCTAACTAAATTTTAATGTAACAAAATCAAACACGCTTTTGTTTGATTCCAGTTCTGAGAACTATAAAAGATTTTATATTACTGAATTCCAAATGTATTGTAGATTTTAAGTCAAAATATCAAGAAACAATTCTGATATTTGGTATTCCGTCTAACAGGAAGCAGAATTATGATAAGGAATAAACAATTTGTCCAGCTATCTGTAACGTATAAACGTTTATTGCTCAACAGCTCACTAATGATAGGGTGATTGAAAGAATAAATCTGAGGACAATCTTGATATTGGCTGCAGCTAAAGAGATCGCTTTAACTTAGAACATTCCCCAACTAAAAGTTTCATTGTGGAATTATGCCACTGTATTAGTTTAATATTTTTTTTTTTCAATATCACTTTGGTATGAAATTACTCTTAGGCTAATTAATCATTCATCGATATAAGAAAGAAATTAAGTTGCCTTTTTCTTTTTTATTTGTTTGAGCTGCTTTAGTGTTTCTTTGTTAGGTACGTTATGTTTTTAATAAAATGTATTATATATCAGTGAATATGTTAAGCTTTGCATTTATTAGTTTGTGATAGTTTGAATATCTTTGATTTTTAGGTCTTTAGAGGAAAATAATTTTAAACTATATTATTATTGATGTGTCATACTAACGCAATTTTCCTTTTATGTATATATTTTTATAAAATATTTATAATTTTTCACCCTTGCTGTTGTGAAAAAATAGCAAAAACACTATACCAGGACTAAAACTAAGAATGTTATATTATGCCTAGATTCCCTTCTAGAAATCTCCGGAATCAGCTCCGAATTCCCAAGAAAAATAATAACAGTTTACAGAATATCAATACAATTTGACACTTACCTTAAATCAGTTATATTTCATATTTCTCTTCACCTTCTGCTCATAAGCATAAAGTGTAAAAATAATTTTCTGTATGCGTTTTGAGCCTATCTTAATATCCTAAATGAGCATTCCCCTATTAAAGTTTCGTTATTTACCCCATTACGCACCATAGGGCAATAAAGTTGCCACCACACATAACTTTAAATATTTTAATTTATATTCAATATTTATTGTGTTATTCAAGAGAATAGGTCAAGCGAGAGCGTTGTTCAATTCAAAACTATTGCTATCCTCTTGAGTAGAGGCTACTTAAAAACTTTTTTTTTCCTAATTTACTCAATTCAATTCAAATTGCTTTTACCGGCCTTCCCTTATTCCATTTTGTAAGTGGAGGAAGTGAGCGCTTTAATTAGTTTTTGGTTAGTTTTTTTTTCTTGTCCCTTCTATTCGTGGATTTGGATCTGGAGAGTTATAAAAGGTAAGCCGTTGTGTTTGGGGCACACCACTTGATACGTCCCCTGTTGTACGATAAAGCTATTATTTTGTGTGTTCTTACTCGAATGCTAAAATTTTCGAGAATGTGATTTGGATCATAAGGTCCTCTCATTTATTTCATATTTGAGTTTCAATTTAATGAGAGAGGAATAAATCTAAATATATCGCTTTAAATAAAAATTTCAATTAAAATAGGAAATTTAACATCATTCACAGCCACTTACCAGCCATTAAACTGATAAATGTACATATATAGTTTATTTTTTAATGGGATCTAAAGTCATTTTTGTTTGTAAGTAAATATGAGTTTATAAATAATATTATATACATTAATTATTCTTTTTGATACAGGATTCAATTTTAAAATAACTCTTACGTATGTTTTGTATTGGACCTCTTCAAACTCTTCTAATAGGGACTTTTACAATGTATGATTTATGGAAGGAGATGTTGAAGAGAAAAGGGCATTTTTTTATTCTGAAAATACATAATGAAGCAACCTAGTTCCATTTACAGGTCTCTTGGATTAACTATTCTCTTGAACTCTATGTGCGTAGATTCGTGCCTTGGTTGTTCATAGAGAAGGAAATATACTTTATGTATATGGACTTCAGAGACAATTCTTACGTCCGGTGAACTAATTGAAATACTGGAATTTTTACTTTCAGTGCAACTCTTTCTGATTAATCAAAGGAATAGTTAATGTATAAAAATATAAGAATATAAATATGTGCTTAGATTTCTAAAACTCTTATTAACAAGCTGACTGTTTCAAAAAAAAAATTGAAGACAAATTTAACGAGTTTTGTTGATAAATAAAACTTATGTAAGATTTTTCACATAATGTAGTGTTACGAGGGAGGCAAATTTTGTGTCCCAATCTTTTTAGAAAGCACATAAGTCCTAGTATCTGCATACAGTGGCTCCTGAAAGTATGAATACTGAGTATATTTTGTATTTCAATCTACAAAGTTAAAAAATAATTCATTTTCCATTTTTTTTGGAGGGTTTTTTCAGCAAATATCTAAATTTCTAAAAAAATTATCCGATACCAATAAGATGCAGATATATGGATATTTTGCCCAATATATTGCTTTTTCGATTTCGATCCAATATATCAGCCCAGGTTTAATGGAAATTAAAGGAACCAAAAATATTAATTTACCTTTTAAATAAATGTCAAAACATTATTTATTACTCTTTCCTTGTTCTAAAATCACTAACAAGGTCATAAAAAAATCTAAGAACAATGATTTTGGTGCCTAAAAAATGCGTACCTTACATGTTACCAAGCATACCCTTGAATATTTGAATATGGTTGATTACTTTTCTCTATATTTACCATCTTGTGCAATTATAATGAAATATTTAGCAATGAAAATACGAAATTAATGAGAAAATTGCTCTCTGACCTAAAGTTCTTAGAACAACTTACCATTTGATAGTCCAGTAATTATCAAATGATGTGTTGTGAGAAATTTCCTTGAAGTAAGTATACAGTATTGTATTTTATAAACAAGTAATCATAATACTTTTTCTTGCTATTTGGTTCATGTAAGCACAATATTTACTTATCTTAATATGTTGAATTATTGTATTCAAAATTATATATATTTCTTCTTTCATCTAAATGCCACTGATATTGGCAATAGATTAATTAAGTAACCGGCTCCAACTTGGATCCTATTAAATAGGGGAGTATCCCTAAGGATTTGTTGTGGAGTTAAAATTGTAAATTCTTGTTTGACTCAGACTACAATTAAGAATCAACATTGGAATCATTCTTGTCAATATCCTTGTTTCCATCTCCTCCTCGTCACAGCTGCTTGTAACAGATCTAATGAAATGTCATGACATTTAAGCTGCTCCTTCCAAAACATTTTTCAAATTGTCACGGTTACCTAAATTATTTTTGGCTTATATTTTTTAATAGGCCAAAAATGCTCCCGATTACCATCACTTTTATAAGGTATAAACCCTTGTTGGACTCATAGCAGGTTTGAGGATAGACATTAGAGTAATTCCTGCCATTGCTCTTGCTGGATACTGAGTGGGAAATTGTGTTTATTTCCTTCCTTTTATGCATTAGATCTAATAAAATGGCTTTACGGCAAAGCTGTTTTTCTGTATCATATTCTTCAAATTGTCATGGTTACCACCCATTTTTTGGTATCTTTCTATTTAGCATACCGGCAAGTCATATTTAATACAACTCTAAGTAATGCCAGTATATAAATTTAATAGGCTCTTCATCAAATATTATAATAAATATAATATTGTAACATGATGACTGAACAGGACCAAATCACAATTTGTTGCAGTACCCTCTCATCCCTAATGGATACAAATATGTATGTATAATTAACACTTTAATTTATAGCAAAAAATAAATTTAAATCATGTGCTATAAAATACAATTTAAAAATAAAATCCTTCAAAAAATATATCCCAATTTGTTACTGAATAATATAACAAACCACCATTAAAATCCCATTTTCAGTGATCTAGTTATGTTAAATTAACTCTAATATTAGGAACTCTAAAGTTTATTAATATATAAACTTATCTATGTAAATATATACAAACATAAAAATTAATTAAAAAGTTTATATTTGACTACCTCAACATAAAAATCTTAAAATATATTTGTAGTTATAATCAAACAATTTTTTTAACTTTTTCTTCATCCTTCTTCTCAAAAAAAAAAAAAAAAAAAAAAAAAAAACTTCTGAAAATGTAATATTGAAGAAAATATTAATGATTTGTCAAAAAATATAAAAATTAGAGAAAAAGTTATTGTAAACATTTTCTTTAGTATTTTTGCTCTTAATTGATAAGATTTACTTAACTGTACATGAACCAATATAAATGTTTTATGTTCCATATTTAATGAAAAAATAAATTTCGCAAAATAATTTGGAAAAAAGTTTCAGTTGCGGAGTTATAATTGTAAGGCTTTGTTGGACTTAGAGCATAATTGAGTATCGACATTATAGTAATTATTGTCTATGTCATTGTTTATTTCCTTCTCCCCTGTCACAGCTGAGTTTAACTACTCTCCTCCAAAACTTTTTTTAAATTTCAGGGTTACCACTGATTTTTGTTTTTCTAAGAAGTCCAAAATACAAACTATTTTATTCACTACAAATACTCATGAATTTCTAATCGATTAAGTCCTCTCCTTAAATGAATAACAAATAATTATATTTCCATAGAGTAAATAGGATTTAAGAATGTAAGTTAATAATTAAATTTCAAGAAAATTAATGAACATTTAAAGAAGTTACTTTTAGGTTGTATTTTCGGAAAATGTGTAACTCCTAAGGATTTGGTGAACTCATCATCCTTCAAAAGCTAATACAGCAATAATAGATGTTGGATCATAAATTATTAAACCAAAGAAAGGCACTAATGTAACTTGACAGGGGAAGTTAACAGTATGACGACAGATTTAACTAATAACAAAAAAGAAAAAAGAGCAAACGTAACAACCGTTTTTTATTTTCTAATTTTTAAACGTAGTTTTTTCATTACAGACTACCCAACTCTAAATATACCATTTATGTAGTGATTCATCTAACAATAGCCCCATCTTCTTAAAGGAGCTGACCCATCTAAGATACGCAAATAGTTTATCATCTGCAAAAATAAATAAATATAGAAATAACGTTTAACATAGATAGGGGCCGTCGAAACTGTCATGGTAAAAAAGCTCCTGCTTATTAACACACCCAATGACATAAAAAAACCTAATGACTGAAGATTATTTGCCGATGAGAATAAACATCAACATTGAACGGTTATTTTGATAATAAATTTGGATATTTTGCAATCGCTGATAAAGCGTATAAATGTGTATACATGATGAAATATATACTCATTAAGTTTCGAAATGTCGACACCTTCGAATATGCTAAAATACCCTCGGGCCCACGAGTTGTGTAGAGGAGCTCTTGGTCCCAAAGTAGATCAAATTCTTCAGCTGCCACTTCCCTGAGCATCTAGAAACTCTTTTAATATCCAAAAATACAACCTGGCTCTCAGGTTGTTTAGGTAAAGTGCTGGGCCCCAAGGTAATTTAAACTCTACCTCTGCCTCATTTCTAAGCACTCAGAACCCCTTCTAATATGCTATGACACATCATCCTCAAACGGGTTGTGCACCATCTACTTCTAAGGAAATCTTTGTACTTTTTTGAGTAATGTTTATGTGAGGCATGTTGTAAAATATAAATTTATAATTTATTGCTTGTTCATCAGTACATGAGTTTTTTTTCAATTATGATTATCCCTCATGTCGAATGATAATTAATCGAAAATGGAGAATTGATTAGCATTTCTTCATTCGAGTTAAAATCGTGTTTATTAATTATTTACAGTACAACTACGACAAAGATTGAAATCACATTCTACTCTGGGGTGTCTGTTTAATGATCATTATTAAATCACAAATAGAAAAATATTTACCTATATGCCATACAAATGGTTCTTCGGGTAAATGTCCGTTTGGCAAATGGTCTTTCGAGAAAATGTCCATTTGGTAAATTTTTTGGCCTTTGGCAAAATTTCTCTTCGGCAAATTGTCCTTCGACGAAATGTAATTCGGTAAAAAAATAGGCCTATTGTCCTATAACCGAGTCAGACCTCTCTGTAAACATTTTCTTGTAGGCACTCCCTCGGGCAAGGAAAACAATATTTTATATTATATTTTTAAATTCGTGATTAACGTGTCAAGTACATTAAAATTAAATATGGAGCTTGAAAGTTTTTTGCAAAAGTAAAAGAAAAACTGTATAATTTTCTTTTTTTTTACTTTGAATTTATTAAATTATAAATTAGTAGGTCCTTTTACAATTTTTTTCTCTTTGAAGTAGTAAGTACCATTTAAAAATGTGTGTGTTTTTAATAACCATTACAAAGTTATTAAAATTGAAGATAAAAAAGTTATTTTCTTCGAAAGAAAAAAATATATATAATACTCGTCTTTGCCCTCTTAAAAACTTATAAAAGTAAATTACTTATTTTTAAAAGAAGAAAAAAGAGGAAGAAAAAACTTTCCGCCGGGAAAGGATAATATATGAAGTGTGTCAACATAAAAACAAAGTTGAACATAAATCCAAATATGGATAATTTATTATATCATATCTGGTGGTGGTCTGAAATTTTGCGAACTCAACGTGAAGATGGCAGCAGTCGTAAACAAAAGCTAGTCACATCTATATAGTATCTGTTGACAGTTACTCAACAAAGGTTCAATCATTTTGAAGTTATGCAAGGTTGTGCCCGGTTCAGGTTCCGCAGTTCTATCGGCCCTGGTCTCGGTTCTTCCATCTCAACGGTTTTGATCTCGAAGGGGGAAGGGGAGGGGCGCCAGGAAGATGGAGAAATGAGGAATGCTTTCACTCTACACATACATGTTACACATGTTTCGTATAAAGGGGGCCTCACCTATGTAAGGGTGCCATGTCATAATAATGTTTGGAAAACACTGGCTTTAGAAATATTATAGTTATCATATTATAGGGCCCCTACATGCTTAGTAGCAGACCTGGATCTATACTCTATCCCACCCGTTTCCTCTTTTACTGATACCCTCTGGTGCCGTAAACTACTTTTCAATTTCTATAAGAAGCCCTTAGCTATTTGGAACTTAGATAAAACTGTATCACTCAGGTGAATTATTGGAAAACGCTACATTTATACACAAAAAAACTCAGAAAATTGACTTATTTATTAAAGCAAATTTATTTATTGTAGTATATATATTGTTTTCTTTATATATTCAATATAGGAACAAAAAAACTAGAACAGAGACCGATATGCAATATATTACGGTCTCTGTTCTAGCGTTTCAAGAGCCCTAACGGCTAGATCGATAAGGACATAGCTTATTAGTTACGTGACAGTGTTTTTGTAAAAATTGACAAAATCGAGTATTCCTCTGTTGTCCGAGTTTTGACACCGTTTAATTACTGTAGATGAAACTTGGATATACATTTAAACTCCTAAATCAAAAATACAGTCCAAACATTGGACTGCAAAGATTTTCGTCAAATGAAGAGGCAATCTCCTTCCTGAACAATTATTTTGTAGGGAAACACACCGAGTATCATTTGGTAGGGTTAAAGAGATGGGAGCATCAATGGAAGAAGTGTGTAGAGTTACAAGGCAACTATATTGAAAAATAAAAATAAAAAATAAGGAAAAATGTCTTGTATCTTAGATGGGTCGGAAACTTTCTGACCAGCCTTGTGTACATATAGCAAAATATTTCATATAAATATTTGAGTAACGTATATGCTTGGTATTCAAATTTATTGGATGAGATAAGATACTTAAGAAGTTTAAATATAGTTTAAACATTTTATTTAATTCCAGAGACTTATATTGACCCTGATTTGGTCCTTCAAATAAAATCTATAAGCTTCTCACTATTTTGTTATGACGATTAAGTTTAGGTAATTTATGTTCAATTTGCAGCAACTCCAAAGAGTAAATAAAAATGAAGAATGATCAGGAATATATTTGACGCGTCAACAAAAATACAAAATAGAATGATTCTTGGACAAACTTGTATTTTTTGAAAAAATTTCGTCAATTTCTATCAACAAATTATTCTTATTAATAAATTTGGATGACTCAAATATTTCAATGAAATATTTGGTTTATATGAAGGACAAATATTTACTGGGATTTTTTCCTTCTCTTCACTTTTGTCCAAGATTGCTTTTATATTGACAGATCACATATTTATTACCGTTCCTTTTAAAAGTATGTATGCTATATATATAACTTCTCCAAGAAATATGAGGAAAGTATTTATGTAATGTTTTTAAAAAAAATGTCAAACAATTTATTTAATTATAGAGGAAGAAAATATATATTTCATAAAATAACTGGCTTAATAAAATAGACTTGACTTTTATAAATACTCACCAGAGTGCCCCGTTGGGTTGTTTAGTATACCGCTGTAGTGACGTTTTAAAATTGTACTATTATAAACTGATATTGGAATATTATGAGCAAATTGTCTTTCCCTGGACGTCACCTTTTAAACTTCTGAGCTAAAAATTGCATTTTATAAACCAAATTAATAATGAAAATTGTCGTCCAAACATCTTCAATTTATGAACTAATATTTAGATTAGCTTTAGATTAAAGCTCTTGGATTTAAGAATTTAAAGAAGTGGCCCTACAAACTCTCTATAATGCATTCCTTTCGTGAGATATTTGCAATGCTCTTTCACTGGAAGATGCCATCCCTTCATTGTCCATTTGAGATCAGCAGCATGTTGTGAATTTATTAATATTAAGACGAATAATGTAAAAAGAAAGTGCAGCTATTTCCGGCCAAATCTGAAGAGCATTTTATATAGTATTTGTGTATAGTCCATATTAGACCAACTATAAAAAAGTATAGATATTTAGCCATTATTATAAGTACCTCATTATTGTCCAAAAGTTTGTGCTGCATACGTTTAATGATAAAACATTTGCAAAGCCAGTGAATGCAATAATAATTTAGTATATAAAAACTATTCTCATCTGAAGCAAAAAAATTATCCATAGATGTCCTACATAATATGTGGCCCATCAACACAAAAGCAAGCTAGAATAATATTTTTGAAAATTGAGTATAGATTTCATTGCTATTCTTCAATTAATTTAAATCAATAAAATATTGGGATTAATCCTTTGGAGCCACTACAATTACAGATAAATTAGCAAAAAATTATCTTGGCAGTAAAAGATTAAAAAATTGATAGATTATATTTGAAAGGGACCATATGGGGTCAAAATAAAGTATCATAAATAAAATGAAGTTTGTAAGCTATGGTTAACATATTTAAATATCTTAAATCGTCCCCGAATTTTTTTATAAAAAACCTATAATTTACTCAAATATATTATTAAAATATCGGGCTGCAAGTATATTTGCGTAAAAAAAAAGAGTCTAATATTTCATAATAATATTTGAGCCATTTATTGGCTCATTATTCAAATTTTTGGTCTGAGTTAAGAGAGCCTAGAATTTTAGTTGTAGTTAAGATCCTTTATTTTGTTTAAAAGATTTACGTTCGCCCCGATATTATCATTTGAATAAAATTGGCCCTTCTTCTAAGGTAGCGATCAATTTTTCCTACTTTAAATGCAATTTCTGTAAAACGCAATGATTTATTTAAAATAATTTGTTGATATTAATTCACGATAATTCGTTAAATGGAAAGAAATGTAACCCACGCTCACTTTTGAGAAAAATACTTATAGCTTGCTTTTGTGATGACGAGCCTTTAACCAAGGACATGAATTATTAACATATACTTTAACTCTTTCTGCATGTCATTTATAATTGTATGTATAATAAGTATATACTTATATATCAAAATGAAAAGCAATCTCGATAAAACAAAAATAAGTTGTGTTTTTTTTGTTAAGAAATCCAATGCAATTATTTATAGACTAAAAATAAATTAAGTCAAAACTAAAAGTTGAATAATACTTAATTGTTTTTGGTTTCTATTTGTATTATGTTTACTATGACTCTGTAATATAATGTCATAATCATTAGGGTGGCCCTTCAAAAACAATTTTTTAAGGGAGGGATCAACATCTATCCTGCTTGTACACTAGGGGGGAGATTATTTTTTAAATGTTCAAAATTGAGGTCCTAAGGGTCTCAAAATGTTCCCTTAAGTCTATATATAAGTCTTAATATCATTAGGTTAATTAAAACTTATTTGAAAATTATCTTGAGGTACGTCAACGGCCCTAATTTTTGAATTTTTACACTGTTTTAGACACAAACTTGTTTTTGTTTTTTTATAATGTGTATATATAGTACACATTAAAGCTTTTTATGCGAATTAACAAATTTAGATAACCAAATTTTCTATAAACAATGTTCCTAAATTTGTATGAAAATATCGTATTTACACTTCCAAATGAACGATAGTTGCATTAACTTAAACTGTTGCTTTTCGCCTATCTGGCTGTTCTTCTGCGTATCGCAACCCAAAAATTCAACTGATACATATCAAAGTTTGGAGTTAAGTATTCTGTTTGCTTAGAGAAACAAAAAAGTGAAAATTTGGATGGCTTTTTATTACCTTTATTTGAAGAAATATATATATATAACTAAATATGAAAAATAGATAATAAATTTTTGTAAAATACAAAATTTTCACAAAAAAAAAATCTTAGCAGGAGTCACATCTATATAAATAATATCACCTCCTTGGTCAGTTGAGTCTGAGAGCAACGATGAGTTAAAGGAAAATATTAAAAAAAAATATTCTTTACTAGTTTAAAATTTTGCTCTAACATTTTTCAAAATGGTTCAAAAATAGCCAAAGATGTTTATAGACTAAGATAAAAATATGAAGATAATAAATACATCATATTTCGAACATTCAAAACGTAAGGTCCAACCTAATAAACACGTGTACATTATATATATATATATTAACTCTAGTGTTGCCAGGCTAGCTGATTTTTGACTTTTTTAGATATAAAACATATCATTAAGCTGATAGCCGGAAATATTAGGAAATATTTGTAAAAATTTAGTCAATTTTTAGGGATATCTCACAGGTTAATAGAAATACAAGGTTACGCCATCATGTAATTGGCTTGCTAGAATTTTTAATTAGATGTGCCGTACCGACTGCTGAGTAAGACAGACAGATTTTTACATAACATGCTAAAATATTATTTAGGAGTCATATCGAATTACAACCCCTCATGTCGTTTGTAGATGAAACTAGATGATTTTTACCAGTTTTTAACGCTGAAATGCTGCAAAAAGTGATACTTTAAGCATAAAATGTACCATTCTAGCTTCGAAGTAGAGTATTTTCAATTTCCAAAACATTTTGTACATGTTTATTGCAATATTTTTTAGACAACATTATTCTTCCTAACTTTTTTTTGTTTTTGCAGGTAAGAAAAAAGTAAGTAAAGTTTTGTTTTCCTCTTCACAAACTCAATAAATGCTATTTTTAACTTTTTGCAAAATTAGACAAAAAGTTTTTGTAATTATCTTTGCGAATTTCGATTTGGAATTTTTTGAAGTAAATATAAAATGGACTTCTCTTTTTTGACAACAACGAAACATTGATATAATTATAATTACTATATGCAGTATATAGAAGTATTTTCTGCCAAAAAATTAATTTTCTCAATTAATTTGACCCTTTCCAATGTCATTTCCCTTTCCTTCCTGGGCCCGTGTAACCCTTTGCTAGTATTAATATATACAGGGTTGTTGAAATCCTAGGTGGAAAAAGTTATTTCCAATTGTCCAAATAAGAAATTTGAGAAACAAAGTTTACTGATGTTTTTTGTTATGGATTTAAAAGGTACAAAAAAACATATTTATATCGTCAATGAAACTAGTGGATTAATGCTTGGAGTCTTCTTGAAAATGACTGAGTCGATTTTGGAAGTTTTTCCCATTACGACTCAATGATGTCATTAAGAGATTCAAAATTTGAATGACTAGTTTTTTCCACATTCGACCCAAGATATCCCTAACAAAATAATCGAAGGAGTTCAAAACTGTTTGGGCCAAAATTACATTTTTGATGGCAACCACTCTTGAGTTTGCTTTTCGTATGCGTAGGAACGCCTTCCTAATAATAAAAAAAGTTTTTTGCTCTTGTCCTTCCGGGATTTATAGCTGAGAGGGACAACATGTTCCAAAACGTTGGAAATGTAGATTTTTTGCCTCAATGACATTTTCTAGAACACTAACGGAAGTTTGAAACCTTTACTTGAAATTCCAGCCCACACCTTAACCAAAACTGTAAATTTGGATATGAGGACTGGCCTAAGATCTGATGGGACCTCACTAGCTGAACCAGTTATGATTTGCTAATTTTACGGTCAATTTGGCATCAAGTCAATTTTTTTTTGTCTGGTAAGATAATTTCCGTGGGTTGCGTAAAATTTTGAAACAAAAATATGACTTTGTTCTACACGGAGTGCTGCCGTTGCCTTACCTATGAATGCCTGGGGGCTAAGTCTTAGGAATGACAAATTTATGTCCGCATGGACTATTCAGGGTACAGAATTGTGCTATATACCATGCTCAGCAGCCATTTTATTTGAAGATAAACCGAGGCTACGGTAGCTTTAACACTTAGAAGTCCTTGCAGTAAGTTGATTTGATCTACACGTTTGGTCTTGATTACTTCCAATCCCCTAATACCGTTTGATGGCTTTGAGGATGATTTGACGGGAAAATATGTCACCATAGGTGTTTCTAAATTCCCAGAAGTTTCATTAGTTTCTTATGGACCTCAATAACTATCTTTCTTCGAGCCTCTGTCTTCTCTGAATGATGACTAATTTTGACTTACACTTTTTATATAGTTGGTGGGGTAAAGGATGTTTTACACGCGTAACGAAAACTTTGGTGACAAATCTAGTATGAATGACTTATAGCGCCAAAAATGAGTTTTGCCAACAAGGATCTGAACTACCCTGGATATTTTATATTTATGCAGTGATGTATACAGCATGTCAAACCGGTATGTAACAAAAAATGAAGGTGGGAATCCTGAAAATTTGAAGAATGTTTGGGAAGAGAGCAGCTTAGCTGTCATAATTTTTTATTAGATCAGCTACAAGAAGCCGTAACACGAAGGAAATAAAACATACATCCCAATTCATATTATCAAGGACATATAGCTCGGAATTACTCCAATTTCGATATTTCATTATATTCAAAGTCCATCAAGGTCTTCTTTAATAACTTCCAAGCAAATCCTAATGACGTCATTGAAGAGCACAGGCAATAGTTACTACTGTATAATTAGATGTTCTGTCTTCAAAAATGAAATACTAACTCTGTTGAAATTTAATATATAGAAAAAAGCCGCTCCAGCATTCTGGGACATAGTTTATACACCTCTGTATATATATATATATATATTCATGTATACGTTTTCATGAATATGGTAACCTGGCTTTACTTTTACTCGACCCACCTATAAATTTTGTAACCATATGTTTATAATTAAGCTTTTACTTTAAGGACTCGCTTCTTAATAAAATAAATAATATTTTGAAAAATTAGCGGGAAAAATCTTTTTTCTTTGTCTATAAGCAGAGATACATTTTGTACCAATACCTTTACTGGTTGGCTTAGTAGTTTTTAAAGCATCATTATGCAGTCCTTATTAAAATATCAATTAGATTAGATAATATTTATCGTAATAAGAAGTTCATTAGTTACAAAACGAACCATAAATTGGCAATTGCACAGTCTTGGATATTCGATAATGGATGATTTTTAATTTTTTCTACGTTTAATTTTTGTTTTAAATTTAGAATTTCAGTTTATAGTTTGAGAGGCAATTAATGTCACTCAAATGGTCCAATTTTTAGCTAAATAATATATTTTCACTATTAAAACAGACTGCGAGAGTGAGAAAATGACTTATTTTTTATTTTCATAATAAGAGCTATCCTAATTTTGATACGTCATCAAAAAAAAAAAAAAAAAAAAAAAAGGGCATATATTAGTGTAGAAATATATAACTACATAAGATTTCTGCAACATTGTGGTGTTTTTTTATTCATTAGTGATTTTATCTTCATGTATGAAGTAAAATAATGAATGACTTATTCTATAGGGGAATACTGTCATTATTTTTATATTGTACAAAAAAAAGGAACAATTTGCGTTAGGGTGGAGCTGAAATAATTTGAAACTTATTATTTTATTTTTTGTTTCTGGAAAAATCATTAATATATTCTAAACATAATTGATTAAATGGACAAATAACTTCTTCTTTGATACCACAGCTGTTCTACCACGACGTCCTAGTAGTCTTAGTGTGTTCACAACGGACACTCATATCCCCTTCTTTAATGCACTTTTGTCTATACAAGAACAAATTATGGATCATATAAAGTCTAGGATTTTACAAGGTGGTCACAATCTTCTCAATCTCATCATAAATAAGATTTTAGCTCTTTAGTAGAGGTCAATATCGACCTTCTTTATCGGTATATAATCTACAAAACCAAAATAAGCCCCACCCTAATTTTCATTGAAAAATTTAGAAAGTGTTTCATGTTTTTCTATCATTAACTTTATTATGATTTTATTTGTTCACGTTGAAAAGAAGGTGTTTGTACATAAGTATCTCTCCCCCTGTCTTCAAGGACAGTCTTTTTCATACCTAAGAGTAAGCATTCAATAACACAACAACATCTTATAGACAGACATACATAAATTGGTTTCCTAATGAGTTAGAAAATTCGTATGAGTTAGGAAAAATATTTATGTTGTGTAGGAGGGTTCTTTAGTCCCCTTATTTTTAGGTAGACATTTTTTATCTAATACCAGGTGTAAATTTAATTATTAAACATTATTTTTTTCAAAATTATGATTAATGATAATCAAAAAGTTCCATAAATAATAACCCTATCCGACAAAATCATTATTTTTACTGCACTAGAATGAAATATATTTCTTTTTTTTTAAATTTTCATATTCTGATATCAAATATGTTCTTAATTTATATATATAAACCTTGGAACCTTCAAAATGAGACCATTAAGTTTTTATATTTTTGACCATATAAAAAAAATATATTGCTGAACTTTACTATAATAAGTATAATCCGTTCTTGTGACATTTTTTCATTGAACAATGTAATTACTTCCACCAACAAAATTATATTTTGGCTTCTGTTTGTTTGATTGTATGTCACCAGAATTACGCCAAAATTTATAAATCGAATTTGACCAAACTTGGTGCAAAGAGGATATTTGGTCACATTAAGGGGCCATTAAATTTTGACAGGTTAATGTTAAAGGTCACGGTAACGCAAAACGTAAAATATCATAACTTTGGAACGAATAGAGATACAAACCTTAATTTTATAATTATTTATACATTACCATAACGAAAAACTTTTCTTATTAATGGACGCAACGATTTGTCAAAACTTTTTAGTTTGCCTTTATGAATGTTGCCACTTTTTGTTTTATTTTTATAGATTTTCCTGTTTAAAGTGCAGTAACATTGGGATAAAAAATATATCTATTAAAAAACAGTAGAATTTGCTTCTTTGGCATTGCATTATAGTAAAAATATGAAAAAAAAATTCAAGATATGTGTATGATCTGAATAGATATCTTATATATCTTAATAAACAATGAGTTTTATTTATAAAAATGTCAAGGACCTGCAATTGTCTGAATACCAGTCCTAAGACTGGACTGGTCAGAAAAAATAAGAACTGATACGACACGTAAGGTGCTATACGTGTACCGAAATTGAGTGTCCATAAAGACCAAATGAAACTTGAGCAGCAAGGCTACTTATTAAGGTCTGCACGTCACTTCGATGAAGGTTAATGTGGCCTTCGGTTTTTATATTGACATAACATATGATTTGTATGTTATTTATATCGTATATAAAAATATCGAGTGCCTATGTGGTATATAATGCCTTGTCACGTCACAGGAAGTACAATAAGGTTTCATTAACCCTCTGATATAATTTCAATTAACACCCTGTACATATCCATATTTCAAAATTTGAATTCTTATTTGCTTAAGAGAAGTACTAGTTTATTTCCTCTTTAAAGTCCTACACAAATGAACAAAAAATAATTTGTGTAGGAAAATAATGAGTAATCAACTTTAAACAACTATTTATATTCATGAGTCCTTTTTGTGTCCTTTCCCCCCTGTCTTACTTGTCACAAGTAAACACATACGAAATGAGGTCAAGAAGTATGGATGTGTCAAGACGCTTTTTAAACAAACATTACAGATAATGGAAAAATGATGGGGGGGAGCGTTAAATAAAATGACAAAGATATTTTTTGATATAATTTAAATATGAATTTGGAAAGCAGTTTACAATATAGCCACACGTTATGGGGTCTCCTTCTATCTTACTATTTTAGAGTGACAGTTTTCCTGTTTAAATGAATTCGAAAAATGAAAACTCAATTATTACAGACTTTTTTTGTAAAAAATAATTTAAGGAAATGGGCCAGGGCGTCGCTAGCCATTTTGGAGAGGGGGAGGCTTTTGAGGAAAAATTTGAAGAATTCTAATTTGTTCTATTTTAAAGCAATTTCAATATATATTTCTTAATTACATATATAGATTCAATCGATATATTTTATGTACACATTAAGTTAGAATTTGTAACAGCAAATTTGTATTCACTTCAATTTCTTTGTCTTAGAATGCATTATTTTAATTTAGTATTGGGTATTCTCCAGTTGTTGTTTTTGTTTTGGGGCCGGGGTGCTACGGTGATGAGACTTTGTAAATTATGTTACTTAACGGAATAGATATAGTGTTACAAATAATATGTTACGAGTGTGTATAACGAATCCAAGAGAATTAGAGTTAGCCCGAGCAACGTCGGTAACCTTTAGGTAGTGAGTGTCTTATTTTTGGGACTTCAAAATCTCCAAGTCTCCTGTTTCAATCCTTGTGATTTTTAGGACTGGGTAAAGTTGGAGGGGGAGGCTTGTGCAACCTACCATAACTCTGTGGAGGTCTGAGTTATCCATCTGATCTGATGCCAGCTCCATAGACGCTGCAGAAGTCTTAAAGTCCGTTAAAGATTTCAGCTCCCGTGTGAAGGTTATCTTTGAAGCAGGTTGAGGACGTATTGAATAATTTTTTGCAAATACAGTATTCTCCGAAACCATTCATTATGGATTTCGGTAGCCTTAATATTGATCCAAATTTATCTGCAAGACCCTGTGCTTAAAGGCTCTTATATATGTTTACTATGTAATACTTTAGTTTATTATGTAATTTTTGGAGTCCGTTTGAGTTACAAATCTTCATGAGGCTCACGTTTGATCTCTGTATCATTATATTAAACTTAACCATTTATATACCATATCCATTAAACGTTTACTTGGTCGTAAACTTTTTCTCGATATATTGAGACTTGCGTATCTTTCCCCTGATATGGACCCGTTCATTTAAAATCTATCAATTTATCATTATTTTTTTGGGACAATCAATTTTGACTATTTTAAGTGCAATTTCCGACAGGTCCAAACTATTAATAAGAACATTTTATTTGAACTATATTTCACCATAATTATGATCTATTCAATACAAAGTCATATTAAATATACCACTTAACAATCATAGAGACAGGGGGTTATCGTACTTCTTAATTTATATCAAATATCCTGAAATTTAGTAACGATAAAATGTATATTTTCCATTCCTAAAGTGGTACTATATATTACTCATCCTTATAGACTCAAATAGTAAGTGGTTGGATGTCTCTATATTGTCTCCTTAAGGGAAGGAAAGCCTTTCTTTGATAGATCGGGCCTCAGTACTACGAAATGGGAGAGTGCTTGTTATCATTCAGTATTTTTACCAAAATAAGGAAAAATAAAACCCTACATTCCAGAGCATCCTCAACACATCTATTGGCTTCGATTTTAGTTGCAGTCTTTTGATCTTTATTACAATCAACCATAATAAGTGTTTTTTATTCATTTGTAAGAAAAATATGCTGATAAAGATCGAGAATGATTCGTCAAAAAAAAGAAAAATGTAATCCACATTAAATTTTGAGAAAAATCCATTTAGCCTGTTTTTGTGTTGACGGGCAACTTATTTTAAAAAATTAAAAAAAATGTTCAAACATCTGTGCTTCAAGAAGAAAAAATGTTTTACATATATATTTATACAATATATACATTATACATTTTTTTCCTCCAAAATATTAAAATATTTATTTTTGATAAGAGTTTTTTTTTAAAAGCAATAACGCTTTTTTTTTTGTTACAAGGATTTAATTTTAAAGATTTATGTAAATTGTTGTACATACAGCATTAGAACAATAATAATAAAAAATTGAATGACTTAAGATTTATTTCTTAATGCTGTTTTTTAAATAAAAGGGTTTATCATCTGTGTAAAAGAAGAGATATTAAAAAATGCATTTTTGTTTAATGAACTGGTTTTAGTAGTGAAACCATGACTGAGTAGTCAAATTTTCTGTAATTGTAGTGAACAGGGAGCGGGGATCAAGTTGTCGCCTACTTTAAACCTAGATAGCTTGAAGACAACATTTTCAAATAGAAAACCGGTTACCAAATAGGAAAGCTATTTTCGTCAGCTGACGATACGTAGTTCAGTTAGCATCATGCCATCATCCTATGAGGAGATAAAGAGCTATAAGTGGAACGAGGAGCTTTCGAGGTCCGCCATAGTCATGGCATTGGTTAATAATGAAGGTGAAATCTCCAATTCAACGATTGCTTCAAAACTTAGAAGTGAATTTACAGACTGTTCAGGGTATCCGTAAGAAGCTAGAGGACACCTGGGATGTTGATGCCACCATAAAGAGGGCACCCAAGGAGGAGGGCGCCGACAGGAAGGTCAGGGACACCGACTTTGTCGACAAAATGAAGAAGATGGTTGAGGATGCCCCTACCAGGTCCATGAAGGCCATGGCGAGGGATCTGGGCTGCCATGAGAAAACAATAAGCACTCAGCACCCTGCCATGTGTCCAAAATCTCCATGCAGTGGTTAACCGAGAACTGTTATGACGTCGTAACCAAGGATTTGTGGCCTCCTAACTCTCCCGACCTTAATCCTTTGGACTATTTTGTCTGGGGCTACGTCTCTCGACATAGCCCCAGACATCCCCATAGCACCAAGGCCAGCCTGATGGACTCCATCAAGGAGATATTCGGCAACATGGACAATGAGATGGTCAGAAGAGCCTGCAGCCGGTTCAGAGGCTGTATTGAGGCCATTATTGATGCCAAAGGTGATTATATCGAATGAATGGCTACTCTATACCTATATGCTAGGCATAGTTTTGATATTCAATAAAAAAGTTAAAAAATGTATATTTTGTGTTGTTTTTTGTAGAAAAATATTTTGGCGACAATTTGATCCCCGCTCCCGTTGTTGGCTACGAGAACACAAGGCAAACGGTATCACGAACATACATCTAAAACTAATTAATCAGCGAAATTTTGTTTTACCGGTTTTTTTCATTTTCTTTTTTCTTCGAAAAAAATTTGGAATCCTTTTTTTTTGAGAAAAAAATACAATTATTCAAAAGTTCAAAAATATTTCCTTTAGAAAGGACATTTTAAAAACGGAATATTGAAACAAAAATATATACAGGGTTGAAGTTATTTAGTAGTACACTTTGTTTTTTTTTAATTTTAAAATTTAAACGAGAGGTTCTGTTAGGACATTTATTTAACAAAATCATCTGAAACTAGTGCTGGTACAATTTCTATTTGCCATGTGAAGCCTTTAGAGACTGGACACTCCTGAGAAGTAGCAAACTCCATCTCCTCCAGATGCGCCTGGATAGAGTATGTCTCTCAGGAAGGCCTCAGTCTTAGTTGCGCAATGATGCGTAGCTCCGTCTTGAGTGACAACAAAGCTGTCCCGAACTTTTGTATGGCCCGAGGTAACACTTTCTTATACAAAAGTTCAACATTAGCAATGAGCTAATTCTTCCTCTTCAAAAATTGGGAGGGCCACAACGCCAAGACCATGGTTCCGGCTGGATCTTTTGTTTTGAGAGATAAATCTTGCAGAAACTACCTCAGAGCTCCTTATATATGGCTATGGGGGACATGCTGCAAAAGAGAGGCTTCAAAGTTTTACTCTTTCGTTGTTCCATTTTACTTGTTCTCGTTTTTTTTTTTTTAAATAAGTTGAAACATAAATCAACTTGAGCAACAAAACATATCTTTGACAGAGTTTGAAGACAATATTCGAAAAAATTTCCAATTTCTTAAAATTGGAAATTAAGTGTTCCAGTAGATAAATCAACCCTGCATTTATTACAAATTTAATTATTTAAAAAATCAAAAATGTAAGGGTCTTTTTTAAGAAAATCAACTGTAGTACAATGGCAATTACCCCAAATGCCCTCTTTAAAGTCACCCTATTAATTAAATTAACCAGGCTGATTCTTCCATGGACTTCTGGGCACATGGAAATGACGCTGACTCATTTTTTCTTTTTAACCAATCACTCCTTTTATATTCCTCCCCCCACCTATGTTGGTATAATTTTTTTGTTCCAATTTATCAGGTCTCTAGAATTCTATGATTCTGCAGAAACAAGAAAAAGTTGCCTACGTAACAAAGGAAAACTGTGGTATCGCAGAATCCTGGACCTTTGCAATAAGGAAAGGGCCATGAATAACCAATTTCGAAAATGTCACTTTGAATTTTTGATTATTTAGACAGCAGACGTAGTCCTGTTGAAAAATAACTTGTTCCTAGAAAAAACACTTTTTTAAAACCAATTATTATTAAAAATTGTTAAACCAATAATGTAAGAAAAAGGAGTCAAAAAGATCAATGAACAAAATAAGATAAACATAAATCAATTTTTTTAGGAAAAAGGCCCGTTAGTTTTTTTTAAAGTCACTTCATATGAGAGTCTAACAAAATTAAATATCAAATTTGTAAAAATTTTGAAAAATATAATCACCCCCCCCCCCTCAACAAAAATCTCAAGCTTGGAACTGTCAGAAGCGATATTTTGTCGAGAAAATAGTTTCTAGGCTGTCACAAAAATTTTTCGAGCTATAGGTGCATCATAGGTCACTTTGTTTTATATCATTTGTCTAACCCTGGATTTCTCAAAACCTGGATGCTCACCTAACACGAAGCCTTTCTTTGTGATACCCTAAACAAACTTTGTTTACAATACAGTTTTTAGAATAAACTCTTGGTAAGGGTAAAAGCTTTGAAATAAGCTGGAGCATCAAGAGGATTTAATTCCAGTAATTAATAATGCCTTCTATGACGAAAGAATACTTTTAACTACTCTGAAACGTATATGAAACACTACAAACAAATGGAATCCTCAAATATTCACCTACAGGAGCCTTTCCTTTGTACAAAGGAGGTAAATAAATTCAAGAAATTATATTTTATTGCTGGTGATATCTCCCATGAAGTTATCTGCTATAGGATCGTTCAATATTCAAATTATTTTGATTGAGAATTGGAGGAATTGCTCTCGTCTGCATCGGTTACATGGGAATAGGAAGGCTACTGTCCCTATTTTCTTGTCAAGGGCTCTTAGTTTATAGCATACCTATAATAAATAATAATATAACACTCAAGTCCTGATTCGACTGTTTTTAATTGCTCAGATTCTTCTCTGACTCAGAAGCATAAGGAATCGAATCCACTTGGACTAGGAAAAGATTGACTTTACTAGAGTACTGGTTTCTAATCTTACTGCAAAGTTCATTTTATAAGTTTCTCAAACCCTTAAGAATCTCTTTATGTAATGTCAACACTATCTTCCTCAACCCTACTTTCCAAAATTTATTTGGCTTTATAAGACACTAGCACCCTTCCATTCTACTTGAACAGCAAGACTAGTGTGATATATATTTAATAATAATGTCAAATAGTTTGTAGAGACCTAATAAATGGTAATCTACTATACAGTCTTAATAAAATGTGACATTCGTGGTTGCGTGATATGGATAAGAAGGACTTTATAACCTCGAAGGAAGTTGACATATTATTTCAGAAATGGTAATTTGAGAAACTTTTCCTGCATTAATGGACTGTTTGGACAATATGTTTAAAGCTTATTAAATGTTTCAACTAATTATTATCTACATAAGTTCTCTAAAAATCCAAACCTTTAAGATTATGGAAGACCTTTGTTCCGAAGGAATAGATATCTTGTAGTATATTTATATTTTTTTAAATTTCATTAGGACTTATATTTTCATAGAAAAATATTTGTGCAATTTTTTTGCAAGTCAAATAATGATATTAATTTATGATATATATTTATTTAATAGATTATACAAATATGTATATTTCTTGTTGTATTTTTATATCTCGTATCAACTTTATATTTGGAGAAGGAAAATCATCGTACTTATTCAAACGAGTGGTATACTCAATTGACTTTTGATCATTTGACTTTGAAACTGAGCCGCAATAGAGTAATATGTGCATTAAAGAGAATAATTTTAAAGAAAACAACCATACACTTCCTACATCTCACCGGAGGTGCAATAAAAAGTCCCTTGACAACCGCTTTATCCACGGCTAACAATAGAAGACAATCTTTTTCCTATATCAAGAATTATGCAAAACTTTATGCCCTCCTGGTTTATCCTATTTAATTCAAATTTCCTCCTCCATGCAAGTTACTACAAGAATTTCGCTGTCAACCAAAAACTACCAAAAGCAAAGATTCAAGGAATTGAACGATGATGAAAAAGTAGTGTTGATCCTACTTAGACGAAGTATTTTCTGCTTAAAAGGTTGAAAATATGAATAGAAAAATTGATGGATTCAAAGAAGATGGAGTAACTAAAACTCTCCTCTGCTCTATGGTAAATTCAATTGCTGGTTGAATAATTAAATAAACTTTGTAGGAAGGAGTAAGAGAAAATGAAATGGAAAGGAAAAATAAATATGCAATATGATAAATCAATTGGTGTCTAAAATACAGGTTGCGTGATTATTTATTGAGTTGGATTATCCATTAGTTGAGAAATCCATGGTCTAACCTACTTGAACAGTTTAAAAGCCATAAATTTTTAAAATTATATTTATCTAGTGATTAACAAATGGGTTCAAAATTGAGAAAATTGTTAAATCTATGTATATTTAGTTATCAGATGCAAGGCACAAAAAGTAATTAATAAAAATAAACTACAGTTTTTGGTATCTCTTCTTCTCATTTGATGGCCTTAAGTAGTCAACAAATTTAGAGAAAATGAAGCTGATAAACTCTGATTTTCCTGTAAGAATCATATTAAATCCTCCTTCCATTTGTTCAACGAATGTAGTAGAATTGAACCTCTGAGGAAAATTCTAAACCAAAAGTAAAATAGGAGTAAGGCATAAAAATTAAGAAAGAAGATTGGCTTGTGGCTATGCCCCCCCCAACAATGACTCAACTGAAAGCAAACTCTGTCGCAGAGAAAATTATATGCAAAATTTGTTTCAGCCGAATGACAGGCAAAGTCTTAAAAAGTCTGCCACGATGATTTCATAAATAGAGAATTTATAGTACTACCGTCGTTTTAAGTTGTATATTTTTAACTATTTTGGCGCGAAGGACTTAAGGAGCTAGATTTGATTGATAATTTACTACTAGAGAAATAGGGATGCTAGTTGATTGCAGACCACTCATTAGTTATGTTCTATCGTAATTTATACAAAAAAATGTAATTTTATTGAAAGTATATATATTCTAATAAAGGATTATATAGCCGAATAAAAACAATCTTTATGAATATTGTATAATTGGTAAAAGATTATCCGGTGTTGCTAGTGCCAAGGAGGGAGAGGTAAATGAATTTGAAAATTGAGAAAATTAAACAAATATTCAGAAAATACTTCTTTATCTGTATATATATAAAACATAGATTATATGTCTGTGTAGATGTCCTTTTTATGAACCTAAAAGGCTACAGTTTTGCATGGGTCCCTCTTTTGAGTTGGAACAGCTAAGACGTGGGTATCGATTTTTGGGAGGTCATATAAGGGATATACACAAAAACCATTTTTTTGCACCCTCAAGGAGACTACATAGATTGGGGGTTCAGTTATTGATCAATAAGTGTTTATAATTTCGATTTGGGCTTTTTTTGAAGTAAATAAAAATGTACTTTTTATGTAGACAATTTTTTAGATGCAAATATGTTGTTTAAAGTACATATTTTTATATATTATATTCATAATAATACTACTAAGGTCACAATAGGCAATAATAATAGTTGTTGTTGTTTTTTTTAGGGGTTGGGAGATTTACGGGGACGAAACTTTGTAGATTACCTTACTTAACCGGATTGATACAGTGTGAAGAATCCAAGAGAATTATAACTATCATTATATTTTTAGACAATAACAAAACATTCATATTATAATTATTAGTATATAAGAGTATTTTTGCGAATATTTTTTTAATTTTATCAATTAATTTGATCATGTTCAATGTAATTTCCCTTCCCATCCAAAGCCCCAGCAACACCGGATAATCCTTAGTTTGTATTAACGTATATGCATCTAAAACATTGTCTATCCGTGATTTCAGTTAAACATCAATTTTTTGTTTTTGGCAAATTTAGATGAAGGCCAATCTCCCAAACACATTTCTAAAGACTTTTTTCTATTTACTAATCCCTTATTCCATTAGAGGTTCATTTTTTTTGCACCTGAAATAAATGAAATTACTTTTTTCACCAATTTCTTTTTTTTGCACATAACTTTTTTGATTTAGAATAAATTTAGAAAACGTAGTTATTCATATATATTTTTAAACGCCAATCACTTTTAGATAAATAACTGAATCCCCTATTTAGTCTCTGTGAGCTGCATAAAATGATTTTGGGTATAGCATAAGCCTCCCTTATATGACACCCCTAAAAATTGGCACCCCCATTTTAGCCTGTCCATGCTCAAAAGAGGGACCCTTGCAAAATTTCAGCCTCCTAGGATCAATGGTCAATTGATAATGGAATTGTACACACACACACACATTCTCTTTTATATATACATCTCTTATTTATGTTATTTCTAGATAGAATACTCGTACTGAATTTTAGAAACTCGAAGTAAAATATGAGTATCAATGCCTTATTCTAAGTTAAATAGACCTCAATCATGGAAATGTCAAACTTGATCAAACTCGAAATTTTTTACAACAATCCAACTCTAATATTTATATATTTGGCCCTACCTTCATTGTACGTACAAAAGGGACAATGTCCAATGGTTAGTTACTATTACTACCAAAGTATTTGGTTATAAATTAAATTGAATGTAAATTGTTTCCAATGATATAAAAACAAATGATTTCATAAATTATCATCTTCGCTCCATAATTTATCCAACTTCTTGGAAGCTTCTTTTGGCCATCAAATTTATCATGATGTCTGATAAACATAAATAAATATATGCTATAAATAAAATTAATGAGAGTTTCAAAGTTTCAGACTTTAGAATCAATATTCTACATGATGCATATTTAACGTAGTTGGGAGAATTTGGCTTACGAGCTTTTTATTATGGACCTTTTTTCTGTTTCTTTTACATAAAAAGGTTACAAGAAAAAATAAAAATAACTGTCTGCAATATGTTCGGTCTTACTCCCGCCTTCAAATTTACACTCTCCAAAATCCCGATCACTACTATTGCATATCTATACAAAGTGTTAAATAAATCATGTTTTATATATATAGTCCAGGATTTTGTATTTAAGTACATGCTAGGAAGGATCCTTATTCTCTAACAATAATTTTGTTACACCTTGTGCAACCAACAGTTTTCAAAACTGTGATCTTTTCTCCTACAAATTAATAAGGTTTAGTGTTCTTGGTCGAAGTAAAATTCATGAAATTATGAGGATACCCAAAGTGTTGAAAATAGTAGCTCTTTAATGAAAAAGATTGAACGCCCCTTACATAGGGGTCTTCAAACTGCAGGGTATAACCTATAAAGGTGAAGGGAAAAGTTGAGGGAGGATGTAAAAAAAATTTCAAATGGTACCGTTCTAAATAGATTGAGAATAATCTTTTGTGAAGAAATTTAAAAAAAGTGGACCCATACAAAAATGGCCTTCTAAGAAATTCCCGTAAGAAAATTGCATTTGAGAAAATTACAATCTTTAGAAGATTACCCAAAATTAGTGATGGGAGGATTAAAATAAAATCGTATCAGGGATACCCTCAATATTATATTTAGAGAAGGACAGGGGCTTTGTTTTTGGAGTTTTTACAAAATAAAATCCAAAAATTAATATTTTTTTCGATAAAAATTTGAAAAATTAAATTCCAAATATACAATTGGAGTTTTATATTCTTCAAAAATCCACAACTATTCACAAAAAATTACAAAACCCCATGGCTAGTCTCAAAAAAAAAAAAAAAATTCCAAAAAAAATCATAAATCTACAGCCGTTCTCAAAGAACAATTATTTTTTATGAAAAAAATTACTAATATCTAATTTTTTTGAAATTTTTTCAAAAATCTCCAGCAATTTTCAGTACAATTTCAAAAATTACATTTCTAATATAAGTTTTTATTAAAACTATTTCAATTACTAAACTTTAGGAGAAAAATTTGAAAAATCCATTGTTACTCACAGAAAATTTAATTTTTGAAAAAGAATTCGCTAAACTCGAGGAAATTTCAAAAATTAAATTTTCTGGTAAAAATCAAAAATTCCTTAATTTGGGGTAGAGTAAATTTTTTTATAACTTAAAAAGTAATAAATAATTAAATATCAGTAATAAATAAGAATTGGAATTGCAAATTAAACATTTTTTTCTCTATGCCGATCCCAATTTCAGGAAAAGGAACCGATTCCGATTAATCAGCCCATCACTACTCCAAATTATGCGAAAATGTAGTGATTATATGCTTATTTGTCTCATATACAGATAGGCCCTGCCCATTTAAGGATCCATTAATAGTTTTCCCATCTGCTTTTGGGCAACAATAAAATAACCACCCTAATTTCCTACATTGTACCCCAGAAAAACAGGATTTGTTAGGGATAGGTGTATGACCTCAAGACTGGTTAAAAACTGCCGCTACCACTTCAAATGATACCCTATATAATCACCTATCCTCGAAGTTAAGGTAAATGTTTTATAAGCTTGGGCCTCGAGATAGATTAAAAGCAATTTATAATTTGTGATGTCATTATTTTGTATTTTTTAGCTGACACCTTTTGTTTTGAAATTTGTAGTGTGAAGAATGTTTTATTTCTTTAGTTGTAGTCATTATGAGTAGTGAACACCCTTTCCTAAATAGATTAAATTATGTTAAAGCGTGATTAAATATTCGTTTGTACTCATAAAAGACGAAGAATATCCTGGAGGATTTGTAAGTCCTTTTTAGACTCAGAGTAGAAATGTGGATCTACACCGGAGTAATTGTAGCAAATGTCCTTTTTTATATACTTTTCTCCGTCCTCCCTTGTCACAGCTGATCTAATGGAACGTCAAGAGCATTATTCTATATTTCCTCAAAAACATTCTTCAAATTGTCAGAGTTAACACATTAATTTTTTTTTTTTTTTTTTTTGTTAACATGTTTATTCTACACTTGATTTTTATCATTATTTATGAAACAGAAAGAATGTAGCTCAATGGACAACGTCCTCAAAACAAGTTATTCCCTTGAACTCAATATGTCTGGACTTGTGTGTCGGTCGTTCCCAAAGAAAGAAAGATATATTTTATATGTATATTATCTTAAAAGACAAACTCTATGTCAGATGGTATAAATGTAGTATTATAATGTTTACTCATACTTAATTAGTGCAACTCCATCTAATCAATGAAAAGAACACTAAACAAAAAAAAAATTAAAGGAACCCACTCTCCTAATTTCGCAATGTATTCGTTCTTAATTTACTTTTCTTGAGCTCTAAATAAAAATTTTCATGCCATGTATAAATAATAAATCTAATTAATTACTCAAATTGATGTTTCTCGGGAATAGTTGTATGTTTGTTTACCCATACAGTCACTTTTGATCTAAAAAATAACAATGCAATCGAGTGTGTGTGCATGTAAAAAAAGAAAATTGTATAGACGGTGTAAAAGTGAATTAAATCTTGTAGGCGTTTAGGTCAATATAAGTTGAAAACCCATTTTTAACAACAAACGTGTGAAGCTAAAGCTCCGATTAAGAATAAAATAAAATGGAAGTACAGGATAAAAAATGAGGAATGTGACTCTCCATGAGGTTAAGTAGAGAATATGTATACGCTCACCGCCTCATATTAAAAAAAAAGGGGGAACAAGTATATATTTGGTTGTAAGTCCTAATAACTTTTTAACGTGGGAGTTTTTGTTGTTGGGAACTTGAACAATTTTTGTTTATCAAGCTGATATCATCATTATTTCTTTATTGTGGAGAGAACATCTAAGGGATGGGTAATGACGTCTGAATGTGCACATGAAAAAACGGAAAGTGACACAAGTGGTTTGTGTGGGAGATATCTTCTACATTAATAATGCAAATCTACAATTTTAAAAGAAAGTTTGTTTTTGCGGTTTTATTTCTGGTACGGTTTCTGGAGTTTATGGAGACGGCGGACTATATGGAGACAGTTTTGTATGTATATTTTTCTATAATAATCTGCTGTCTCCAACTAGTCCAAAAACGGACTAGTTAGAGACAGCAGATTATTTAAATAGAACAACTAGTTCGAACTCACCGTCATATTAGCTTGCTATATGAATTTATGTAACATGTTTGCCCTCAGACTATATGAAGGGGAACTTAAAGCAGAAGGAGGGAGGTGAGAGAAGTTGGATCTGCATCCATCTATCCTTAACGTTCCTATGAATAAATATTTACACGTTTCTGATACTCTATTCGGAGTGCTTCACTTGGTCGGTGGATCTTATATCCTTTAATGGAAGGATCGTTGATTGTGCAAGTGCCTTTTCATTTCAAGGCCTGTGATAGTGACTTCGGTTCTCTTTAGACATTGTCCTATACATAAACCCCTCCAGATCCTCTACGGAATCATTGTATAATTCTTTATTACTGCTGAGTCTCTTTTGTCATTGGTAAACAAGTGCAAGATAATTCTAGACTCGTAAAGATAATGTGCTTCTCTTTTCTCGTTATTTTTGTCTACAATGCATATTCTATTCCGATATTACATATAAATAGTTATTTTGACCTGGAGAGTTCCACAATAAGAAATAGTTCCCGAATGAATTACCCAATGAGGAACAAAGATTTTTATTTCTCATCCACAGCTCCTTCGTTGAAAGTCTTGAATCCTGTTCCTTCCAAAGTCGACTTTTTTTTTGTCTCTTATTCCTAGAAAAATATTTCATTGTTAAGAATCCTTTAGTTTTCTTAATGTACATAATGCAGAAATCCCTTGTAAAAAAGTTGAAGTCAATCTAAGACTCACAATGAATATGCACCCTTTTTTCTCGATACTTTTGTTTGCAATAATTTTTTAAAAATTATAAGTGACCTTTTAACTTTGTGGACTTGCAATTTTGAAACCTAGTTAGTCTTAATCATCTTCAAAAAAAAAAAAAAAAAAAAACACTTAATTGCTTATCACCATATTGAAGTATTACCCCTCTGAAAATTTAGGATCTCCACACTAATAAAAATTAATAATCAATTTTTACCATAACAATTCTTATATTGAATTATTATTTATTTTAAAATACTCATTAATGACATTAATGCAGATAATATTATAATCATTAATACAGACGTTCAAAATTAAAAACTAACTATTTATAATTCATCCCCCCTTTCTTTGATTTATACCTATATTATTATGAAAATATATTATTATTATAAGATCTGAATAAAACATCTTTTTTAGAGTAAATCCTTTATTAAACGAAACAAAATGAAAGTTCAAAATTTAGAAGATAATTTTTATGGAACTTGCACCATGAGAATTCCTTCTTTTTTTTAACCAGATTGTACGCTAGTATTAGCCTCATTTATGAGATTTTTGCTAGGTATATTTAAATACAACATGAGCAATTTAGTTAGCAAAATGATTTTGTTTTTTTACACTTCAACCCAATAGAATGATAGGAATCTCCCGTTTCTAATAAATTGACAAATAGCCTTGTGAAGCATCGTCTTGGAATTGTCGACGTCAATAAAATTTGTCGAGTTTGTTCGCTGAGAATATCATATTGTAAAGCTGACTAGCATGTAATGTATTTAAATATAATAATAAATCTGAAGCCCTATTGACACTATCTTGATAAGTTTCGATGAGATCTCGATCTTTGCCGGAAAATTCACTCACCATGAGTTTTAGATTTCTCAGAAATTAATAAGGTTTACGATCTTTAATTTTGAAAAATTTAATGATGGAAGAGGCTATGTATCCCAATATATAAAACAATAGATTGGCCCGATATTCTATTCTTTTATAGTAAAATTAGAATTAGAAGAACTCAAAATAAATATATGAAATTGGAACAATTGGATCAGTCCTTTTTATTTTTTTATTTTCACAATCATGCTTATTTTTTGATTTTCATTAAATATTCTCCAGTTTCTAATTTTTTATCTTAACGTATGTAGAAATTATATATTTGTAAAGGAATTGAGAAGTTTCCCTAGTATATACGTTAAGATAAAAAATTAGAATCTTAATGAACATTTTGAAATTCAGCACTATAACTTTAAAGCTGAAACTTCTTAATCCCTTTACAAATATATAATTTACATTAAAAATATCTTATTTTCAAATAACTAGAGGTTAAAAAATGGCATTGGAAGACTAAACCTTTTAAAATATATCATTTTCATTAATACATAAAAGAAAATCAGATTACCAAAAAATGCTTTCAATTTTAAAGTTATGGTGCTGAATTTCAAAAGTTTTATTAAGATTCCTTTGTATAGTATAACAAATTATAGCATATGTAAAATTAACTTCTCTTTTAAAAGAAGTTGTATTTATCATTAAAAGTAAATCGCTCAATATTAACAAAAATGTGAATGGCAAATTATCCTACACGGAATAATTTTATGGATACAATAACAACAACTAGTTTAGCTATTGAAATAATTGTTTACTTATAAGTACGAAAAACACTCATATATAATATGTAAAACTCATAATGTACTTCCACAACGATTCCCTCGATATAATTGATTTAGTATCTTTTCCTCCAGCACAATTTCGTGACTCTCCTCTCCTAGAAGTACCTATAGCTCCTGACCTTCATGATACTACTACGCCTATAGGTTTCAAGACTGGGAAGAAAGGATCCATGAACGTATGAATGTATTTATTTACTTTAGAATTTGTATTGTGTTACTATTTGATTTAATACATATGCATAATTCGTAATAATAAAAAAATACCATTTAAAAATGTGGGGCAGGTCAATCAATTTTAACAAAAAAAAGACCAATCAACTAATTAGAAATATCATAGTCAGAAGTCACCTATACGGAGAAACTTTGGGAATTTAATCTCATAGAGAAATTTGGGGAAACCTTGTGGACACCTGAGGCAGTGTGAAGGCCCTTATGATAATCGATTTCTTACTTTTGCCGTTATCATGGTGACTAACAAACAAACACACAGAGGCAAAAACATAACGCCTGTTTAATTTCGTAGTTGAGGTAAGTAGTAATTCCTTATTACTTTACTTGTAAATTCATTTGCCTTTAAACATGCTTACTTTCTGAAAAATTAGAATACATTTCAATGCAAGCAATATTCACAAATTTATGAATTATAAATATTGAATATGAGCGCTTATAATAAATTATAATGAAATTTGAAAAAGTCAACTCTGTTTGAGCTCCTATTGTTTGTTTTTTCTGTTGTTTTTTCAAGTCCTCTACCATTTTCTTTAGAACATCACAAGAGGCACACATTTTAACAAAGAAGGGCAATTTGATAGTTCTATTTCTAAAGTTATGACATCCATATATAAAATAAACAAATAAAACTTTAAAAAAATCTCATGTTTATTGAGAAGGAGACGGGGGAGTGGAGAGGGGGGGGGAGGAAGAACACACAAATTCAAGTTGTCACACCTCATACAAAGGTGTACAATGTATGAACATAAATCACCTCATTCAATTATATACCTCCATACATATTAGTGTTGAAACTTCATCCAAGATCGAATTATTTTTTCGGGTCGGTCTTTTTATTCAGACAACCGTAGAATGAAATTAAATCTTTTTCAAATCGTGGATTGAAACCAAATTAGTTAAAATTATAATTCTATTAATCCAATTTAAGATTTCCAACAATTCTTACTCCTTCTAATATCGAAACTCGGTCCAAACCGATTTTTTTCTGCTTCGGTTGTAATTGATCTTTAGTCTTAACAGTGATCTCAGCCTGTAGACTGAAATTGAGTCTTTTTTTATATCGTGGACCGATTTTTTCCGTCTCAATAAATGGAATAAATATTTTCTGTCTCAATCTATCAACCTATTTTCAATCCATTCCCGATTTAGGAGTTGTTCAAATATGATTTATGCGGCACAGTGAACTTCACATGAAGTTATTGTAAGCCCATATTCACAATTTTAAAATACAACTGATGATATCACCAACAGTTCATCAATAAAATTGGTCTTATTTCACAATACCATTGCCAAATGGTACATCAAAATATGAAAACTTCGAATTTTACTATTCAACAAGATATAAACTATAAAAATAAAAATACAATTTTAAAATAATTAATATTATAAATAGATGTGTGTCTGAGCGCTCTTAATTATTAATGTAGCCCCCTGGAACCCGCTGGGGATGTATTCCTCAGCCATAGCGTCCCAGTACTGATTAACCGTGATTTGAGGGCCTCAGTGTTTGGATGACGGACACAGATGCCGAACCCCTCGACTACACCCAAAAGGGGATATAATTGCCCTCGTCATGATCACCAATTGTAAATGGGATACAAAGGCTTTTATTACATCTTTCTTGTTAAAGCGAGACATGTTTCTCGTCACAGAGCTGCAGGGATATCAAGGAGCTGTGGGGATGTTCGCTTACTTTCATTTTCAGCTATGGGCACAACTAGGAATCAAACTGTTTAATGTGATATCTGTTGGAAGGGCCCTCATCAGCTTTGATGACGACATGGAACTGACAGTCAAGATAATGCATGCTAGTTTTAGCAACATGACAAGGCGCCAAATCTTGAATCCGCGTGAACCTTGTATCTGGGAGGGGGGAGGTATGTGGCCACCGTTTATGACATCATAAGATTCTAAAGAAGGCCCATGTGCACTGAGGAGGTAACTTGAGACCGTTGTCAAAAACGTGAGACGGATGTCATTCCCATCACTGGTGATCAAGCAAAACACCACTATCTTAGACGGGAACAATACCTCTGCTGTCCTTCAACCAGTGGTTATTCATTAGGCATTCATTATTTATTAAGCAGCGTCCAATCTGATTCTTTCCGTTGATGCAGGACTTCTAGCTAAGGTCCTCCTTGATGGACTTGGCCATTGTCCTTCTACTGATAGACCTCATCCGAGGATAAGCAGCCGTTGAGATGCCAAGATTTGCTTTGATGGAGCTCTTGAGCCCAGCGAGGAAGTGACCAATCCATTTTTTGCCTTTGTGGGAACCACATGAGGAATGGAAAAGCCCCTTATCCGTCTTCAGTCGCTTGCAGACGTTATAGACGGTGCTCTTGGCATATTTTGTGTATTTTATTATTGCCTAAGCATCGGTAACAGCCTTAAACCAATCTACTATGACTTTGCGTTTGTCCTCTTGCTGCTTCATGGTAAAACTGATCAGATTCAGTATAAAAATATAAGTTGTTGTCAGTAGACAGTACTTTTAGGTGAGGTTAAAGCTTAGCAAGATTAACACACTAGATTAAAAAAAACTAAACAAATTTAAATATGTCTGGATACTTGTGCCCCCTCCCCCTTGTATAATGCATAACGGTTTTAGACCGGTGTAGGATTTTCAAACCGAAACCCAACACTACTATATACATATAATTCTGTATAAAATGCTTTTGAACAAAAAACGAATAATAAAATTAAAGTCACAATAAAACTAATCAAACCTTGTACGTCGTACATATTATATATTTGAGCATTCTATGACTTTAACAAATAAGGAACGTAAGAATGTATTCATTTATACACATGTAGGTGTCTCAAATATATTTTATGAAAAGAAAAGTAATTTAACATACCTATAAATGTGTAAATCAATCCGGGTGGCTCATTCCCATCCTCTCTCTCTCTCCGTCACTCCCTCCCTCCCACCCTCAACTCTTTCTTCTTCTTATTATTATTTATGTTTGTGCATTCAGAACAAATTTACTTACATACATTTTACACTATAGGGTGACTCGTCATATCTACATACACACATATTAGGGTTAAGACTCTGTCCGTGACAAATTTTTGTTCGAGTTCGGTCTTTAGTGATTTTTTTGATCTATTTGGAACGATATTGCGATCGACACCAAAGCGGTCTCAGATTGTGGACCAAAGAGCACGAAAACTATAGAGATTATAAAGGGATTTCAATCAGCAGTTCGGCATCAGCAGTAGTAGATTATTATTTTTAGACTGCAGTGGGGGTATTGCTAGCTTTTATCATTTGGGGAGGTGGGGGGGGAGGAAAAACCTTTACCCTTGACGGAATAATCGGGGGAGCTGGGAAGCAACATGCTTTTGTACACTTCCAAAATAAGTTTGACCCTAGACAACCTCGTCTCCTTTGTCACTATCGTATTTAGATATTTCTTCCTCCTTGCTCTTGATTTTACTTAGACCTAAAAATTATCAACACCGTAATATAATTACTTACATACGTTGAAAGGTTTATTTCATATATATTTACCAGAAGAGGGTGCCTGTGTCTCAGAGTGGAATAGAAACAAAGAATGGAGGTAGAAGAAATTCGAAAGAGAGAGGGATGCAGAAAGATTCGTTGAAACCATAATACCCCTTATGTTAAATATAAGTTCATACAAAAGATTGTTTTTGTTTCTTTAAATTTATGAAAAACTATTTATTGAAGACCATAGGAACAAAATTTAGTATATTTACTATGAGTTATAGCTGACTTTGACAGTTTTTACTCAAAATGGTATCCCTCAGCCTCAATGACGGCCTCCATCCTCTTCCTGAAGGATAAACACACCTTACTGATGTATACTTCTGACAAGTAGGGCCGTGAGGCCTTGATGGCATCCTTTAATGATCTCATAGACCCGTAGGATCTGTTAAAGGCAGCTCCCTCAAGCTCTACCTACATAGAATAATCCAGAGAATTAAAATCGGAGGAGTTGAGAGGCCACATGTACTTGTACATATTCAAAAGAATCTTGTCTCTAGACAACCTCTTTCCCTTTGTGGAGGTCGTAATTAGATATTGTTTCTCCTTGTTCTTGATTTTCCTCCCAAGTCATCTGTAACGATCCTTGAGAGCGTAACCTCGCTCTTATTCATCTTCTTGGTCAAACCACGAATCGTTATCACTGGATTTTAAGTAAGGCGGTTTTTGACACGCATAATCATGAACTTTGTTCTTACAGTCATTTTCCGACCTTGCTCAGACATCCCGGCAACTGTTCCTTGGGTTGAATCGCTTTTTAATGAAATACATGACCGTTCAGCTGATCTTGAGGTCATTGTCACTCTCAGTTGCTATATTCTGGTGCATATCAAATGCATATATTCAAAAGAAATTCAACACATGATTGCCAACTTTAGAAAAATAATTATTCTATCATTTTTGGGAAATGTATTGGAAAAAGAAACATAACATCGACAGCTGACAACAAAATACAGTAAAAACTTTTGTGTTTGTGAGGTATCGCCTCGCAATATAAATATAATACCTTCAGTTTCATATGACGTCATTGTCGCAGTGCTCGGGATATGAAAATACATTTGACGTTATCAATCAATGTAAACGACTTAAACCAATTTTTCCAAAGTGACCTGTCGAGGACAAACTTATTTATATGACTGAATTAGCTTGATCCAAAAAAAATTATAGTATCTCACAACCTCTTCATAAAAGAAACAAAAAAATAGTCCAAACATTAGTTGACCCATTCTTTCCAACTCTAGGTTATTATCCAACAATTGTGGAAAATTGTACGGCACGATGTAACCTCGCTAACACAGGAATTAATTATTTATTTTGTTTTCAGTTGTCGCTTCCCTTGTCTCGCATGATACGTCATGGCTATTTCATAATTTATTATTTTTGATAAATAAACGATGTAATAACTTATGTTAAATTTGTGCTCCATTTTCAAAAAGACAGGAAAATAATTTCTTGTTGATACCTCGTCGTATATATTATATGAAAATACGGTTTTTATGAAATATTACTCAGCATTTTATATAATTCTGAATTTATAATATTGCTATATAGGATTTCAATATTATGAAATATAGGTGTAGGTATTTAATTTATTTTAAAAACTGTGGAGAAATAATATGACAATAATAGTCTGGGAGTACTTCAGATATAAATAGCAGTTGGTATGATTGACTTATTTGGCTAACTATGTTGATTTTGTGACTTTTTTCTATTTCTTTTGTCGGAAAGGCTGTGTGATAAAATATAGGTAACGACGTGTGGGTGAAAAATAAACAGAACATCGACAGGTGACAAAAATAAAGGAATGGCCATTTTGTGATTGTGATGTAACACTCTGATACAATAATGTACCGTTTTATATGACGTCATTTTACAGATACTCACAATTAAAAAAGACACATGATGTCATCAGCATATACATAAACATACAAAATTGATCCATGGCAAATTTTTTATTGAGACGAATCTATAAAGATCGATTTTTTCTTCGGGGTTGAGCAGGAGCGTCCTCAGGATTTTATTTTAGGGTGGACTTTTTTAAAGAAGAGACAAAAACTTTTTAGAAAAAAATTCAGAATAATTTTTTATAGAATAAGTTAAATATGACCTTTTTTTTAAATTAAATGTAAAAATTTGCGAGGCTTTTACATTATAAAACATTTTCTAAAAAAACAAAAATTTTATCTTGCGTTGACGATAAAAAATAATATTTGAGGGAGGGTACACCCTCTACAGCCATCCCCTGCGGACACCCCGATATAGATCAAATTATTACAAAGAAAAAATAAATAGTTTGGTCAAACAAAATTAATATGTTTGCTGTCTCAGACCGATCTAGGATTTGTGACCGAAAGCCAACACAAATATTAACCATATGTATGTAGTTTTCTTTTTGCGATATTTTTTTTTTTTTTTTGAATAACATTAGAAATCATCAAAATTATATTATTCTTTATACGGATTTCCACCCCCCTTTTTTTTCTTATAATGTACAATGCTATTCATGCTATATTGTGTATGTTTTGATAATGACGATGGAAAAGAAGCTTTGTTATTTGAGTCAGAGAGAGAAAAAAAATATGTATATGGTAATAATAAAAAGATATTACTTTGGAATACATACATTTTATATTATGTATTATGAAACTGTCACTCTGTATTTCAAAGTGATGTCTGATAATATCAGTTTGAAAGGTAGGTCAGAAAGTACATACTATGAATGTATAATATATATGTATGTGTACATAGCTGTTGTTTTGATAGACTTGTTAGAGTTGGGTTATCTCTAAAGAGGCAAATTGATTATCTTGTAGAAGGAAGAGGATGTAAATCTATAGTGATACAAATTGTGTGTATTTTCGGCATGTAAACAACAAAGAAACCGAAAATCACCATAATAACCATATAGGAGCGTCTGTAGGATTATATTGGGGGGGTGACGTTTTTATAAAACCTGTTAAATTTTAAAGTGTTGGTTCCTATAGCATAATAGAAAAATTTTTGTTTATACTTTTTTCATGAAATTTTTTTCTTCCACTACTTTAATTTTCCAAAAAAGTCATTGATTTGGTGGACCTATAGCCTCTCCATAACCCTCATCCTACATAGGCCCCTGCCATGGTAATTTGAAGAAATTTTTTGGAGGAGATGAAAAATGAAATGAACAAGGACATTGCTAAAGATGCCTCCGATGTCGATCCTCAATTTTACTCAGAGTCCAATAAGGACTTACAATTATAACTCCGCAACAAATCTTCAAGGTTACTCTCAGTCTTTTATAAGCAATGGCAAATGTTCTATCCAGTTTTTTATACATCAATGATATTTCATATGTAGTAGAAAAGTCCTCAGGAATGAATAAATGATGACAACTACTAAGGAAAAGAAAATTCCAACTTTAGTTTGCCAACTCCAAAAAATGAACGAGGTAAAAAATACACCCTATTTCCATCACTACTTATATCCATCACTTCAGCCAATTCTCAGTATCAATCTCCTTCTCTCATAGTATGCCCATACTTTATACGTGGATGTTCTCTTCCCAAGAATGAAATAATAATGATAACAGGCTTGGAAAATAAAAAAAAAGATCTTCAAATGGCTAACTAGAAAAAATATCACGCACTATAAAATATGTAGAAACTACAGCTCTAGGGATACGCCATTCATCCGGTGAGAAGTAGGAAGATATGTGCATGACAAATTAAATTTATAATTGAAGTTCCTAATATTTTTATTAGTTCATTTATGATCTAATTTACTGGGAGTGAGAAAATTGACTTTTAAAAAACACCAACATATATGGTCCGACATCATTCACTCGTACTTGTACAAAAAAAAATTGGTAGATAAACAACGTAGTAGTGGCTGCTTAAATACATCAAGTTATGAACATAATGAATGTAGTTGGAGAAATTGTAAAAGTCTCTGTTGGACTGAGAGAAGAATAGAAGAAAAAAATTGGAATTGTTATTTTGTTAGTTTTGGCTAGATACGGAGTGGTACTTTTGTATAATTCCTTCCTCTTATAAATGCTCGAAACTAATCGTCACGACAGCTACGCTATTCTCCTCCAAAACATTATTTCAATACAATGTCATTGCTGAGTTTCTTTTATATCTACATATAGACAGGTCATATTTTTTACTACTCTATAGGACATAAATAAGTGAATTAAATAAACCTATACCTCAGACTGAAGTTGCGCTTATTTAACTCCATTTTAACAATAAACTGAAGCTACATACCTATATGAAAATACTAAACACATGGCGAAATTTCTTGAGAAGACTCTACCAGAGGTGTTTACGAGTAATTTATAACAAGTTCCGTTACAGCCCGAGTCCTCATGGGAACTTTGTGTATTCTTCCCTTGCGATGAATACAGCCCGAAATCAGGGTGAAATTATGATTAGTTTACCTAGACTAGACTATCTACATCGATAATTTATACATTCCTTTGTTTATAATTATTCACGGGAAACTGGCATTTTGTATCAATATGAGAGAGGATAAGGACAAAACATTGTCAGAAAAGTGTAAAATTATCCCTTTTTTATACTAATAATAAAAAAATAAAAAAAGTTTCAATGTATATTATATAATCCATCAAAAAAGTAGCGTGTGTATTAGGGTGGGCCAAAAACACAAATAGTTATAAAATCCAATAAGGCTAATTATGTACATTTCAATTTTGTGCATGAAAATAAGGATAGATTACAAATTTCACATGTATGAGAAAAGTTTTTTAGCTGCCGACACAGTATTGAAATATCAAGTACTAGGCAAATACATTCCTAGTAAATTAATTACCTACCCAATTCAGCTCCAGCCAGTACATTCCCTTATTATGCATCAATATTTAGTGACGTCATACGGTTTTAAAGTAGTTAGTAGTTTTTGTACAGTCTGTACGGATAAAATATATGTGGATACTTGGTCCTATGATGTTTATGGATTATAAATGCCGTCATAACCTGGAATGTAGAATTAACTCCTATCGTTGATCTTTCCTCTTCAAACTGCAAATAAAATGTCTGATGATACATTTTGTAGGAAATGAAATTACTAGGAATGAAAAGACAACGAATGAATTTACTAGAAGTGATTTTACTTGTCACAAAAATATGAATTCTTTTATTATATTTCATTTTTTAGCATATGGTAATTCGAAAAATTAATGCTTGATAGCCAATAAATTATAAAAACTTATACGGATAGTGCTTAAAAGAGTTTTAAAAGTATACACCAGTGGTTCTCAAACTTTTTTCGTTGACATACCCATTCTAAATATGTTTTTATCGACGTATTTTCTACACAGTGCAAAATGTTTTTTTGTAGTAAGGTAATGAATATTTTTTTAAATCTTGCTTACCCCCTGGAATATCTCCAACTACCCCCAGGGGTACACGTACCTTATTTGAGAATCACTAGTATAGACAACTAATCTTGGTTTTACAGGTTTTTATACCCCAACATAATTTATAGAGGGAAAAAATTATGGGGAAAATAAAACAATACTGACATCACGTGTTCATTCTTTGTTATGACGTTTTTCAAGACATTTGATATAGTATTATGGTTTATTTTTATACTTCTCCTAGCTGAACAAGATAAGGACAAAGTCTTTTAAAATTTTCAAAATGCCAGAGGAAAGTACAAGGAAATAAATATTAAAAAAACGGAATAAAGAAAAATTAAATTCATCATGCTATATTGGAAGGGCATGTTTTATATTATAGTAGTTTTAAAGATCCAGGAAATAATATATAAATCATGGAATATGGCATACTTTTGCCAAAAGGATTATATGTCAATATTTTATGAAATAAATCTTTATGATGACTTTAGATGTCTGGTAAATGTCTATATATTAAAACAACACAAAATTATTTGTTAAAATATTATTATACATTTTACATATGAATTGAATATATGTATATGTTATTATAATTAAATAAACTTCAAAATGGTGTGTCACTCATCTAATTACAAAAAAAATGTATTATTCTTTCTCAAAAAAAATAAGAAAATGCATAAATTTTAAAGTATTAATAATTTATTAACGGGATCACGATATTTTGCGAAATTTGATCAACTCTAAGGGATTCATAGTTAGTCGAGAGCATTTTGGACATATAAAATAAAATAAACCGAATATCAAATATCTGATAACCAGAAGAATGTTTTGGAGTAGAGCAGCTTAGCTGTCATGATATTTCATTAGATTAACTAGAAGCAGCCGTCACGAAGGCGGAGAAGGAGATGGAAAAAAAAAAAAAATGCAATGGCAAGAATTACTCCGATCCACAATTCTACTCCTAGTTCAACAAGGACCTTCAATTTTATAGCTCCATAACAATCATTAAGTATACTTTATATTTAGATGATATCTTTTCAAGAGTTAAAAAATACTACTGATAGCAGCTTTGGAAAACAAAAAGTTTGAGAAGATTACCAATCAAAACAGAAGAGATTGGGAAGTCATGCTTATAAACAGTAATGCTAATGAGTAAAACATAGCAATCCTGACAATTTGAAGAATTTGTTTTGGAGGAGAAGAGCTTAGCTCCTCATGACGTTTCATAAGATCTGCTATAACGATTTGGGGGGAATAAAGAAGGACATGGGCAAGAATTAATCCGATATCGATCCTTAATTTTAATATCAGTCCAGCAAGGACTTAAAATTATCAGTCTGTATTAAGTTTTGAAGGTTTATCTCGGTCTTTATGAGCACACACAAATATGTCGAATCAGGGTTTAAATATAATTGAATGTTGCATTAAAGGATGTTCACTACTCAGGAGTTAAATAATAAAGGCAAAAACTTAGGGGAAAACATCATTCATCAGACTACAAATTTAAAAAGAGCAACAACAGCGGACCAGCTAAAAAATAAACACGATTTACATCACTATACATATGTCATAAAGATGTATAAAACATGTCCTGGAAGTAGCTTTTTCTAGCTTGTATAGTAATCTGAACAGTCTTTTAATTTTCCAAAGCTCCTGCCATTATTAAATTTGAAGACAAAACATCAAAGTATAAAGTAATAACTAGTGTGTATGCTCATGAAAGACATAGAGTAACAATAAGGATTTGATCAGGAGCTATAAGTCGAAGTCCCGGTTGGACTCGGAGTAAAATTTGAAGATCGACATCGAAGTAGTTTTTAGAGTGATATTTTTGTTGATTTCCTTTCTTTCATGGTCAATCTCAACTAATTTAATGAAACGTCATAACAACTAAAAAAAACTTTGTTTAAATTGTCAGGGCTACCATATTGTTTAACGATTTTTTTTTTTTACATAACTGCAAGTTTTATTCATAATAATAACAGCAGCTTTGGAAAAGTAAATTCATTCTTTAGTTTGCCAAAAAAAACAAAAAACGGGCGACCTAAAAAAATATAACCGATTTTCATCTGTGTATAAATAATCATCTCTTTTCTCATCTGTAATTATTTCAATGTCCATATGTAGAGTAGAAATGTGTAAAAAATGTGGAAACTATTTATTTCGGTTAGCAAATACCAACAATTGTATATTTTTTGTTTCCATTTTTTTTTGAACAGAAATATGTATTCTGGGAGAAAGAAAGAGAGGAAAAGTATACAAACAATATTCATTTATATATACAAGTTGACTTAGCTATTAGAAGAGAGTTGTTTAAATTGGTTTGAGCAAATATTTGATAACAAAGGAATTTGAAATTATAGCATACTTCATACTCAATATTTATTGATTTAAAAAAATGGAAAAAAAAGAAGATATGATTGGTTTTCCTACTCTTTCTCATTACGTCACCTTTTCCTTTTTTTAGACCAATCATTTCTTTTATATTATCTTCATGTAGGATAAAGTGAGTATTCCATGTTTTATAATTCCATGGCTTACTTTATTATATTTTTTGTTCGCAGTTGCAAAATCGGGGTAATTTTCTCTCATACCCCGTGTGCAGATATTTAATTTCCCTCTTTATAATATAATATAAGCTCATCGAGAGGAAACTTCATCCCGAGAAAAATTTATATGTTTGGAATACAGGGGGTCCCCGCTTATTGCAGTTTTTGGAGAAAACAAATCCCCTTTGAATATATAACTACATAAACTCTATATTAAGGTATACAATATTTTTTGTAACACTAAAAAGTCCCCGTACAACGCAGATTTTTCTTGTTCCCAAAAACACCGATAAGCAGGAACACCTGTATATAGTTTTTTGTAATTTATTATCATAATATAAAAAAACGCGATATATTGTGCATATACCACACTATACTCTTCGTATAAACATTTTGTTTATACATAGTCCATAAAACCATTATATTAAATTAATTCTGTCCAACTTCGATCTGGACATGTACTAACACTAATCCTTCAAACAGAGCTAGAATTTGATTTTGGGGAAGGGTGTTGGACTTTTTTAAAAACCTTTCACAGAAGGTTTTCGTTTTCTTACAAATGCCAAATTCGACAAATGGTAATTTTATACCAAGGACATAAAACAAAATTTGATATAATTTCAAAAAAATTGGTTTAAAATTCTTATTTAAAAAATGTTATTTTTGAAAGAGATCATATTTGAATGAATCAAATTTATTTACCAAAATTGCAAGTTCAATTTTTTATTACAGAAATTTTTTATTGTTTAAATAACTTACAAAAAACGGGTTCTTCTCGAAAAATTTGACTAGAAGCTTTTAGTATAGTATAATACAAGTCGGTGTTGATTCGATTCCTCGATATTTTTTTAAACTTTGAGATGAAGAAAATTACAAGATTTTATTTCTACCCCCAGTTTGAATTCTGATCTGGAAAGACAATTTATTGGTTTTTTCTAATTCAGGAAATGGTTTATTTTTAAAATAATTAACAAAAAACGTTTACTTTTCATCAAATTTAACAAAAAACGTTTACTTTTCGACAAATTTGACAAAACACCTTTAGTAGAAATATAATATAAATGGATCTTAATTTAGTCTCACGGTATTTTTTTTAGAATATGAGGTCAATAAAATACCGTATTTCGTTAGAAAAAAGAAATTATTGTCCCTGGTTTGAATTTTGGTCTGCAACAAAATATTGCTCCACCTCAGCTTAGAAAAAAATTATCTCGGGCTGAGTCTCAGCACTAAGAAAAACTATACGTTTATCTCTAATGTTGTATCGGTCCTTATTCAGGAATGAAAACTACAGTCCGGTCCAGTTAAGTTCTAAAAACTTATAAAGTTGGGTCACTAAACTGTTTTTCTTTTTTACATTCTGTTTTAATACTCACATGTCCTATCAGTGGTTCAAAGGTCTGATATAAACTGTCCTAGGACTGGAATGGACCGAATCAATATGGATCAACACAACACTATACATATCAACACATAGATTTACCAATGAAATGAAAATAAATAACAGTATTGGTATTTTATATATTTTTTATCCTCCCCCATCTACACATTATAGATTTTCTTTAGATTCATTAAAATATTTTTTTTTTCTTCATAGTTCTGCCTTTTTATTTTTATTTTATCTATTCTATTTTGTGTCCATATATTACATTTCATTTCAACCACAGTTTTATTTATTTATTTACTAGTTCTTTCATCATACAATATACACGTTAGGGTGGTTCTCATTTTGTACATTCTCCCCACCTCTCAATCCCTTCAATAGTCAAAATATACTCGTGTGGCAAAATTTGTAACATATGAAGTATTGAATTTTTAATTTTTGATTAAAATTGTAAATTAATCAACATTTGCTTAGGCTATTGTTTTATAACACAAAAAAAAAAACGTAGAATAAAGATAAATATTACCACTACCAAGAAGAAAAGAGTTCTCAACGTCATTGTTGGTTTTCTTGATAAATAACTTTGTAGTACAATAAGTCTATATTAATAGAGCAAAGTTTATTTGACTGTACGTATGAATGAGTGAAAAACATTGACCGGGTGCTGTGTATATACTGTTCCCTGATGTATATCATAAAATTATTTTATTCATGAAATATTGGAGGTGTGTGCATGTAGCATCGAACATGTATACAGGGTGTACTGAATATAGTGCCCTCTGATGTACATCATATAAATATTTTTGATAAGAAAAAATAATGTAGTCGTACTAATCAAATATTGCAGACGGGTACATTTGTGACCAGAGAACTGCTACTGTTTTTTTGTCCTTATTGGTCTCTAATGTATATAATAATTCATTTGCATTAAGGTTTGACTAATATATAAACTCTGGTACATGTAAATATGAATCATCCCTCGCAGGCATTTTGTATTCGCCATACATGGCTCAATTGTTTGTTTGTTTTTGTTAGTAAGCGCTCTACAGACTAAAATACTCATTGGTTATTTCAAAATAATCGATGATTTTTTTAATCAAACTCTTATGATTATTTTTACATTCTTGAGAAGATAACGGACATGATTTAAAATAATTATTGAGTATTTAAGTGTGAGTGTCCCCACAAAAAACGGGAAGTAACACTGAGGATTTCTTGGGGAATTATCTTCTATATTTATCTTATAGCCGACACCTAATTACATGGGGCAATGGCAGGCACTGCAGCTAGTGTTGAACATTCGGATGTATCGTTTAATAAGGATTGAATATTGTAACAACAAAAACTACTAAACAAGGCAGTAGAACAGGTGCGTCCGCAAGGGGTGGCCTGGAGGGGTTGTACCCCCAAAAATCAAGAAAATTTTGTTTTTTACTAGAAAATTTCAAAAAATTTATAATTGAATAAATGTTTTTGAAATATTTTCCAAAAATTAACTTTATTTGTCAACAGCTGTGGATTTTTTTTTTGTTTTTTTTTTTTTTTAAATATAATTATTTTGAAAGGCTGTGGGTTTTTGAATTTTATTTTTCCAAAAAATTTACTTTTTGATTATAGCTATGGATAATTGAAATTTTTTTTCCAGAAATATAATTTCTTACGATTAGCTGTAGAATTTTGTATTTTTTTCGAAAATATTAAATATTTCGAAACTTTTTTTCAAAAAAAAAAAAAAATGAAATTTAAAACAACCAGCTGCTATCCCCCCTCCCCCCAAAAAAAGTCCTACAGACACCCCTGTAGAGTTGACATAAACTGTATATCAATTTCCAAACCAATTTGGTGCTGTAACTTTATGTTATTAAAAAAAATAAAAGAAATCGAATTTATTTAAAACTAATTTTACATTACATGGTTTCAAAACATTTAGAAGCGAAGTCCACCATTTAAATATTAATTTAAGTCAAAATATTTTGTATAGGTAAAAGTACCACATTGATATGTAAGGGCCACCCTAATACACATGGTACAAGAAATATATATTATCTATATTTTAATGTTAAACAAATTGCTAAAGGCATTATTTCTTTAGGAAATGTTTGACATTCATAATATTTTGTTATTTCTGTTATTATCTTCCCCGTAATGCTTAAGCGGGGGAAAAGTCATTTAGTTGTAGAATTGCCCATATACATAAATATGTAATTAACTTCATAAATTATGCTTTTTAGATAAATTTATTTATTCTACGTAGTGTCAAGACCCGGCTTGAGATGGATTTTTTTTTAAGTTCAGTCATAAAGGATTTTTTTATTAATCTGTATCCATATTTTGGTCCAGAAGAAAATTCAAACCAGGGACCGAAATTTCCTTTTTTTCAAATTGTTCTTCTCTTTAAAAAAGAACAATCCTTCTCATTCTTCTTTTCTAATAACAAAAAAATGACGTGGTACAGGGTTAAAACCGGTGCAGTCCGAAGTGGATCGAATTAGTTAAATCTTACGGTCTTAAGGGAATGTACAAAGTACTTACGCATTCATTTATGAAGGGGGGAGTTTTGCAATTGCAAAGATGTGTTATTATAAATTAAGGACATTTAATGTACCAAATGCGAAAGGGGGTGGGGGGCTGGTTTTCAAAATTCAAACTGTTGAGGGGATATTAAAATTGTAGACCAAATTTCTAAAATAATGGCTCTTTCCCGGAAAAACAAAAACTTGTTTAGTTTTTTTGATTTGGTGGGGGGGGGGGAACAAATTGGAATTTAAACATTTTTGGTCCGTGTTTGAATTGACCTTTTATTTTATTTTTCTTACAAAAAAAGTGTGTTGAAATTTGTGTTTCAAAAAATTTCCTACAAATGATAATTTTTGGGTAATAAAGACAAAAATTCCTTATTTTTATTTGATTTTCCCTCCCTGGGGACGCCTCTATCAGAGCTAGGACCTATTTTGTTATTTTTTTACAATATCAAAAATTATATCATAGCTTAAAATATATATAAATTTTAGCATTTCATTGCTAAGTTTGTTTTATTACATATTATGTTTTTCCAAAATATGTTTTAAGAAAAGAATTTTAATCAAAGCAATAATCATTTCTTTAAATTTAATAAACGTATCCTTCAATAAGGCTATTAATCAATAAAAAAAGCTACATATAGAGCACAGTCTAATTTAGTTACTAAAGACATTCAAATTTAGTGTATTTATTAATATTGTATAGTATGAGGGGCATTTTTGGCTTGTTATTATTTTTCCATGATTAAACATCTTTCTCCATTTTTAAGTGTATCAATTCTTGTAAAAAAACTGATCTCTTTTAAACCCCATGGTATGAATTTGGATGTGAGATGCAAATCCCAACTTAATTTAAAGAATGACATTGCATTTACAAAAATATATTGCATGGATTGCTGCAAAAAATGTGCATCTATGTAAGCTGTCTATTAACAAATATTTTTTAGTAAATAGCAAATAAAAGGAAATTACTAATTAGTTTGACCTTTTTATTATTGTACATTTTAAATTGATTGACCTAACTAAAGCTTAAAAACAAATTGGGGAGACCATGACCATAGGATTTGTACAATGTAGTGGTCATAGATACATTTTTTCCCCGCAAGGGCCATTGAATTATATTCCATTATTACCCATAAAGTCTATATGAATTCAATCATTTAACGGAATTAACCACAATAATTCCAGTAAGCGAAGAAAAAGCTGTTTATTGTGTGAGGGGAAATGATAAAGTGACGTCATTTGTGGTATCATAAAAAGCCACATCTTGCATGGGAACAAGATATATCTACGACGATGTAATTTTGCTTAAATCATATAGAAAATAACTCCCATAAAAATACAGTGTTACACTCCATAAAGCTTTAAGCCAAGTAGTGAAGCGAGTATCACCTGAATAACTGGTAAAAATCTTAGAACATATAAACTCTTTTTTTGTCCGGTGGAGGTACTATTTAGTTATTTTTTGAAGATACAATTATGAGTTATGATGTTATCTAATATATTTTACAGGAAAGAACATGATCATTTGAGGTCCAGAAGATGGACTTTGCTTAGCTAGAGAAGATTTATAATATATGGAATTTTTTTAACTCTTTAATTTGTTTATTCTGCGTTATTTTTAAATATAAAATTATTGTAAAAATATATACTACATACTTAAACAATAGAGTCCAAGTCAAGTCCAAGTTTCTACCTCTCACAATAATTGAACATTACTTCTGAAATTCTAGTTTTATTATTATAATAACAATACTTTAACTCTCTTTTTTTTAATAAGCACACTCACACGCAACTACTTAATATTTATATAAACTCATATGTGTTCAGTCCTCAAGAATGATAGAATAATAATAATAAAAAGAGTTTTAGAAAAAGAATTGAATATATTGGGATGACTCATTAGTACTTTAGTCTTTAGGGCACTCTATAACAAAAAGAAGCAAAACACATCATCTCAACATATACTGAAAATGCACATGAAAGACTAATGATAGACAAAAGATACCAATAACAAAAACAAACAGAATTGGTGCTCTTGTTATACGTGCAATATTTCATTAATGCGACTCATTGTTATTTCTTATTTCAAATATAGGTATATGGTTTACATATACATATTTTAACTACATCCTCCAAGCTGACCCTGAAACTGGCAGAGAAACACCTTGTCCATGTCGACTGTTGCTTCGAGAATGAACACCCGTAAGGAGTCATCAGTCTTTATTTTTTATCATTATAATTTTAATCATTCTACACGTTTATTTGACTATCCCTCCAAGACGCCCCGCCCCACCCATAATAGTCCAATGGGTTCAGATCCGGCCAGCTGGGATGCGGCATTGCCTTTGCCCAAAAAAAAGGTCCTAAATTCTTTGGTTCTTTCCGGAATAAATCTGGTTTAATGTCCTAATTTGGACAAACAGAAGCATTTAAAAATTCTAGAATACCTCTAGATCAGTTAACATCAATTAAAGTCGCTAGCACCATGATTTATGGAGTGATTCGCGTCATTTGTCGTGTGCCGTCACGGAGGCACACAATAATCCCTGCACGCAGTTCTTATTCAGGGTACATATTTAGCATTTTGTACATATTCTTAAAAAGTTTTGTCAGTTAAATCTGATGAGTAGAGCTAGGATTTGTAAGCAATCACTCAATCGCTCAAAAATTGCTCACTAAGACCTTATTAGGAAAAACTGCTTATTTTACCCTTTTTTGTATAAGAATTGCTCATTTTTCTAAACTGATATGAAATAAGTAGATAATATTTTAGGCTCTACCTAGATAACACTTTAAGAAATATTAACCTCCAAAAATCGTTCTTCATTAGGATCTCTTTGTAGGTAAAAATATGATTGGGTTATGAATACGTGATAGGATATGTGAGGGAACCAGATTCTGACAATAGCTAATTGTACGAAGGAGTAATTTAGTGCATAATAGACTTTTGATAAATCCACCTTGAATCTTGCAAAAAAGGATAAATACTTTTACCAATTATGAAATCTTGAATTTCCATTTATCAAAACAGGTTCGACGTAAATCAGTGGTGCTGATGAGATTTTTCCATCTAATAAGACTTCGGAAGATCACACCAACTACTAATGTGGACAATTTAACTGTTATTTAGTATGCTTAAAATTACCAATACTGATTGAAGACAAAAATTAACGGAAGTAAATCTTTCTAAATCATTGATTTGTTGATATAAAATAGCAAAATTTATGAACAAGTTATGATCAATATAAAATCATACAAATTATTTTGAATTATCCTTATAAAAGTAGTTTTTATTAATATACAATTGACTCCATTTTTGATAGTTAGGGTGCTAATTTTTTCCAAATTATAGGGCTTTTTTTAAGCTCATTTTAGGTTAAAAAACTGCTCAAAAATCCCAAGTCTACTGATGAGTATATTTTCATCAATATATGTAGATCTCATAATTACGTAGATATTGAGGGTTAAACTTATTCCGAAGTTAAAATTCCCACCCTGTATATCATATATATATATATAACATAATGAGGCTTTTTTAGAAAACTAACTATGTAATATCAAACCAGATCCCTATGTATTGATTTAAATCAATTATGTACATTGTACATATATATATATATGATGACTTAAAAGCAGTCTTTCAAGCCACACAAAAAACACACACATGTTTTTTTCATTATTTCCCTAAAGGCGTAATTTTTTAAGAGAAGTATGTAATTATATACTAATTTATGTTCTTTTAAGCCTCAAAGGTATTTAAATTTTTTATGTTTCAAGATTTATTTATACGGTCAATTTTTTATATTTTTTATTTGAGTTCATTAATTATAATTTTATTGAAACTTTTATTGAGGATTAATATCTACCTATAACAATATTAAAGATCAATCAAGATATTTTTACAATTGGAAAAATTCCCACTTAAAAATAATGAACAAATAAAAAATCTTTAGGAATATAATTACTTTTCATCAAGATATGAGTTTGAAATTCAATTTTATTTATTAAAAAACGTGTCAAGAAACAAAAAGTTTTTGTTGGTTTTTGCATTTATTCAAGTCAACTGTACATTCATATATGTATTCTATATAAATGTTTTCCTAGTTAGTACACATATTACATATAATCATTATAAAAAAGTTTCACAAAATGAAGAGTCAGGCTACAATGTTTAACAATGGTTTTCATCAACAATAATAACACGGGGTGAGTTGGCTCGTTTCTTATTTCAACGACTTGTACATAGAATGGTCATGTGTGGCCAAGGAGAGTTTGAGTTTTGATGAGTCTACATGTTTTGTTAAAGAAAGAGAAAAGCATGCATTGAATTGAAAAGATGTTTTTGTGATGGTGTGTTTTTCTTACTCCACAATCAGACGAGGAAAAAAAATTATATAAGAATTAATAAACATGCCTATCAATATCAATATCAATTCGTGAGTTGCCCCCCCCCCCTATGTGTTACGCACCGTAGGGATCAGTAGAGTTGTAAATTGTAAGATTTTTCTATATGTAATTAATATAAAAATAATGACAAGAATGTTTGAGTGGAGAGCGGTTTAGCTCTCATAACGCTTTATTCAATTAGTCACTAGCAGTTTTGTGATGAAGGAAATAAATACAAGTACAACTATATATCAATGAAGTGTAAAGGCATATCTCTGTTTTTGATCCTCATTCTTACTACGAGTCCCATGTCATTTATGAGAATACACAATTAAGGAATTTTGATTTTTTCTAGAAAATTTAGTCTTTCAGATTCGTTTTCAAATAATTTAATACTTGAAATTTTTTTTTTAATTTTAGGTATGGATTTTTGATTTTATTTTGGAATTTTTTTTTTTTTGTGAATACCTTTAGATTTTTGAAATTTTTTTGATAATTAATATAGATTTTTAAAAAAAAATTCTATAAAAATGACTTCTCTTCCGATAGGTCTTAACAAAACAGTGGACTCTTGAACAATACATGGAATCAATGGATTTTTAAACTATATTACATTTAATATTTTTATTGGTTTTTCTTTTTTTTTCTTTCCAAACTTGATATTGAATATAAAAACAAAATAAGATAATTTATATCACACTTATATCTAATTTTTTCCAAGTCCAAATGAGATGAATTTTTAAAAGTAAGATATGGGTCTTTCCCACACAATTTATAAAGTCTTTCTTAAGAAATAAATTGGTTTTTTTGTACTAAATAATGTTTGATATTTTTACCACCTTTTTTGGTACTGTGTAGATATTTAGTTTGATATTGTTTATTTAAACAGTAATATTTTGTATATTTCTAAGTAACTTTTATTTAAAAAGTTATATTAATTTTCAATGGCCTTCATTTCAAACTTTTTACAGTCACATTGTCAAATAATCTAAAATTTCTTAAGGAAATCCCATTTTTGTGATTCTGAAACTTGGGGGTGTCATCCTCTCCCCCTACCTGTTAATTAACCAACCTTGCACATAGGAAGGAATTTCGATCCTCAATTATACTCTTGAGTCCAACAGGAGCTTTAAATTATAACCTATGATGTTTGTCTGGACCATTTTGAAAATGTTTACCCTTTCTCTCATGAATTAAAAATAGGTGAAGTAAAAAAAAAAAAACTTTTTATTTTGCAATGTTTTGAGTATACGAAATATACCCAAGAAAAAGAAATTCTATCTTAGAAAAAATTACTAAATTTTGCCCTTAATCAACATTATGAAGTTCAAATCTATAATTACTACAATAAAATAATTTTATTTTAACATTCTCTAGTAATCATTATTCTATTTTTTTAATATGAAATTTCCTTATCATAAAAAACAATTTTTTTATTATTCTATTAATAAATAATTTACTTATAATTTCCTAGACATAGTTATATAAAGTTTATTGAAACTGAAAGAATTGATACAATTGTGAAACAGGTAAAAGCTGGTATTTCCGACGCTGAAATGCATTTATTTTATCCTTAAACATATATTAACATGATAATTCTTACAGGTCATCCTTTTTTAAAACTTTTTTGATAATAGAGACTATTTTCTGAAGTGTTGCTTCTGGGCAAGGTTATGAGAGAAAGGGTAAAAAAAAAAAGAAACCCAAAATTAACAAGGTAATCCTGACCATTTGAAGAATGATGGAGGAAAATAGTCTAGCTGCTAGCTGTCATCACGTTTCATTAGATCAACTACAAGTAGCTGTAGCGAGGGAGGAGGGAGAGAAGGAAATAAACAAGGATATTCGTAAGGATCACACTGATGTCGATCCTCAATTCTACTCTGAGTCCAACAAACACTTTCAATTATAACTCCACAACAAATCCTCAGAGTCTTTTATGAGCACAGGCAAATGTTCAATCAGGTTTCATATACATCAATGATATTTTGCATGTAGAAGAAAAAGACGGCCACTATTCAGGAATCCATAATATTGACAACAGCGGAAGAAAAAAAAAATTCACACCTCAGTTTGCCAACTCCAAAAAAACGGGAGAGTAAAAAAACACATTTAACATCACTACACATCACTACTTATAACTCCACAACAAATCGTCAGTGTTACTCTCCTTCTTTCACGCATACAAATACTTTATTCTTGGATGTTCTCTCATCAAGAATTAAATAAGAATCATAACAGGTTTGAAAAAAAAATCTCGTCAAATGGTCCACGAAAAAAAAATAACACACTATAAAATGCTTAGAATTTACAACTCTAGGGATACACCATTAATCCAGTGAGAACCAGGTAGATATGTGCATGACAAAATCAAATATATAATGAAGGTTCACCACAGTTTAATTAGCCCATATATGATCTAATTTATTGGGAGTGAGAAAATTCACTTTTAAAAAACACCAACATATATGGTCCTAATACTTACCTTATATAGGCTTTAAATGATTTGTGAAGATAATGTAGTGACTGCTAGACATGACATTTTTCAAAAACTCTCTTGGTATGTTTATTCATAATTATCAATTACTCAAATTAAGGTTCCTTTAAAAAAAAAAACATCCTTAGAAATGAATGACAATCATGGAATAATTCAATGTATTTCTCATTAATTTTTTATTTTTTTTACTTAAAACTCTATGTGTGTTCAAAATAGTATTTATTTTCTCTCGGTTCCACCACGAAAACCTATTTAAAAGTAGATGGGAGGGGGGCATTGCCTTGGGCATAAATTAAATACTATATAATTAATTTAATATATACTCATTACTTTATCAACATTGAGTAATTTCTAGCTGAAAAATGCAAATAATTACTCGTATATTAAAAACTTATTAGATGACAAAAACTATATACAAATGCTCCTTCAAATGAGTACCTTCAATATTCCATAAAATCTGTAACCATTACGATTATTCATCCCCAATTAAGTATATGAAATACATAAAACAAACAATATCTACAATCTATTTTTCGGAGAATTTGTGGACTTCTCATCTAATATTTAGCCATACTCTTGGACTCTTGACTTAGACTTAGGATTCGAGTTGGACATAGTCCATATTTTGAAAACATGTGACTTGTCTTAAACTCACAGTCAAAAACTCAAAACGTGACGGGATTTGAAGAGCTAAGACTCGCTGCTCGACTTGGAGTCGAAAGCTATTTTATACTGAACACAAGAAAAGTTTTAACTCTATGGACCCCATGTTATAATTATGGACTTGAAATGAGCTCAAGAGAAATTTGTGACTTAGGGCTTACCCTCGATTGGCAGCATAACAACCTTTATGCCACTTCTGATAAAATTCGCTATGAATGCATCAAATATTTGGATAATCAATGATTCACTGTTAGATTCATATGCAGATAATTAATATTATTGGGGTTATATTCAAAATAATTAAGATACTAATGACTGTCGAAAAAGATGATATAAATACAAATCAAAAATACATTTGAATTGATATTTCACTCTCGAGAGTTAGAAACATACATGTAAATCCTGTATGTTTTTGAGCTAGGCCGTTAATTTGTAATTGGTAGTATACATAACTAACGAATTTTATTTTCCTTAGTACTGGTCATTATTATTAAATTCTTGAGTAGTGAACATCCTTTCCTAAATAGATTTAATTAGAATCAAAACCTGTTTGAACGTTCGTATGTGCACAAAAAGGACGGACCCTGATGATTTGTTGCGGAGATAGAATTGTAAGTCCTTGTTGGACTCCGAAAAGAATTGGGGATCGAACTCGGAGTAATAAAAGGGGTTTTCATTAACAGCGCTCACATTTTTTCTTTTAAATAAAACAAAAACGGTTTGAGATATCGAGGATTTCTTTATTTGCCGTTAAAATACATTCAAGTTAATTTATGAATCCAATTCGATGTCGTTTGAATGACCACCACGTACACGTTTTACGAAGTCCAATCGTTGAACCCAATTTTGTACTACTTTTCCGCATAAATTGGCTGAAACTGCAGCAATTTCGCTTGAATATTTGTTCTAAGCTCTTCTAACGTCGACGGATTATTGGTTTAGACCAGGGCTTTCACGTGACTCCAAAGAAAATAGTCTAGAGGCGTTAAATCGCACGAGCGAGGCGGCCAATTGGCTGGTCCATTTCAGGAGATAAGACGCTCACCAAACTTACTCTTCAATAAATCGATTGTAACATTTGATGTTTGTAAAGTGGCACCGTCTTGTTGAAACCAGATATCGTCTTAGTCCATGTCTCCCAATTCAGGCAAAAAAAAAAATCGGTTATCATGGCGCGGTAACGATTTCCATTCACATTAACGTGGCGATTGTCATCGTCGACGAAAAAGTACGGCCCAATGACATCGCCAGCATGCAGTCTACAGCAAACAGTATTTTTTTGGGGATGCAATGGCGCCTCATGAATAACGTGTGAGGATTTTCCGGCCCAATAGCGCATATTTTGCTTGTTAACAAAGCCATTGAACCAAAAATGTGCCTCATCGCTGCAGATGATTTTACGTTGAAAATCATGTTCGAATTTTCATTCAGCCCATTTTACGAATTCCCTCGTTTGAAGTGGTCAAGCGGCTTCAGTTCTTTTGTCAACTTGATCTTATACGGGTGTAGGCCAAGATCTTTTTGCAAAATTCGCCACAACGATGTCACAGAGATGCCAAACGATTGAGAACGGCGATTTGTGTCATCTTGAATTGATGCGCTTGCAGCAGCAATATGTTTTACACTTCGTGCATTTCTTTGTGTCACTAGCACAGGAACATTATGTAGCGTGTATGTGGACTATAATTTTTTCACCTAACGTTGAATTGTTGATTTTGCAGGTCCATTACTTTGACCATAAATTGGCGTTAACGCTCTTAAAGTGTGGATCAAAGACTCACCACTTTTGTAATACTTTTTAATAATTTGCAAGTATTACTCGAGTGTGTACTAATCCATAATAAAACTACAATTATGTCTGAGGACAGCTGTTAAAGAAAAAGTCACAAATATGACGTCGCTTTCGAAAGCTATCAGTGTAAAATATGAGCGTCCTTATTGAACAACCCTTATTATTAGCAAATGTCATTGTTTATATGTATTATATTTTTCTTCCTCTCTTTATAGCTGATTATAACTGATGAATGAAGCGTCATGAGCATTATTCTTCCCTTCCTCCAAAACTTTCTTGAAATTGTTAGGGTTACTATGTTGAATTTCGGTTTCTTTTTTTTAACATGCCTATTCCACACTGGATTTTCACTTTTTGTTATAAATATTAATAAAAATCGGGTGTATTTATTAGCTCGTCTGTTTTTGTTTTTTTTTTTGGAGTTGGCACACTGAAGAAGGATTTTTCCTTTCCTCTACTGTTATCATTATTATTTCATTTATAAGGAGTGAACTTCCTTTTCTACTACATTCAATTATATTCATGAACTGATTAAACATTTTTGTGTGCTCATTAAACAGGATTTTTTTGCAGAGTTAAAATTGTAAGTCCTAAATGGACTCCTTCTAGAATTGACAATCAACATCGGAGTTTTTCTTGCTTATGTCTTCGTTTATTTCCCTTCCCTCTTCACAGCTTGTTGAAGCTTATTTAATGAAATGACATGACATATAAGCTGCTCTTCTCCAAAACATTTTTCTAATAGTCAGGATTACCATATTGATTTCGGTTTCTTTATTTTTACTCGCTCAAAATGCTTCCCAATTAACATTATTAGTTATGAACTACGTGTAGACATGAAACACGTATTTTGAGGAAACAATTAAAAGTCATTTAATCTTATTAATGTTTTTTAAAATTAATCCTTTCTATCAATTTAATTATTTGTTTTCTTGTACTAAAAGCTATTTCAGTGCTCTATTTAAATTTATTTTTGTGACTTTTACTTTCATATTTTTAACAAAAAGGTAGTTATTTGATTCTGTGAGAAAATATTTAATTACTTGCAAATATACAGCCTTTAAAACTTTTTTAATTATTTATAATATTTGCATTATGTGTGGATAATGTCACAATCCAAAAAAATACTCTACTAATTCAATAAAGGGGGTTAATATACCTTATTTGATCCAAACCACAAGTCAACTAAAACAAAATCTTAGTGCAATGATCAGGAATCTCGTATTAGTTTTTTCTATCAAATCGAGTTTTCATATATTGCATATGAAATAGACCTTCTTGTATCGAATACTCTTTTGTAAATGAACCCCTAATTATTTATGCTTCAAATAAATTTATTTAACGTAAAACCAATTGAAAAATATTGTTTTATAATCAAAACACTTAAAACATAGTGGTTATTTAACCTTTAAATTGCATTTTCTCAAGATGGTATGATCAAAATAGAAAATACTAGAATGAGTAATCGGTATAGAGCAAACCATGGTTTAAATTTGTTTATGCGCTTTTGACTTTTTGTGTGACATTAACCTATCAAAAATTTAATCAATTCTTACTTTTAACATGTATAATCTTCCCAAAATCAGTCTGTAACTTTTTCTGTAATCCGGCTCAACAAAAGATAAACTAACTAGCAAAGGGGTGTCCGGTAAAATGATTGTGATAATAAGGTTCCAGACTACCTTGTTGGTATAATATCGATGTGAGGTAAAATTGTGGTGTACATTATCATTGTGATACAAAATTGTTATGGGTTATATCATCGTGAAGAAATTCTATTGCAAGCTATATAATTGTATGTAATTTCATTGCGAGACAATATCATCGTGTTCAATTTCACTGCATTTATGTTATATTTGTATATATTAATAAAAATATTGAATGAGTAATCAAATTCTACTGCAGCCGTTTCCCTGAGCACCATGGAACCCTTGAAATATCCAAAAATACATCTCAGCCCTCAGATTATACAGGTTAATTTATGGGCCTCAATTCAGTGAAACTCCACCGGTTCTATTTCAAAGCATCAACGATCCCTCCTTATAAGATATAATACACCCCGACACACAGGTAGTATAGGTGAACTGCTGGGGTCAGAGACAGGCTAAAATCTCTGATTGGACACATGAATGATGAATTAAAACGTTTTTAAAAGATATAAAACGGATTTGGCCTTGGATCCCAATGGTGTGTCTTTTGGGATATTAGAAAGTGTCCATGATTCTCAGAAAAGCGGTGGCGCTGGAGTCTAACTGTCTACAGCCCCGGAATTTCTCTTGTAAAACTTGTATTTTTTTTGGAAATTAGAAGGGATCACTGATGGTTCGGGAAACGGATTCAGAGAAATTTAACCAGTATCGGCGTCCAGTAGTTCACCTGTACAACCTGCGGGCTGGATTGTATTAAATGATATTGGAACGGTTCCATGATGCCTTAAAACGTTACGTTGGTGGAGTTTAAACTTATTTGGGGCCTAGCCTTTCACCTGCACATCCTGATGCCCAGGGTTTCTTTTTGGATATTAAAAAAGGGGTGTATGATGCTAAGAGAAGCGGCTGGGGTGGATTTTTTTAACCATTTAATTGTTTGATTAACGAAAAAAATATAACTGGAATGAAATTGTAGTTATATTATATTGTCTTACAATAATATTACTCATAATCATATTGCATGCAATTAAATTGCTTCATGATGATATTGCCCAAAACAATTTTGTCAGGAACCTTTTTACCAGTAATAGGTAACATTGCATAAAACCATTTGGTATAAATTTATGAGGAAACGGGGCATAGACTTTATGAATTGTCATTTTGTACCCCGAGGTATTTTCAGGTACCGCCGATACTTAAATAACTACGATGAGTCCCTCACAACACCTCTGTTATAGTCTGAATATTGGGGGTGTTTTCGGGTACCACCTGCTCTCAAAACGGGATGAAACCAATCGCCGACACTTAAAGAAACTACTAAGATTCCCTCACAGCCCCACCACCTCCCACCTAATTGTACACTAAATCTGTGGGGGTGTTTTCGGTTACCACAGATTCCAAAAACGGGATGCAAATATACTATGATAAGGACATGAAACCATTGTGTCAAAATTATTGTAATTCATTATAAATGATTGTACGTTGATAAAGTTGACATTTTTGTCAACTTTATAGGTGGGGGCTCTTAGTTATTAATTAAGTATTGGTAGTGAGTTAGATCCCGTTTTGGGACCCGACGGTACCCGAAAACAACCCCAACATTCGGAGTACAATTTAAGCACCCCTACAGATTTAGGGTAAAATTGGGGGGATTTTGAGGGACTCTAAGTAGTTACTTAAGTATCAGCGGTAGCCAAAAACACATCCAACATTCGGGTTACAAAATGACTATTCATAAAGTCTATGCCCCGTCTCCTTATAAATTTATGCGAAATGGTTTATTCAAAATTGTCGCTATCCAAAATGTCCTTATGGAAATATGTTTTATACGAAGTTACCGTACACCCTTTTTACCATAATAATTTTACAGTGAACCAAAAGGAGGCAGTTATATGGCCTCCATTTAACTTCATTTGTGGAAGAAAAAAGCATTGATTTAAAGTACGCATAAAATTTTCAGTGAATTATTGATTCGCCTGAATTTATCAAAAGTTGAGTCGAACTTATAAAGATACTCTCAAAAGTACCAAAAACCAAATTTAACAGGCAAAACCAATTACAGATTCGTAATCTCGTGAATTACTCCTAGAATTAAGCCTTAATTGATTTTTTTTTTTTTTTTTTTTTATACCAAAAAAAAAAAAAAAAATTAAATATTATATATCAAAAGTGTCAAATTTGAACATTTTTTACATGAAAAAGAAGCCTTTTCGAAATTTTGAGTAGATTTTACTATAATTTTCATGAGAAAATTAATTAGCAATTTAAAAAATATTAATTCAAAATGTTTTTTTTTTTGAATAAATTAAATTAATATATTAAAAAACATTAAAGGCTTATATTTGGGATTTGGAGGATTTTTTGACAAAGGCAAAAAAATTGGACTTGTGTAATCTTTGAATAATGAGGTCATTTTCTGGTTTTTTTTTCCTTTTATAAGAAACTACTTTAGCGAATATTCTTCCCTCATTAGCAATCCTATTGTGATTTTATTCACAAATAAAGCTTCTTCATTCATGGAGGGCTCATAATTATTTGTGATCTGATTCTTAGTGGTGTGATCTTTATTGTGTTGTATGTGAATATGTGTATAAAAATTACATAGATATATTTATTTTTGCAACAGATTTCTTTGCATATAAACCCCCTCCTTCAATTCCATTATTGTACAGATATAATGCAAAATAATTTTGAATAGAATTACACATGAATAATTTGATCAAATTATGTAAATACACTAAAAAATTAAATTATGAGGTTTTTCTTTATATAAATACATAAAAAAGTTGGGGACCATAGAACTACCAATTAGGGAGGGTCACAATTTATATAGCCATATCTATGTATATCTCTCTTTGTTATTGCATTTATGTATATCTATTTATACATTTTATTTCACGACAATAAATTTATTTGTCATTGATTTGACAAAAAAGTAATTCATATTCAATCGTATAAGTTCAAAGTATTATTTTATATTTTGAATAATACTGTATACTGTTATTCATCCACATACATAATTATTACCTAATTTTGTAATAATTGTATGGGCAATATATGGATATTGTTCGAATGGTCTGCAGTTATGAGTAAGGATGTAAATTGTAAGCATTTTCGGTATGTAATAAAAAGAAAACGAGTATAAACATTGTAACCCTGACAATTTGAAATATGGTTGAGAGAAAAGACGGTTAGTGTTATGCCGGTTCATTAAATTTAAGAAAAAAATCCAACTCCGTTTTCTAGAAAAAAAAAGGCAATAATTACTGTGTTGTCGATCCTCAATTCTAAGAACTTACACTTATAACTCTGCAAACAATCCTCGGTGTTCCTCTTCATCATTCACGCTCTAGTGATTACTTTATACTTATATTTTCTCCATATAAAAAGAAAATAACTGAGGTAACAACTGTACAAAATAAAAGTACACTTTCACGTTCCCAACAACATCAACAAAAATCGCACGCTAACAAATGCTTATGATTTACAATCCTAGGTATACAATAGGGTATTGAGCCGATTATAAACTGACTTTCCTTCATTTTGAGGACTTGAATAGAAAAAAAAATTGAACGATTACCGAAAATAATATTTGGTTGTTTATTTCTTCACTATTTGTATTGGTCACCTAACACATTTTTACTCTAAGACCAACGGTCTAAACAAGTGGCAAAACGAGGACAACTTGACCAATCTTTTACATATTTAATTGGTTACAAGAGTAAATTATTTTTTGCCTTCTAAGAGGTGCAGACTGTATAATGAGTTACTTTAAAAATAATTACCCAATCTCTATGAATTAACCTGTAAAAAAAAAAAAGTAAAGAAAAAAAATCCCTACTTCACATAGAAAAATGATAAAGTGACACAATTTTGTAAGCTAAATTAGGACAAGAATTGATCCCGTGATCGTTGTTTTGCTTAAAGAATCAATAAATTATAGGAAATAAAGTAATAAATGAGCATCTGAATGGAAATTTTTCAGAAATGAACAAATGAACGGAAAAAGTATGAGTGGGTTCATACCTGATTATAACCAATACAATACAACGCTATTTTTCAAGAATTCCTATACACAGCCGCTAGACAATGACAATTATCTCCAAACCAGTTTTTTTTTGCAATGCAATTTCCTCCCTTAAGGGGTGAAATAATTTCATTTACTATACCGTTTCTAGGAATGAACTTGAATGTCCTTAAATGTTTCTGATTTTGTCTCACATTGGTTAATAATTATATTTTTTTATTATGTTACGATGAATGGGCCGTATTGGAAGCTCCAGCATAATTTGACAAAAAAACATTTTTCCTGAAAAATATTACACAATATGTGACCCATAACCACAAAAGTATGCTGGAATATTTATCTCAAAATTAAATGTGGATTACATTTGTTTTCTTCGACGAATTATTGTCAATTTCTATCATCAAATTATTCTTATCAACCCGAAGATACCACAAATTTAATTTAAAGTAGCAAAAAATTGATCCTCATCATAAAAGATTGAGAACTGACCTATTTTATTTTAGAAAGGTCATATCCAGCACAAATTAAGTCATATAAATCAAGTAATAGTTCCTCACTAGAGCTAAAATTATTGGGTATCTAAACCCATTCCACAAATTTGATTATAATATATAATCGGACATATGTTACATTAAGTAAAAATCTTAATTGGGATTTTTATGTTGGAAAACATTTTGTAGATAATTGCATATTTTAATGTGATACAAAATAATATTATGATAAATATTGTTATTACTCACTGGCACTTCAATTTATTTCTCCCAAGTAATGGCTACCAGTGATTGTCCAAATATTTGATTTTAGTTTGGAAAAATTATTAAATCTTGGGTTAATGTAATAAACAACCATTCTTATATTATTTATTATTAAATGGAATACGGACTGTGCTTAGTATTAGATACAGTTTTGAACCCACATTTTCAAGAACTAAAACTGTGGACAATTGTTAATATAAAAGAACGGAGATTTTGCCTAAGTTTGCCGAGCAGGCATCGATTATAATGCCTATAATCGACTGAAAATGTATATTTAATATTGGGGTATATGCATATTTTATTGAAAAGTTCACTGGTAGCCTTTGTGATAATAAACCCTTATGAAATTTTTTTACTTAAGTAGTAATATGACTTAACTACATTGTAAGGTACATTCTACAATGTTATATGATATATTGATATAAAATATTACTCTACACAAGAATATTTATTCCTTCACCTATATGACATTAAAATAATTATATTGCTCTTTAATAAATTATAATTAGTATAATTATAATTTAGTTAGGAAAAGAGAGTAATAACAATATTAATTATCAAATATCATTTTATGTTATATTAAAATATGCACACAATTTATAGTATTTTAAGGTGAATTGTTCGATCACGGGAGATGAATGAATCTCTACATTTTGATTTTCTTTCCGGTCTTGTCCGAATGGACGTAAAAGTCGTCACCTAAAATAATCTTATTTAAACCAGTGACGTCATCATCAATCAATCTTAACTAATTCTTATAAGAATAAAAAAATGCTTTAATTAGGCAATAATAATGACTAGTGATGTGTCAGGAGCAAAACTCGTAAATTGCTACTTGAGTTCTATTAAGTCAACGGGAAAATACAAAAAACTCGGCTCGTGTGTCTAAAATGTGAGTATTTACTCAAAATACGTCAAAAATTAATTGTATTCTCGTCTTTTTCTTTTTGAGAATATAAAGTAAGTAAGTTCTCACTCGTATTTTTTTTATTCGGATTCAAAAAGTTTTGAGTCAACAAGAGGTCTTTGTTTTTTGAATTATTTTGATGAGAAATACAAAAATTAAAATTTCAAAAAATTAATTTTTTCTATAAAAAAAATTCAATTACAAATTTTTTGGTTGAAAAATCCATAGCTATTTATAGAAAACTAAATTAAATTTGAAATATTAATTAAAAAAACAAAAAAAAATTATATTTTCTTGTAAAAACAAAAATTCTTTAATTTAGGGGAGGGGAGGGCTTTAGCATCTCCAGTCCACCCCCTGCAGACGCCCCTGAGATATGTACAACTTGTAAAATATTCTTTTAAAATCTTAAGTACAACCTGAAGTCCCTTTGAGAACCTTAAGGGGTAGGCGTACCTCCATTTGAGAACCACTGCTCTAAGGATTTGATTTCTCATCAGTCAACATATTAAATTTGGTTCCTCAAACTCTTATTATTACTCATTCATTCTTGAGGCAAAAATACATATGAAATGATATACGTGTTCAGTAGTTTTGTGTGAGTATGCTCATGAAAAATGAAAAGTACAAACTGAGGATGGATTATAATATTAAAGCAAAATATGTTTTTTACCCTACGTATAACTACTCTGGGTAATCCTGAGTACTACGACAAAGTATTCAATAAAACACGAATTTAATGTTTTGTAATATTTAATAATTCATTATTGTCAATTTTTCCTTATATGTAGTCTTATTGTCTAACACATACTGGGTTTTTTGAGACTAGTATTATTGATCTTCTCATTACCCTTAAAAAAAAAATCAGTCTAATTGAGTTTATATCCAAAGGTATTCTCTAGCAAATATTTAAACTTTTATATTAAGCTCATTTAATATAAAAATATCTAAAAAAAAAATGGTATATTGTTTCTAATATTCCGCATAAAAGACACTCTCCTACCTTGTCTCTATAAAATATGGCTCCCACTTCAAGAGTTCCAGTAAGTCTTCCATCTATCTAACATTTCTCCGCAGACGTTAACAAAAAAATTCCTGAAAGTATTGATACACCCGAAAATGTCCCTTTAAATTATCCGCCGCCTTAGATAGTCCTTAAAAGTATCCATAGTAAGAGTTTGAAGTCCTCAACTACATTGTGCGAAGTAAAATCGTGATCATAACTTTACATCAATCTGAATTACTTGAGGCTGAATATTTTAAACTACTAGTTTGTGTTTTTAAAAGTAAGGACTCTTCCAGTTCATGAACAATAAATAAACAACTTTCAAAAATCACAGTTTTCAGCATGAAGGCGAAAATGTAAAGGGTGCCAGATTTTCTCCACGCCCAAGTTACTTTAAAGTAAATTTTTAAAGGGATATCTGAGTCTTGTGTAGGTCCCTTAGCAGGGGTAGACTACAAAAAAGGAAAGGGGGATGGAGATTGTGAACACCGCAATTATAAGAAGTCAAACCAAGTTGATGAGGTTGCAAGTATGTGTAGGATTTGGGGAGGAAGGTCTTCTTATGTACGATAACATCGGAAACTGATTTCAAAAACTACCAAGGACAACTGGGTCAAGATATGCTTGAAATTGCTGACTTGGTTAAAGCATACACGTCATTTTGACCACCTTCCTCCCCAGACAATTCCCCTTCTGAACATGCAGTTTTGGACGTATTCAAGAAGAGAGCATGTCCTCACCGAAACTTGGATGACCTCCGTCAAGCAGCAATGGGCAGCTATGTCCGAGGACTTCATGAATAATTTCTGCAACGCCTTTAAGCCTAGGTTAAATGCCATTTCAGAAGCCAAAGGAAATAGTTTTGAAAAAAAAGAAAGATATATCAAAAGAGAAGTCTGTGACAAAGCCTCAAACTCCTTTTCATTCTTGCAAAAGTTCACCTTCTTTGTTCGTTACTAAAAGTTCCCCGATTTTACATTACAGACTGTATTATTGAGCAGCATTCGTTGGACGTAAGGTTCCCCTTGTTTTTGTTCAAAAACCATTATACATTTGTATTGTTATATGTAAATATTCTTTGAAGATTGCAGGAAAAGAGGATGGAAAAGGGTTAAAAAGAAGAATAGAGAAGAGTTGGAAGTGAGAGGGGGGAGCAAGAAACTCATTTATTACCACGATACTCCCAGTATTGACAAGGAACCAATATATTTATATATGTACTCTTGCTGCTTTACTCGATGGTTAATTAAGTTTCATTCTTCTTTAGTTTCATTATTATTTCCTTTATACATTATATATATATATATATATTTACAATACCCAACGGTAGTGAAAGCATTTACTTTGGTTACGTTACTTATTTACTTATATATGTGCCTACTTAAAAAAAAAGAAGACTCACCTCATTAATACTAGAAGGACGGTAGGACAGCACACTAAGACGGATTGTACCTTTTATTTTTTCGAAAATCAAAAATGAGGAATGATTTTTTAATGTATTTTACAAGGAAAATCCAAAATTGACATACAAACGTAAAAGCTAAATCAAAAAAAAAAAAAAAAAAATCAATGCAAGTGTCATGTTGCTCAAGTCATGCTTTAATTCATTTTTTAACATTAGCCTCCTCCATGCATCTATAGTCCTAATCCCTACATCTCTTTCTTCTTGTTAGAATTAACTAGCATAGATCACAATTTTCATTACCCTATCAACACTTTATGAGTGGCAAGGCCAGTTGTGTACCTTCATTGATGAATTTCCTCAACTCTGAAGTGCTTAGAATACAAGTGAAGGCTTGTTCTAGTACATCCTTTGGCCAGCATATCAAGTCACTAATCATGGAAGCATAACATTTGATATTGGGTGTTTCTCTGATCCTGAAAGAGGAGTCCACCAACAGAAATGTCTGACTCCTCTTTTCTCCTGATAGTTAAAATTGTTTTCACGCCAATTCTCTCCTTCTGATACTCAGAGCCAAAAGTATTCTGGATGAAGTGATTCACTATGCGCAACCCCAGCATAGTTTTTCACAGTAGGGGTCACAATGTCAACCACCTCATTCCTTGGGTACTTGATGCAGTTTAGTTGAAACAGGACTTTCCTTAACCCTTGAATCCAGGAGCAATTTACCTTCACTTTGAACCAATTTGCACAAAATGTACATTAACACAACCTCCTTTTGCAAACTGCAGGTATCAACAATTAATTCACTTGTGTTTAAGCAATGTAAATTAGTAATGTTCAATAGAACGATGTGACTCAATGAATAACGCAAGTGGGAGAAATTATTCTCTTGAACTCAATCCGTGGTGATCCTAGATCAGATGAAGTAATAGAAAGTTTTGGGGGTCTCTCTAAACTCCAAGACCGTTATGATTTTTAGTGTACCGAAAAAAATTGGTCCTTTCAAAAAGTTCAGTCTTGACTAGTGTCAAAGAAAAATTCGTTCTTGATGGGTCTCAAAGATAAATTTGATCTGGATTGTTCTTAAAAGAAAAGAAAAGAATTTAAAATTCGGTCTGGACCAATTAATTTTTGATGGCGTCGTGTGTGTTTCAAAATTTACAATAACGTCATTGAAGTTAAATGTGCCGTATAAATCATATTTATACAAATAACAAATTAGGCTAGGGAAACCAATCTGTCCGTAGATTGAGACTGAACAAAATTGGTCTACGATTTGAAAACCATAATATTTTGGTCTACTCTCTGAGATAGGGATATGGACCAAAATATTGGTCCAAATCGGTATAAAAAATAAATTATGATCGCACTGAAAAAATAAATTGGTCTGGGGACGAGCCTCTATGGCTGTAATTGTGATTGAATATACTTCACATATAAGCCATTGGTGCAACTCTATTTATAATAAAAAATTTTAAAAGAATGTTCATAATATTTTTATTACAAATATATATTATATCATTAAGGAATTACATAATTTTATTTTGATTGAGTATAAAAAAACATATAATTGACTCATGAAATATGCACTTCAAAATCAATGAGACAATGGTGAGGATATTATTAAAAAAAATGTTCTTAAAATATTTATGTTTGAATATAAGTTAGTAAAATATATATTTCTTTACTTAAAAAAATAAAACATAAGTGTCAGACCCTTTCTTGGCATCCCAAATCCACTTATGAGTGAACCCAAATATATATTTTTAATGTATATTCGTACACACACACACATCTATTATAATTCAACTCCGCCTTCTCTTGGGGAGCTTCATTTCTCATTTTGTCCACAATAGTAGGATTTGGAGAGCTTCTTTTTCTATATATTTATTATTATCCTATATCCAGAACAAAAAGTTTGCTTTTGTGAATGAAAGTCATAAATTTGTCTTTACCCCCTTCAACACACGGGTCCAAGAAAACGTTCATACCACTCAAAATAGGGTTGAACTTTGTGTATACCCTCTATGTACTAAAAGTCTTGGAATCTTATTACAATGAAAATGTAAGAGTTTTTGTAATGATTATTCTTGTATATATCCATTTTGAACTTTTTGGAGTGATAGTTTGGAGTGATATTTTTTCAATAATTAAATATTTAAAATTTTGAACTTTTTGGAGAAATAGTTTGGAGTGATATTTTTTCAATAGTTAAATATTTAAAATTTAATTTAATTTTGCAATTTTTATTCAGAAAAATTTTATTTTTTAATTTGTTTTCTGACAAATTAAATTTTTTAATTTGTTTTCAGATAAATTTAATTTTCTGAGAATAGCTTTTTTTTTTAATTAATAAAAAAATGAATTTACGATTTTTTTTTCAAAAAAATTTAATTTTGTCTGAAGAGTTATAGATTTTTGAATTTTTTTTCCAAAATATTCAATATCTTAAATTTAAAAAAAAAAATTAGTTATTATAAATAGCTCTGGATTTGGAAACTTGTTTCCAAGAAATTTATTATATGATTTTTTTTTTCCAATAAATTTTTATTTTTGTTATGTTTTGTAAAAAAATAACAAAAACAGCGTGAAATATCTTTAGAGCTCCCATTTAAAGAATATTAGTGACCTCGATGTTGAATTAAGTAATTCGGGGCCGTAGGGGTTCCCCTTTAAGTCTGTTTGACGTATTGTACTTACAGGATTTGAGTTTATATCGACGTAAGTCAGATTGGTTTCTATCTCTAGATATTTATTTATTTATTAGTACGAATTGAAAATTACTAATTTTGATAATTTTTTTAAATTAAATACTAAGCTAAAGTTAACTGGTTACAATAATTAAAAGAATAGTTATAAGGGGCTTAAACTCAATGGAACTGCCCCAATCAAAAATCCCCAATACAGGACAAAACCTTACTATAGACTCTCAAACGATCCCGACAAATATTACCACAGAGAATAAAGTTAAATTTGAACCAAAACTTGCTACCGGATTCCACAAATAGTAAAAATTAGGATATTCCCAGTAGCGCCGAGGTATGCCGGCCAGACCTAAGAAGTGTATATTAAAAAAAGTAAAATTTACACCAATAAATATTAAAATAAACTGAGCTTTTCTAATTGCTATATTTATTGTGAGCCCCGTCAGCAAAGCATATTAGTGAATAAATCCAGCTATTGAAGCAAAAAATTATCCCATTCTTAAAACATAATGGAAATGAGCAACCAAAAAGAAGTGTCATGCAAATTTATATCTAGAGCAGAATTAGCTAAAAAAAATACCAGTCAAGCCTCAACTCAATAGAACCTTTCCCCCCCACCACAAAAAAAAAAAATATATATACCAATATATTCATTCCTGCGGATGCCGTTCCCTTTAGTGTTGATCCTGTAACTAACAAGCAAAGTTATAGATATAAAAACCTTGATACATCCATGGACCCCCCCAAGAGAGAAATCCATTTCCTGACCCTCCAGACCATCTGGTTGCTGACTGAGAGTATGTTTTGGTGTGACTGTGCGGACTACAACAACAACCTCCTTTCTTTTGGCCTCCATTTTCCACTTAAGAGTATTTAATCTGACCTAAACAGCTCACCTCACATTTAAAACCATAGCAACAAAATATTCGCACCGGATGTTGGTACAAAAGGCCAACAAATCCTTTCAAATTTTCATTTTGATATGATTACAAGTCTTATCTTACACACGGTATTTATTTCTCTAGTTCTATGAATACTTTTTGAAGTCATGTCTATGAAAAAAAAAAAATTATTTCATCATTTGACTACAAATTACCTTATTAGTTAGAATGATAACTACTAGTTATTATGTAATTAAAGTGGTCATCATTTGGGGTACTTTTAATGTAAATAAAAGATACATACACTTTTGCATATTAAAAGTTTTTATATATTAGTGTTAGGCTTGGAACTAAAGCTTTAAAACAAATTAACTAAAAGTGTATGTTAGTTTGAAGAGATACGTGATCATAGATATATCTATTTCCTACACAAGATGTTGATTTTTATGATACCACAGATGACGTAACTTCATCCTTTTTTGTCATTAATTAGAATGATAATAACTAGTGAAAATGGTCGTTATTTGGGGTATTTATAGTGATACTTAGTAATGCACATACGGGGGGATAAAGAAGGGCAAGGAACTACTATGATGTCGATCACAATTATACTCTGAGTACAACAAGGACTTACAATTATAACTACCCAAAAAATCATCAATATTACTGTCCGTCTTTTATGAGCAGACGCAAATGTTCAATCCAGTTTGTATACATCAATGATAGCTCGAAAATTAAGTCTTTGGGTTGTCTACTCATAAAAAACGGTTGATCTATAAAATAAAACTGATTTGCCTCAATGGACATATGATACTACTGAATTAAACCCCATGTTAGCATCAGCCGTCTATAATGAATTTCTGCGATAAACAGGAGAATCTTCTACATCTACAATAGGATTAGTGCATGGAAAATATTATAAAATTATATTTAAATATTCTTTTAATTATGTTTTTTTAAATATACGAAGGGTAAGCGAGAATTCTTCTTACGGAGTTTTAACATCAGTGTTTTGTAAGTCTTTATATATTCGGTCCAGCCCAGTCCAATTTTAGCACTGCCCCTTTGCACTGTTATTACTGGAACTGATTAAAATAAGGGAAAATAGAGTTGAGTAATGTTATCAAAGTTCAAACTTTATTAGTCTTGGGACTGATATGCAGGACGGAATTGGACGGTACCAAGAGTGACCTGAACGGGGCTGCAGTCCAAAATAAGTTAACACACCGCATTCATTAATACCACAACGATCTATTGACGAATCAAGAAAAAAAAGGGGGGGAATGTGTATTCAACTGATTAATTATTCATCTGTTAAACTCACATAATACTTTTTCAAATCATGAATATCTCCACAGATAAATCAAGTATAACAGTTTGTAAACTCTTATAATGATAAATCGATTGAATGCAGGGCTTTTGTTAATTTTTTTCGTTCGAAAAGTTGAGAGATATACCGAGTGCAGAGAAAAAATATTTACACTTTCAATCTTGAACTTTATCAAGATGTATTTCAGCAAAAAAGTTGTAATAGGGTATGTCAATAAATTAACTAATGTCTTGGCTACACTAATCATCGATGTCCTTGGCAGTAATAATAGCTTCCAGACGGCCACAGAGAGCCTTGCACCCATTGCAAATGTAGTCCTCAGACATGGCATCCCAGTGCTGCTTGACAGTGTCTTTGAGGTTCTTGATGTTTGGGGACGGTCGGTGCAGGTCTTGACTCAACACACACCCAAAAAGTGAAGTACAATGGATTGACATCTGTTCAGGAGGGGCACATTTTCTTTGGCCAGAAAGGCAAGTTGTCTGACAATCACTTCTGGGCCTTTTTGGTTGCAGGCACACCATCCTACTGGAACACCACGCTCATGTATGGATAGTTGGTCTGGACCCATGGTAACATGGCAATCTCCGTTGGTTTCTTGCCAGCATCTATGCAAGTATGCGGACCGAAATTCGTTGATCAAGTTCTGGTATCTTTTTCTTGGCTTCTAGGACACATAGAAATACCTTTTTGATTTGCTTTTTAGCGTAAATATATGCCCACATTTACAAAAACATTGAATTATGTAGGAAAAACTAAGTGTAAAGATTTTTTCACTGCACCCGGTAATATACTGCATGTTTTGTTATTTTTACTTTTAGTTAATTAGGGAACATATTTTTGAAGTCATTTCCTCTGTATTTATTTATTGGTTTGAGTATGTCCCTATAACCTATAAAACAATTGTGTTTTGATGTTCCTAACAACATAAATGCAATTCATTGTCGATTGATGAAAAAAGAAAAGAAATAAATAAAAAAGTTTGTCGTTACGAAAGAGTATTTTTACTACTTTACTATGTCCTTGGTAGTGAATTTTTATGGCCTATTTAAGCCACTTCCAGATGATTTCCTTTTTACAATACCTTCTTGATTATCATCAACTACTCCTCACCGTTAATGTTTAGCATCTCTTTCGTCAAAAGAAGTAGGTCACTCAACAGTCTCCCATTGTCTGTATTTTTAAGAAGACCATAAACTCCAATTGAGTGCTTCTTGTTAAAGGGTTTGGGAGATCCATCAGAAGGAGCTTTTCAACCCCCTTCCCAAATAACGAAAAAGAAAAATAACTTCGCTCATTGTAGAACTTTATTTATTTTTTTATTTTCTGGTAAATCTCTTAAAATGACCACCAAGAGTTGAGTGACTGATGCAATTGTCTAGTCCCTCCGTGAAAAGACCTTTCTTGGAAGTAGACTGTTCCGTTTTTGAGCTCATATCCCTCTGCATAATGATTTTTTCTGCTAAGACAATAAAATAACTGACTTTGTTGAAGTTTGAGACTTTACAGACCATTTCTGTCGTGGTATATCCTATATTAATTTTTTTTTTTTAAAGGGAGAACCAATTTTTAATGCAAATTTGCATTTTTTGATATCTTGTATCGTCCAAAATGTGATCACATGAGTTAAAAGGTGTATTTTACATATTTTTTAGAATGTAGTTCATTGTGCACTTCGGTTTTAATCATTCGGGGTTTAACTGTTTTATTTAAGACTAGTGGTAGTAACTGAGATTGCCCGGAGTTATAAGGCGTCGACATATGGAATTTTTTTGCTTTAATGATAAACATTATATCAGCCCAACAAATCCTTTATCTTACTCTCCGTTTTTCATGAGCAAACTCAAAGGTAGTTACTCAAAACTTAGATGTTATCACCTCAAGAATAAAACAAATAGTTTGAGGAAAATGATAATATGATTTAATGAGCCAGAGAGAGAGAGTTCTTCACTTCGTTGCTAAGTCTCATTTAAAATTGCATTCCTTTTTTAAAATTTTATATGAAGTACTTCCTTTTTTTTTTTTTTTGTATGAGCTGAACTAACTACACAAGATATTTGATTCGTTTTATAGAGTGTTCCCTGTATACCTTATTCCCTTTTATCTTCAAAATGTATTGGCATACGCATCAGGGAGCACTATATACAGTGTACCTAGTAACGTGTTTTCATACATTCATATATTATTTTTTACTAGTAAGATGGCTCTTCAGTTGAATCAATGTTACTTTTTAAATACTTTTTCTGCACAATTACTTAGATTTTTTTTTTCAAAAGAACAGATGTTTGACATATTCAGTCTAATTGTATCAGCTCACTCAGTACTCAATTTGTATCTAATTGTCACATAATGAAATTACCCAATTTCTTGAATGGAATATTTATTAAGATTGAAAGGAAGTAAGAGTTGATGTTATTATAAATACCCAGAAACTTTGCTTATATTAATTAGAAGATAAGATAGAAAAAATAGAGATAATGTTCATCGTTATGTTCAACAGCTATTAGTTAAAGTGATGTTTTAACTTTGATATTAAATATTGAATAAAACTGCCTCAAAAGGCTCAATTTTGATCCAAAAATCTCATATTTTTAAGTTAAAATGGTTTGAAAGGCCTCAAACTTGGATACAGTTCGTTTTTTATACCCAGCAGACCAATATTCTTAAATTTTCCCATGTTATGTTTGATAAAGGAATGAAACTATAAATCGTTTTTGTTATGGTACATACTTTTTTGATTCGAAAAAAAAAAGTTTAGATTTTTAGATCGAAATTGGTCGTTTTTATGGTTTTTAGTATTCCTTTTTTTAGCTGTGCTCAATGGTTTGAAGGAAAATAGAGTGCACTTTTCTAAAAATAACAAAAAAAATTTAGAAATAGGAAGAAATTTGGCAGTTTCTTTTTAAATTTAATTTATAACATTGTTTGATAAAAACACCTTTACATAATCAAGGCTCAATGGTTGTTAAAATTAGAGAATAACCTATAGACTTAGTCAAGTTTTTCTTCTAGCCAGGAATAACACTTACTACTTTAATTTAAAATGTAATAAGATAAAAAGAATGAATAAGTATTCAAAAGTATCATTAAAACTCTAACGCGTGTTATTTTTTAGAAATGAATAAAGCTACAAATGTCAATATTAAAAGTACTTTATATCATAAGAAAAATAAAATATTGTACTATCTAAATCGTCAAGTGCGTCGTTAGTAAAAAAGTTATCTGGAAAAAACTAAATATTCATAGTTTTATTTAATGTTTAAACTAATTAGAATATTGAGATATTTAAACATCCCATGGGCACTAATGGGTTATGTTACGGTATTACGTACATAAAAAGGCTAGATACAGTTCAAATATGACGATTTTCTTCCCTTGAGACCTCCATACTTGATTCACAATAATTCACGACTTAACCGGACAAGCACAATTATGTCCAACAAACGTTTGTAGTCTACACTCACACCTTTACAACACTGTATCCTATGATCTGATGTGACCAATAATGAACTTTATATTCTTTTTGCCAACCTAATGTTATTTGACTAATAAAATAATCTATTTGTTTCTTCTTTTATATTAAATAATTTTGTATGAGGGTTTTTTGTTTTTATACAAAAAAAACCACAATAATTTACAACTTTTTATTTATACTATAAATTCTTTTTTGAGACACAGTTGTAGCATATTTCTCTCTCTCTCTCTCTTTTACAGACAATCATTAATTATACACACATAGTTGTGTCGGCATTGATACATAAATTATGCCGTTACTAATTGTTGGAGGAAAAAAAAAGTAAATATTTTGTTATTACATTGCAAATATTATAGTAATAGCGCATTTGAGCTTTTTCTCAAACGACACATTAATGAGAAAGAAATACATTTAAAATTGACCGAAATAATACAAGAACCCAAACTAATTTTTTCTCATTATACAAAGTACATTAGAGTGTACCCTAATGACAAAAAGTTTGAAATTTGATATCTACAAATATTCTTTTATTTTGCATTTTATTCCTCTACAGAAGAAAACGACCTTTAAATGTTCGAAAAAAAAGTCTTTCAGGTATGCGTTTTTTGTTGACAATCAGTAAATATATGTATATAAGATTTTCATATTGATTCATTAAATGATCCAGTTGAATTGAAATTGAAAAACTGTATTTGAGGAGTAAAATTGAAGGAAAACATCAAAAACATATGCGCGTAATACGCCGTACCAAAAAAGTATATTTATTTACTAGCGATATCATTAGGACTAAGATACACTTAACGTGAGGCATCAAGGAGAAATTTTGGAAAAAAAAATCTATAGATATAATTCTAATCTAACATACTTAATTAATTAAAAATCATATAACTCGATTAAACTCGATAATTGAAAAATCACAATATTAATATGAAAAAATTTTCTCCATGTTTGACAGATTTTTATGTAAAAATGAGTTCATTTTTCTTTTTTCATACGTTATTTTCTTGTTTCTATGAATACAATACAAATTATAAAATATCCCGGATTGCCAAATCCAGAACTTTTGTCATTACGGTACACCCTAACATACATACACACTTATAAGTAAAGAAAAGGGGAAGAAAACTACTTCTCATTAGGATATGTCAGAAAAATGAACCCTAATTTACAATTATTTATTTTTTTCGTTCCCCCTATTATTTGTTTGTAGGTGGACAATTTGGACCCGTCCCTGTAGTCCTGATATTTAAAGAGCAATTAAGATGAAATAAATATCCTATTATAGAATGCAACAAAATCAACTCACTTGGTATAAGTATTTGCATACGTCATTATCTTGATTTTTATCAAATTTTAGTTTTCCTAAATTCGGATATTTTCATTATAATGTATCTATTTATTCTTTGTACCTACAAATAAATTGTCACTCATTTAAAATTTTGAAAACTTTTAAAATATATTATTGGTTTATTGTTCTGTATATATACAAAAACCTTTTTAAATCACCGAAGTTAAACACCTTAGTTTTAGGGGTTTTGGCTTGCCCTGGCACACTACTTGTTTATAAAAAATAGGGGCTTCCTATGAAGTAGAATTTGGATTAATAATAGGTGGAGTAAAAATATCTCTATTATTTTTCCAATAGATGCCTTTAGTAATGTGTATCTGGCATTGTATAAATGCAATTGATTTACTCTTGACGGCATAAAACAGTTAAGATCTTGTACTAAAAAAGCTTATTTTAGAAAGTTTATTGATTGTTTGAGTGCGCGTCATAGAGAAAATACCCCAAATGTTACAGTTTTACCTCAAAAATTGCGAAAACCTAAGACAAGTGACTGAAAATGTGAATACTTGTTATGTACTGATACTGTAACAGCCAATTATATACGATTTTCACTTAGTCAATCCCGTTGGCAGAAGATGCACCACGCTTTAGGAGACCAATAGTCGAAAATGTGTATAAAATAATGGAAATTGTTGAGTCCGACCGTGATCTAAGCATTATTATGATTGCAATTAATGAAAGAAAAAAAAGAAGATAAATTTATTTTTAACACAACTAATATTTTATTTTAAGATCATATTGATAAAAGTTAGAAAAGAGACCCACACATTTATCTTTACCCTAAGGCCTGATTACGGTAAAAATCTCTTCATAACCTTCACCTTGTCTTGTTTACCATATATACGTTATTTTTATCAAACCGGACCCTTGTAGAAGGTTTAGTGATATACATCAGGCCGAATTTATAAATATGAAGTAGATTCGAATTTAAAAATTGACACACAATTTGAGTTCAATCGAAAATCATAGACTCAAGTCGAGCTTATAATTTTTCGAGTCGACACATCACTAATAAATTTTTAAGGAATGTAATTTGACTGGACAATTTATATTCGACTGAATAGTCCATTAAAAACATCTATTGATTTATTAAATATAATACATAGTATACAAATGCTTGTAGATAAAATCCGCCATTTTAATCGAAAAACAACGAATATCATTTGTTTGTAAGTATTTATTGAGGAGTAATGCCTCTCCACTTCCCTCAGTCATCCTAAGCACAGGTCATGGGAATTATATTTTAATGATTATACTAAGGCAGTTTTTTTGTGTGCGCTCGTAAAAAGCTTCTTACACTTGAACAAAAAACAAAAACAAAAATAATGTTTCTCTAATGGGTAATAAGCGGCTTATTTATGAGCTTATATTTCTATTAAAAGTCCGGCGGAACTTTGTATGCCTTAAGGTGAGTATGTAAAAGTATTTAAGAGGGAAACAGAGAACATAAAAAAAGAACTCCGTAGACTCTTTATATACGAGGTTGCGTTGCAAATATATATAAAAATAATAACATGGACTTTCTGCAATTGATTCCGCGTTGATTTTAATTAATTTCTCAATCAGATATCGTTATCATCACTACTGTATTTTTTTCTCTTTATACGAGGACACCCCATTGCAAAAATAGAATTTGCTATTAATGGCTAAGTAATTTAATTAAAAAAAGACTGCAATATATGAATTTATATACATATTTCTATTATGATACTATCATAAAAGATAAGGAAAAAACTTCGGTTGTTCCCTCTAATTAATTAGTTACCCATCGTTGAGCTTTGAATCAAAGAAACAAATATTGGCAGAATTCAACAGCAATGATGTACGAAAAAACCCATAATTTATTTTCTATTTAATATGATATAAAAGAAAATGTAAATAAATTGGTTACATAAAAAAGAGAAACACTTTATTTGACAAAAAAATAATATATTTTTCTAAAGAAAAAGACTAGTCGTATAATAACAATTTAAAAAAAAGGTCAATGATTTGTTTGTTTGTAGTTTTTTTTTTTTTTTTTTTGCAAAATAATCAAAATACGAAATAATTAATAACACAAATGGCTGCATGTCAATATCATTAATTATAGATGTTACTGAGATAATATTTAAGTATATATTATGTATTTGTAGAATAACACTGAATAAATCTTATTTCAAAAAACAAAACCAAAAATAAGAGTTTTTCATTCAAAGGAGTGAACCGCGTCCACGTGGACCCGTATGTCCTCTTCTTTATGACAAACATAGGAACATCGAGAGCACTTGTAAGTCTGTCGATGAACCGCGTGGGAGTGTTTTACTAAGTAATCCTTTCGAACAAAGCTCTTACCACAGTCCCCACAAACAAACTTCTTTTCTCCATGTGTAGCCTCGTGCTTCCGCAACGTGGAGGTCTCCGAGAACTTTTTGGAACAGTAGGAACAGGAATAGGGGAGCTCCTTTGTATGTGAGCGGTGATGTGTAAGAAGTTTACTCCGATTGCCAAGGACCTTGCTACATCGACAACAGGTTCGACTCCCTAGGTAAAAGTCAACATGATTCTGTAGCGATTCGGAGTCGAACATTTCCTTATCGCAGACTTTACACTGAGTCTCACTGCGTGGGCTTAACTTGGGACAAGGTGGTGGAAGTGTTGTTTTGGGAGCCTCAATGGCCCTTCGCTCTGCAGCGCGAAGCGGAGGAGGAAGTAGTGCGTTCGAGATCTCTTCACCGAGTAGGTCCTTGCATCGCTGTCTCACGGCATCACAGTAAATGATGCGATGACGATTTAGCGTGTTGGAGTGTGTAAAGGTCTTAAAGCAGAACTCACACTCGAAAGGTTTTTCCCGGATGTGTCTCCGATGGTGGATTGTGAGTTTTGCGGAGGTGGGAAAGGATTTCTGACAGAGACAGCATGTATTTCTTGTAACAAAGTTGAGAGTATGACGAGCCAAGTCTCGGGACTCAGTAAAAACGAGTTTACAAAGATTGCAGTGTAGGATTGACTTGGATTTTATCCTTGCTGTGGAGGAAGATGAGAGGGAGTTGGAGCTGGATGTACTAGAGTTGGAAGCTTCCTCTTCAGAGTTTTTGGACTCTTCTGTCTGAAGTAATAAAGCTCCTACGAGAAGGTCCTCCTGACCATTAAATGTTTTGAAGAGAAAGTCATCTCCAGACTCATCCATGAGTCCAAAATCTGAGTTATCTTCTTCCAGAGTGGATCCACTACCCCATTGGGGAGAGGAGTTGTGAGAAGAGGAAAGGATTTGCTCATTACTAAACTCAAAAAGGTTCAATTTCCCAGGGAGAAGAGGATCTCCAAAGTCGTCGGAGGAGGAAGGTGAAAAGTCGAAGAGTTCCATCTGCAAATAATAAAAGAAATGCGTGTTAAAAGAGTTTATTCTTCATCTTAAAAATATAAAAATAAGTAACTAAGTACATCATCACTGGGTGTGTGGCCCCCAAAAATAAATATGTATTTGTTATTATACCTCATTATTACATATTATTATGGCCATAACGTGTGGGCTATAAGGAGAGTAAGTAAAACGCCCAATTTACAATGATATAATGACTTGTGCATACCTAATACATTATAAATGAACAGCTCCTTGAGTTTCTTACTTTAAATCATATTATTTAATATTTCAAGATCACTTTGTATATGTACAGCGTACATAAGCTCATCGTACAGCGTCAATTAGAACTCCATAGTTAACTATAATCGATTTTAAGCTCTAAATAAGAAATTGTGTCGAAATGTATCAGCTTTCATATGCTGTATTATTGGTGGCGATACGTCAAAAAACTATGAGAATGGATGTAAAAAGTCAATGTGTTACAAATATTCTGGACTCAATCACTCAGTAATGGAGGTCGCTGACATTCTTAAATACTCTGTTGAGCTTGTCTGTAAGGTCCAGAGACTCATTAATAACAACAAGGTCCATTCTAGGAAGACAATGACTGGAGAACGCAAAAATATTGTCCCTGTATAATGTTTGACCTGTTGGGCCTTTGAAGTTTATGAAAGAGGCTGTGAAGCTCTAGTTGGATGCCAACAACCCCACAGGGAATGACAGTTGGCAACAACACTTAGCACTTAAACATAAGGCCATACCAACTCAAGCTTTTTGCAATTAAAACCTCACTGATTTCTGGGCTCCTTCATCCCCGGAATTCTCACCACTGGCCTATGGAATATAACGGTTAGTGGAGAACAAGGTTTGCAAATTCTCCCACAGCAATGTTAACTCCCTGAAGGCTTCAATTGAGAAGGAGTGGGCCCATATATTCTGACTACGTCATTAAGGTGTGCAAGGCCTAAAGGCCTAGGCTGGAGGTCATAGTGACCGTAGAAAAACATTTTCAGAAATCATTGTTGATATTAAAAGGTACAATTATAATAAAAAGTACTCCTGATATTTTATTATATCTTGTCTTTGATGAAGTTGATTTAAATCTTCGTATCAAAAGCGGTACGATTTCCTTAAGCACTCTGTATATAAATAGAGATAAACGTAGGCATGATTGTAATTTCATCCTTTATGAAACAAACAATAAAACTGCTCTAATTCACCACCACCCAAGGCCCCCATCCACGCACCCACATACATTTTCTGTACAATAAGACATTAATCAAACTCATGTTCTTTAAAGGGACAAACACAAATATATATATATAAGCACACACACACCTAATTAGTCTTAATAACCTGTCGTAAACAAAAATAGTAAGCTCAGACTCCTACATTCTATATTTTTTGTATGAATCAGGAGTTTATATATTATATACGACCACAAGAGTGAGATGATCAGTGATTTTTGCTTATAAATATAATACAGCTACACACATCCGATTTATGTCAGGAAATCCGTTTTTTTCCTTCAAAACCACATAAATAATGAAGAACTTCATGTATATGGTGTGTACAAGTTACGATTTTGTATAAGTTGCACCTTGTATAAGTAGTTTGTACAAGTTGCAACTAATTTGTGATGAGGAAGATAATGCAATATTTGACTATTCCAGGGATGATCGATATATTAATGTTGTAATTTCTGACTATTTGAATAAAAATGACTAAAAAATAAGTATTCTGTCACACATAATCAAGTTCAAATGCGCACAGTTATATTATGTATAAATATATAATATCAGTGTACTTTTAAATGATCAAAATAAAAAGATATTTTACCTCAGGACATTTTTCTTAAGCCATATCGCCTTAATGTATATAAATATATGAGGTTTATACGTCGTTATTGTTTATTTTTGGTTGAAATAGATGTTTCCTTTAAATTCATCAATGAAAATATGTAATGGGTATTTAATTTATAACACATTAAATAGTTGTATTCTGCGGAAATAATGATGGCATTATGCTCTTCCCTTGTATTTTACTTTTTTGTCAATCCATGAGTATTTTCCAATATGAAAACGCCATGATATATAATTATAATTAATTTATAATGGGGAAGTGAATAACACTTCTTCCATTCGAATTTTTGATGTGTTTATTCCTTTCTGTATTTAATAGTAGTTTGATTACTTTTTTCGTGTCTGTTTCGAATTCATTTCATAGTGAGGTTTCGAATTCATTACATAGTGAGATTTCGATTGTCTTGATGTATACATTGAAATTTTCGGTATAATTTAATCATTTTTACAAAGCATTCTTCAAATTTTGATGGTCACCATGTTTATTTTAGGTTTATGTAGTATGTTAAAATACCCATGATTTTCATCACTAGACAAATTGATTATAAAAGATACCAAAATTTTGTATTTAAACGATTCACAAAATTGGTTTTGAATAGTCTTTATTGTTTCCATAAAAATCAGTAATTCCGTAATTTAGTCATGCTTAGTGTTACCTCTTTAACACAAAAATACTCTATGTATTTAGTTGTCAGCTGTCGATTCCCTACTTTCGCTTGATACGTCATGGCTATTTGATAATATATTCTTTCTGATAAATACACAAAGTAATAAGTTATTCTATACTTATGCTCCATTTCAAAAAGAACAGAAATACAATTTCCTGATGATCCATCGTCTTTTATATAATATTTATATATATATATTGCCCATTCTATGAAGAAAGTTTGGCTATCATACCCAATTACTAATGTATAGCTACGCATTTAATGAAATATTAAAAAAAAATCTTATAATACAGTATCAAATAAAATAATTATGATGAGTTTAATAATATGTAATTCATTTTAAAAATGCTGAAGAAATAATATGAGAGTGATAGTCTGAGAGTATAGAAGAAATAAATTGCAATTGGTAAGATTGACTAATTTGGCTAACTAAAAGATGATTTCTGACCTTTTTTCTTTTTCTTTTTGAAGGAAAGGTTGTATGATACAATCAAATAACGACGTGTCTTCAAATTATGATGTTCGGGGTATTTAATGACGACATTCAACTTTATTTATTATTTTTAATCAGTTCTAGTAAATAAAATCCGTAAGAATGACAGTTTGAAGGACTTGTTCAAAGACTAGACTGACTAGGACTGACACAACACCAGTTATATAGCGCCCCCCCCAGTAGATACAATTCTACGGAACAAACGAAACAGTTGAAAATCACGTCATGAGCAATGGAATTTCTCTTATTTTAAGGCTTATTTCAAAGACCACCACCATGCCCAGTGTATGTACATACCTATATGCCTACATTCATATAAAACCGGATCTATTCATGCATCTCGTAGATACATACATTTATATATAGACAGTAATATGTATATAGTTCCCCATTTGACAAAAAATAATAATAATTTAAATCATATATGTACAAACAACAAAATATATATTAAATACTTTTCTTTCAAGAATAACTCTATTCACAATCCTACAATTTTAAATACAGAGTTGTTAGAGTGAGAATATCTATGTATATATACATACAAATGACACATTTCTCCCTTATAAGTATTGTATATATAAGTAGAAACAAAGAGACATAAAAATTAAAAAGGAAAATAATAATAAAGTTTTTTGTTTGTTCGTTTGTTGTTCTTATTTTTTGTATTGTGCCGTTTCTATTTTGATTCCTATTTCAGTATTTTTCATATAAAAAGACATTTTTTTAAAATATGTATAAAGAACTAGAAGAGCAACACGTCAGCTGAATAAACGGAGCTTGCCGCAGAAACAAAGAAGAAATTATATACAATAAAGTAAATAGTTTTTTAATCATTGATAATCAGTGATTGTCTTGGATTTCGGCTGTTTAATGTACAATAAAAGAAAGCTGCTGATTGTTCTAAGCTTCCCGCATTACTCATGTAGGTCTACACTCATTCTATGTGAACATTCATCTACAATGATGTCATATGAGGTTCAATATGTTTCATAAATGGGGGGGACTGATACTCTATTTGAGAACGCTGGAATTTCAGTCTACGGTTAAGTACGGCTCACTAGTCATTCTTACTTCCAGTAGTATTTTTATAAATATTGTTTTGTCAAAAAATTATGAAAAAAAAGATTAAAACAATCCAAAGTCAAGAAAAAATCTCTTAGGACAAAACCGAAAAATAAATTCGGTATCAGATAGAAACACAACACTAGTAGATATCTACATACATAGATATTTGAAGAAATTAAATTGAATATATATATATATATATGTATTTTATCAAATAAACATTGCTTTTCAAGTATTTATTTTTGTAATATTTTGAAGAAAATAAAATAATAATATCAAAAAGGTTTATCAAAATCCGTCAATTGATAAATGATCTTTTCCCATTTTCGATGTTTTTTTTATATATATTTATCTTTTTCCATCAATCAAACACACACAGGAGAAGAGGGGATTAAATATTGAAAAGCATTTCGTATGTTCTTGTCACATATGTGCATATAACTCTTCCCCCTCCTTTCTTTCGCTCTCCGGACACACCCCCATCATATAGGCCCAAGTACTTTTTTCAAATACATCAACATCCTCGTTGTGTCTTGGATAAATAGAAAATAATAAAAACATACACAGAGAGTTATGGCGGAAATAATCCGTTAAAGAAAGAAAAACAAATATAAAATAAGAATAATATTTCAGCCTTATGTCAACATCGTCCTTTTCTTCCTGATACATGCTTATACAATATACATATAATCAAAATATAAGAAGAAAAAAAAGAAGGTTGTCGTTGAAAGTCATGTGACGTAGCAAAAAGGCTACGTCATAATTAATCACTGTTGGGTAGGAACGAGTTAGATAGTAATATATTATATACTAATCATATTACTTTTCCAGTAACTAATAGTATAATTTGCATGACTCCACCAAAGATTAGAGATGGAACGGGCCTTGGACCTGAATCCCAAGTACCCCGGGTACGGTATAAGTAAATTTGTATTTATATAGTTTTATACGGTTCTTGTATCTTAATTCGAAGTATTCGTATACAAGTAAATTTGTGTTATTCCAAAATATCAGAGCCCTGCACTGAAAACAAGTAAACAAACTTTTGCAAAAGATCTTAAGTATGTTGGGATAATAAAAAGTCGGATAAGTTTGCTTTATAAATATAGGATTGGGCTTTACTATGCTACTGTTTAAGCTAAATTTTATTACCCAAAAAGATGAGAGTCCCCAACTGGCATCTGTTAATCAAACTATTACCGATATTAAAAAGATCCTTAGTATTTTTGGATCTTAAAAAGGGAGACAGTATTACTTTATAAATATAGGAGGGTATTTAATCAGGATCCCAAGTACTCGGCTACAGTTTAAGCTAACTTTTATTATCCAAAAAGATCCGAGTCCCGAACTGGCTAACTAAAGCTTTACGGATTTTAAAAAAGATCCGAAGTATTTTTGGATCTTAAAAAGCGGATAGTATTGCATAATAAAGATAGGAAGGGTCTTGAATCCGAAGTACTCGGATACAATATATGTATATAAATTGTTATTATCTGGGATCTGAGGCTTGTTTCAGTATCAGTAAAATTAGCCTTAATCCAGATCATATTTTCCGTATGTCCATACACAATACTCATTACATTATAAGCAAACGTCCAACTAATTTTAGTTTGGGATCTGGATTCAAAAGTTCGGCTACACGAAATTTACTCAAATATTTACGTAGAAAGATCCGAAACGACCCAAACCTTAAAAAGATTCAGCATTAGTTAACCCTTATTTCAATCCCTAACACGAGCATATAGTAAAACTAAAAAATGGTATTTAATTAATTTCTACTTGCTAGTACTGTGAGCACGAGAACAATCATTTTTGATAACATTTTGAAATTGCTGTAAAATATATATAATTTTCAAACCCTTGCTCTCCAAAAAATTATTATATTTAAATAAATTTATGAACATTACACGTCTAGACAATACAGAAATATATCAACAAGTATTTAAGTGATAAAACCTTTCCTGTACGTTCATTTAGCAAAAAGGTGCAATCCCAAATAAGTGTTTGCCTTTAGCTACAGAAGAAAAGAAACACATATTCAATTTATGGACATGTCATTTTATGACTAAAATTTTGCAATTTCTGAGACCACTCCTAGTGTAATATTTTCATGCTATAATATATACATACATACGAACATATTCCACCCTCACAAAACATTTTGTTGATTTTTCTTTGTGTTTCACAATACAAAATACTATAAAATATATATTCACGACAATGAAGGGCGTAACAAGAGACCCTGGGCTCCTTTCCAAACTCCCCGCCTCTTATTTTTCTATTGTACTACTGAATGACAAGTTGATTTTATAGTGGTGTGGTGTTGTGTGAACGAAGACAAATGTGACACGTCAACACAAAAGCGAACTGGAATGATTTTACTCAAAGTTGAATATAAATTGCATTTGCTCTCCTCCACGAATTATCTTCAATTTATATCAACATATGATTTTTATTGATCCTTTGGATGTGTCGCAAATTGCACTTTATAAGACACAATAAAATAATGAGAAATTAATTGATTTTGTTTGAAAGATGCCCCATATCGGGGCATATATAAGTCTTCTAAGTCAAATAAAACTATTAAACTATAGTTGCCATTCTTAAGCATTCCAATTGCAAGGTGGGGGGTAAATTTATATAATGTCTCATTGGCCCTATGGTTACGGCGCCACTGGCTTTATATAATATATATATGTATGAAGGAAAAATGGGGTTTTCTTTTATATTGGATCTAAATTATTTTTATTTTAACACATCATATAGAGTAAAAAAAATCAAAAGACTATGGCAAAGACTAAAAAAAATATGTCAAAGTACTGCCAAAACAACACTCCATAAATTTAACTTTGCTTTTTGCTGCTACCCTGTTGCATATTTTTCCTAACCTTCTCTTGCCAAAAGATGTTTGGCTAATGAATGAAAAAATCAGAAAACAAGAACATTGAAATTTGTATTGCTGTAACTTCTTGATTAATTCACAATAAATACATAGAAGTAAGGGAAGACTACAACATAGTACTAGGCTACTGAAAACAATTCATATTTTTCCCACAGTCTTTTTTAACTATTATTCTTAGTGGATTAACCACAATGACGTTGTCTTAAAACATGACCTCTCCTTCAGAAAATGGTTCTTCATTTCCGGCATTTAAATATCCGTGAGACAGAGGAGAATGTGTGGGGGGGGAGCTCAAATAAGAGTTCCACAGAGGAGGGTCTAATCATTGTTGTGTAAAGTGTTAATCATTCTTGATAGCTCTGAATTCCTTGTTTATAAACTTTTGAAGGGGGTATATTTTAGAGGATGTATTAAGAAAAAGAATGTATGCAGCGAATAATAGGTGTTTGTATATTAGTGTTTGGTTTCGGTCTAAAAATTCTAGACCGATCTGAGAGCGTTATATATTTAGCCTGTATTGATTTAGACCCATAAAAATCCATGTATATTTTGAGACAAACAAAATGTTACACGATTTGCATACATGTATATAAATATATATCTAAATCAGTCCAGAAAAAATCTCTACAGACAGATTAAAATATATATATATATATCTTTCGGACCGAATCTCAACACTAATATATACAAATTTATGTATCACTATACATAAACTAGGGAAGGAAGACGTTTAAAATTCAAATGTGTTATACATTTATATGACTATAACTATTATAAAGAATTAATTTCAATACGGAAATTGTTGGATAACTAAACCAAAATAAGAAAAGTGTCTTTTTAGGGGGATTTACATCATATCTATACAATATACATAACTAACCGGGATGCAGTCATATGGGGATTTTTTTTTTTTTGACGGATGTTACAAGTGATTTGTGAGACAGACAAATTAAAACAATGCAGGTAATTGGTAATGTTGAGACTCAGTATGATACTTAATTCATTTCCAGTTTGGTCTAAAAGCTATTTTTTCTAGAGCAATCTGGACCAATGAATGGATGAAATCAAACTATTTTTCTATTAAATGTATTAAATAACCCAAAAAAAAATATTTTATATAAAAATGAGGTAATTTTGTTTTCTATAACTTTGTTTATCAAAAAATCTCAATAGTTATGGTGTGATAGATTTTATTGTGTATCCTGAAATGTACTACGAGACCGGTCCAGACCGAATTTGGAGCTAGTAAGTTTGGTTTAACGAAAATTATAGGATTTTTAGACCGAATGCCACATTTCTTATTGGGTAGTTTTCAAGACTTAGAGAAACCTAAAGGGGCCTCATCAGAGCTGATGTGTATTTTTTAAATAAAAATTTTTTATTAGAGTATGGATTTTGTTATATTTTTGGAAAGGAGCTTCAATTACCTTTTCATTACACAAAAAAAAAAGAACATCTACATGCTTTTTCTATACTTAATTGAAGCAAATTAGTACGGCCTTAGAAAAATTATAATGGTCCTCGAATGTGCTTACAATTTCCAGACGGAAACCGAACAATAAAAAATACGTAAATAACATAATAAATAACGCACATACGTGTGTACCGTAGATCCAACAACTTGCTTTTCTTAGGGTTTTTAAGTCATACAGAATATGTGCGTCAACATAAAAACGACCTTGATCAAAAAATTAAAAAAAAAAAAAATCCCATATTTTGTTTTACTTCATAAACATATCTACATTAGTTATGGGCTTATTCTTCAAATTTCTGGTAGAGTTAAGACACCCAAAATTTTTAAATATAGTTACAAATTTTTTCTTTGATTTATATGGACATTCAAATAGAATTCGACCATTTCTCATAATACACACAATTTTGGAAAAAGATCATGTTAGCCTTATTTTGTGTTGACGGGCCTCATATATGTATATTATAAATACGTAGGTACTAGCATATAAAGTGTGTGCCATAGTACATAGAAACCAACATCGTGCCTCTCTTCCATTCAAAGAGATTAATGACACAAAAACACAAATTATTGGTTGTTGTCGTGGATGTCTATGTTTCTATGATACAAAGCCTTCTGTTTTATTTAACTCTACATAACATATATATTATATAAAAGTGTATCATTTATGACAATTACCAGATATGTATGTATGTTTGTACGGCACACAATGTAATTCCTCTGTCTTGGTTTGTTCATATATATATTATTGTACTTATTACTGCTTTCCCAAAATTCACTATGTTAGGGGAGAGGGATAAACAATCGATTTAAGTGGATGAGTGAGTGAGAATTAATCCCATGATGGAAATCCATTTTGATGGACAACGACGACGCTGCATCCTAAGCCCGACACAATATTACTTTTATTATTTTTATAACCATAAAATATACTTGTAAGAGCTAACCAACTAATTACAAGCCTGTCAAACCTCAAGAACAGAGAGAGAGTGTGTTCAGTGAACCAGTCTAAACACTTAATAGTTATGATTATTCTTATTTGAGGAAGTCTTCTCTTTGATCTTCATTCGGATTTAAGGTTTTGTTTAATTATGGTTTTCACATCTCTTGTACAAGAGTGTTTTTTATTGTTGTTTTTATTCAGCTAATATTTAAATATACACTCGTGTTGGGGTGTGGTCTGAAAATATAAAACCGGTCTAAGACCGGTCAATTTCAGTAGATTGAACTAATTTGGTCATTAAGAAAAACTGACCAAGACTAGTCACTAAAAAAAAAAAATCAGAATAGAAGGATTCTATAAATGAACTATTTCTGACATTAGATTTCTTTGAAAATGTTGAACATCGACCTATAATAACGTCAAATGAAGTTAAATGTGTTGAGACGAAAAAAACAATACATGATTTGAAAACTTCAATCTACTGTATGATATCGTGCTCTAGACCAAAATATATGTCCAAATCGTTCTAAAAAGTAATTAAAGAGACGGGGGAAAAGTTGAATCTCGGACTGAGTCTGAACACTAGTTCCGATTATTCTCATTTAAGAAATTATTTTATCTTCATTCAACTGATGAGTTGGTTTAACTAAAGTTTCATTTTTATTTTACACTTTTATAGTTGATTTTTATTCAGCTAATATTTAAATATAAACTATTGTTGAGGCTTGCTATGAAAATTATAGAACCGTCAATTTTTAGTAGATCGAACTGATTTAGTCTTTTAAAGAAATTAGGGCTGAACTGGTCACAAAGAAAAATTTGGAAAATACGGATACTATAAATTAATTGCAAATGATCTCAATTATGTTTCAAAATAGTGAACATTGACCCATAATAACGACATATCTGTTGCAAAAATCTTATTTGTACAATCTATAAATCATGTAGGATGAGGAGAAAATCGGTCTAAATATTAAGCCCGAAAAATCTGTCTATGATTGGAAAACTCTTAAATTTTGAGGTACCCTCAGAGCTGGAAGCTGGATTGAAATATTGATCCAAATCGGTGTAAAAAAATTATTAAAGACAGAAACGGGGAACAAATCTTTAGCAAATTTTTAATAGACCATAGTTAGTTCGGCCAGGACAGGTCTTAAAGAACAATTTGTTCTTTACAGATTCCATAGAAAAACTGTTGACGACGTCGGTTAGGTAAATAAATTTAGAATATCAGTTCACAATAACGTCACATGGATTTATATGTTTAGCAAAAACCATAATTATTCAAATAATAAATTAGTATAGGCGAGAAAATCGGTCCATAGATTGAGACCGAAAAAATTGGTCCACGATTAGAAAAAGGTTAAATTTCGGTTTGCTGTCACAGATCGCGGCCCGGACCAAAATATCGATGCAACTCGGTCAAAAAATAATTTAAGACCCAGCCAAGAAAGTAATTTGATCTTGAACTGAGTCTTAACAATTGTCTATTTATTAGTTGCCTTATTTGAGGTAGTATCCTCTTTGAATTTCATTCGGATAAGGGGTTCGTTTAATTATGGTTTTCACATCTCTTGTTTAAGAGTGTTTTCTGTTGTCATTAGTTTTTAGTTCAGTTAATATTTAAGTACACACTTGTGCTTGGGTTTGGTATCCAAATTTTAAACTTCTAAGCTTTTAGTAGACCGAACTAATGAAGTCCTTTAAAGAAGTTTGGCCTGGACTGGTCTTAAATCAAACTTCGGTCTAGACGGATTCTATAGAGAAATGTTTCTGACGTTAGTTGTGTTTCAAAATTATGAATATCAGCACAATAACGTCATATAAAGTTACATATGTTGCATATATCATACATCAGGCGGGTAGGGGCGAAAATCGATCCATAGATTCAGAACAAAAGAAAATCGGTAAAAATATTAAAACCGAAAAAATTGGGTAACAATTTGCAAATGATTAAATTCCGGTCTATTCTGTCTGAGATCCCGGTGGGGGGTGAAATATTACCCAAATTGGTCTGAAACCCCGATTTATGACCAAACACAGGAAAAAATCTTAATTAAACTTTAGTAATCTGAACTAATTAAGCCTTTGGCAATGTGTTGTATGAATCATATTTGTACGGCTCATAAATCAAGAAATGGGAGAAAATCGGTATTAAGACCAATAACATCGGTTCACAATTTGAAAACGGTTAAATTTTGGTCTACGGTCTGATACCGTGGAGGTTTGGTCTAAAATATCGGTTCAAAGTGTTCAAGAAAAATCATTGAAGGCCAAACTGGGGGAAACTCGATCTTAGAAAGAACCTCAACACTAATTATTAGTATTATTATTCTTACTAAGGGAAGTATCCTCTTTTATCTTTATTCCGATGATGGTTTCATTTAATTATGGTTTTCACATCTCTTGTACAAGAGTGTTTTTTATTTTATTCAGCTAATATTTAGGAACAACCGTAGCCTACTACTGTCTTAAATAGAAAAATGTCGTGTCTTTCATCATTAAGGGCGTTTCAAATACATACAAGGAGAAGAGGTGGGGGAGAAAATGCTAATTATTGAAGGTAAGACGGAAGAGAACAAAATAGAAAAAAAAAAAAAAAAAATTAGACAAATTAATCTGATTAGAAAGCTTAATAGACGTCAACCAAGGGATGTGAAATGAGGAATATAAAAAGAAATAAGATTATAAAAATGAGATACAAAACCCCTCAAATACTTTGTAGTAAGAATCAATTCATAGACAATATATAGACTCTACACAGTCTTTAAATGCATCCCTTTCAAACATAATTTCATTGAATGAGTAACTTACTTGGTACAGCCGTGTTCTCTTCTAAATCAATTCAGTTATTTATTCGCAAAACTATGACTATTTTTTCAAAAGATGTTATATTATATTTTAAAAATAAAGGGCGATACTCCCTCCACCGCTCTAATGTGTCGACTGATTTGTGTGATATGATATCATGGAATTAAAAAAATAGCGAATACGATGTGAGGCGTGCGAGTAGTGAGTAAAGCGCTCTTTTTTTCAGCGTTTCCTTCGAATGGAACGGAGGGGAATTTTTTTTTCCTTCTATGTACACCATAGTTTGACTCTATAACATAATATCTATGTACTATAACAAAAATAATCTTGCTTTCTATTCTTTCACAAGAAATAAATACATTTATTATTATACATGGGATGAAATTGTAATTTGTCAAATTTTGGTGGATTATTATTACTTATAAATAAGTACGGTGCTTCATTTGAGCAGTACACTTTGAAAGCAAAGTTGAGAGGCAGAGAATAATACTTATTTATCTATTTCTTTTTTACGTTTTATCATAGGTAAGAGTGATGATTATATAGGTACCTAATGTACCTATATTATGTAGAAGATTTGAAGGTAAAGGAAAAACATCGAAGAGTTTAGAACATAAACGTTGTGCTGAGGGTTTGGAAATTTTATTTTCATAACATAATTCTTATTTTTTGAGTTGGTAAAGTAGTGTCTATTTTTTTTCTTCGTTTTTTTTCTTGGAAATTGTGTCTAATCGGGCGTACCAAATTAAGTTTTTTTTCCCCCCTTCTAACTCAATAAAAAATAAATTTATAACAATTTTTTTAACTATTTATTATTTGTGAGTGTAATGATTCATTTATCTATATTTTGTAAATGATTTTTTAAATTATTTAACTTTTTGTGTAGTGAAAGAATTGACAGTATTTTTTCCAATTAAAAATGAATCCTGAAAAAGTATGAAGCGTTTTCACTTCATCTTAATCGGTGTTAAGTCCCCAACACAGAATACCCATAGTATTTTGTTGTCAGCTGTCGATTCTCTCGTCTCACTTTATACGTCATGGCTATTTCATAATTTATTCTTTTTGATAAATAATCAAAGTAATAAGTTATATTTAATTCTTATGCTCCGTTTCCAAAAGGACAGGAATACAATTTCTTGTTTGATCCCTCTTCACATATAGATACATATATTGGCCAATGTTAATAGAAATAGAAGGTTAGACCATCATTTAATCGGGCTTGATAGAATTTTGAATTTGATGTATTGCCACGACTACTGGTCAAGACAGACATATTTTTGGCAAAACCAGCAACCTACTATATTTTATGAGGTCACTATGACTAGCTTTTTTACTTTGATGTATTGCACTATCTGCTGGGTAAGACAAATAGATTTTTAATAAGCACACAAGCAATCTTATTATATGACATCACTATTAAAAAGCGTGGAGGAAGTTAAACATAAGTCGTACACGCGTTATGGTATAACCTTGTATTTCTATTAACCTTTTATACTAGCCATCTAATTATTTCCGTGAAGAAATTTTGGCCATCTTATTCAAATACAAATCTTTAGCTACGTTTTAATAAAATATTTAAAAAAATAATTATGATTCAGTATCCAATAAACTACTTTGTAGGATTTTAATATTATGAAATATATACATGTAATTCATTTTAAAAATCGTAGAGAAATAATATGACAATGGTAGTCTGGAGGTTTGAAAGAAAACAAATTACAGTTGGCATGATTGATGTATTTTGCCAAATACCATATGATTTGAAGCTTCTTTTTTGTTTCTTTTTGGATGGAAGTTTGCGTGATACAATAAAGGTTTTTATACATGCTTAACGACTCATAGTTGATATTTTTACTACATAGAATGAACAAATTTCCAAAAAATCTTGAAGTAAGTCCATGAAATGACTTTATCCATGATAAAACTTAGCACCTGCATTGGATACTATTTGATGTCGATGATAATCAGTGATCTTTGAATATAATCAATGTATGATGCACTAAAAAACACTATAAAATATCTTAATTTGTAAATAAAAATAAACATTGTTGATCGATGAAGGACAATAATAGACGGATAATTAAACAATAATATCTTATTCTGTCCTTTAAAATACTTAATTTTTATCTACAATATGGAAATGAGATTGTTGAACGATGTAATACATTTTAGAATCATTTATATTAACACTTTTTATGGAGAGTAAGGTTTAGCCCCTTTATTTTTTGGTCCCATTTGGGCATATAATAACTCACTATTTTCTTTAATGTTAATGACAAAAGGGACTTCAGTGTAATAACACTTGGTTGAGTAGGCCCCAAAAACATCCCTCATCAACAATGCTGACGTCACGTAAAAACGTAATATAATAAAATACTACATAGATCTTATATATTAATAAAAAAAACTGTAGACTCATTCCAGTTGTTTCCTAATTGCTCTTGTGAGTGAAATATGTCCTCCTCCGCCATATGCAGACCCCATGTTCAACAACATCACGATGATGACTAAGCAACAAACCCAGTTGTCTATTCTCTCCCCTCTCACTAAAAGGACCACAAATTAAGATTTTCCATTGAATATGCACATTAGAATGCCTCGTTTTTTTAATTTTTTTTTGAAAGGAAAAGGCTAATACCCCAATTACTTTTTTTGTACAATGACTTTTTCTGTTAGGGACAGTAAAAACTGACCTTGCCAGAGTTTGAGAACTATTTTTTTTGCTGCTGTGTAGTGTATCTATATTTATATAAAATAGGATTTTGGGATGAAAATTGTACATTTGTGTGCTTTTCCATGTTGCTATGAGTTAAAAATTGTACTTATGAAAGGAATATCAGGGGCGTGTTTAAGATTATATTTATTGAAAAAAAATTCAAAAATACATAGAGCTATTCATAAAAATTAAATTTTTGGTAAAAGAAAATATACAAATCCGAATTCAAACATTAAAATTTCAAAAAAAAAAAATTGATAGGTATTTACAAAAAATTCTTTTTTGAGAAACATTGTCAATTATTAAATTTTGTACTCTGCGGCACAATTTGCCACAATTACGAAAAAACAAAATCTAATAAAAAGCAAAATACCTTAACTTTTTTAGGGGGAGCAGGCTACAACCCCTCCAGACCACCCCCTGCAGACTCCCCTGGGTATATGAAGTACTCAATGATTTGCGGTTTACTTTTTTTATCAAAGATAACCTTACAAAATTTAACCCTCGTTGAGCTTATCGTTGTTGAAAAAAAAGGATAATCGTTTCTAAAAACGAGTAACCGTATAAAGTACAATTATTTACTCATTCATCATCTGTATTTGAAACTGTTCACGAGGCCTAAAAATCTCCCATTTCAAACTCGAAATCCTATTTTTGCAAATTCAAGTATACTGTACCCCGTGAAAAATGTCCTGAAAGGACTCCAACTGGGCCAAAGGCACTCCTTTGATCCTTTCCTTCAGAAAATTTCTCTGCACATGGGGAAAAAAACTTTAAAAGGAACAGTGCAATTTTCAAATATATTTTGTGATATTTGCAAATACAACCCATCTATCAAAAAACGGCCCTCTCCATGTGCCAAATAACTCATAAACGTTATTTGGTATTATTTAATTATATTAATTGAAAAATACACAATATTTCTTCATCTCGATAGGTAATGATTAATTGATTTTTATGGATATTTTTTTACATCAAGTTTGACACTTTTAACTCAACGGCAAATGAAAAAAGATATATATATATAGAATATTTATTTTCTTCTTCACCTCTTATCGATTCAAAGAGCAGTTTCCTCTTTGAAGGATCCAACTACTGACATGATCAGGTAACAACAACCATCAACACGTCGTCTTTCTTCTTTACCCCCTTAAAAGCTCAACATTATCAAAAGAACTCATCTCTTCCCCCGCCCTTCCCAAGAAAAATACAAAATGTTAATAATAAAATAATTACAGAACCTATGTCTGTGCTGAGGGAGGAGGGTTGTCCTTTTTACAGGGTTTGTGGACCATCAATTAGTTATATCAGGAACTATGTGCATTGAAAATGTACATGGATAACAATAATAATTATGGTTTAAAGTGCTCACTGCAGTCATTTAAGTGGTGACATCTGCTGAGTAAAAATGACATTTGACAAATTAGAAATGATTTATGGGAGGAACAAATTGTTGGAATTTGTATCTCAGTTGAAACAAAGGAGATAGTTATTGGGTATAGTAATAAGAAATCCATTATTTCAAATTCCATTTATTTTTAATGTTCCTTTAATTGGTTAAATGGAGTTTCACTGATTAAGTAAAGATTATTGTATTACAATTACTCCATCTGACCTTTGAAGGTCTTTGAAGTCAATATACATTAAATATAAATCTTCTCTAGAAACGACCCAGACACAAACCTATTGCCCCCCCCCCATTAATGTTTATCTTTGGCAATCAAAGCATTCCTTGCATGATGGTATAGGACTCGATGGTGTCTACTATTTTGTCCACATTTTCGATAAATGGCCTTCCAAACGGTGACATCACCGGTACTGAATCGACGAAACAAAAATTGTGCATGATTGGCAATTACCATATTAGGGTTATATAATCTATTCACATTTTCAGCCACCAACCTAGCATTTTCTCCTTGTTCTAAGAAAAAAATCGAAAATATGGGATATTTTCTGTTTGCTGGTGTCCATTTTTGACGTGCAATCAAAGAATGCAAGTGCAACAATCCCAAAACAATAGAAAAAGTTTTTTTGGTGCGAAATCTTATCTTTCTACCGCCATCTCGAATAAATCGATCACACTTATGCAACGTGAGATACAAGTTACTAAAGGGACAAATGGGGAAAAAAATGGATTTGTTTTTACGACACCTATTATAATATATTCATATATTAGTTAGGATTTATTTTTTTCTGAACCTATCTTGACTCCGACATGTTGATCTGAATAGCAGAGGGAAAGGGAAATATAATTCCCATTCTAAGAGAGATATAAAACAAATAAATAATTAGTTAAAAAAAACAGGTAATGTTATTTTTCATTAAATTTTGTTTTTGATTATTTGTATGTGACCAATTATATAGATAAAGGCATAAATGTATTACAAGACCAGTCCTGAGCGAACTTGGACCGAATTAGTTCTGCCTACCAAAAATTATAACGGCCTCAGACAGTTTTAGTTTTTAAGACGACAACCCAACACTAACAGATACGTATTTTCCAAGACTTTGAGATACATGAAGGGGTCTCACCCGAGCTGGTGGATATTCTTAAATCATTATTTTGGTTGTCGAGTTTGCATTTTTGATATTTTTTGACAAGAAACTTCAATGTCCTTTTCATTTTGCAAGAAAAGGGTCATTACTTTTTTAAATATAAATACAAATGTTTGTATACCTTGGTATATATATGAATATATATATATATTTTTTTTTCATGAAAGGTGGTATTATATATATTTATTGTTGTCATTATAAATTTGACAGGTAAAAGACCATAATAAAACATAAAGCAATTCATACATTTTTTGCCAAATAAAATAATACTTTATTCTTACATATGAATCTATTTTTAGACGGAAGGGAATAGCCAATAATAGTTACTACCCAATCAGGTCCATTTATATTTCTAATTCTACCCCTATAAATAAATAGTTAATGAGAAGAAAAGAAAAGTGATTGGTATTTAGTTCTTATAAAGTCTGCTTTAATTGGCTCATATCTTGATCATTAGTCTAAATGAATGAATGTGATGTAAATCGTTAGTTTGTCAACTAAAGCACATTTTTAGAAATAGATCTAACAATTTTTAGGTATAATAAGTAATAATGTAAAAAAAGACGACTTATAGGTATGTAAAAAAAGAAACCGAATATGAATGTGGTCATCCTTACAATTTGAAGAATATTTAAAAGAAGAACTTCTTAATTCGAAGAAAATTATGGAAGGTGCCTGATAGAATTGGAGAAGCTTGCAATATTTCATAAGAAAAATGTTCTATAATCATTTATTCCAAGCCCTGCACAATGTGCCCTAATAAATGGTTTCGATATAGACTTGCAACATCCTCCCTCTAAATGAACAAATCAAAGAACAAAAACATTATTTGCTTCTTTACTCAGACCTCAGTAAAAACCTCATTTCATCTTAGCTACCATTATAAAAAAGTGAATTCGGTTATAAAAATGGATGATAACCTCATATCAGGAAAGTATGTAAAGCAACTGTAGCCCACAGATGGGTCGTCGCACCCTCTATTAAAGGAAAAGTCGAACAATACGGAGCCAACACTTGCTAAAGTTCATTGGCTAATCTACACCTGCAGAGCTAAATTAGTCATCATTCGAGTTGAACTGGAGAAGATGATTCTGCGCTTCATGAACTTTATAGATCAATTAGTTTCATTTTTTTACCATTTTACTTTTCATTTTTAATAAAATAGGAAAATTAAAATTGATTTAATTTTAAATTCCTTTGTTTGTCCATTTTACTAAATTATGTTGTCATTTTAAATAGTTCATTTAACTTAATTTTCTTTTGTACTATGTATGGTTATATTTATTTAATAATTTCTTATACACTGGGTAGGGCAGCAAAACGTGGACTCGAGAGAAGGATTTAGAAAAACATCAATTATTTTATATTTTCAATAATAAGCAAAAAAAGGATGTTTACAAAACATATACACCAGGTTTGTGCAAAACTTTTTGACTCAATATCACCACCTTCATTATTAATCACAGCCTTAACACGACGGCTGAAGGCCATGCAGAAGTTCATGAAAAACTCATCTGACAAGTTGTCCCATGCAGCCACTACGAAGGACTTCAGGGAGTTAACATTTGGGTGTGAAGTCTTGTTGATTTCCCTCTCTAAAGTGCCCCATATAAAAAAGTGCAGTGATTTCAAATATAGCGAGGAAGGCCTATATACACCTATAACAGAAATAAAAAAATTACCAACAGCAGAATAATCCAAAAATGCCTTTAATAATCGCTCTATTAGAGATACGTTTTTTGATATAGCAGCCTAGTCCAAGTACAATCCTCCTCCTCTAAATCGTAGAAAAGACAAATTCATTGTTGTGACCCTACTCAGAGAGGAGAAGAAGGTAACTTTGTATTTTCTAAAAACATGCCAATCAAAACATAATAATATGTAATACGCATGTACGCACATGAGGATGTATATATTTGTTTTAACAAAGAGCTCATTATGACACCCTCTTTTTTCAGGAGAGATGCAGCTGCAATAGTTTATGTCTACTTCATAAATAAGTTCGAGTATATACATATATGTATAGGTGCTAAAAAAAATAGAAATATTCGATGTTTTTAATTGATTTTTTTAACACTCTGTGTGTGTACGTCGTATTAACAAATATAAAATGGATTTGTTGTTACATATTATCTACATATTTTGAGCCACATTATCAAAACAATAAATATGTAAGGACCAGACTGTTCTGTTCGTTAATCAATACATCCACCCCGCACAAAAATATTTTTTGCCATATACCATCAATGATAGAGGCATGTCAGGCTATTTTGGGCGTGATGCCGACTAAACCTTTAAAACGAAGACCACGTGATCAATATTTGTAGTGTTACTTTTTTTTGTAGGTTGAGTATTACCCTCAGTAATGCCCTCAGCAGAAAAAGTCTTTGTCCGTTGAAATATTATTAAAAAGAATACAAGACTGTTTACAGGGTGGAACCCCCAAACTTGTAGCAGGATTTAATTACAAAGTTTCATTCGCATCCAAAACGGCAGCTGAAACTCAAATAAGAAAGTTTTGTTTCTATTTTTTTTCTCTATGTGTGAATATGTGGGAGCAACAACAAAAAAGCAATGCATTGCGATCTCCTGCGCACCGGGGTTATTGCCAACAAGGCTGCCGATACCCCACACGTCCCCATTTTGACTTCCTACAACATCAATAAGTCCATAACAACCTCATAAGTCAACAATAAACTAAACTTCTGCAGCAATAATATGACTGACTTCTAGCCTGTGGCGCTCCTCTAGCCTTGACCTCAACCCCCAGACTATACAGTTGGATACTTTTTGGGAGAAGAATGTCTGCTGTACCTTTCACCCCAATTTGTATTAGTTCTGAGCTGCAATCATGACAGCATCGTACACTATGAATACGGCCCTCATCGTCAAGAGCTGCAAATCGGTTCGCCGGTGTGTGTAGGCTGGTATTACTTGTAGAGGTGGATATATTAAATAAAATTATAGCAAAATATGGTATTTAAACATATCACAATTTTTTTGATTACCTTTCCTTGATTCGATTCCGTAAAAATCACGTAATTTAGTCATACTTCTGCAGGTTTGGAGTCCCATTCTGTAGGTATCATTAATGAAAATTGACACCATACGTGGTATGACGTATTACACTCCCCATCAAATTAATTTCCCAATTTAATATTAAATCTACAGCTGCTTCATCAAAAGGTTTTATTGAAAAATAATGAATACATATACGTTATAATATGTTTAAGGTACATATTTTTGTGAATAAAATTTCTCATGACAAAATAGTTTAAACCCTATCATCAATTATTTAATAAAATCCATTAGCTATTATTATTATTATTTTATTTTTTTTATTCTGTACATACATTTATTTTTCTCAAAAAAAAGAAAAAAAGAAGCCTTGTGAGTAGACTAAAAGAACATTATATTCGCATGATGTCATAGCGTATGACAATAGGGGATCATTATTATAAAATTGTATTTATATTTTTATCTAAAGAGGCAATCAGAGAGAGAGAGAGAGAGAGAAACCCACACATAAACACAGAGGGAAATTTAGTATCATATGAACGCATACTGCTCTAAACTAGATAAGGGAAGACATTTGAGGTGAATCTGTTTGCTTGATCGTGTTCCTCAATTCAAAACAATACTCTTATATTTTTATTACAGTTCTCATGAGTCAAGATAATAGGGGGAAGGGAGGATATGTGTGCGCCCCCCCTTATCCTCCCTCTCATACACCCCTTTATAGTTTTAAAATATATCACAAATAACTCTCAGTACATCATATATACACAAATTCTAACAACCTCTCTTAAAAGATGCACACTCGCGTATCTATAGAAAAAAAAAAAACAATAACCAAAAAATCTTTTGATTTATAGAAGGTATGGATCATGAGAATGTATTGTTCGTACAATACCGTCCAAATCCAACGCAAAAAACATCCAATTAAATAACTCCTCTAAGTATTTAAACTTCTCGCGCTTCTGCTCTTACAAAGTTGATTAATCAGTATTGTTTAAAAAATAACAAAATGATCTTAAGGGAGTTGCAAATTAACAAATCCATCTGATGCGCACAGAAAAAATTGCAAAATAATAGCGCCTTTGAAGTCTTATTTGTGATTATGAGTTTCGTCAATCATGTCTACCAGCCAGAAGTTCACAAAATCAATAGTATTAAAAACGACAAATGGTTGCTATCGGCTCCATGGGTCGAGCAGTCGATTATCACTATCAGGGTAGCTGAGGCTTTATAAGTTTTTTGTGACTTTATTCTGAAAGAATCAACATTTTTAAGACATTTGTAGATCTATCGATAACTAATAAATTATAAACAAAATATGTTGCAAATATAATTTTTCAAATTTTGTATGGTATATCTATTCATACAAAAAGTTATATAAAGAGAAACAGAAGAATGAAGTAATAAAAGTTCTGTGTATTCATTCTATGGGCAATGAAATACATCACATTTAAAGTGGTTTTTTTTTAATAACAGTTTTTAAAGATAAATGAACTATCATTATGCAATGAACTTAAAAAATTTCAGATTTATAAAACTTGTAAAACTGTATATTTATTACATATAGATATATACCTCCAAGATACTAGAAAGAAATAATTAGTTAAAAATAATAATGACAAATTAATTTTGTACATTTTGTGGAACCCAATTTCTATAATAACAACGGAAGTACGCGGCCCAAAGTAATGAGGTGCCGGGTAAAACACATTTTTTTATAATGTAGAAGATAACCTCCCAAGAAATCCTCAGTGTTACTCTCTGTTTTTCGTGACCACACTCAAACGTAACAACTCAGTACAATAATACTTATATCAGATCATGAGACGTGTTCACTTCGTAATAATGAAAAAATACTAAGAAGAGTTAGTGTATTCTTTTAAAAATATATTTGGATAACTGATCACTGCTTTATCTTATGAGTGCTCACTAATAGAAACAAAAAAAAATTCGTTTTGACATACCAGCGTATATATTTAATTAGCATCTTAATATATACTGAAAATGCACATGAATTAGAGTGTATATAAGAGACCGATAAGAAAAGCAAGCAGAAAGAGCCTCCTTCTATACATGCACAGTGTACACGCCTGCAATATTTCATTAATAAGACTACATTGTTATTTTTTAGATCAAAAATATGTAAATGATATACATCAGGGAGTGTTATATAGGTGTATACACGTTCGATCCTATATGCACACGCCTGCAATATTTCATTTATACGACTACATTGTTATTTTGGAGATCAAAATATGTTGGATATACATCATGGATAACTATATTGATTATAAAAACTGCACCCAGCGACTTGTTGTCGGACAGGAAGACAAACATTGCTTTGCTCATATTGATAAAAGATATAAAATAAAAATTCACTTTGCTATCATTTGATTACAAAAGAGGCTTTATAGAGGGCAAAGACAGAACATTATCCTAGGCCCCATTTTAAGCAGTGAGGGAAAATTATAAATTAGTGGTTATTTGATATTTTTATTAGTATTTTGATCAAAAGATATATACCGATTCAAGAAAAATATAATTTACATACACTCTATTAAAGAAATGGATATCAATGCACAAAAGATACATTTTATGGTAATCTGTATCATGTTTTCATGGACATTAAGACTTGTCTGTTTAAATCTCTGATAAATTCAAACTTATCTGTCTCATATATATATAAAACCTTTATACAATTAACAGCTATAAATGTGGTGCGTTAACATCAAAACAATCTTGTAAAGTATTTTGTATACAGCTTAATAGTTTAATAGAGTTAAAAGGTATTGTATTTAAGTTTTTGGGATGATTTAAAATATCCAGGAATATTCACTATATTTTAGAGCATTTATTGAGATTTAATGTGGGCCCAATACGGCTCCTTTTCGATCACATCTAATAATTTCTCATTTTTTGATTGTAATAATGAATTTTTGATTCTTTAAATGCACTTTGCAGTACCATCAAAGGATTAATCCGAATATTCTATTAAGAGAAGTTGACGATAATTTGTCGAAGAATACAAATGCAGTCCGACTTAATTTTGAGAAAATTCATTCTTGCTTACTTTCTTTACTTTATTGAGGTACTTTCAGGCCTTTTTGCAGCAAATTGACTTAATTTAAAGCCGAACGCAAATCTAAGACAGTTTAAATGTAGTGACGTCATAAATTCTAAGTTCACATTTAAATGGAGTTTGGGCAACTTACAGTACCATTTAGATCAGGGTCAGCAACCTATGGCACGCATGTCACTGCTACCACGCGGTGACCTATTCCTTGGAACTTGCATATTAGAACATATTCCTGTAGTTTGTATGTGTTTTTACCATTATAGTTGATAGTGGCACACTAATTCATTAGAAATGTTGAAGTTGACACTCCATGTCTCAAAGGTTGCCTACCCCTGATTTAGATACATTGTTAAGATACAATTTAATGTTCATTATGAACATTAAATTGATGATATGTGGCCCGTCAACAAAAATTATTAAGAATACTGGTTCCATAATTTAGTTGGAAAATTATTATTATTCTTGAATAATTCTTTTTACCACTTTTCAGTTGCCGCAAATTGCACTTTATTTAGCAAAAATTGATCGTACAACAAAAGAATGATAAATGAATAGATTTGTTCAAAAAGAGCAATATCTGGAACAAAATTAAGTCTTATAAACCTTATAAAGATAGTTAACATTCTTGGGTAGTTTACGCCATCTCCAAAATTTGAAAAAAAATAAGTTTTTCAGCCAGAGTATAATTTGAACGAATGACCTTTTTTTTGGGAAATAATTCCTGATATTTTTTTTTATACAAAATGTATCAAAAATTGCTATTTTTTTGGGAGGGGTGCTAATCAACCTGCAGAAACTCCTTATATTTGTTCGAAGGATTTGACCAAATACCATTTCGCTTTTTTAGAGAAGAGATCTTGTAAACAAATAATAAATAAATATTATTCTTCCATATCAATAACTTTTACAAATTGCTCAGGAAAAAAATTATTTCACTTTGGAGGGAAAAGGGATACAGTTCTTCTAAGCCCCCCTGTGGACACTCTTCCAGAAATATTGATATAAACTTATGTTTAAGGAAGTAAAAAATTAAATTCGTATTTTCTCCTGCTCTTGATTTTTGTTCAAGATTGTTTTTATGTTGATACATCGCATAAATATGTACTTTGACATCATAATCCAACTTTGTCATAGAATTATAATTTATAGGCTCTATGTGTGTATGTTACGAGCGATTTTTGACGATTTTTTTATTCTATTTTTGTAACACACACTTAATTATCTTGTCAACTCAAAGAGGAATTTACAACATTCATGACAGAGTTCCATATATGTATGTATATCTTTGCGAAAAAATACTAAATATATACATATACTCAGCTCAATTATTATTACTATATTATATAAATTGTAATATTATAAATTTATGTTAATGGCCTATAACAGATTTAGATTAATTTATTTTTTTATTTTATTTCATAATACATATAAGTTCACATAAAAAATATCTAGTTGTCTGAAATATGTTCATATGTACATAAATGGATTTATGCTGATTTGGTAATATTTTGTAGGTTAGTTAATTGCTAGTACCCGGGTATATTGTATGCATAATATTTATTGATCTAAAAAATATGACCAGGTTGTATGGTGAAAAAAGAAACTGAAAATCATCATGACAACTAGTGATAAAATAGTGTACATAGCTAGGGTATGTTAATAAAAAAGAAAATGAAAATCAACATGCCCACCTTTTACAATTTGGAGACATTTTTGGAGGAGAGCAGCTTAGCTGTCATGACATTTCATTAGCTCAGCTACAATTAGCTGTGAGAAAGGAAGAGGGTGAGAAAGAAATATGCAAGGACATGGGTAAGAATTACTTTGATGTAGCTCCTCAATTTTATTCGTATTCCAACCAAGGGTTACGATAATAAGTCCAAAACAAATCCTGATGGTTACTCTCCGTCGTTCATGAGTACACACGAATGTTCCATCATGTTTTAAGTATAATTTTATGTAGTGAAGAAGGAAGTTAACTACTCAAGAGTTAAATAATAATGACAGGAGCAAAGGAAAACAAAATGTATTTTTTGAGATGACCAACTCCAATGGACCTGCTAAAAAATAAACACGATTTACATCACTAATGATAGCTATGACAATTATAAACTTTTTTTTGATAAGGGTTCATTAGATTCAATACAAGAGGCTGAAGATTAAGGAAATAAACACAAATCCCACTCTGTATCTTACAGGGACTCGGACTATAATTGAAAATCGACATTTAGTAAAAAACGCCCTGTCCTATACGGGCTCACTCTTTTTTTAGAGTTGTTATTATTATTCTTTAAGAATATACAGGGTCCACGGGAAATGTTTATTAAAGTACTAATTATATAACAAATTAAATAATTTGGATATAGTTTTAGGCATAGGTCGATACATTGTGTTGGGTTTTGTTCTTGAAATCTTAGACAGGTCTGAGACCCTTATGATTTTTGTTGAACGAGCTAATTTGGGCTAGTAAAAAAGTTTGGCCTAGAATGGTATCATAGAAAAATTAAGTTAAGATCAGTTCAAATAAACAAGATATAGCCTGATTTTACATACAAATTGTTTATGACGGCAAATCTACCTTGCAATTGTGAACATAGTGCAATGACCTTATTTTTGTCTAATATATTGAAAACATCAATGACAGTTGGGCTTGTAAAAATGAAAAATTTGGTCTTCCATAATAATAGGCCTGGGTAGAAGTCATTTCGTATTTTTCGCTGTATTTCAATGTTATATAAGAAGTTTTACAATCATCTGATTTAACCCAAGTATGCAATGTTCTATATGATAACTTGCTGCCCTCGATAATCCAACTTCATAATGTCGTTCTTGTACAAGCCCTTGTCCCTATTCGCAAAAAAGTCGGCCAAACAATTTTCATTGGCCTCTACTGATGCAAAATTTGTAACCCAAGCGCCTAGACCATAGACAGAAACAGGGGTAGTCACTTGGTGCCATGTCCAGACTGTAAGGTAGATAAATAATCCATACTCCCTGAGCTTCTGGCGCGCTATCAAAGAGGTGTACGACCTTGTGTCTTCTTGATAAAACACAATTACTCTCCTATTAACCAATGATTGGTGGTTTTGTTAGATTGCCAGCTTCAAACGGTCGAGTAGTTTATAGTAAACGGCAGAATTGAGCGTTTGACCATAAGGGAGAACATCATAGTAGATTAGTTCCAACCAATATCGCCAAACACACAGGAACACTTTCCTGGCAGTCAATTCTGGCTTGCCCACGTTCTGGGCTGCTTTGTTGGCCTTCTCTGAAACTTCAAATTGACTTAAGGGATCCATTTTTCACCGTCATTCAAAATCCCCTTTAGAAATAACGAATTTTTCCCTTTGAGATAGTAAAAATGTAAAATTTAGCAAATTTCTGTCTTTGAGACCGCCATACTCCACCCCCAAATATTCAGGACTGAACCGTTCAAGCACAATACTGTTAAAAAAAGAGTTTTCAGTGTACACTCACACCTTTACAACATTTTATCGTAGATCCTATGTAACTAAAAAAGAAATATATATATTGAGTAAAAGATACAAAGAAAAATGGGTTGGATAATTTGATATAACTTTCTTCCCAACTTAATATATGAGACCAAAAAAATATCGATCAATAAAGTGAGAACTATATCGTTTCGCCGTCTGAGACCATAGTCTGGAGCGAAAATTTTTTCTACAAAGAATAATTTAAGACAACACTGATAAAAATATTCACTGCTAGACTGATTCCCATCTCTAGCATCTGCACTATATCTGTGCAATAATAGAGTGTTTTAACTGATATCATAAATTGTCTCATAATTGTAGGAGACATCATATTAGGGCAAAAAGTTTATATTTTTATTTTTAAAAATGGGAAAATTTCTAATAAATTTGAATTAAGCTCCATCACATGGCTTTAAATATAAAATAAGTCGTTGATTAATACTTGATGCGAATGATAAACATTGAAATTTGAACATATTAAAAGTACTAAAAACATCAATTAAACTACTAAATTTGTACAATTTTTTGTTCTTGATCAATTAAGGACGGAAATAGTAGGCTAATCAGAGAAAACTATAGTGTTATTTCCATTTTGATAGTTAGCTTTTTATTTATAAGAAAATTTGATTGTATAACGGTGCCCTGACATATTTTTAATACATTTTAGGTTAGATATAGAGTAAAACTTTTTGACAGACAGTAAAGGTTAGATCATTTTCTTTGTTGGCTCCATTTTTACGCCCAATCATTCAATATTTAGCATCATATAAATGGAAAAGGAGTTTTAGCTCTTATCAAACATAATTGTTTAGGCACCCAAAAATGTCTGTCAGAAACGATGCTGGCGTCGTATTAAAATGTTCTATAGGTATATTATTAAAGAGTGTTTGCTGTTGCAGATGTTGAAAAGTGAATAAATAATGCAGAGAATTACGAGGGGAATAATGTCTGAGTTTCATATCCGTTATCCTATTTCAATCTATCAATTCTTTCCTAGTCTCAGTTATGGCTTACATAATATTATGTATGTTCAATGATTTATAGCATGATTCTTCCAAAGGGTCATTGAAGATATTAATATATTTATTATGTAAGAACAATTATATATGTGACGTACCAACTGTAAAGCAGGCTGGGATAAAAAAAAATTGAAATAAAAATATTCATAAGAAAAGTCATACGATTTTTAGAGACCATATCCTCCTTATATCAGCAAAACAATAGTTGCAATATGTGGCATTTTGAAAATAAATATAGAGGTGACCAGGTATGCAAAAGACAATTCCATTGCTTTCAGCTGTTAACTTTAGGAATGTTTAAAGGATAGTATTTTGCCGAAACAAACATCAATTTAAGAGACTGATTTTTCCCCTACGGAGTTTAACATAATAATCCACAGTGTAATCATGTTCATAAAAAAAATCCCGGAGGGTTCTATTGTCAGCTGTCGATTCCTTGTCTCACATGATACAGCATTATTGTACTTTTGACAGAGAGCTGAAATTGATACTAACCGACCCGGCGTCATCTTATAATTTTAAATTGGTGCAGTTTTTTTTCCAATCGGATAATTGGAATCAGATTTATTAAAAACAACACCAAAATTTTACGACCTTTATATATTAGGCAAAATAAATGTCCCCTTGAAGCTCGCCGGATCTAAACCCCTTGGACTACTGTGTGTTGTGCGTTTTAAAAATTGATTCTGATAAAAATGCACATAACATTGTTGACTTCTTGAGGGCTTCCATTCTCGAGGCAGTTGCCATCAGGGACAATAAGTTCAAAATGAAGGTTCAGAGCCAGGTCGGAGGTTGTGGTTGAAGCCAGATGTAATTGATTTCTGTGATTGATTTCACTATATAAGAACAAAAGATTTCTGAATTGATAAATTAATTTTGGAAAATAAACAACATTTATTATGATTGGACATCAAATTAGAATTCAGGAAACATGGAATGTTCACCCTTCCACCATGGCTTGTTTATTCTGTATTTTTCCTCTTAAAGGAATGGACTAAAATTGAACGTTGACTCTTTTTCTTTCAATTTTTTTAATCAATCCCTCCTTTTATAACACCCTCAGGTAGAAGTAAAAATTATGCATGATTATTCCAGATCTGAAGAAATAAATGTACTGACTTATTTGGTACTGACTATAAGCTGATTTTGGACATTTTTATGTTTCTTTTTGTAGAAAAGGCTGCGTGATAAAAATAAAGGTAACGCCTGAGTTACTAGTATACTTAACGCAGCAGCTGTATTCTATTTCTCAATTTAGAATATGTATTCTTATAAAAATACTTGTCACGGCTATATAGTTTTAAATCTATAGAATAGGGTAATTTTGACAAAAGCTATGAGGTATATTACGATGCTCTAAATTAAAAATTTAAGGCTTTAGAAGTCATGGACTTTTTAATCCTACCCCATCTATTTCTATGTTTAATATTGTAGATAGAATTTTGATCACACATATTAGAGAAGTTAAAAACCGCGGCTTCCCTCCAACGAATAAAAAATATGGAAATATAATTAAAAATAAAATTTTTTTTTTAGCTTACTGATGGGGTTTTACGTAAATAATTTCAGTCTATTTTCATGTTGACACATCGCAGTTACTTTCTTTCTATTTATATGAAAAATAGTCAATTCTATAAAAATATAATCTAATATTATTTTTGATTTCTTCCTCAAATAAGGGGAGCAGGGGGGGGGGGATTCAAGCAAACTTTTTATGCATTTTCGACAGAATTTTCTGTAATTTAACTACTCATCTAGATCATCTTCAAAAAAATAATACCCTCTTTCAGATGTAAATAATCAAAGAAGCGAATAAATATATACATAAAAAGTTGATTTTGCCTCTAACTTTTGTTTGAAAAAAAACCTCTATAAATAGTGCATTTTATTTTATGTGTGAAGAAATGTACATTTTTTTGCACAGAAATCTAAATAAACTATTATATATTTGTAATTTACAGAAACTAATTTGAATGTATGATCACCTAGTGCTATTTATATATATTTAGTTCTCTGGAATGTTTTTTTTTGCATTCAAATTTTTATTCTTGAAGAAGTTGAAGCCATCGTTGTTGACCGAAACATTCATATTGTAGTAATACTAAATAAGTATGTTATCAACAACGAGGGCAATTTGAATATTTTTGTGTTCGATCCTCAGTGTATCTTACATTCGATTATATTTTTACTGCTGCAACAAAGTCGAACAAATTTTTAGCCTCTGGTTGATTGTTAGGCGCCAAGATAATGTTAAAAGTTACAAATTGAGTTTGATCAAGCCTTGTGTGTAGATTATATATGGACACATTCAGAGGCCATTCAAATTTGAGAGGTCAAAGTAACACAAAACGTAAATTATTGCTTTTTTGACCATAGCGTTAGAAAAAATACATTTACATAGTTGTCTGTTAATTATTGTTCAACAAAATAAAGATATTCGTTTTTTTCTTAATATTTTCCTAGAAATTTAATATCTGTGACCCATCAATATTACGCAAAACGGAATGATTTTTCTCAAAATTGAGTGTGAATTACATTTTTGTTCTTCTTTCATTTCTATTGTCTTCAAAAATATTTAAAAAACTTAGCATTATAGTAAAAATGATCATTTTTTGTAAATATAATTTTTGACGATAAAAAAAGGAGCAGTATTATATTTTAAAACATACAAGGATTTGAATTTTTTTTCCTTAAAAAATTTGAAATTAACTTTAGATGTAAAAATAATAAAGAAAAGGGCTCCAAATATTTATTTTTGCTCTAGTTCCCGCTTACAGTAAGCCTGGCTCTAAGATTAGATGGTTTACCTAATGTATTTATGTGTACAAGTAATACTTATATATACAATTAATTTCAAAGGACTTTGTATATAATAATATTCAACCCTCAACAACACTGCCTCTCAAAATGAAAAAAGATTGTAACTTAAAATGGCTCTTGCTTGCAGGTGTGAAATTAACATGATGATAATGATCAATACATTTTGGAGGCACCAAAAATTGCTAATGTTGTATTTTCTGTCCCCAAACAAGAAACATTTCAAATCAATTTCTATTGGAAAGACGAATTGTTGAGGTTTTAAGATTATAATATTGAAATTTTTTAGAAATGATAGACGTATGATAGAAGTGATAACTAGAGTTTCATAAAACATGATCTACCAGTGGGTCAAAGTAAAAAAAATATAAAATCAACGTGATGATCCTGACAATTTAAAAAATGTTATGATGGAAAGCTCTCATTACGTTTTAGTAGATCAGGTGTTAGCAACCGTGAGAAGAAGGAAATAAACACTAATCCCACTTCTAATAAAGCAACGATATATCGGTTGGAATTACTCTGATGTCGATTCTCAATTTTACTCCGATCCAAAAAAGAGTTATGCTTATAACTCCTGAGCAAACTATCTTCGTTACTCTCTGTCTTTCATGAGCAGACGAGCTAGTTATTACCAGGGATGCTGATCGGTTATATTTTTATCTAGTATTTTTGTGTTTGGTCGTAAAAGACGGAAAATAACCCTGAGGATGTGTTGCAGAGTTTTAATTGTAAGTCCTTGTTGGACTCAGAGTAGAGTAGAATTAAGGAAATAAGTAATCCTTGTCGATGTATATTATCTCCCCCCGCCCGCACTCATCACTCAGATGGACACTAAGATATGAAACGTAATGACAGCTATGCTGCTTTCCTTCCAAACACTCTTCAAATTGTCAGGGTCGTTATGTCGATTCTCACTTTTCCATATGCCCAAAAGGATACCAATTAGCATCATTGGTTATTACAACGTACTTGGATGTTCTCTTTTCAATAATTAAATAAAAATGATAATAGGAATAATAAATCATACTAAAGTTGCCACAACAAAAAGTCTCGCACGCGTTCTAGATCATACTTTACGCAACCCTAGTCATAACTAATAACACGTTCTTTACCAGATGAATTTAACGACAATCAATCCTCTCAGGTGTAGCATAGAAAACCTTTTTTTTTTTTAACAGGGTCATTTACCAACATTAATGAAAATAATGCTTAAAATCACCTTTTCACAGCAATAAATAATAAATATGGCAGATGACGTCTGGCTAATTCATAAATAACAACCAAACGGAAGTGCTACAAATTAAAATCTGTAAGGAGAAAGGATTGGACAGCTACTCGCATTTATCTAATTCCTATATATTGTTTTTATTTCCTTTTTATAACTTTTTTAAATAATAGTATTTTTCTTTTTAAATAAGAAAAGTGGAAAACTCTACTATGTTAAAATGACATTTTTAACCCTTTATTTTATAAGGAATCTAGATTTAAATTAAATATACAACATATGTACATTTATGTACATAGATATTTGTGTTGGGTTTCAGTCCGAATATCCTTGACCGAACTGAAACCAATACAATTTTTTCTAGACCAAACTAATTTGTTTCTGTAAAGAAGTTTGATCTAGAATCGTCCCAAAGAAAAATTCCATCAGATTCGGTCTTACAGAAAAAAAATGATTTGGATCGGTCTCGCTTAAAACTCGGCCAATAGCGATTCTATGTTTGGATTGCTGATAAATTCAGTTGCCTTTCAAAATTGTTAATATTGACCTACAATGGGGTTAATGTGCTGTACAAATTTTTTTTTCTAATCTGTCCTACAGTTTGAAAATTTATGCATATTAAGGAAGATGTTGTCGAGGTAACTTTGTTAAGATAAATTGGAATACATTGATTATGCAATAATTGTACACATGTCATAACGAACTTAATTTGCATGAATTGAGACAAGGTGTCCTTTCGGACAGTATATACAGTGTATTAACCTCTACGACTGAACAATTTCTTGTTCCAGACGGTGGGATAAGTATTAATGTAAACCCTGGGGCATATAAAGTTAAATGCACTGAATAAGTCATATTTGTACAATTTGAAAACAATTAAATTTCGGTCTACTGTGTGAGATCGCAGGTCTGAGCCAGAATGCCGTTGGAAATCTGTCTAGAAACAATTACTTTAGTTGAACCAGGAAAAAAGTAGTTTTTGGACTATGCCTCAACACTACAAAGTGTTTGTGCATTCATAATTTGAGACGGTCTTCGTCCTGGGTGGCCAGTAGTGCCTCTAAAGAAAAATGATAATAAAACGTTTAATAATTTATGTACAAAAAATATGATTCAGCATAAGTTTTTTTCATTCTTTTTCGTCCCCTATTACCTGAAGATCTAGTTATTAATATATATTCAAATGTATTTTTCAAAATGTGTAAAATTTTACTATTTAAAAAAATAATAATAGGTTTAAGAATCAGTATAGGACGTATCGCTAACATAATTGGGACGTCTCCTCCGGTTTCCTCTGACTTTAATGCAAAAGCTGCCATTGCAGCTGTGCTCAATAACGTCATGTTATGAATGAGCCAATAGCGTCATCATCAATAAACTTTACATTTCTTCGAATTATTAATAATCTATGCTTAAAAGAATGATATGTAATTTATCTTGTGGTCAACCATCATCCTACATGAATGATTAATTAGGATTTAGTGAACAGTCAATCCAGATATGAAGTACTGTAATGTAATATTTGTGGTGTGTCAACGTAAAGGCTATCTTGAACAGAAAATTAGAAACTCCTAATGATGTATTTTTTTACTTCATATAGTATTGTACAGCCCCCAATATTTCATAGAAATATTTGAGTCAATTATAGGTTTTGTATTCAAATTTTTGGGATGACTAGAGATACCCAAGAATTGTACCTATAGTTTAAATCTTTTGTATATATTGTTACTTAATTTGGCCTTGATATAATCCTTACGAATATAAAATATCAGTTTCTTATTTCTTTATTCAATTGTGGAAACTTTAAGGGTAATTTGAGTCGCTGCCAACGGGTGAATAAGAATCATTTGATGATATAAATCGAAAAAATATAAATGTAACTATCACTCAATTGTAACAAATATCAGATCAGCATGTTTTTGTGTTTAGTGGGCACATTTGTGACTAATAGCGTCCTGTAGAGAGCTTCTTAAAATATGTAACGTTTTTCATGGGCGGATATAATAGACAGAACTGATTGTTAGTTCCATAATATTGATCGATACAACTCTAGAAATCACGTTATAACTGAACTATTAAATATGTAAGAACAATATTAAACTTTCCTTTATTTTATCTGGCAACCTTGTGGGCAAAAAGAAAAAGAAAAAAAAAGGCTTAAAATCTCTTGGTAGAGGTTAGCCGATTCTTTCCAACTATAGAACTATTATTATTAACGCTGTACTACATTTTGAGTTTGTTAAGAAGGTGAGTGGCAATGCTTGTATTTTTTTCAATAGACAAATTATGTTTTTTTTTTTTTTTTTATTGAAGAGTGTGTTGGGAGATGGTGTTTTGTTCCACTCAAAAGTCATGAAAGAGGCACACACCTGTTCTTTAAATAGTGATTTTTGACTCTCCTCTTAAATCCACTCTGACCTTTTTCTTTATTCTTAAAACATAATCTTTCATCATCATATCAATAGAACAATAGTGTGTTTTTTCCTCTTTTTTGGGGGGGGGGGGAGGGGTTGTTCCCTTTTCTATTTGAACACCTTTAAGAATAATATTTCATTGAATACCAACATGGGATTTCACATAGCGTTATTAATCATAACAAAGTGTTATATACTCGTAGATACTTTTCTCTAAAATCATTTATATAATTTTGTACACTACTCCTCAAATATTCCAGCTGTTTAACCTATTTTCCAATCTACGATTACTTGACTCCAACTTACTTGAATAAATAGTTTGGTAAGTCTATAATATTCAAACCTAAAGAATGAAATATCTCTGTTAATTTTAGGATATTTTCTTGTCTATTATAGAACTTTTCCCATTGCAAGATGTCACTTTTGAAATACCACAGATTTGATAATGGAAATTGACCATAATTAGTTTAAAATACAAATATAGTCTAGACTCAATTTTGAAATTATCATTCTAGCTTGCTTTTGTGTTGAATGGTCACATAATATGTTGTTTATTTCTTTATGAGTAATTATAATCTACACTACCTAGATTGCTTGTTTTTAAGTCTATAAATCAATTTATTTTCCATATGTGTGTTGTATATGGAAGTTTAACCTTTTCTGGAAGGTGATGCAAAGATTTTTTTTCATAAGAAAAGTTTCATTTTGAATCTTTTTTTTAAAATTTTATATACACATATTATTTTCGTATTACCACACATTTGATTGATTGAATTATGAGTACATACTTTGAAGTTCGTGAGAAGTTTTGATCTAAGTACATATATATATTCTACCATCGGGACTGATTATTTTTTACCTTGTTTGCTTATAGCAGAGCTTGGGACTCAAAGTAATTATTTTTGTTTAGACTCATAGTCGAAAGGCTTTAGATTCGAATAGATCTCTTTGTCAAAAGAAACTGTCGAACAACAGTTATAACTTCAGAACTGATATTTGGATGAATATCTATTTTGTGTATTCTAAAAATATTTATTTAAAAAAAAATAAAGTCACATATTTATGGAACGCTTTGATATGACGTCAACATTGTTGATGGCAGTTATCTTTAGTTACGAAACAATCAAGGTTTATTTGAGTAACAAACTGTGCAGAAGATTGCTGGTAGTAAAATTCCCTTCCGGGATATTCCCTTCAGAAAATTGCTCTCAATTATCCTACATCTATTGTATTTCATTTGCCGATGTATCCCATCTACAAATGGAGTTGACTCATTTAAGGATAAGTTGACAGATTTTTCATCCTCAAAATGGGCGAAAATAAAATAACCCCCTTAATTTTTTGAATTCCACCCCAGATACTCGGTATTTGTGAAAGACAACCGTGGGGTTTCAAGATAAATCAATAATCACCATCGCCACTTGAAAAAACCGTTATAGAATCATCAATGCTCCAAGTTTTACAGATTGTGCAATTTAAACTTGGGAACATAAAGTAAATTAAAAACTACCACATCTTCTTTAAAAACTATAAAAGACCCGTCCTAATTTTGTATACTTTTTTTACTATGGCAGCTTCGACAGCAGGTATGTATGTTTAAAGTATTTTTTCCCAGGGAAAAAATATCAATTGATCTTCATATAGGTAAGTCCATCTGTAGATGTACCAGATTGGTTGACAAACCACAACATGTAGACATCCAAAAATTATATGTAATCTGACAACCCAGATGTTTTATGAAAAAAAATTGGTTGGAATTTCATGCACAGGCTCTTTCAATCTCTCAAAACAAAACTGTTTATGAGTAAGCTGGCAATGGAAAGATAGGTGTCATATTCCACTATCAGGTTGGCTTTCAAAGATCTGAGCTTGATATCATACATCAGAAAACAAGGGTAACTCCTCAGGAGTACTCAAATAACACCTGGCTGAAACAATCTCCAACAAGAAAATGTGGACAGTAGAAAGGCCGTTAAAGCCGTAAATATTGGTATCGGACTTTAAAGGTGGAGGATGTGCCTCTCGTCTGCAAAACCATGCTTTAAGAAGGCCCCATTATACTTGGGGTGGTCGCATCTGACAGAAAGAGTATTATACCTCCCTATTGGTTCCAAAAGGTTTAGAGGATAGGGACTGAGGAATACCTGGATGTCATGAGGAGCATAATGAAGCCTGGGATTGATGCCAATTATGCTAAGATCTCCTATATGTGGTAACAAGATGGTACCCCTAGCAAGTGCAAGGAGACACAAAAGTATATCCCTAATTTCTGGCCAGTGTCCTTGTGCCCTCTATCCTGCTTGATTATTTACTATTGGACTATTGAAATTTGGAACTTCGTGGAGGGCAAGGTCTATGCTACTCCTCACAGGAACTTGGACGACCTCAAAGCTGCAGTAGAGAGTGAGTTGACTAACATTCCAGGGTAATATCTTGTCAAAGTCTGCCAGGCCTTCAGGCAGTCATTAGTTTTCTCCCCATAATCCCATAATAGATAGTTGAAATAACCAAGGGTTTTTATTCAGGTGAATTATATTATTCGCTCTCGCCTTCTCATCCCACTCTTTTTTTCATTACAAACTACTCCACTCCAGTTGTACAGCACAGATTTATGCTCCCATTCCAAAAGAAATTACATGCTGATCTTTTCAATATATTTAGCTCTCATGAGTATATATTGGATTACCTTTATTGTATATATTCCCATATTTTGGCCAAAAAGCTAGTGGACTGCCTGAAACTCGTCACCTTGTAGTCCGAAGCCTGATATTCTCTAAACCAATCCACCTTTAGTTAAATATATTGTGTAAAATTAAAATGAAATTTTTAATTATAAAATTATTCATTCTAGTTAACAACTGTTAATTGAATTACCATATCATTTTTGTCTATGAAATTATAATATAACTCTAGGCATTTAAACTTTATAATGTGCCACGTAATACTTATATGTTAGTAATTTGTTTTAAAATTGTAAAAAACTACACCATTATCGATCCTCCCTTAAATATTCTATTATTTGATTATTCTCATCAAAACTCCCCAGTACTGTAAATATTTCATTTGAAAAATTATTCAACTCATTTTTTTTTGTTTGCAACTAGTATAATTTGCTTATACAAGTTACAAATTGTATAAAATTGCAACTCATACACAACTATAGGTAAATTAGAGTATTAATCTAACTCAAAAAATACTCTATATTAGTAAAGACAGTTTTTTTTTTGTAAATTATTCGAATAGAGATGATAAGCTTATTACCCTTCATAGTAATCTCGATTAATATAGTATTAAAGTATAGATAAATCAATAATAATGATCAAAACTGATGCATAAACTTTCCAAAATAACTTTCATTGTGTGTGACTAAATGTGAGCACGTGGCATTAAGTCAAATATACCGATGTATATATTCTATTTATAAGGAACTTAACTTCTCTTATTAATATTATTTCTTGATAGAACCCAAATTTAGATACTCAAAGTAAAATATGAGAATCATTCTCTAACTCGACTTCAACTCAATTCAAATCATCGAAATATCGAATTGACTGTTCAAAAACTGTTTTGAATTTCTATTATGGGTTTTGCAGAAAAGTTGAGGTATGGTAAGAAAATCTCCAATGTAGAATTGTATTCCCCTACAAAGTCATCTTTAGATCACATATCTCAATAAAATTATGGAAAAAGACAAACACTCTTACTTACTTAATATAGATACGAAGAAATACATTTTTAGTTATTTTGCTCATAATAATTTTGATAGACAATCTTTTAACCCATAAAAAGTGATAATTTTTTTATATGTAAACTCTTCTATAGAACAAGAAAAGGAAAAATAAAGTCAGGGAAATGTAACGATCCGCATATAATGCGCATTATATTAATAAATTTTCTAATAGGAAAGATCAAATTTTCTTAAGTATTCCTCACGTTTTGATCATTCAGGTAGTAATGGAACAAAAATAAATTTATCTGTTATCATAATCTTTATGCAAAATAATGACTAATTAGTTATTTTAATCCTTACTGAAATTATTCGATTTATATTTGAAACAAATATTCAAAACCCAAACAAAGACAAATCCAAAAGCAACTACTGTCTTTATTATAAAATATTAAAAATTAGGCCACAAAATTATGATTTCCACATATCTTTAGTCACTAGCCTTATCAAGTATATTCAATATCTCTGTATCATGTACATATGCTATTTTTAAGACTTGATCATTTAATTAAGCCTATTAGAATGAATGGATAAGTCAATACGATGTGTAACTAAAACATAATATCTTTATATTGACGACACGTATCCTTTGTTCAAGTATCTCAGTATATTTTTAAGGAATGTTCTTCTTATGGATCTATGTAGGACGTGCATGACGGGAATTAAATCTGGAATTGAAGTGTTTACTTCGTAAATTCAATGTATGTGTCCCATCAGCATAAACATAGGCAGGAATGAATTTTCTCATGATGAAAAGTGGATTACAAATCTATTGTTTGACAAATTATCATCGATATGAATTTATAAATTATTTATATTAAACCTTTGAGATTGCTTTCAATGTCACTTAAGGTAATAAAAATTGATAAACATCAGGAGCGTCCGCAGAAAGTGGCTGTATCCCCCCGACGAAGGAATTTTTATTAGTAAGTTTAATATTTAAAATTTGATTATGGAATTTTTTTTCCAAAAATTTATTTTTTGTGAGGAACTGTGGATTTTTGAAAAAAAGTTCAAAAAAATTAAACTTTTTTTGTATAGATGGGGATTTTTGATTTTTTTTTTTTTGAAAAATGTAAAATAAATTAAATTAAAATTTTGAAATTTTTTATTAAAAATTTAATTTTGTAAAAAAAAAAAAAAAACTGGATATTTTTTTCAATATAAATAGAACCCCCCTACAATATATTTATACTTTGATACTATCATATTATTTTGATCTATTAAAATGATATGGTTATTATATAATTAAGTGTAATAGAACGTCCCATTAAATAATTAATTTTTTTATTAAAATAGTCAAAAATGACGGTATTAATGCATCCATCATTGATGGAATATTCAATTATTGCATGATCTTCAAGCCTTGTACTTTAAATTAGCTTAAAGTTATTCATATCACTTTTAGTTTGCAACTTGTACAAAATCGTAAGTTGTACACGAAATATATAATAATTCAACTTATATAAGTAATTCTGTTAATAATGTTTGTGAGATGGAAATGAAAATGAGTCATTGATGAATTTATTTTCAAGGTCACATAGGAGTCAATATAAGTTTTTTAAATCAAATAAAGGTTTTAAATTATAGCTAAAATTTTTGGGTATTCTAACTCATTCCACAAATTAGAATAAAAGGCTTATAATGGACTCAAATTTGTATATTAAATGTTCGCCTGAATGTATTGTGTCCTAAAAAATATATTCGGATTTTTTCCTTTTATAATTTATTTTATGTTTACAGACCATACATACATATAATCCCCCTTATCTTTCATCTGTACTATGCATTTATTATAATAATATGAGTACATATTATATTTGCAGTATGTCAACAAAAAAGCAAGTTAGAATATTTTTTATCTGGATTACATTTGTATTCTTCGACGAATTACCATCAATTTATATCACCAAATTAAGCTTATAAACCCTTTAGAGTTATCACTGCAAATTACATTAAGAGTTGCCAAAAATTGATTGTAACAATAAAAAAGTGAGCCTTTGATGAATATTTTTATTTGAAATGAGCTTGATTGGGGCCAATATAAGTTAAATACAAGTTTCTTATCGTAGTTACAGTTCTACGGTATCTTAATTCATTCCAGAAATTTGAAGACAATTCCTATAAAGGACTCCAATATGTCAATGAAAAAAAGAGAATACACTGGGATTTTAATCGTTTCTTGATATATGTTCAAGATTTTTTTATGTTGATGCACCACTTATGTAAGGGTCTTTGTATCTGATACAACAAACTGATCCAATTTTTTTCTCCCTTACACTATTTGGAATCAATTACTATTCAAAATATTTCTTATATCATAAGTATGTATTTATTTTAAAGATAAAATCATATTCAACACATTCAATGGCTTTATATTGAATTCCGTGTTGATGGATTTGTACCGGGTGTAAATACATATTATATATGCAGGATTCATATTTTACATACATATATAATCACCTGCATCCCGATTTCAACATCATCTGTCATTCCGAAATCTGTAATAATATTTGTCCACCACATCAATCCATCTCTTTTCATACAAAAGTTTTGTACGTGTATTCAAAACATATTATGAGAAGAACACACACGGAGAAGGAATCTCTTTATTTCCACCCAATCAGAAAACGTAAGTAAATAAAATACGAGTATAAAACCTGCAACGTCATTGCTTAATTATGTTTTTTGGCACTAAATCATTTTTAATTAGTATTTACAAGTCATGCCCAGTTACTTAGAGAGTGATGGAGGACGAGGAGGAAGGCTGGGGTGGCCTACCATAATATTATGTGATACATCAAAATTCCAGAGTCCACAGCTATTTCATTCATAAATATAAAATGTAAATACTACATATGTTGTGTGTCTACATAAAAATAATCTTTAACAAAAATCAACAAAAGGAGACAATCCCAATTAATTTTTGTCAATTACTTACGTCACACATACAGTGCAATATTTTATCAGGGCCGTTAATAGGATTTTTATATGAAGGGGAAGGGAGACATTGTGACAATTTTCAATGAATTTATATTAGGTAAAGTACAATGTTCTGAGCGAGTTTCCCTAGATGTCTTGAGTGAGCTATATCTCACGATCCACACAATCAATAAAAAGCTTTAGTATGGTTAAAGGTTAAGTGAGCACTTAGTTTTGTGTTTGGTCAAGCCAATTGTGTAATGGAAGTAAAAATAGAGCAAATTCGACACATTCCTCAATAGCACTAGGACCATGGTGAAGAGGTGGAGCAAGCGGGCAAAAAAAAGTGTGCTCTGTATAGACCCAGTATCGAAAGCAACATCAAAGTGGTGGTTCCAACGATTCCGTTCTAGTAATATGGACGTCGAAGATGTTGCTGAAACAATGGAAATCCTAGTGTTAGACCGGAATGTGAGTACTTATTCCACTCCCAGGAACTGAAGATTAGCCAGAAAACTGATTGGAACAATCTAAATTGGATTATCCTGACTATATTAATTTTATTGTTAAAATAAAAAAATAACCTCTCAGAACTTTTTACTTCACCTATTATTTTTTTATAAATACCAATTTGACAATTTATATTTTACGCAAGTGATAAAATACAAAACTTGACAAAAAAACTTAACTGGGATGCATGATTTATGTTTGTTTACACGCCATGCTCTCTTTCTATTTCAAAATTTTATACTATTAAACAAATGATCTTGTATTTCTATTAATAAATTATTTTGATGAATCCTTTGGAGAGCTCTAATATAGTATTCGGTAGGAGTATTTATCAGTCCATTAATGGATTAGTGCGTCATCCATAATCACTCCATCTAGAATCCCCAATAACAAAACTGTGATTACGGCATACTGAATATAAGAGTGAATATTAGAGAGAAACAAAGTTTTATATATTAAATGAAGGCTGTAGACTATCGCTTGTTTTTCGGCGTATCCATCCCACAAATTAGAAAATGAAGGCAATATTTGACCAAAATAAGTCAATGACATATTGATGATATAAAGCAATAGATGGGAAGTTTTGCATTTTCGTGATAGTTGCTTAGAATTGGGTTTGTGTTTAGACACCACATATGTTATGTCTAATCCTAAAATCAGGCTGGAAATGTTTCCGTGAACATAGTTCAATATACTAAAAGGATCGATTACATTTTTTTCTTTCGATTATATTGATAAATTGGTAGGATTAGTTTAATGGAAACCGCACTGTTTACGATATAATTTGAGAGTTAATTTCTAAATCTTCAAACTATTTTGTGTTTACTATTAGTTATTAATGGCGTGAATGACTTGAGATGGGCAAACAATTAAATAATAATTAATACACTGAATCATGAAACTTGTGTTATATAAATTTGGTTAGTCTGTCATTGATTAAAATCTTCAGTCTCCAGCAATGAACGTCAGATATGCCAAAGAGCGGAAACAAAGGTACAGTAATATCTTGAGATACGAGTGTCACAACATGTAAATTTTGATTAAGATAAGAACTGAACCATAATTGGCGAAATAAAATATTTTATAGTTTTATATTTTGCTATAAATTCCTTTGATCTAGGAACTCCAGAACTAATTAAAATCATATATGTCAATGTAAATACTGTATATTAATAAGATTTCTACGTATAAAGCTGCAAAATAATTTAAATGTCAGCTAAAGGAATAATGAGTTGATGGGTGAACTGTTTTATTACACCATCAGAGTCAATTAGAGTTGAATATTATTTTTCTAGTTGGAATTGTCCATTCCTTTTTAGTATAAGGAAAACAGATGTTATGTCATATTACACCCCATTTCAGCATTCAAATGTCTGATAAAAGTGGAAGGAAGCATAAAAATTGACAACTGATAAAACAATACCGTGTAAATTTTGTATTAGCTTAATAACCTAGATGGAATTTTCGGATTATTAATTTTAGAAAACAAAATAATATGACGTTATACTATACATTTGCTCTTTTAGTCGTACATTTTGGCGTCTTTATGTATATATTTCTCTATTATTGTACGACATTGTAGTTCTTGTACATTGACAATTTTGTATTCAATATTATTATACGCAGATATTTTTGTTTTAAATTCTTAAAAATATTTGAATAACTACCATATGATGAATGTATTTGACTCTACCTTAATAGAACCCAGCCTTTGTGTTTTTAGAATAATAATAATAACGAATGCAAAAATATTATACATATTTGTAGTAGGTTTATCATTGTCGAGTTATTATTTCAACTAACGATCAGTTGGTTAATTAGATATCAGTCATAAAATATCTTTCATTTATGAAGTATGTACAATGTATGTAGCTATTTTATCAGATAGAGTCAGATTCATACAGTCACCGTAATATTTTCATAACCAACATATGGTTTGCTGACACTTTTTTTCTCACAAACAATACGTACTTGAATGGATGACTTTAAAAATAAAAAAACCTACAAAAAAAAAATAATAATACTTTTATTAATTATAAGAAGAGTGAATAACAGAGTATACAGGGTGCAGCCGCAAAAACGTACAGTCTGATAACTTAAACTTTATTACGACATAGAATGAGGATACTATCACTTTTTAAACCTTTTTGACTATGCCTTAAAATATTTCCTAATGTTCGAACACTTACCTTACAAAAAAAAGTATTTTATTAAGCATATGAAGCGAAGACGAAGTTTTGAATTGAAAAAGTATTTTTAAACATCCTAAAACACGGGCAGACAATGGAATCATTTGTGCACTCAATAATTTTACTTGTTCAAGCATATCAGACAATGGTTTGAAGAAAGTTAATACTGGCATTGTAACTTTATTATTCATAACTGAATGAAACATCCTTCTTTGGTTGGCGAGTAAATTTTTGAAATTTTAGTTGTACTGTATTGATACAAGCAGTCCGTTAATCAACCAGTGATGAATAAAGTATGATTTTTTCGGTATGTTAAAATAAAAGAAACCAAAAATGAACGTGGTAATCCTGACTACTTGAACAATGTTTTGGAAAGCAGGTGAAATGTCATGAAATTTTATTAAATCAGCTGCGATCAGCTATGATATGAAAGAAATAAACACAAATACCACTCTGTTTATTGCAAACAAATATAAGCTGGAACTACTCCGATGACGATTCCCATTTCTACTCCGAGTCCAACAAAGACTTTTACATAGCAAACTCGAGAGCAAACCTTGTGACTTTTTTGAGCATACACACTTGTTATTATTTCACACTTAGATGTTTTATTAAATAGTTATGGTAACGTCTATTGAAAATTAAATAAAGTCTGCTCAAATTGCCGCTTAGAAAGAAGCTGCTCCTCTTTCTATGACATATCTTATAGAGCTCTGTATACCATTTCTATTGTAAATTTACTACTATTTGTAAAAAAGGAAATTAAATTGTTTATTAAACCTTTTTTTTTAAATTTCAAAATCGTTAATTGACATTGCTTTACAAAAGGTGGGATTATTTGAGACACCAGAAGTTCGCGAAAGGAGTTGTCATAACACGGTTAATCAAGTTTTAAAGGCTTATAACTATTTATTCAAAAGGTGTCTTCAATTAAATGGGTATATTTTAAGCAAAGTTTATTGTATACCATGAACGCTGTCTCAACTTTAGGTGTAAGACTGGCACAAGTCTTAAATTTAGCATCCACTCAATATTTTATCCATTCTTTGTTACTGCCAGTCTTGTGGATTTTCATATTTGGATGAGGTCTGGTAATAGCCTTATGACAGAGAGATATATATTTTTTTTTTGCGATGAAGCCCTCTGTTTGAGATACATCATGAGTTTTCTTAACCCTTTCTAACCTTTTTCCGTCAACTTTGTCGTTTTGAGATCTGAAAAAAGATCTCCCACAAAGATGCTCATGATCAGCTTTTTTGATTGTGTTTATGATACTGAAACATTATTGATATTATTTTTTATATAAATAATATACAAACTTAGTGAAATATTTTACACTTTTTATAGGTTCATATTGTTTAGGATGTACATTATCTACATAGATTTAAAACAATATAAAATTTTAGGAAGAATTGCCTAACTAAAAACAAAAATAAACATTGTATAATACCTATTAACAATAAAAAGTATAATAATGAACTAATCAAGGCAGAACGAGGATAAAATAATGTAAACTCTTCAATTTATTATGTTAATTTATCTTTTAAAAAAAACCCTAACGTCAGACCGTCCTCTTCTACGTAGTGTAGTATAGAAGATATTCAGATATACCATACGTAATCACATTAGGGACATTATCCCAGGAGATGCATACGTAGTTTGAATTTTCGAGAAAAAGCTTGATATCTGCTAGAGGCAGATATAATTAATGCCTTCAGATCTTGTTTGGAAATTGTAACACCATTAGCTAGTTTTGAATGGATGAGAACTTTGATTCTTAATTAAGACAAAAATGTATTGCTCGACTTTCCTGAGATGATTTTTTCTATGAAACACAAAATAAAATTGTTAATTTAACTTCTCTAATGTGTTCCATGTTCAGTGACAAGAACTCTTGAAATATTGCCACATAAGGGCATTCAACCCCAATAAATGAAGAACCCTATTAAAGAGCTTTCCACAGTCTTTGCAAGGACTATTGAAAAAGAGATCTGTGGAAATCAGGAATCGTGAAGGGAATTTATTTCCTTCCACTACTCCACGCAAGGATTCCCTTATCCATATTAGACAAGTCTATGGTAGCCCTAAATATTTTACAATGTTTTTATAGACTTTGGATGACTAAGGTTAAACTTTCATACTGGAATGTTGAGGTATTCTTCTCATATGGAGTCAGAGTACTCAAAGGCGTTCAAAGAAATATAATTTTATTTGTGTGGGGGGGGGTCTTGGTTTTTGAAAAATTAAATTGTTGGAAAAATAAATTGAAAAATTAAACTTTTTGGAAAGAAAATTTTAAATAAAAGTTTTTGATAAGAAAATTTTAAATAAAAGTTTAGTAAAAAAAATCAAAAATCCTCTGCTATTTACAAAAAATTAAAATTTTGTGATTTTTTTTTCACAAGAATTACATTATAAATATTAATTTTTTAGAAAAAAAAACGAAAAACTAAATTTCTGGAAATTTGGATTTTCTTTAAGGTCCTCAAGCCCAAATATGAAAATACATAGTTGGCAAACATTTTCCCGTACGCACTCAGTATAATACAAAAAACACGACACTTACTAATACCTTGTCAAGTGTCCTCCGTCTTTGTTGTTCCCAAACAAATGTTACCTTGTATGAATATATTATGTACAAGGTAAGTAAATTGGACTCTTCAACTCTTACTTTTTTAAACTGTCATGATTTACTAGGGTTTCTTGTTTGACAGACTATGTATGTGGTATGCAAATCCTGGCAAGATGAGGCTTGTCACAGTATCAAGTGATAAGAATCAGGCGTTTATTTATTACATAAACAATAAATAGTTTATTTATTTTTAAACATCGTCAAAATATTTCCATAATATATATCTAGAGATTGAATGGTATGTATGTAGACATTTTAAGTCATATGAATATGAATACACAAATAAAGGTGATGATTAATTAGTGAGCCGTTCGTTAATTAGGTTTTTTTTTTTTCATCATTGAGTTCATCATCATTCGTTCATGATATAAATCACTTTTTGAAATCCTTTCATCCTTTTCATAGTGGAAGAAATATTTTAATTGAATAGGAGCGCAGTGATTAATGAACGGTAGGAAGGAATTTATGTAACTTGTTCATTTTATAAAGTTATTGCTGGACACTATAAATTATATTAATAATTATTGCTTTGAATGGAGATGAAGTCTCAAGTATTATGTGTAAGGTAGACCTATGAAATTATTGTCCCACTTGGTCAAATGGCTTATACTATCCAACAAAATTGTACTTTTTGGCGCACAAGAAAGGAATATACTTATTTTAGTAGAGATTAATCCCTTGATTCCAAATATAGCCTTAATCTCTCTCTATTAGCATCAGGGCCTTCAGAAAAAGTAACACAATTTTGTAGACTAGTTTGCAGATTCAAAGCTTTTTTAAGCATTTGTAGTAGTGTTATGTCTGCCCTTATAAAGGGCCGAGGACCGTGGTCCAATACAGTCTGGTCCTATCCAGTCCCACTTTTCAGTCTTTAAAGAAGGTAAAATAGATCTCTTATGACGTCATAAAGGATGTTTTTCCTTTTCTAAATTATTCCGTTATTGACAGTCTTAAGAACCGGTCCTAGACTAGACTGGGCTGGATTGAATAAATAAGGATCGACACAACACTAGTTTGGCGTCGAATATAGCAAGTAACAGCTATGAATATTTTTTAAAGCCAATTGTGAAAGACTCCAAAACTTTTTCTAAAATATTTAGAACTGAACTTATATTTGTTTAAATTTGAGTAAGAGTTCTTTTTTGTTTCAGACTATCATGCCTCCAAGAAAAATATATCCAGAGAATGTAAAAATATATCATTTGAAATTCCTCTTCAAAGTATAATCCCGTATCTTGGATCACTGTTCATCATTGAAGGAGTCTCAGTGTAAATCAACTACTCTCAAACTATGAGGGCTGGAATTCTCCACTGGCTACTAGGGTTGGAAAGAGATATAGACGAATTATTACATAATTAGGAATGTTTGGCTTAGGTCAGAAAATTATAGACAGATCTGAGAACTTTATAAGTTTTTTTAGACTGAACTAATTCGATTCTTTAACATAATTTGCTCTCAAACAGTCGAAAAAAATATAGACTTCAATCTGTCTCATTTAAAATAAGGTATTAACCTATTTTATAGAGAAACTGTTGTCGACGTTATGTGTGTATCTAAAGAGTAACCATAGTAAAATAATGTCATTTGGCGTTTAATGCATTTTATAAGTGTACAACTCGTATAAATGGGATGGGAAGATAATAGCTTAGCATACCTAAAGAGACTGGGAATAAATCGGTTCATTGGAGTAAACTGAAAAAATGGTTACTCTATTTGAAAACGATCATATTTTGGTCTATAGCTTGAGACTGCGGACTCCACAAATGTATCACTCCAAATCGATTTAAAATGAATAACTTAAGACCAAACTGAAAAAGAATCGGTCTTGAAGCAAGTGTCAACACTAGTAACTAACTATTGTGGTGCAAAATTGTTCTCTTCTTATTTAATAAAGAAGCCTTGAAGTGTTAGAAGCATGGCTATTTACAACACGTCAAAAATTGAATTATGAATAAGTCTTAGCCTGGGATACAATAAAGAGAGATTTTTTCCCCTGAATAGAAGAAATTTACTTTAATACTACATTATATTAATACCTTTGAAATTCTAGTAATTAATGATTTTTTTTTTTTTGATAAGAGGATAGTTTCATTAAATACTTTTATCTAAAAAAGTCATTACGTTCCAAACATTATATACTAATTAAACAATAAAAGTGCATAATAAGAATGAAAATACCCAGGTAAGAACCTATCAAACTAATATAATACCCATTTAATAAATTACTTATTTTAAATGCAATCCCTAACTACAGTTTATTTTATCGACATAACTTGATTTGATGTTTTTATTAAGGCATTTTATACCTTCTAATTTTAGATACTAGCAGTCGTACGCGGAATTGCCAGAACTAATAGGCATCGACAAACATGCAATTTTGCTTTAATAATATAGAAGATAACTCTCCAACAAATCTTTAGTCTTACTCTCCATTTGTCATGAGCTCAGTCACATGTGGCTACTCTCCTAATATTTAAAGATTCTTTCCTCTAGAATGAAAAAATAGGAATGAGAGCTTGAGAAAAGTAATATAATATGTTTTGATAAGCCAGAAAGTACTCTTCCTCATCAAAAATCCATTTTTTAAAATATTATATCGATTAATTCCATACTTTTCTTCTTCAATATGAGTTGAACTAAATGCTTGCATGATTTAATTCATTTTATACAGTGCTCCCAGTATATTCCACTCACCTTTTTTCTTTATACTGTATTGATATATGATATACATGAGGGAGCACTTGGTACATCATGCGACTGTTTTTCATACATATAAACATTCATGTTTTAATATATATTAATTGAACTTTGGAAGATACATAGCAAATTATTATTTTAATTTATAATAATAGATACCCTTATTGGCAACAATGTTAAGAAAACACTTAAATTTATAGATTTATAAATATAGATTAATACAAAAACAATCTGGGACTTCCACACAAATGTGATTTTTTTTTATTTCATGATTCAAATTTATAATTTTTTTGGAGTTTTAAATTGAAAATCATTATCAACAAAACAATATTAAATGATATTTTCTAAATTTTTAAGCAAATAATTATAATATTTACAGCATATGGTAGCTGATATATTGAATTATCTTTGTTATTATCTTCTGCTTAGCAAAAATCACACTCTTTTTATTATCTATTCCTATAGTTGTATAAAATATGACTTGCCTTTATGTAAAAGTATGATGAAATCAAAAATTGAGATGGTAGGCCTGATTGTTTGAAGAATGTTTGGGGATAATGCAGCTTATTTATCAAGACGTTTTATTAGATCAGCTGCAAACAGCCGATGAAGGAAGAAAATAAACTCAAATCGTATTCCGTATATAGCAAGGACATATAGGCTGGTATTACTTGGATGCTGATCCTTTATTCTACTCCAAGTCCAACAAAGACTTACACTTATAACTCCCGAAAAGGAAACCTCCACTGTTACTCTCCGTCTCTCATGAGTACAACGTGATTATTTTATACATCAATAATAATGATAACAGTTTTGGAAAATAAAAAGAAAACTCTTCAGATTTCCCCTTGGAAAAAAATATTGCACGCGTAAAACAATATTTTATACAACGCTATATATCTCTCTTTATTATATCCTAGGCTGTACTTTTCGATCAAATCCTAATTCATCAATATAATAAAGTATCTTTCATTATATGCCATTGTTCGGCTTGGATTTGAACGATGAATTATCATTAATACTAATAGTGTGAGAATTTAAATGGTGCCCTTGACGTATATATACATATTTACCATCGTAATATGTTGTATGTATGTAGACTGTAGGACCCTCCTTCCTCTTAGCTCCTACTTCTTTTTTAACTAATTAGACACGACAATGATTTCCTGAGGCAGAAGAAGTTGATGATGAAAAATATAATATATGAATAATACACTCTGTAAAATCTTTATACCTACGTAGTTATGAATCGCTTGGAGGGACACTTTAGCTACACGCTTGAACATGCACAATTAAATACCTAAAATTATAATAATAATATGTATATGATGTATTTTCCCTTGAAGATAACTTTACAATTAATTGCACCTTCAAAAGTAATATTGAATACAACGGGTGCTCCTATACATTCATTTGTAATTTAGTCCGTCCCTTAATCCTAGAACATCCATTGTATTGCACCTTCTTTTGCGATGTAAATCGTGTTGCCCAATTTTTTTAATTTTTAATCTGAAGAATGATTTTTTTCCCTTAACTGTTATCATTATTATTGAGCTCCTGAGTAGTGAACTTCCTTTTCTAATACATTTAATTATATTCAAAACCTAAGTGTTTGTTTCTAAAAGACGGAAAGTAATCTAGAGGGCTTCTTGGGGGAGGGGGTTAAAAATGTAAGACCTTGTAGGACTCAAAGTAGAATTGAGGATCAACATCAGAGTAATTCTTACCAATGTCCTTGTTTTTGTCATTTTCTCTCTCCTACCTTCTCATAGATGAGTGTAGCTGATCTCCTCCAAAACATTTTTCAAATTGTTAGTATTGTTGATTTCTACTTTTTTTTTTTTTTTACATAGCCAAAATGCTCACTATTTTATTCACTAAACTTCCTTCACGGATTCCTGGTATCCGAAAAAGATTCCACATTTTTTTAGCGATAAAAGTAAGTCAATTTGCCAGTAAAATTAATTTATGAGTTGATGACGTATTGAAATAAAGAAACCCCATTAACTATAGTGAGTTTTTTCTGATGTCATAAACTGAATCATAATTGGAGTTAACGCAATCGTAGGGCACATATTTGAAATTTTAACTACATAAGATGTACAAATTTCCAATAAAACTACTTAATGTCTTTAAGAATAAACGACAGAAAACTTGCACTGAATCATAGATAAATTGATGAGTTAAATCAGTATGATAGGTAATGAAAATTTCTATGATATGTGTCCACATTTGTGAAAGTATTCTTGTCGATTAAGTATGAGAAAAGTAGTATAATTAAGGAAAAATATTTTATTCTTTCCACTGTAAAAGTTAATTTTATGTACAATATAGAAATAAGATTATGCAGCCATGTAATTACATATTTTCAATACATTTTAGGATCTGATATATAATAAAACTATGAAATGGAGGAATAGATTTGTGATAGACATTAAGAACTAAGAATTAAAAACCATTAAATTAATTTCAAATCTAAAAAAAAAATAATAATGAATATCCATAATTCTAAATATATATTTTTAACAAATAATAGTAAATACTCACCACTTAGACTTTACAGACTATTTCACTTTATAGACTTTGACTTCTCGGACTACTGGTATACAAAAATACCACTACAAGAGTTTAAAATGATGCTGGCGTACAGAATAATAATGCTAGAATTTGTTCTGATTAATAATTTACAACAGAAGTATTAACTTTGTAGTAAACATTAAAAGATTGAATTCCGAGATGTCATCGAACATCAATATTTATAAGCCAAAATTTCGCTTATCTCTATTAATAATAACATAAAATCTTTTTCCATATAAAATGTGTCCATGTATAAATATGTTTCATTAAGGGAAATAGGGCATTTCATTATGTCACCATGATGATTTACAATTTAAGTATCAGTGAGTTGACACCATTTGACTGAATTGAGTATAACATCCGTTCTTTTGCAAAAAGAAAAAAAAAAAAAAAAGAATCCTAATTGTCTCGAAAAAGTATTTACTTTTTGTAACATTGAATGAACTCAAGAGCCATCAAGCGAGTAAAAAATAATTAATATGTATATGAAAACGGGTGATAGGGTGTGCTGTATGTAGAGCACCATGATGTATATCATACACAAATACATTATAAAGAAAAAAGGGGGTATAATTATTTACAGGGATCATTAAATGAAATGAATTAAATCTCGCAGGAGTTAAGTATAACTCATAATAAAAAAGAATAAAGGGAAGTACTTTATATATTCAAAAAGGATATATGAGACTTGTGGTGAGGTTTATCAATGAGCTAGAGTTCATAAAGTAAAAAGCTAAAGTATATTCCCTGGCTCATTAAATATTATATAAAACAAATAAAGCTGTTTCTATATTTTTTCAAAAGTTCATAGCTATTTACAAAAAATTCAAAAACGAAATTTAAAAAAGGAAGTTTTTGGAAAAAAATTATAAGTAATACATTTTTTGGACAAAATAATTCGAAAATCTGCAATTGCTTGCAGAATAATTCAATTTTTTTTAAAAAAAGTTATAAATTTTAATTTCAAATATAAAATCTTTTGATTTTTTAAAAAAAATCTATAGTTCTTTAAGGAAGTTTTTTTTTTTTTGGAAAAAACTGTATAAGTTAATTTTTTATTTTTCTTCGGAAATTTGGATAATTGGGGAGAGAGCTTTAGCTATCCAACCCAACCTACGGACGCCCCTGATTCATTAACACAAATAAATATTTCTAACCTCCCAATCACTTATTGTAGGTGTATAAGTTAACATATTACTTCGAGAGTATTACTCGAAACTCGAGAAAAAAACTCGACTTCACTATAGTTGGTAATTGTTTATAAAAATAATTTAACCATTTCAGTAACAAATACTGAAAAAAAATATGGAAAAAATACTTTTTTGATTAGATTTTATGTCTTTCTTTATGTTTGTGATTGATGATTCATTTTTTTTTTCGGAAAAATAATAATACCAAAAAATAGGTGAGCTCTAGAGCTCCTTACTTATATTACATATATCAAATGAATGAATGAGTCTTACTTTGAATAGTCCGTTCTACGCAACAAAATATCAAAATCCCAAATGTTAATTTCGATTTTATTACTTCCAAAACTTAAAAGAGAACCAAATCAAAAATGAAATATGAATTACATGGATAAAGAATGAATAATTATCTCATTATAAAATGCATAACCATACATAAATCTTAACAGGATTTCATCAGTAATAGTTTATGAATAATGAATATAGATAGTGATGCAAATTGAGTACAATTTTTAGATTGTTCGTTTTTTTAGAGTTGGCAAACTAAGGAGTTCTTCTTCTAAGCTAAATTTTCCTTATTACTTAATTTCTCATTGTTTTCTGCTACAAACAATGTATTATTTATATATAGGTTAAAGTTATCAGAAACTCACATAGATTTATTTAATACTATGTAGGATGTAATAATATTTTAATATATATTAGGTTGTTCTGATATACAATAAGACTATGAAATAGAGGATTAATTTATAGATAGAATGTAAGGCTGAAGTTCTTTTATTTGTTGATCCTATTTAGACATCCAATAGTTTACTATTTTGTTTGATATTTAATGAAAACAGGGTTGTTTGTTATATAACTTGGTTTTCCAGACCTCCAAAGTGCTTGAAATGAACAATGATCATGTCAAATGAAAACACTCTATTACGTGGAAATTTGGAAACACTTAAACTCGAAATGTAAGGCTCGAATCCATCACTAATCAATAGACTTATGTTGAGGTCGTCCAACCCATTTGCAATCTTGAAACTAAATTAATTATATATTGTTTTTTTTGTTTTTTTTTAAAGATTTATTCTTTTAAAACCTTTAATACATCTATAAAGTATATACTAAAACACTGGTTTAAAAGATCTTATATGCAGTATCAAACTCTCCCCCCTAATACTTGTTCATTTTAAAATAGTCAATAATAGATATAGATATATGTTTATATTTCAAGGGCCCCCTCCTCCTTATTTTTATTTTATTGATGACCTTTCTTAGATGGGATCAAAAAAATAAAATTTTTGTAGTTTTGCCTGTTAGTTTCATCAGTATTCATTAGGATGGGGCTTAATGTGTATTAACATAATCAACATTCAACACTTCAGAGACATTCAGAGTTGGCTGCCCTTGGCTCATTAACTTTTGACGTAAATTGTAAATTTCTTCATATTTGCTGACGTTTTTATTCTACAGCACATATTGGGGGCGTTCGCAGGATTATAGATACATATATATATATATATGTATTTTTTTTTTTTGGTGGTGGGGGGTGCTTGGTTTTAGATATTTGTGTAAAATTTATCCAAATTATAAATTTGTAATATAAAATTTTTATGAAAATTTTTCCCAAAATTAAATTTCAAATATTCATTATTTTAGTAACAAGCCAAATTGTTTAAGCGGGGGAGGGGGCTCCTTCAGTCCACCCCTTGTTGACAACCCTACAAATGAAACATATTATCAATATAAATTTATCGGCTACTGAGAAGAGAAGAGTGCAGATAAAGTACTTTGTAATATAATTTACTAACGTTATTACCTGGCATTTTTCTGAGTGGTTAAGGTCGCTAAAAGATTAATTTTTATTTAATAATATTAAAATTTACTCCCCAACAAACCCTTGTTGTTATTCACCATTTTTCATGAGCACACTCACACGTAACTACTCAATACTTATATCAATTCATATGACGCTTTTGAAGAGTTTGATAATTTTTTTAGTCTCTAGATCGCCCACTAACATAAAAGTGCTCCTTCTATGCATACTCGATGCTAGATACATCGACAATATTTCTTTGGTACTGAAAGGGTCGATAATATCACTTTATGGTTATTTGATAGATTAAAAATAGGTACATTAAAAAGATTTATTCTTTATAATTAAATAAAGGTTGATTTACACTCACGAGAATTGAGACTATTTTCACATCTCTATTCATGACACTACATGTTTCCAGGTTTGTATTTTTGGTAGAAAATTACCGCTCTTCTTACTTTTCGTTTCTTTTGAACCGCCTAAACAGGGAAAAAGTGAATGTTTCACCGGAAAAATGTATAATAATAATGATTATTATTATAAATGTTTTCATCAGGGAGCACTATATAAAGTTAAGGCTCGATACGCGCTTAGTGTTACATACATAAAGCATGATAGATTTGAGAAATATGAATACATTGTTATATCTTAGATCAAAAATATGTATAGGAATAGTATTTATTTAACAGAGCTCTACATATATATAGTGCACCCAGTATATACCCTCGATCTTATATGATAAACGACTGCAAGATCTTCACTTACTAAAAGGGATGTTTTAAATAACCTTGCCATCATTTGGTTCAATAATTTATACATTCATACAAATAAACTTTGTTTTATTACTATTGATATTAAATAATCTAATTGATCTTGAAACTACTGAACGAACCAGTAAGGTTTTGGTGTTGGCATATAATTTATTTATTGTTACAGCCAAATCTTGTATACTAACCATATGTTATTAGAAAAAAGTGGAATATTTCAATAAAGGGAAAAACATTAAAAAACAATATTTTGTGAAGTTCTGTTACGAAAGGAACGGCATAAAAACGGTAAGACAAGCTAAATTGAACCATTGAATCTTAAGGGCCTCCCTAATATATATAATATAGAAATCCTCACTCATGATCAGATAGAACGAGAGTCTCACCTTGAATAATGATTAAATACATACAAATAATACAAACATTGATCGGATCAGCCAAACAAGGTAGCAAAAAAAATGTTAGCATGTATCCTTATGATCATCATTTTACTCGCTCTGTCATAAAAAAATAACATTCCGTAAACAGAACCTATTTTAATTAAAACATTTATATAGTACATACATATATCTTATAACATTAATCATTGAAGGTATTAGCATGTTGTTATTATGAATAACGATATAAGGAAATCATCATTTAAAGCTAAATAAATGCACAGCAGAGATTCATTAATCAAAATCATATTTAAGAAATGGAAATATCTAAAGAACAAAAAAAAATTAAAGATTTATTTGTTTCTTTCCTATGACGGGATTTGTATATTTATGTACGCATATGGAACTGACTCAACTAGTGCTGAGATCCAGGACCAATATTTCGGTTTCAAAACGCTATTTCAAATCCTATGCATTTTTTCTTTTAAAAAAGAAGAATAAGACAATTATAATTTTATGAAAATTTATTTTTTTTAAAAATATATATTTTTTGTGAGACCAATCAAGTTCAATCAAGGAGATCGATCCAGACTGAACGTAGACTTAATTAGCTCAGTCTTATAAAATGATTATAGTCTCAGATAGTGTTGTCATGATACCCATATTTTCATACCGGTTCCGGTATGAAAATATGTACTAGTATTTTAATAATTGTCTTTACTTTTTGACTGAAAAATCTTTTATAGGGTTGTCAATCGGTAGAATTTTCGGTATGTCAATAAAAAAAAACGATACTTAACTTGGTAACCCTGACAGTTTGAAGAATGTTTGAAAGGAAACAGTCTATCTGTCATGGAGTTTAATTAAATTAGCTACGAGCAGGTGAAGGAAAGAAGTGAAAACAGACCTCACAGCTAAGCTTCTCTACCCTAAACACTAATCGAATTGTCATGCATACCATGTTGATTTTTCGTTAAACTTTCTTAATGTAACAAATTATACCCAATTTTCATCACTATAAATAACTCCTCAGTGTTAGGCTCCATCGTTCATGAGCACACACACTCTTGGTTACACTTTATACTTACATCTCCTCTCCTCAAGATTAATGATACTACCTTTAGAAAATAAAAAAGAAGACTATTCAGGTTGCCAACAACAACAATAACTTGCACGCTAGAAAATACTTAGGATTTACAACACTAGTAATTCAAAAGTACTTACTGAGGCGTTTAAATAGCTTTGTAAGGGGAGGAGAAGACCAGATGAGCATTTAGATGTTTTTTTAAAAATTAATTTTCATTATTTTAACGACTAAATAACAATTATTTAAATGTACTAGCAGTGGGTGCCTGTATTAGAGGGATTAATAAAGTGGAATAGAAACAAAGAATGGTGGCAAAATAAAAGAAACAGATACAGGGATGCAGGAAGAGATGATTGGAAAGTCAAAGAGAGAAGGTGAGAGATACGGAAAGAAAGAAAGAAAAAGGGTTTTATTTTGGTCAAAAACAGCCTCTTAATAACCTCAGAGGCCTAGAAAAACATCATAAGATCATTTTTAGCTATTTGATACGTCTACTTGTTACATATCTGACTGATCTTTTCTACTGTTTTGGATTCAACGTCGAATAAAACCAAAAACAGATATATATTTATACATACAAGCTGAGGATTTTAAATCTGGAACAAGTTTAGACCTCAATATTTTGATAACCCTGAGACCTATAATTATGAAAGTTTGCTCTTCAGATTTACTTGACAAAACTGTTTAAAAAAAACATACAAAATGTCTAGTATATCATCCTAATCCGAACACAGTGTGGTAATTTTGTATGCCTCCGTGCCGGGGTCACGCTCAAGGACGCAAGTAACTCCATATATAATTAATCCAGAGAGCTTAAATAGATGTTAACAGATCTCTTGGGATTTACAATTTTAAACTCGTGATTTTACCCAAATCGGTAGTTGGAACCAAATTTATTGGTGAAAAACAACAATTTTAAGAAATTTAAGTTTTTGGGTATTAAAGATCTACTGCTAACCAGATATGAGCCCCTTGGACAACTATGTGTGGTGCATCTTGGAGAAAGACTCCAATAAATGTGCACTTAATATTATGAACTCCTTGTTGGTTTCTATTCTCGAGGCAGTGACCAACATGTACAAAATTTCGTTATCAATGCCTGTGCCAGGTTCAGGACAAAGTTAAAGACTGTAGTTGAAGCTGGAGGTGATTTGTTTGAGTGATGGACTTCACTATTAACTTCGTCATTTGGAGTAAAAGTTTTTTGAATTGATGAATTAATTTAGGTAAATAAACTGTTGTAATATGCATTACCCTTAAATATTCCGGATTTAAAATCACACCCTCCCCCCTGTACACTAATATATTACTTTTAGAAGGTTCAATAGAGGGGGGATTATTTACATCATGAGCCGGGCAATTGCACTGGAAGTATCAGTTCTAATAATAATTTAGTATAACACCATATCAGTACACCGAACAACACTACTCTCAGACCAGTCTAGAACTTTCAGACTGAAGCCAACACCAATATCAACCTTCTATTCAATTAGTTATGAGCAAAAAAATATAATAACTAATCATCCATTTGCATCTCTTGACTTTGATATATATTGTTCATCCCAAGAAGTATGAGAAGAAAGATAGACCATCACTTTTGAAATGAATGCATTTGAGAGAATCATATTATATGTTGAGAGAGTTTTCTTTCTCATTAAGGGCATTATAAAAACCACTTTGTTTTTGTCTCTATGCTTGGCAATAATAATAATAATAATACTAGTACAAAAAAGGAATTATGTTAATATGACATTCCAATGACGATACCTAAATACTCCACATTCCAAGCCTTATCATTTAAATTTTAAAAATGAAAGGAAAAGACAAAATTAAAATTAAGTTCAACCTTAAAAACCATAAATACATAAAATGCCTTCATGTGGTAGGCATACATATTTTTATACCTAGATACTACTCCTTTATTAAAAACCAACACTTGAACACATAGTATACATTAAATATGTAGGTATTAGGGGACTGCAAAATATGTAGTGATGAAGATTATAAAGACATTTGACCTGAATGATGCTGCATAAAAATATGCCACTAAAATTGATCTATGTATTATAATTAAACAGAAATTATTATCCAACAAAAGAGAGATCCGAATCTTCTAAGAACTCATAAATTTCTCTAATAACAAATTTAAGATATCTGCAGAGTTACATACATCTAATATAGCGACATGTATAAAAGTAAAGAAAGATATATGAATATATTCGAAAATGTCATTGGATATTGTATTAAAGACTTAGACAATATCGGCAAAACATAGAGGACTTACCAATTCTGGTTGGATACAATCTTTGGTATTTAAAAAACTTATTTTTACATCCAACGACGTAATGATCCACTACAAAATGTGCAAACATATAAACTTGACACTATTTATTTTTAATTTTTTTCTTTTCCCCGTTTATTCGTTTCTTTTTTTAACAAAACGAGGACCACGTAATCAGTTGTAATTTAAATTTTATTGGTTTATTTCGAGAAATGTTCATTTTGATGCAAAACAGGTAACACTTTGTTTTCTAAAACAGAATTCACCATATCAATTCATGAATGTTGCATAGTTTTCTTAAGTGGTAACTCTAAATTCCTTTGGTGACCAGAAGATTCATCTTGGCAACTTTTGTCTTCATTCCGTCTTCGGATGTACAAGCTATCTGTGCCACGAGAAGGATTTTTTCGAACGCAATTTTCTCTACAACTAGATATCAGATTAAAAAAATTAAAAAATATTCTGAAAGCTTGACAAATTTCAACTTATTTTATTTATTTAAATCACCTCCATCCTCAATTAGAGTATCTATAAGAGGCAGATAGCGCGAGCAGGGATTTGTCACTTGGTTCCTTGGGATATCCTGGAATTGATCCTTGATATGACTGATAAGTTCTTTTTTGGTGTTGGCGAGTGTTCAATTGGTTTTTGTTCCATCATGCCTCACACAAAGAAATCCATCGGATTCAGATCTGGTGAGTTTCGAAGCCGAAAATATGGGAAGATAAAGTCGTCAAAATTGTCTTGGCTGAGGCAACAGATTCGTCAATAAATTCCTTTTTTTTCCCAAGTAGTGCACGTTTGAACAAGCTACCTTACATAAAATCACCTGCCTAGGTGCATGTGTTTGTCCACGAGACCGTGTCAAAGTGGCACGGTAGATAGTTTGCGAACCCGGTATATATATTATAGTATAAACGTATGTTTGCGCTTATTTTATGGGACTTCCTTCACTTGTAATGCGATGAAATTTATTTTCTTTGCATAGAATAATTTGAATTGAGGGCGTTTTGATTCAATTTGGATGCAAAAAATTCATATTAAATAAATGTTGTTTCTTATTATGAGGAATTCGATCCGTTTTTTACCGGTGCACTTTAGCTGACAAAAAAGAAGAAGAAAGAACACAAACAAATAAGTTTCTCTAAACACAGTCAGTGCTGCTACTTCAACTTTAATATTCAACAACTCCTCGATTCGAACTCATTATAAAAAATGCAACATTCATACTTGATAGTTTCTATTTTAAATATATTAAAATGAAATTAAACACACTCATTTTACAATAATTAAAACAAATGACTTCTTTTAATCTTAAATTATACTCTTATACAAGAGCACATTTTTTACCATAATATATATGTATATTTTTATGAGGGGAAAGGTGCAGATGCAATTTTTTTTAGAAAAACATCCTAGAACTCCTTCGAGAAAAAAATATTATTGATCATGATAGAAATAGATAATGAGACCATCGTTTTACGTCTTGGTTATATCCTTAATCCTGAGTAACAAATGCCATTGAAGAACAATAAAAATCAAATTAAATTAATGCTATTTATTGATTTTCTCCAATACACATTCTTTTTTTTCTCTTTAGGTATTCACAAATGAATTAAAATCTAAACATACAAGCCTTGAAATATGTAATGTCATGAGAAAAGATGAGAAAATTATCCAAATATTGTGAGTTTAAATTAAAAGTAAAAGTATATTTTGTCAACTTAGATAGACAACAAATCTGAAGTAGAGATGAATGTAACATATGTGTGCTCTTTTTTCGCTAGTACGTTTGTATTTTTAAAACAGGGAGAAATAAATAAAAAAAAAGCACACTAATATCTTGCAGGTTACGAAAAAATTTCACTTCCCTAGTCATGAGTCAAAGGATCCCAAATGTGCTAAATTGCAGTGAGCGTTACTTTATAATAAAAGTGAATGTTAGCAAAATATGATTACGTTTATTTATTTATTCACTTTATTTTGAAAATTATAACGTATCAACGATAATTATAGTTTAAAGTGATCTTGATCCGTAGATATGTCGTCTCTGAAAGTTAGCATATTCATATAATATTCCTTCAGACGTGGTTTTTACGCTCACTTCAATTAAGCTAATTTTCATATCCCTAGTAATGTGTGCATACCAGAGATAAATTAGACTTTCCCAAACTTACAGCAGTATGGTCTGAGCTTCACCCTCGACGTTGGTAAAAAACTAGGTAAGACCAGTTTACCAAACTCAAGCTAAAAAACAAAATAGTGTAGTTAAGAGCACGTGATCATTAATTGTACAAGATAGTGGTTGTAGTGTTTCTTTTTTTGTTCACTAGTGGCGTAGTGTATAATTGAACCAAGATGAATTCGCCCTTTAACCGAATGAACATGACAAAGGGTGAAAAAACTTGTATGCGGCATAAGGGAAAATGTTAAGTGACGTCATCTATGTAATCATAATGAATGACACTTTGTTAGCTAAAAACTAACTCCACGACCATGTATATCCTCAACCTAACAGATGCTACTTTGTTTAAAAGCTTTATACACATATCCAACCTTATATTAATATTATCTGATAGATAAGTTAAATATAAAACCAGGGGGCAAGCTAAGAGAAGAAATCACAGTTGGACGGATCAAGATTAATAATTATAACACAGGGAACGAATTTGCTGATGCTTTGGATAAGGAAGGTGCAGAAGGGGGTAATCCAGTCTTTATACCCGATTATGTGTGTCAGCCTAAGAAATCACTAAGAAAATCCAATTTGAATGAGAGGCGTGCTATTTGGTACTAGTTGGATAGCTGCCACCAAACAAGCAGGTTATTGTCAAGCCATATTTCGGAGTAAAATTTCCCAAATACAAGAGACTTCAAATCTCAAGTATAGTGGCTATGGTTAGTGGCCACATACAACTTAATAGTCATCTCTTTCAAATGGGTAAAACCCTGAGGACGATTTGTCAAATTAGCGAAGAAAATGAGGAAACACCATTTTATCTTATCCATGACTGTGGCTGTACAATGGAGTGTACTTGAAATTAAGTTTGTTGAAAAGAAAAGATCAAGGACGAAGGAACTTTTGAGGAATTTTAGAATGTTGTGTAATTATGATTTAGTTTATCATAATAAATTGAGCCTCTACCGACTAATACCGGATTGAGTTCCGGTGTCACGGATGTTTATAGGAGCTAAATCAACGAACAACCCCCACAAAGTTCCTATCTATTGATGTATTGCCATTATAACCGTTCATCTATCGTTTCTCAATGATTTCATGGCCATGTATTTTCTTCTTACATTACTTTGTCTTTGGTGCATACATACATTCCCAAAAGATAAAAAATATTAATTCCAACAAGTTTTAAAACAATGTACATATAACCTATGTAATTATTCAAATATTATAAAACATTGTCAAACAACAAATTGTTGAAGAAAAAATAAATAAATAAGTAGAATTGACACGTAAAATACTAATTACTTTTTGCAAAATAATAACAATAAAAATACGAGAAGACCTGATTCCAATTATGATGAATACTAATATAATTACTCGTGATACGTGAGTCAAAAAATAACTAGGTGGTGTTTTGTGTGTGTGAGTTATTTTTCAATGTTTGCTTCAAATAATAAAAGTACTAGTGCTAGGCTTCGGTCTGAAAATCCCAGTTCTGCCTGACACCCTTGTAACTTTTAGTTAACAAAGCTAATTATTTAGTCCTTTTTAGTAATTCGGTCTGAATTTGTCTCAAATAAAAATTCGGTCTAGATTGGTTAAAAAAAGAACTGAGTCGATTTACAAAAAAATCATCTTGGATCGATCTCATTTAAAATTTGGTCAAGACCAATTCTACAGATGAATTGTTCATGACGTCAGTTGTATTTCAAAATTGTGAACATCGACAATAGAGGAAGGAAATTTAGAGGTGACAAAATTTGAGTGCTCCATTGGCTGGAGCTGTAAACTTTTGTTTGCTTTCTTTCCCTATGACCAACAATAACGTCGGATATAGGGCCTTAAAATCAATTCGGCGCTTGCATATGCCTACTATTATATTATGATACAGCTATCAAATGGGTCGATTTTTTTGACGGCATAAATGCTCTTCTATCAATAAAATTTAGTGAATTTTTAGGCATCATGTTGACAGATGCTCCAAATATAAAGAAGATTGAATTTACATAGGAGGAATGGTGATGGGCCGTTACGATAAATTTTGTCCACAACAACTTTGATATTTCAAATCAAAATGTCTCAAATGAGACAAATATCCCTATTTAGACCGTGAAAAAGATTTGTAAGGTTATTTTGGAAACTAATGAGATCTCTGAAGTTTGATTAGTGTGCACTTCCATGGCTTCATTAGAAAGAAAATATGGCCCCAGCAGTCCGGATCATAATCCGATTGATTATCTTATCTGAAACTACGTTGAATCTAAAACAAATTCGACATATTATGTCATTGAGAATTCTCTGATTGTCTCCATCAATGAGAAAATGGCCAACATGCCTTGGAAATACCTCTTCAACACCTCCTCCTCCTCTCTGGGCCTGATACAGCCGTGATTGATGCTGGAGGTGGATACATAGAATGAGTTATTTTTCAACAGTCCAGTTAATTTTCAAGTAATTTTTTTAATATATGCCGATTGGATTTTAAACCCCATTAAAGTTAGATGTGTTGCATAAATCATTTATCTACAACTCATATATATGGTGGAATGTGGATAATTTTGGTCTATAGATTGTGGCAGAAAAAATCGGTTCACGATTGGAAAACGATTAAATTTTGATGCATGGGCTGGACCAAAGTTTTCGACCAAATCCATCTAGAAAAACCGAGACCGAACAGAAATAAATATTCGGTCTTGCGCCGAGTCTCAACACTAGTTTGTACATACATTGTATAGTAGACGTATGTACATATATCCATGATTGATTGAAATTTGACTACTTCCAAAGGCACTTGGGCATGCACTAATCATAGTATTATGTATTTATTATTTACCTATGTACACACTTTGATAAATAACCTGAAATAACAAATACACTTTTAATAATGGTTCATGGAAAATCATCAATTGTACAGTGTAGTCTGTAGTTTGAAGGTAACTTGATTGTATGTTTGAATTTAAATTCCTTTGTACTTGTTACTTGATCTCGTATCATTGCCTCCAATGACAAAACGGCAATTTGGTTTATTGTTGGTAATTAAAAAGTTCCTTCTTCTTCGTGCAAAATTCTGGTTGAAAGGGCATTAATTTTTTTGTTTTTCCATTTTTTCTGTGGTTTTCAGCACACTAAGAGGGCATGATCGGACTATACCATACATATATATATCATCCATATATACGAAAGAGTCTAAAGCTTGTTGTTTAAAAAAATGGCAAATGCTGAGAAGAATTTTCACAGTGATCTCTATGGGAGTAACATACACCAATATTATTTGTTAAGTAATATTATACTACAGGGAGCTGCATTATTTAGTGGAAAGACGGCCCCCACTCTCTATCGCTTAGTTAAAAAACTAATACAAGTAAACAATGCTTTTGCTCCATTGAAATCCTAACCATAACTATAAAATCAATTATTATAACTACTCACAATTAAATATAGGACAGATCTGTTTCGGATCGGTTCAGATCTCTAGATGTAAATATTCGATATATTCATGAAAGACCGCATTGTATAAGTTTTAGGAGTGATATGCAGTACTGAACTGGAAAGGACAGTAGTTTTCAGTCCTAAATTAGGAACTACATAACACTATATTTCGGATGTCCCAACTTTTGAATTGAGGTTTGAAACCATAATTAGATGGATACAGATTTTTAAGCATTTTATCCGAAGTTAGGACCTAAAATATTATTCAGATACACGTTACTTTTTAAAAAGTTTTTCACTCTAATATCTTTTAGATTAAAATAATATCGCGAGCTTAATTTTAATATTACGGTTTTTCTAACAATGTCTTAGATGTATGAACTCATTCATACACATTCATCCTCAGGAGAGCAATATTGCATTGGGGTTGGTTAATAGAATGTTTTTGAAAAAAAATCTAAAAGTTAAAATATTTTGTAAAAAAAAAAATTAAAAATACATAGCTATTGACAAATTTACAAAAATAAAATTTCTTTAAAAAAAATTTCAAAAATCCTCATTTGGTCCCAAAAAAGTTATTTTCCTCGAAAAAAATTTTTAAAAATTTAAATATATCGCATTTTTTGGTAATTATCCTGAGCAAAAAAAAAATTTAGTAACAAGCAGAAATGCCTTAATATGGGAGAGGCTACACCACTCAAGCCCACTCCCTGCGGACACCACTGAATATCCATTGGTTAATTTCAATATTTGTGAGCATGCTGGGATCCTTATAAGAAATATTACTATAAGCTTATCAAGATCCGAAAAATGCATTGTATCTTTTTTAAGATTTATAAAGTTCAAATATTGGAAGTTTGTTCGTATCACAAATCTTATTTAAATAATACAAGTTTACTTATACCGGACTTGGGTAATTTTATCCTGATCAAATACCCATCCGATCTTTACTCACAATTTATTCATGATAATAGTAAAAAAAATGAAAAATTTCATTCTACTATCACATATACATATATATATTTGGACTTAATTGGAAAAAGATTTTTGTTAAGATTAGTAGAGTTATTTACGAGTCGCAATATATCTATTGCGATGACAATCAGCCACATATTATGTATAGTAATTGTGGGGATATGAAAGCAGCACACTTTCATTCAGAGATTCGAGGTTTATAGGACGACTTTGTATGCACACATACATATTCAACCAATCTATATTTACATACACACACACATACAAAGAAAAGAATAGACACGAACTTCCCCACCAAACAAAAAACCAATTATTCATAGAGCCACTCCGAGTGACTAGGATTATTTATTTATACATATAATACTGGTTCTTAAATATGTTTTGTTTTTTTTCAAAATATTGGGGAGACATACCACAAAAATGGGATGCGTCAACATAAAAACAGTTTTAGTCAAAAATCTAGAAAAGAAGAAAATCTACATTAATATTTTAATCTTTATAGACAAGGCGTTAAGATAAAATTGGCGCTGTCTGATGGCTGTTTTTTTTGGGGGTTAGAAACGTTCCTGTATAAAAAAACGTAGTGAAGTTCTAGGCATCATATCATGTGGTGTACCAGATATAAAGAAGATTGAATTGAAAAACATTTTTAGATCAATTATTAAGATCATATCTTATACATAAATTAGAGCAGTGATTCCCAACTGGGGCTTCGCTGAGCACAAGGTATCTGCAGTCTTGAGCTCCAAAAGATTATCAAGGACATTAATAAATTTCTATAGGAACAATCTACAATAAAAGTTTATAATAAATCAATCCTAGAACCAAATATTTGGGCAGAAAATAAATTAAGGGTCATGGAAAAGTTGTGAATCTTATAGAAAAATAAAAAAGTCACGACCATACAAGAACAACAATAGTTCATATATTATCTTTATAGGAGAGATATATCTAATAACTTCAGTGAGATTGTTAATTCATTGAAAATACTTATTGAATTATTATTAATATCTTTATTTTGACTTATATTAAGTATTTTTACAAAAAAATTGTATTTTTTCTTATAAAATTTACAAAGTTCAAAATCCATAGCCATTATCAAAAAAGTAATTTTTGTGGAAAAAAATTTCAAAATTTCACTGCTAACAAAAAATTAGATTGTATGGAAAAAAAACAAAAATCTATAGTTTTTCTCGAAAAATTAAAATTTAAAAATTTGAAAAAAAAACAATCAAAAATCAACAAATATTCTCAAGAAATTATATTTTTAGGAAATAAATCTCAAAAAATTAAATTTTTTGGAAACAAATTTCAAAAATTAAATTTTTTGAAAAAAAAGCATAATTTAAAATTTCTAGTGAAAAGCAATAGTTCTTTAATTTGAGTGCCCTCCGGCCAAACCCCCGGACGCCCTTGAGTATGACTTCAATTTTAAATTTCCTCCTTTTTTAGCTAAAAATAACTATTTTATCTAACATGCGAACTTTATTCAAAATTAAGGAACAGTCTAAAATATAAATATGGTATGTTTTAAGAAATATACAATAATTACATTTGGAGTTGGATTTATTCTGAGAGAGCTTCTTTTGACCACCTGCATCCTGTAAATCACTAAGGGAAATGAAATTGTTTTCCTTCATTTCCAATAATAAGAGTAAATATTCGACCTAGAATTTTTTTTTTTTTAATATGAAACCCTTTGACCTTTATTTAATCTACAACCTTGTGCTATGTCAAATATTTTCCACGTCAACATAAAACTTTATGCATGCATTCATTGAACCTTTATTATTTTTTAAACACGTGCTTAAAATCTACATAATCCCTTGTAATGCCTCGATGGCACACAAAGAGTGTGAAGGGAAGTTATTCTTTATGCATTTTTTTCTTCTTAAGCCTATTGTTGTCAGATTATAATTTTTAGTATATCTATGTAATTAAAATTGTACACCCACAATGTGAGATTTTTTTCAAATTCAAATTGTAAGGGCAGATTGAATGATTTACAATTAGTAACGAATATAGAATTAAATTGCTATATGTAAACCATCAGGGCGTACGCAGGGGCTGGACTGGAGAGGTTGTATCCTTATTATTGAATAAATAATATTATCTTGGAGAACTGGATCCGTTATATTCCTTCCAGAGAGGGAGTTAGAAGCACGGATATAAATATTATCCTGTTTATTAATTAATATGATTGAGGGGGAGGCGTGACAAGAGGTTTTTTCTTTCTATTTTATGTACTGTGCGTCTGTTCCTCCTCTCTTTTTCCTCATTGAGAGCTATTTTTCTTCAATATCTAGCTATTTATTTGGTTATACATTATTTTATATAAAATATTAACCTTTAATTTATTTGATTTTATAATTTCATATACTGTCCAATAACATGAATTTGTCAATTATTTAGTTCAGCGATTATTTCGAAATGACAAATACAGTAAATAAATAAAATACTTTTGTCAAAATTCTTACTGAACTGGAATATGGCAAGATTGATCTAATATAACAAAAAGGAGACAAAGTATCTTCAAATTACTGCACACTAGTGATAAAGAAGTGTTGAAGTTTAACTATATAATATTAGAACTTTAAAGTTTTCTTTATTAAAAAGTAGACCACTTATGAATTTGAAATTTTATTATATTAGTTAGAAATGTGTAAAGATTACATCAAAACCTTTTTCATATTTTAGGTTGAAGTACTCAAGAATTGTTCCTACGTAATCATTAAATGTCGGACAATTGGGGACGTTCGACGATGTTTAACTAACCCTATAGGCAAAGAAAAAAAAAATTATATATTTTTTTTTCTCATTACTGTTAAATAGTTACCTATATAGCGAAATTCTTGATGCAAAATAATGCTAATATCTTTTAAGTGTTGTTTCAGATGTAAAAAAAATTACAATTTGACTCATTTTAGTTAAATATTATATAAAAAGATGTTTTTTTTTTGGTATATTGCAAATGTGCAACAAAAAACATGTAAGGATTACTCAAGTACATTAAATATTAGGCGTAATGTATCGATGAAGTTAAATATGCAAGTGAAATTTTCTTTTTTACTTGATTTTGTTCAAGATGTTTTTATATTGACGGACCTGCACATATAAACACCCAATATTTTATTGGTATATTTTAGTCAAGCATTAGTTTTATAGACAAATTATTTGAAAAGTGAACAATACTGTTCTATAGTTTTTATTAAATTTAAAGGACTTTTATTGGGATTTCAGACAACATTTTAAATATTATTAAATAATATAAGCTTGCAATTTTTTGTTTTGCCTTTAATTACAACTTTCTAAGGCTATACAGGGATTAATTACAATATTATATTTCTATTAGTAAGAAATAATTAATATCCGTTCAAAAGGGTAATCAAGACTTATTTTTGTGGAAAATCATCCTTGGTTACTTTTGTGTCGGCATGTCCTATATGTAGTATTTATAATATATTTAAGATTATAATAGCAGTAGACTTTTGAACTTTCTAATGTGTGATAGAGTACAAAGAAAGACTCGTCACTATCATAAAAGTTAATAAATTAAAGGTTACTCAAATTTATATATGATCCTACTTAGCATTTAATATGACGTCAGTATTGTAAATGTCGGCTATTTTGGGGGTATAAACAACCAAGTTTTATAATAATATAACTAGTTATTTAAATCGTGTGTATCTTTTTAGCTGGTGTGTTCTTTTGGTAATAGTAATCTGAAGAATGACTTTTCTCTTCCTTACCTGTTGTTATTATTACTTAACTTCTGAGTAGTGAACTTCCTTTGAATTATATTCGAAACTGATTGAAAATTCGTATGTGCTCATTAAATACAGAGAGTAACCTTGAGTATTTGTTGCAGAGTTATAATTGTAAGTCCTTGTTGAACACAGAGTAGTATTGAGGATCGACATGGTAGTATTTCTTTTCAATATCCTTGCTTATTTTCTTATCCCCCTCCTCTCTCGTCACAGCTGACCACAGCTAATCTTATGAGCCGTATTAGCTGCTATCCTCTAAAACGTTCTTCAAATTGTCAACGTTACCATCTTGATTTTCGGTTTCTTTTTAGAATATGTCCAAAATGTTCCCAATAAACATCAATAAATATAACTCCTCTTCTCGTTAATGTGAAAAAAATAGTGAACTTTTGGATGGCAAAATGACACCAATAAATAAAAAGACATATATCCTACAGTAGGTAATACATTATAATGTCAGATATGAATATGTATTACAATATGTTCATGTATCGTTTTATAATCTTATTGACATATTCAAGATAAAACATAACTATTAGAAAGGAAATATAAGATATTTTTCTCCAAATATTCAACTTTTCTAATTACGAACCTTGATCTTGAAATAATGATAGTAAGTACGATTTTTTAAAGAGTAAAATAGCTTTGAGATGAAATAGAAAAATTAATTAAAATAATCGTGTAACACATTTTTTATGGAGTTATGATACATATTTTTTGATTGATCCATTTATTTTATGACATCAATAATATAAATTATATAAAAATCTTTTATTTCATAACTATTATATTATAGAATAAAAGAAAAAAATCTCTCTTAGTCGTTCAAAATAAAGAAAAGAAATAAGGCTACGTGGTCCATGTAAAGAGTATTGGTTACCTCATCAAGGTCCTCCCAAAAGCTGATTTCATACAATTTTATTATTTTTTTCGTCCTGCTCTTTCCTATTGTTGGTTCTTTAAATCTCTGGAGTTGACAGAGCTCTTGGTAACTTTGAAGACCTTTAAGGCGAGAACAATGCCTTTTTGGATTTTTTCTGTGCCAAAAACACAATTTTTTTTTTCTTACATTTTTTTGAATTTGCATCTCACTAATATATGTGATGTTTTTATGCACTGATATTTTGATTCAAATCAAAATGTCTTTATCTAAGAAAAGTTCACCATAATCTCTACATAGTTATTTCTCTATAATATTTGCTTCGTAGGGAAAGCTTTTAGCTGAGTAAGGTGGTACAAGCATATTTCCAAATACGTTGTTGAATTGGTTTTCCTCTGCCGAGCTCTTTATATATGTATCGTAAAATATATCTCATATTCCGACAAAAGAGTAAAAGGCTGACTCGCATCAATATACGATCTTCTATCGTAAGAGCATTAACTAAAACACCTGAAGATTTAGTCTTTTTCATTTCCATTGCAATAATTAAAATATATTAAACCCATACTACAAACATAAGGGCTACTACGTTGAAAAAGTGATTACAATTAAATAGTAAAATAATTATTTGCCTAGTGCATCAATTTGCATGCGTAGTTATTCTTTTCTTTGATGAACTTCAATATAACATTACAAACTATTATCAATTATAAAGTTGTCTCATGTTGTATTTCGGATTTTTCAAAATTTTAGAGATTTTTATTTGCATATTATTTATATTTTTACATTATTCGTGTCAAGAGCTTTAATTTGCTTTCAAACGTGACTAGTTTAGAGCAACCAACAATAAAATTCAGATTTTGTGTGTATTAAATGTCTCAATAAAATATTAATGTGCTTGATGGCCCTTATAGACCACCTCTGGTTTGGCTCATCACTCGGGGGATTAAGTCTCACATTTTAGAGAATTGGTAACAAAATCCCAGGAAATTAAAAAAATCAACAGGCGTTTGATGCATCTTAATAAATGATAATAATGATGAGGAGTTTAACTTGGCTACTTGGCTTAGTTAGGCAGACACATAATAAATATTATGATCTTGAAAAGTTTAATTAGACTGTTGTTGTATTTGGTGTAATTGTAAATAATTTATGTTAAAATCAAAGAAATAAGTTAATCTCTAATTATTTGCATTATGTTTTAATTTTATTTACAGGAAAATCAATTTAGACTATTTTGGTTGTTTTGACGATATTAATAGATAAAAAAACTAGAAAGGGGACTCGGTAGAGCATAAAAGAATCTTAGAATCAAATTGAGTTATATATCTCAATTTGTTCTAAATTTATGCTCCATTATGCATTTGTCACGTTTTGTGTTACCTTCCCCGTGACCTTTATCTTTTACCTCTCAAAATTGAAAGGCCTCTTAACTTGATCATGAATTATTTTCGTACCAGTTTTGATCCAAATCGATTTGTAACTTCTGGCGTAATCCTGCTGACTAACAAACAAACAAACTAACAAACAGAGTCAAAATATGACCTCTATTCAACTTTGTTGTATCTTTATTAAAAAAACACTTTAAAGTTTGAATAAAATATAGTATATATCATACTAAAGTTAACAACTAAAGGCAATGAAACAACCTAAAGCATGCATTGTCACCTCTAATGGCTCCGCTAACCCTATTTTTTTTGGGTGGGAGAGGCCTTCACACCCTCTAAAAGTTCCTCTCCAAAAATAAATAATATATCTAATATATATTCATAACTATGTTTTCGGTATTATCAAACATGGAATCCAAAATGGTCAAACATATCTGTTATAAATTAAGTAAGTAAAACAACCAAGTATATTTTTATGAATTTTTATTGGGCCTATAATGTCATTAAGGGATATTTTTAACTAAAATAAAGCCTATTTTCCCATTTCTCTTCGTATATATCTCCCCTTCCCTCTATCTCTTTTCCTTTCTTTCTTCATATCTCTGTTTCTTTTTCTTCCAACATCATTCTTTGTTTCTATTCCCTTCGATTGAGCATGCATCGCATACACCCTCTGCTAGTAATATACGTAATAAACATATTTATTTAACAGTCTTGATAATTTTTGGAGCTAAGCTCCCTTCCCCCCCTCCCCCAAAAAAAAAAAAGAACCGGTACACCTGGCAACCTCTATATATTTATGTATGTATGATGTTCCAAAAATACAATTTTAAATTTACTCGTTCCTAGAAAAAACGAATTACGAAAGGTTGACCGAATTAGTTCAGATTATAACTGTATCAAACCGATGCATATTTTCCAAACGGAAGTCCAACACAAATAGATACCTAAACAAATAAGTAACAACTTACAAATTCTTCACATCAAAGGAACACAAAACACCTATCTACAAAGGGAATTGTTTTATGTACATAATATATTATATGTTTTAAATACGTACATACCCTGATAACTACTTAGAAGAGGCTCTGTCATAAATCAAGGCCTTTCCACATCTATCAGTATTAGGGTGGCTCTTAGAACTCAATGTTTTACTTTTCATTGTCTTACATTTACATTTTGTTCCCTTCTTAATCAAACTTCTCTATGAAAAATATTTTTGTCTTTTGTTAATAATTAATGGTGCCCCTCGTTTCTTAATGGCTTGCCTTATATTAGAAAATTAGACATATCCAATTTTTCTTCTAATAACATAAAGTCATGTATAAAAACATGGAATTTTAGAGACCTGGAACAAACACACATAATTATTATTCCCACATGAGGGTAATATCAAAGTACTATTGATTGTTTGAACAAAGCGTCTACGTCATTTTTTACTCAATTCTTTCAAGGGTCTCGAAATTCCAAGGGTGAGAGAATGAAAAGAAAACATACATTTCTTAAGTACACAATAAAAGCCACCCTAATCAGTTTGTATGCAAGAAGTACATACGTAAATAATTGTTTTCAAAATGAAGTGACTAAGAGTAAGATATAGAGGACTTAAGTAGTAGTTTTATTACCCCCAAAGTGTCTTAAAAAAACATCTTTGTGTCACAGGCATTTATATATAGATAAAAATAAAACTACACATCATTTTGGAGGTTTTTTTTTCAGTTTCTAATAAATTGTATCCATTTTCTTATCTGAAACCTAATTTCCTTTTTTCTTCTACTGTTCCTTAAGTTGTAAAATAAATTTTAAAGATGGAGAAGGCTCTATGTTTTTATTTATTTTTATTATTTTATTTAGATTTCAAAAATAAATCTTGAAAATTGAGTAAATTATATTCTATGATAAATTTTCATATGCATAAATAAACATTAGACTGGTTCAAAAAATGGGTTCTTTTTTCGAAATGTTTGGGAAACATTATCCAAAAATGTTCATTTTGGTAAAAAATGACGAATTATAACATTTGATCTATATTAATAAAGCAAAGTTTGTTCGGAAGATTGGATATTTATCAATGACCTCAATGCTCAATGAAATAAACGTGTAGCAACGAGCGTGTAAAGCTAGAAAAAAGGAAGTACATTTCTAAGGTCCGAAGTATTGTTTAGTGTGGGAGTTTTTGATTTTTATTGAGCATCCTGAACCGGGTTATTTATTTTCTAAAGCTGTTATCCTTATTCCTTCCTTTATGCAGAGAGACTATTTAAGCAGAAAGTGTACCCACAAATGGATCCTTGTATGTTCCTTTAAGACGGTGTGTAATACTGTTGATTGGTTAGAGAGTGACAAGTAGGATTGTAAATCTTAAACATTTTTTAGGTTGCAAATTTTGTGGATGTTGCCAACTTGGAAAATGTAAATTACTTTCCGAAGCTTTTGTGACTACTCTTTTATTCTTGAAGAGAGAACATTTAAGTATAAAGTGTAGCCACGAGTTACACCACTTTCACTATCGTTCATGTAACATGGAGTGTTATAACGAAAAATTCTAGGGGATTTATAAGTTGGACACAGTGTAGAATAGGGATCGACATCGGAATTCTTGACAATTTCATTGGTATATACAGAGTTGAATTTGGGTTTATTTTCTTCCTCTCACGACGTCTTGCCGCTGATTTAATAAAAAGGCATTACAGCTAAGTGTCTCTCCTCAAAATATTCATCAAATTTGCAGAGTTATAATGTTAAATTTGGCATTCTAGATTTATCTACCAAACCTGTAAGTCCTTATGGGAATCAGAGTATAATTGATGATTGATAAGGATTAATACGGAACAGGATTTGAGTTTATTTCCTTCATTTCATAGCTGCTCGTAGCTGATCAAATAAAAAAAATATGATAGCTAAGTTGAACTCTTCACCAACATTTTTCAAATATTCAGGGTTACCATATTAATTTTCTTTAGTATTTTTTGTTTGGCAAACTAAATAGTGTATTATATTTTCTAAAGATGTTACTGTTATTCTTGAGGAGATAACATATATGTTGAAAGTCTAACCACGAGTGTATGTGTTTATAATTGACAGGGAGTAGCACTGTGGAGTTATAAATTTCTAAGGGATTCTGTAGAGTACAAGTTTTTTGGCTGTTTGCAACCTTAAAATTAGGACTTTATCGAGCGAGTGAAATTATGTCTAGATGAATAGATTTTAAATTTCCCTCCCCTCCGTTTATTGGTACTATGTGTCCCTCAAGATTTAAATAAAACTATTTTAAGAACCAGTCTAATAGTACATATAAATAAAACTCTTAAAGAACTCAAAATATATTCTTGTGTGTATCAGAAAGCTAGAGAACAAGAAATGAGCTATAAAATGAAGATATAGAAAAAGTGATTTATTATTAATGGAAAATTGCTTGTTCTTTTTTCAGAGATTATAAGCCTTGCCTCATAAGAATGGTTTTCATGACGGATTTATGTACATCAATTTTTGATTGTGTATATAATACATTTATAGGAGAAAAAATTTGGACCTTCAGATATGAACGAATTTCATATGTAACATACATATATATATTTCAAAAAATAAAAGATTTAGTAAAGAGTGAAGTGAGCGAATTGACGTCGCAAAAGCCTAAGCATATAAGTAGGGTCATAAATCCTATGCATTTTTTAGCGTGCGACTTTTGGTTGTTGTTGTTATTGGCAACCTGAACAGTGTTTTATGTTTTCTAAACTGTTATATGTCAAATATTTTTTCATTTTTATTGGTCAAACTGTCCTTCTGTAAAGTGATATTTAGGCAATGTGTCTGTTTTCCAACAAGGAGATAAACTTATTACATCCGTGGAACAACGGCATAGATAATATTTAATTATATAATGTTTAATTATACTGGTTGTTGATTTATACTTAGATGTCACCCTCTCAATAATCAAAAAATAATGATAACATCGTTTAAAAATAAAAAAAACATGTTCAAGTAGATTTTTGCCGCTATCCAAGTCATATTTAACACAACACTAAGAAGGGAACACCTATTTATAAAGTGTAACAATGATTGTACGTACTAATGAATGACGGAGAGTCTCCTTGAATATATGTTGGGCAGTTAAAAGTCTTAGTGCAGGGGCGTATGCAAGGAGTGGGCTGGAGGGGCTGTGCCCCCCCAAAAAAAAATTGCCTCATTCAAAAAAAAAATTCAAATATTTTTTCCGAAAATATTAATTTTCTACCAATAGTTATAAATTATAGCTATAGAACTAGGTTATTTTTTTCACAAAGATTTTTCTTTTTCAATTTTTTTTTTTTCGAAAAAAATAATTTTTCATCAACAAATATAGATTTTTCAATTTTTTTTTCATAAAAATTAATTTTCTGTCATTAACTATAGATTTTTTCTATTATTTTTCAAAAAAATTAATATTTAAATATTTTTCAAAAAATTTTATATTTAAATTTTTTTCCAAAAATTTTTACTCTTCGTAGATTACTACATATTTTAGAACTTTTTTTCATAAATTTTAATTCTAAGACAGCGAATTTGATCCAACGTAAAGACAATTCAACTTGTCAGAGTTATTATACTTATTTTCGGTTTCATTTTTCTATATACCGAACATGCTTATGATTCTGATAACATAGAGAGACCAATTTATCTTTCTTCCGGACATATCTCTCTTTACATCCTTTAAGGGGCCTCTTTGGTCTTCATTTTTATATCGACAGGAAATGTTCTATTTTATGAATGACGAACAGAGAATGGAAAAAATCGACATATATTTATAAAAAGTAAGTTTCTATAAAATAAAGTCAAAAATCTAAAATATTTTTTGAAAAATCCACAATTTAAGGTTTTAAATATTTTTTGTAAAAAAAATAAAATAACTATGTTCCATTGCCTTCTTCGTGTGGAAAAAAACGGATGAATATTTTGTGTTTTTCTTAAAAAACGGGCCTGCGTGGTTTTCATTCTTATAAAACTTGATCGTTTAAACGCCCATATTGCCTTTATCAACAAACTTGACGTCACATTGTAACTATCTCTTCAATGACAACAACAAAAAACTACTGTATGTCCAAAAATTTGATGCTGGTATTAAAAATATCCGTTTTATAGTTTAAAAAATTATTTTTTTGGTGGGAATAAAATGAAATTTGGCTAATATAATCATTAGGCAATATTAAATTTTTCTGATGTAATAATTTTCGATGAGTGCATCATACATCAATATATCAGCGCTCAGAAAACACTACAGGAAGTTAGTTGAAATTCGATATCCGAAATGGTGAGGGAGCACTTCTTGGAGACCAGAGCCAAGGTTGTTGGCATGATAGAGGGTGGATCAAGCCAGAAAAACGTTGCTCAAAGGTTACAGATTCCTCTCAGGATCATTGAGAATTGCTGTAAGAAAAGGAAGGATGGACAAACCCTTGCAAATCAAAAGGGTCGAGGAAGGAAGAAAAAAATTAGCCAAATTACAAAACTAGTGATTTCCAAATCCTTGACCAAATAGAGGCAATCCACAAGGAAACTTGCAGCAAACTTGAGTTCAAAAAGCTATCCAATATCCAAGTCATATTTCCACAACTACCTGAGGCACTTTTTAAATGCTTTGCCATCCAAACCTCGCCTCCACCTCAAACTTTCATAAAAGCAAAGGAAGAGCCGGCTTCAATTCTGTCATGAACGGAAACACTGGACTGCAGATGACTGGAAATGTATCCTCTTCAGTGATGAAAGTCCATTTGAGCTATTTCGTACCCCAAATCCCCCAAACCGATCGGGTTTGGGAAAGAGACAAGAGAGATGCAGAACCTACTCCAATTGTAACATTTCCTCTGAAAATTCAGCTTTGGGCCGTTATTAGCCACCAGGCAGTGTCAGATCTTTACCTGATTCCACAAACCCAAACTGTGACTGCCGAGTACTACGTAACCGAGATTCTCAGTAAGTTTTTGATGTCAGCTTTGTCTTGTACTGAAGAAACAGGACCTCCTTTGAAGAGGAAAATGTTGTCTGACACATTAAAAGACATTTTCCAGCAGGATGGTGCACCTGCTCACCACTCCAAAAAAGCACAAAAGTAGTTTTCAGACAACTTGGATTCCTGCCAACTCTCCTGATTTGTCTCCCATTTAAAATTTGTGAGCCTTGGTAAAGAGAGAACTCAATGAAAATGCGCCAGCAACTTCAGAGGACGAATTAAAAAAAGACTGTCAAAAGCTTTGGAAAAAATTTCCGCTAGATACATTTATTAATATGTATGAAGGGATGCCAAAACGCATAAAAAATGAATTTAGCTGAAAGGTAGTCATATTGGGAAGTAAATAAAGTTTTTCGACAAAAAAAAAAAAAAAAAAAAACTCACTTGTTTAGGTAATTTCATGATTTCTTAAAAAAACCACATCTATTTATGGACATACTGTACTTTACAATACTATACACGTTTCTGTGAAAGAGGCTCTATTTTGACTTGAAAATTAGATTATATATGTTAGTTAGAATAAATAAGAATTCTGTGATATTCAAAAACTATTTATAATTCAATTGAAGACTAAATAATTAATATTTATGCCCCAATATTTACAAATGTTGTTTGTTTTGAAAAGAGAAACATTAAGTATATTGATGTATATTCCCTATGTTTCACAACTCATAAAATAATTGAAATGTTTTGATAAAAACTACAATATATTTTCTTGTTTGTAACTTACTCAAAATATTTGTTTAAAATAAAAACATTCAGAAAGATGGGACTTTTACAGGTGATAAGAATATTTTGTAGTGTTTCTCATTTCCTTGAAAATTTTTGTTGAGCGACATCTCGGTAAATATATGATATATGATTTAGGATACTGAAAAAAATCCACAAAAGTTAATGAATAATAAATACTGTGTAATTGGAGTATTTCTTTCTATATGTTAAAAAAAATTATATATTTTTAGCTTGTTCTGTGCAAAGCTAGAAACCAAGTTGCGAAACAAAGACCACATCATCAAGGAAGTGGCCGTAGCAATACTTTTTCTTTGTCAGTTAGGAATTTTGAATATTACATCAAAACTAACTACGCAGTTTACATCTATTCCCCCTTTTAACTGAATGTACAAGGTAAATTCTGGGAAGGAAAGAAAAAGTTTTGCATAAGGTATAAGGATCTATGGAATCATAAAAAGCGACCACTTACGTCGGAAAAAGATATCACCACACCCACTTCAAAGTAATAGACGCTATTTTGTTTTAAATTTTATAACTAACCATATATTATCAATTATCATCTTCCTCACTTTTATCTATGTCACTATAAGTGTAAAAGTTTTTTTTAAAGCCCAAGGGTCAAGCTATTTTGAATTCCAAAAAAATTATTAAGCTAATCTTTGTTCAATTATATAATGTAACTAATAAAATAAGATAATTATCTGTGGGATTCCCCGAGAATTTTGTGTAGGTGTAAAACCCTAAAAATACCGAAGAATTGGATCCTAAGCGAGAAACCCTAGTGCTTATACCCCGAACTCTAATTATATCCTTCAATTTCTTACTTTTTTTATTGTGACGAATAATTTTGACTACTGTAAGTACAATTCGCGGCACAACGAAAGGGTGAATAAGAATTTTCAAAAAAATTGACCGTATTTTGTTGAAAAATACAAAATGTAATTTTTACACAATTTTGAAAAAAAATAATTGGAGCTTGCTTTTATGTTGAGAGGCCACAAATTTATTTAATAAAACTACATAGGAAAAATGATATTTTGTTCTAGGTTTCCGTGCTTTCCTTCTTCATTACGTATCATTGTTTAATTAAGCATAAGGTTAATTAAGTTTCTACGTCAATACCTACGTTTTTCATATTGTGCTCAGATTATATAATATTTAGTTTTTTTCCCAACTATCATTAAAAATATATACATTGATGAATTTTTATTATTTGTCCCTATTATTTCCCAGAGAAAATTATTGATTATTTTTTAATAACACTATAATTTATTTATATAACTGAGGCCTAATAAGGTATAATATAAACATATATATACTGCTACTGTTAGGTTCAATTTTATTGTTATTATGATTATTTGATTTTGTGGCTTCAATTAAATACACTCAAAGTACCTTTTTTTCGTAGCCTAGATGAAAAAAAAAAAAAAAAAAAAAAAGTATAACAAAAATGTACTTACATTTAATATATTTATGTTGTAATAAATGTTTGGAAAGACTTAATTAAATTATTACTGATAGTTGTAAATAGATACTAGTGAGGAGACTAAATCTAGACCATGGACCCAAATTGAATCTTTTTCAAATCAGGGACGATTTTTTCCGGTATCAATCTAAAGGCACATGACGTCATCAATAATTCATATATAGATGTTACTAGGAGAATTCCCTGAGGGAGAAATGTCCACGAGAGTGAAATTCGCTCAAAATAAAGTTACTTGAAAGAGAATACATAAAATTTTATGCGTAGAGGGCTTTGGAACAAATTAACAATTAAGACACAGATATTTTCAGCTTAGTTTATTCATTTTACGTCTGTTTTTAAGAATCTGAAATATAATGGTACAATGTTTCTGCTTTATAAATTTATGAATGAAAATAAGGATGATATTCATTTTATCAATATCATCCAATTTCATCAATACGGATTTTATTTATCAATTTATGAAGATAAATATGAATATTAACTATTTTCCTTTCAAAGGGTTAAAAAATATTGCAATTAGAAGCATAATATTGTAAATTACGCCTTTAAATGATCAAAGTAAATCGAGAAAATACATTTTCAAAATAATAAATTGTCTATAAGACACACCATTTGAGTCCCAAAACTCATTTTGCCAATAAATTGGGATGCATAGCACCAATTCTTAGCGAAAATTTAAGAACAATAGTTTTGTACTCTCTAGCTACATATGGAGCTTTTTCATTCAAAATAATAAGGAGGGATTGTGATTCCTGTGATCATGCTATTGACTTTGTCAATTATAAATTGTTAGATTCAAATAGATAAATGCCTTGTTTAAAAACAATTGTTCAGAGATATGACCGCTTTCATGGAGGAATACCAATGGATGAATTATTACGTTTTAAATCATGTGTTGTGTGATTGTTTAATAAATTTTTTTGATTGTTGGAATGTTTAATTGTTTTTAGGTGTAGATCTAGGGTAGGAGCTCTATTTTTAAGTTAAAATGCTGATTTATGTTAATATAACGCAATTCCTTTCTAGCAATTTAATATTATATTATTTTATGTATAATCTCTCATGGGCGTCCGCAGTTTTATATTTCTGGGGAAGCTTTGTTTTTGAAATTAAAAAAAAATAATAATATTTTTGTGGAAAAAAATAAACAGCTTCAGAGGTTTTAATTTCAAAAGTTTCATTAAAGTACTTATAGTTCAGCAAAACAAAATAATCTATCCTGATTTTATACTTTGAAGAAAGATAAATGCAGAAACACTGTGCTGACCTCCAAATCGAATCAAATGAGTTTATTAGGCATAAATGTTATTGGAAGTGGCTGATGTAATATAAATAACGGTTATGTGGATTTTGAAAGTAAAATGTGCGCATACAGATGACTGATCATTAGGAAAAATATTAATAAAGTCAGGAACGAAATCATAAATAAATTTCTTAGACAAACGATTTTATATTGCTGAAGGGTGAGCAACTTCAATCGAAATATAATTGACTATGTTGGAAAAATTACTTCTTCAATTGACAGAGTGAATACTTGATAAATATGTCGAAAAAAAACAACAAAAGGAAAATTACAGAAAAATTAGATTATTGTTTTACTGTTGGGTGCAAATTCAAAATTATTTTTTCAAGAGTGCTTCAATAATGCATTTACATCCGAAAATTGTTACTAAAATTGAATTTTATTTTAACACCTCTTGTTCTATTTTGAAATAAAAATGATCAGTTTCTAATTTTTTAATCGCAACAAAGATTTTTTTACGATTACATATAACTGCAGTTTGTGATGACTCCAAATGATTAGTCTGAGTAATTTGCTAATATAAATTAATTGTAATTTTTTTAAGGATGAAAATGTAACCCATAGTCATTTGATTAAAAACCTCATACCTGCTTGCTTTTGTCTTGACAGACCACTTATATAAGTAAAGGGTCTCCTAATTATCTTCACATCCTTCCATTTAACCTAGAGGGAATGATGCCATGTATGAGTAGATAGATATAACCCATGAATGTTACAGAAAATAGATTGGAGAACATTGGTGGATAATTAAATTAAATTAAAGGTTTCATGAATGTACCAAGCAAGCAACGAATAAAAAAATATTTATCTAGCCATGGAATGGATAAAATTTGTAGATACATAAATGAGAATTAAAGGGGAGGGGGAACTGTAATTGTTTCAAAAATAAAATAAAATCGGTTTGCCTTAAGGGATCGATGATGATGATAACACCGTTTGTATAGAAGCAAAATAATATTAGTAACAAATATTTTTCGTTAAATGATGCGGCTCTCACAAATTAGTATTATCAGCAGTTGTAGTGTATACACAAGTATAGAGAAAAAAATATATAGAGACGGTAAAGAGGATTTTGATTGGCAGTTCGGCAGAGTAAAGCTGTAGTAGATTAAAGTATGCTAAAGAGTAGAAACAAAGATAAAATAATATCATGGGATACGGGTGAGACAAAATACAAATTTTATTAAAATATAGGGGCGTCAGCAATTTGCAAATTAAAAAAAAACAAAGTGGATGCTCTTGAAATAAGAACTGTTTTATAGTTTCCAATTGAACGCGAAAACCACTAAGTCCATTGTTTTTAGTTTTTTTATTTTAGTATAAATTGCTTTGACTTACAAACTCTGGTCTCAGAACGAATTAAAATCGTTCCTAAAGACATTCCTGTATATTATTTTATTTCTGAGATATAAAGGTGTGTTATAATTTTACCTTCAGCTAAGGGAAATAAGTTGATGGTTTGACTTTGTATTAAACTGAGTTGAATATACGAAATTACTTATAACTAAACCAATGAAACTCTTGAAATTTCCTAAAATCAACGAAATTTTGTCCTTAAGACAATTTAGTATTTCAAAGATGAATATGCTCCATTAACCTTAATAATTAAAAAGACAAATGGCGAAAATGTGATCAAATATAAGTAGATAGGTGACATAAAGTTTAGGTCAGTCATAATTATATTACATACATACACACATCTTAGCCATTTGTAAGATACATTATAGAAGGATCCTCTTGACCCACAGTTACTTCTCTTATTTAGATAGGTAAATAATTCCACAGTCTGGTAATCTGAATGAATTGATCACAACTTCAAAGGGAAAAACACGAAAGACACTCTTCAGAAGTATTCTATGACCTCCTGCAAGCCATCCACTCCGAAAGGAAAACGTTTCTTAAGACAGGATCGAATGATCACAAAGAGCCATTATATATACCTATTATATGAAATATGATATATTTATGATCAATACTAGCTCTACAGTTTCAGTTTTCTCTTAAAATTGGAATTGATTGTAATTAATTTGAGGATTAGGAAACAAATGTGATGTCATATTATACTGCTATGGTCAGGTGACACCTTTTTCTCAATTATTCGTGTACCTGTGTTTTCTGTATGGTACTCATTAAAGCTTCAATACAAAGTTACTAAACAAGTATGTTAGCTTGAGACGCCTTTTCCACGTAAGACGTAGGCTATTCTGATAACACAGGTGACATCACTGCATCCTTTTTAGTCAATTTCCCTTCTGCCGTATGAATGTTTATCTACCCTATTTTGAACTTGCCTTGTTAATTCAGTTAAAAGGATGAATCCATAGAGCCTGTGGAGTTTTTATATGAAAAGATTGGATGGGTGTAAAAATAAAATTAAGTATAATTATTGTAAAAAGGAAAAACTGTTAAGCGAGCGCTGTTTCTTCTTTTTTGTCGTAAATTGTTTTCAAAATGATAAAAAAATTAATATACCTGAATTTAGATATAATTATAATATTTTCCCCTTAATAGTGCTATTTTAAATGGAGAAGATTCTCCTCTTTATAATAATAATTCATTTTCTTACTTCCCCCAAAAAAAAAAAAAAGTCGGTTTAATTTAGTAATACCATATGTCTCACTCCCGTCCTTTCCTCGTATTCTTACACAACTCACATCTCTCGTTATGGGATAATATTGAACTCTCCTAGCTGACAAAAAAGTGTGGCTACAACCACGTTCCGTTCTACAAATATTGATCACGTGATTTTCGTTTTACTACAGTGTTTTAAAGCTTTACTACTCAATTTTATGTGATAATTTTAAAGACAGTCCTAAATACATATTGTATACATAAAAGAATTTGCTTAATTTATGAGTAATTGTCAAAACTTGGCTGGGTGGGTAATAAGTCACCATGGAAGAGAGACTTTTTCATCATCTGATGTGATGGATATTAATGGACCTCATTATATTCATCATCTTTTTCATTGCTACGCTCGTACTCTCTTCATGAATATATATTTAGTATTTGTTTAAGGCAAAAACTCATTTTACATTTATATATTCAACCCAACTAAAAAGAGCTCTAAAATTGGCAAGGAGGAACAGTAATGAATATACTTTATATGCAGTCAACATATCCAAATGAATTCAAACCTTATACGTATCTAACTATATAAATATACTAACATATTAGATATTTTTTGTAGTACTATATTTATACTTGATCTGTTTTAGGCCATGCAAAAAACCTTCATATAAGCCCATAGCCATTAAATAAAACACGCGTATTCTCTATGTTTCAAAAAGTCAATTATACTTAAGATTGTAAATCCTAAGCATTTTTTATAGTGAGTAACTTAAACAGTGTTTTTTATTTTTATGCTGTGATCATTACTCTTTCATTCCAGAGTTGAGAAAGTGTTTTTTTTTGATAATTTTTTTCTTTGCTGTTATCATTATTCCTTCATTCTTGAATCGAATACGTCTCATACATTTATGTTTTATTTTTCTTTAGCTGGTATCAATATTTTTTTATTCTTGAGGAGAGAACCTCCAAGTATTGAGTAACAACGTATTAGTTTACACATATCGAAATGGAGAGTAACGCCTAGGATTTGTTGAGGAGTTACATTCTACATTAATAAAAAAAATCTATATTATAAAAACAAAGTTTGTCTCTTCGTGAATGCTAATATTGCTTAGCAATACCGGTCACTATAATGATAAAATTTAACATTTGTTAACATAAGTGTGAGCCCCTCTTGGGGTCAAAGTAGAATTGAGGATCAATACAGAGTCATTCTTGCCTATGTCCTTGCTGAATACAAGGTGGAATTGGTGATTATTTTTTTTCTGTTTTAGCTGCTTGTATCTAATCTAAAAAACATTTAACATCATGCCAACTAATTTAAGCTACTCTAAATATTCTTCAAATTGTCAGTGTTATCATGTTAATTTTTTTTTTAACAACTTAGTTATTATAGTCGAATATTTTGCTCAAAGACGTAATAATGTAGTTATTGTGATTGAGTGTTGGTTTTGCTTTGGTCTTGATTGCTTAAAGTAGGGTTTTGCTAATAATTTCACTCAGGAACATTAAATTAAAAATATCTGCAACAAAAAAAAAATACTTATCGGTGCGCAAAATTATTTAAAAAGTGTTCAAATCTATATTTATGGGGGATATACGTTTTAATCATGGTATTTGTCAATTATATAGCACTATTAAATGGAAATTCATAATATTTTTTTATGTCAAATATTTATTTATTTTTAGAAATGAGTAATAAAGTGATTGTCTTGTCTACACAAATTGAAGACAATGTCTACTCTTAAACAAAGTAAATTAATGCAAATTGTGTTTCCTTCAAACATTTTAAAATCATTTTGTGTTGGGAAAAAAAGTTGAAAAATTTGTCATTTGTCACTTTTATAAAATATCAATTGTAGAATTTGGCATTTATATATATATAAAACCATGATGCCAAAAATTTCCAAAAAAAAATGGAGAAAGTATGTATTCGTCAATTTATTTGTCATATTTTGGTTTTTGGGTAAGGTGATGAAGACCACAAAACTAATGATAAGTTTTATCATTGTCCAAACCATAGATAAATAAATATATAGAGACTATAAGCTATTTTCGATGGTAGTTTGGCATTATGAGACAAACGTCTTTTTGAATATAAGACTCTGGAAGAAGTATCTAGCTTGCATAAAAAGAGGTGATATATGGATGTTCTTAGATTGAACAACAAGGACTGACTATTCAACGTTAACCCTTAACATTTTTTTTTTTGCATAAACTGAATTGATTAAATGATTGGCCTAAACAATATCCTAAAAGTAATAAAAAATAAACCCTTTATTCGGATGATTAACTCGTTAATATTATGACTGTACTTTCAAATTTTATCGTTCTCCGGCCGTATCTTCTCAACTACATGCTTTTTTTGCCAATAGTGAAATTAAGATCGAACCAAGCTCCTAATTTGGCGCATTTACATATATATTTTGTTCTCAATGTTATAAAGTATTAAAATCAAAAATCAGTTGGAAGTTAGCTAATTCTTTCCAACCATGTCATTAATATTCAATAATGGCTAGGGATTGCTATCATTACCATAACTAGAGCTAATTATAATTCAACGAATCAACATTAAGAATACTGATCATAAGAATAGAATCGGATATATCGACAGCTGATAACAAAATACACTGTATATTTTTGTGTTAGCGTGGTAATCCTGTGCTGTGCAATTAAAAAGGAGACATTTTGAATGTGGAATTACCACAAGTTTAATTTCAAAACTAGATGAGCTATATTTGCTAGACTTTACAGATGTTGGCATATGTGTCGCCATTTCTAATCCTAAATTATGCCTCCATCGACTTTGATGATGGCCTTTTTCACTACTACAAGCTTTGACATGTAGTAAATAATGTTATTGGCGCTCATGGAGTTCCAATCCTCATTAAGAGAAGCCTTGAGTGCTTCGAGATTTGATACTTTTGTTCAAATTTCAACTACATACCCGGTATCTTCCCTACTTTGTTATCAGCTGATATTTAAATGAATCTTATTTCTCAATTTGTCGCCTCTACATACATATATATTTATTTTCGAATGGTCCAAACCTAATGATAAAAAGTATCATTTATGATAGATTAGTATTATTTTTATAAGAAAATAAGTTTGTTAAAACAAATATCATAATGAATAGCATTGATAGACGAGGAGAAAAAAAATAGGTAGGTATTTAACGAATGATCTTTAAACAAAATGTTAACTTAAAAGTCAATATAATGTATAAGATTTTCTCTTCCCCCTAATCTTATCCCATAACAAAATCGCAAAAAAAAAGTTTTATGCCCAGCCAATTGTAAAAATTTGTCGTCTTCTGTTTCTGAGTTTAAAAGAAAGATAAAGAAAGATATCTTTCACAGATGTGACCATACTTTGGCATTTCTTGATGTCATTTTCATTTCTCTTCAATTTATCTTTAACATACTTTTTTTTCTCTCTCTCTTTCAAACAAACAACATAGAAAGATACATCATGGAGTCAATGTAAAAACAGACAAAAATATAATTAATTTTGTTATTTTTCGAATGTTTTTTTTCTTCTTCTGTTTGTGAAGGTTTCACTGATGAGTGATGTCCAAGAATGTAAAGATTACTGATGATATAAGTAAGTAAGTACTTTCTTTCATTAGAACTTATAACTAGAGATGTAAGCATGGTCTAAATGCTTTACGAGCGTAAATTTAAAAAACATACATAAATATTGGCGAGTTTGAAAGAAAATCTAGATCATCATGAGCGTAGTTAGCTAGAAAAAAAAATGGCTATTCATAGAGGCAGTACTTCCAGATGTGTGAAACGAAAACGTCCAAGAAATTCAGAAAAAGCGCTAGAAAAATTGATCATTTATTAAAAGTGTAAAAAATATCACAACAGGTTTAATATTAATTTTATTACTATTACATGTAGGTATAAAATTACATTTAAAAATATATTTTAGAGCAGTGGTCCTTACCCTGGGTTCGATTGAACCCCAGGTGTTTGGTGAAACACTGTTAATGGTTTGGCAAGACCCTTGCATCCACTGACGCGACTGTTGGTGGGGTGTCCTACTTTCAGTGTCAGTTTACAGCAACAGCGTTGCATCGCTCATAACGGGGGATATCAACATAAAAAACAACGTAGGTGGACCCGCTGATAGATTCAAAAAAGTAAATGTAGCGAAAATGATTTGAGATTGTCACTTGCCAATGTGAAGCCACACATTTATGTAAATAATGGGAAATGATTTGTCATTACACAGGTTGTAAACTTCTTTACTTGAATTATATTTTGGTATATTTATTTTTCAAAAGTTAACGATTTCCTTCTATCGTGTGGCACGCACCTCTATAAATGCTACGTTCTACACAATTGCCTCGGGACCCGTACATATGATATGAACTGTGATACACTTTTTGTTCTCAAATTATCAATTTTCCTTCCCATTCTTCTCATGGACATCACTGGACATTCTAACAGTCCCCTCTTACTAAATCTTTCAAATAAAACAACGGATATATAATTAAAAACTATATCCTAAGAAATTCAGTTTTATTAATGAATTTTTAAAATTTTCATACATAAGTATTTATTTTACACTTTAAAAACGGAACATAAATATTTGCTACTTGGTAGATAAGGGGCTCCCAAACTTTTTGGTACAGTGCCCTTTTAATAAAATTATCTGAGCTGCCGTGACTCCAAAGTCAAAAAAAATATTTGGATAGATAAAAAAACATTATTGAAGACCTTAGGCAGCCCTATACAAATTGTCAGATTTGGGATCGCAACTCACAGATGGAAACAACTTTTGTTGATAAATATTGTATTAATCATATCCCCCTAGTGGAGAAAAAAGTTGTGGCATAATTAATTATATTTGGAATAATATTGATCTTGTGGTCTTTGTTTTGCAAATTGGTTTAAGAACACTAATATCCTGCAAGTTATAAACATATACTATATTTTAAATCAACACTTGTGAGGCTTTGACAAGTTTCACATCTCTAGCAATAAAAAATAAAACCTATTAAATGAGCGAAGGATTTGTGTTTGAACTTATTATTTTGTTTACATAACTTCTGCACAATATTATAAAGTATGATTTCTAGAAGAACGGCATGACGTCATAACAGGTATTTAGAACCTCTTAAACCTAATATTGTTCACTAATTATCATTTTATTTGCATGCATGAATTAGATTAAAATTATATAATAAAATTTGAAAAAATCTTAATTGAAATGATGTAAAAAGTTTTTGCCACTAATATAAAAATTCAACTATTTACACAAATACGAATATTTAAAATACACACGAGTATATGTATGTAATTGGATTAATATTTGTCCATTAGGAATCAAACAAAAAGTTTTTTTCAAGGCTCAAAATGTTTGAACTGCATTACGTATCATACATTGTATGTAGTTTAGTATAAAGATATAGCCTAGACCAGAGGAAAGTTTTTAACATTAAACAGCACTATGAAATTCGACATAACCATTATAAAAATTTTGCTTCCGTCATCGACAAATCTTTTTCCTAATATAGAAAAAATATCACAACATAAGCAGAAATAAGTGGCTCATTAAATAATTGGTATTTGTTCTACTTTCCTTTTTTTTTTAAGTAAAATATAGATTTTTGTTTTAAGTTGTATTTATATTACATTTCTTATTATAATTCCTCAAGTAAAAAATAAGGATATTCTTTTAACAAAATTATATTGAATCCTAGTTTTCTCTTTACACCCAGAACATCAATTATATATTCAATAACATGGTTTTTCACCGTAACTCTGCAGCGATAACTGTTTAGCCCCTACTTTTCGAAAGGTTGCCGATCCCTGAACTCGACTATGAAAATTGCTATGCATATGTTTTGCATTTGGGTAGCCTTAACATAAAAACATTCTTGAAATAAAATCAAGAAAAGGAAAAAATGTATTTTTACATAAAACATTTCATAAAGATGTTTCCGTCAATAATAGGCTTAATAATCCAATTTCTTGGGTAAGTAGAGAGACAGGGGTGTTCACCAAGGGGTGGGTTGGAGGGGCTGTAGCTCCCTCTCCCAAATTAAGGAATTTTTGCTTTTAACTAGGAAAATAAATTTTTGATTTTTTTTCAAAATATTTAATTTTGAAATTTAATTTAATTTTACTTTTTTTTTCAAAACATTAATACTTGATTTTTTTTCAAGTAATTAAATATTTGAAATATTAGTTTACGAATTTTTTTTTCCAAAAATTAATTTTTTTAAATTGAAATTTTTAATTTTAAAATTTTTTCCTTAATAAATTTGATTTTATGTGAACAGCTGTAGATTTTTGGAATATTTTTCAAAAAAATGCAACATGTTAAATTTAATTCTTTGAATTTTTTTTCCAAAACAAATAAATTCTCAAAAAAATATCAAAAAAAAAGCTTCTTACAAAATAAAATCCTGCAGACGCCCCTGAGATGCTCAAAAATGGAATCTATAGTTTGCAATTTTTATTTTGTTCAGAAAATTCATGTAAGGTTTAATAATTATAATTTGTTGAAAGAAACATATGTTAGTTAGTAGATGAGTATATATGTAATTATCACTCGATTTTGAACTGTTGTTATAGATAGTACACTTATTAGTTTTTATGAACAAACTTCTAATATTGTATTTAAAAAATATATATGTACACGTTTTGAAACACATCAAACATCTCATTGATATATACACCTACTAGGACGGCATGGATAAATTGTTATATGTTTGCCCGTACGTCAAACATCATACTTTCTCTTTCTATCTCGAAGTTGAAGACAGTTGTAGCGGATAATTGATATTCAAGTATCGTAACTTTTTAATTTTAGCACTTTGGAGGATCATGAAAGTAAACAAAAGGTCTCATTATGTGAAAGAGGTTGTGAGTTCGTCTCTTAGGAAGTATACAGGGGGAAAGGGACTCGGAGTTGATCTGTGGGCTGAGGGATAATCCCGAAGGTTATCAAATCTCAATAAGTAAAGCGCTACGACTTTTTCCTGTACTTACCATGAACCATTGAAGTATAACTACATAATGAAGGAAATAATGTCATCAAATCCATTAACCCCTGAAACAGAATATTCCTCTAAACTTATATGAATAGACATATACCGAACAAACTTCAATGATTATCTAGTCCGACGTGGAAACTTAGACTAGTAATTATGATCGATTGAGTCCAGATCCTTCTTTTCCTAATCTAATAATATATTCTTCGCTATGCAAAGTTATTTAATTATTATTAAAAGGTTGAGATGATTGGATTTCAACTATCCGCTGTCCCTCTCTCAAATTTAGAGTTTGAAAAAGAAAGTATGATGTCAGGACAAACTTATACAATGTACCCGAGTGTTACTTTTACTTGCCTCATCTTACCATTTTTTCCGTTTCTAATAAAACTTTGCAATGCTAAGCATTTTTGAATTTAATTTATATTACATTTTGTAATAATGATGCTTCAAAAGTTGGCTCAAACTGCTATTACGACAAATGTCAAATCATTAATTAAACAAATAAATTAAAAATGGAAGAAAGGTTATACGAAGAAAAGAAGTCAATGATTGAGATACAATGGGCAATACAAATGAATCAATCATTTATATCGAATGTTTAGAGCTCTTATGTATCTTGTCAAGTCCTAATTGACACTCTCCTATGCCGAGGTTGTCAAACAGATAATTACATTGTATTGCAACTTGAATCATCATTATATATATTTATTATTTTTTTCGGCAATAATGTTTTTCGGCAAAGTGTTATAGAACCTCAAAAACAACCCAAATTTTTGCTTTCTTTTAATATCTCCAATTTTTGATAATAACATATAGTTATCAGTATAAATAAATTTTATGTCAACGCCAACACATTTTCTCCCTGATTTAGAAATTTTTGTAGTTTCAATTATCAATTCTTATTAAAGTATACATATGCCCTTTTCTTTTCTCGGGAGTAGTGGATAAATTATACTTTTCATTTGTTTTGTAAAATAAAACTCTACGCAAATGTTTGTTAAATTTGTCATTTTATTGATAAATTTAAGAGCCAACTCTGAATGTCACTCAAATACTCCACTTTTTGGCATTTCCATAATATATTGACATATTGAGAGCATAAGAAGAGCATTGATTTTTGAAGTACACAAGAAGGGCTACCCTATTCCACAAATATATAATCATGTATTTGCTTAACAACAAAAGACCCGAATCATTTGCATAAATAAAGATAATGTAACAAGCTAACAAGTTTATTTTGTATATATATATTTTTCACAAACGAATGTTTCTTAAGCGAGTTTTGTTTTAGTTTTTTCTTTAACAAAGAGGATTTATTTAATGATGATTTCCAATATTCAAAAAATAGAATAAAAAATAGTCATACACATATTACTTTCCTTTTATTTATTGTTAACCGCTACAAAGATGTAAGATTTAACCATAAATCCACGTAAATTGTTGTCTACATACTTAGGTAACGCAAAAAAAGAAGTATTAATAAATGCCTAGGGCATTTTTTGCTTGTTTATACAATGAATGAATATATCAATACTTTTAGACGATGAAAAATTGAAGGAGATAAATGTTCCTCAATTAGAAGTTACATAATTAACTCTTATGATGTATGCTATACTAACGACGTCTATGCGTACATACTGTTATGATTTGTTGCATACAGCCAATTGTAAAGGATCATAAAAATATGTAAGTATGCTACAAAATGCCGATTTACTTTGGGAAAAAAGATTGCGCAAAGCATGTGCGGAAGTCTAAAAGTGTTTTGAGGATCCCCATAGAATTGCTCGATCTTTATTACTTAAATGGGGGAAATCAATTTGACGTTACTTATATTTAATGTGGAATTTTTTAATCTTTCATCAAGCTTAGATTTTTTTTAAAACGTTGCTTCGTTTAATTGCATTATTTGCAGAAAAATTAGTCATCTTTATATCGCCTGTAAAATCATCAATGGGGCATAATGGATTGAATTAAAAGTATAACGCACGTTCAAACATTTATTTATCTAGTATTTAATCAAGTTTTTTATCAATTTTTAGATGCAACGTAAATTAATTTTAACTTGACCTTAGCACCTTCAATCTTTATTACTGCCCAATATGAAAGTATGTTGTCCTTTTTTATGTATTTTTTTCAAATTACAGGTATTTTAAAGTAACATCTTCTTCACAATACTCTAGTCTGTAATTCCTTAAAATTTCATTCAATTTTCTTGATGTTTAAGAAATTTGTACTGTTATATTGTTATATTTTTAACAAGAAAAAATGGGATGAAATTTCGACAATAAAATTACACCTTCCGTAATACTTTCTTAATATTAAAGCTAGAGACATGATTTTAGTATGATAATGTTTTTTTACCATTATCTATTTAATAATACAGTTTTAGAAGGAAAATATTGCGTTTAAAATTTTTTTGTAACATACCTAAAATATGTTATCACATATAAAATAATTTCTTCCTTATATTAGAAAAAAATGCATATTATAAAATAGTAATTTTTTGAACTGTACGTTATTGAAAGAAAAATATAGTTTTTTAAGGGGACTGTTATTGCACGATTTCATGGCAGCTGATTCATAGGGCACTTTATTAAAGATGCATTTATCTACATTAATAAAGCCAATTTTATAAATTTGTATGTACGAAAGAATGTATTAATCTTTTAACCAAATGAAGGCATTTTTGATCTAAGACATAACAGTCTAGGTGATGTAGATATTGTAGTCGCTCAGCATCGAGCGTGTATACAAGGTGTATTGTGTATAGTGCTCCCTGTTGTGTATATCATGGACATATTTTACAGGCATGTGCATGTAGCATCAATTATGTACATAAAGGGCACCGTTTTATTTGTTTTTGTTAGTGAGCGCTTTATATACTAAAGTACTCATCAGTAATCACATCATATTTACTTTTTTTAAAGGTATTTTTATTATTATTTCATTCTTGAGAAGACACCACCTATGAATTAATATAATTATTTAGTAGTTACGTGTGCCTGTGCCCATAAAAAAACACTGAAAATAACATTGAGGATTTCTTGAAGAATTATTTTCTATATATTAGAGGAAAGGTTTACTCCTAATTACTTAGGGCCATCCCGAGTACTACGGTTAGTATATTAACAAAGAAAAGTTTTTCTTTTGGAAGACTCATTTTTGAGCCGGCGACTTAAATCTTAGAGCTGCGAAACTACTGGATCTAATAAATAAAAATATATCAACAAGTGTGTGTAACTAAAGCTGAATCTTTTTGTTTGTCTATTGAAGCCCAGTTACTTGAAGCATTGCTGAGTACTCGGCTACTAATTAACAAAAGTCACTAATGTTTGTATTTTGATTAATTCTCTTTGCAACAAGATGGTGACCCTGTTCTTTAAAAAATCCTTAGTTTGTATTTGGTGCTTTAAAAAATAAAAAATAAACATTTTCTGAAAAATCACATATTTTACTTATATTTATGTAATAAGTTGTTTCAAAAAACCCCTTTTTTTCCTATTTCTATTAATCACCTTATAGTTTTGCAATTATCTTTCTTTTTCAGTGTTGCATTGAAGTAGCATTTTTGGTATCAATGACTTCGTCTATTAATTCATCGTTATACTCATTTTTTATTTTTAAAATTATATACGAACAATAATTATAACTTCTGTTGAGTAAAATGTCTGTTGTTTGATGGATTTTTTTACCTCCAACTTATTTTTTGTTTTGTTTACACTTAATATTAAAATATATGTTTGTTTTTGACAGGAACTACCAATATGGTGCTTCAAAATAAAAACAATCTTACTTAAATGGAAATAATCCCAACTTAATATTTGATTTCATATAGGATATAGATATACAACTGTCCAATATTTAATAAACGTATTTCAGTCAATTATAGGCTTATTATTTGAATAATAATGAGTTTCGATAGCCTCAGATTTCTAAATATAATTTGAAACCTTTATTGGATCTATACCACTAATTGTAATTAAGATTTCTTATTTTATATTTCACATCCAGAGCCTTATATCTTAACCTGAAAGTAAATGGATTCCGTCATGTTAGAATCCTTAAATATATTCATTGTTATATATAGATAAATAGATTCTTACCCAAGGAATTAATGAGCTCAACTCTTGTATGAACCTTTGCTGGGTCGGATTTTTTTTTTTAGGATATATTACCCTATCATCATGATTCCCGTAATTATCAAAAGTCAAGCATCTCTTTTTGTTGAGGATATAGTATCTCGGATCTCTTCTTTGGCCTAATTCTTAAACAACATGGAAGTCTTCCAGTCTTTAATAAATAACGATATATCTAACCTAATAAATAACAAAACTAAATTTAAAACAATTTTCTTGATTTACTTAAATGTTTTTTTGTATTTTTTTCAAATATAATTAAATTTTATGACTATAGTACATGTTTAATATTAATACTTTGATGACACTTAATTTTTTAAATCGTTATATTTAAACGTCACATCCAGTCTCTTATGACGTCCGCCAACAAAGTTGAACAGAGCTTATGTTTGTTTGTTAGTCACCCGGATTAGCCCAAAAGTTACATTATATATGGTTAGAGAAGAAGGCATTTAAATTTTAAGAGGTTAAAGGTCAAGGCAACACAAAATATAAAAATACATAATCGACCCTAACTTTAATAACTATGGAACAAATTGAGATATGCAACTCAATTTGATTTTATGTGGAGTTTTTGCACCCCACCAAATGTTGATTTTAGTCTTATTCAATTATAACTGTAGTGCCTTGAAGAGGGGGGTATGACTTGATATTGACCAAATCAGTATATCTATTTTATCACTAGTTAATAGTCAAAATTGAGATCAGTTTGGAATTTTCCTGCAAAGATAATTCCATCATTTGAACTAAATTTATTTTCTCTATTGTAATTTATATAATAAATTAGAAAAATGTTTTACACACTCAATTTTTTTAAAAATTAGTTTTGTTTGTACAATTTAAAGAAAATTTAATAGCTTTTATAGGATTAATTATTTCATTCTTTGTTCTCCTATTTTTTTCAGTTTGGGAAAAAATAAACTTTAATTATAATAAGAATAATAAATACGATTATTATAACTATTAATATTATCTATTCGTTCAATGAAATTACATACCATTAAGGATAAATATAGATTATATTCAATGTTGCACATTTAGAGAAGACATGTATAATTCAACGTGATTTATCATCATTACTGACAATATGTAGGCATTGAATGCGTGTATGTATAAGTGGTATATAATAGTGTTGAGACTATCACTAAGCCCGAACTTTTTTCTCGACAAATTTAGAAGTAAATTTAATTGTTTTCAAATTGTGGACCGATTTTCTCCCCACTCCGCATTTATGAGTTGTACAAATATGATTTATGTTCTAGATTTAACTTTGTATGACGTTATTGTAGTTAAATATTCAAAACTTTGAAGCACACATGACGTCATCAACAATTGATCTATAGGATCAGTCTAGACCGAATTTTAAGGTAGAATGGTTACTCTATAAAATGCAAAACCTCAATCTAAAATCAAATTGAGTTATATTTTTCTATTTGTTTCAAAGTTATTGTCGATTATGCTTTTTTTACGCTTTGTGTGTCGCCTTGACCTCTCAAAATTTAATGAAATCTTACTATTACCGTATATAATCTTTGTACCAAGTTTAATCAAAATTGAACGCTTACTTTTGGTGTAATCCTGGTGACTAACAAAGAAACAATCAGAGGCAAAAACAATTCCTCTGTTCAACTTAGTTGTCGGAGTTATTCATACCTATGTTTTTTGTACGAACGATCCAGACCCAATTTTTCTTTTTTGACTAGTCAATTAATTCGGTTCCTTAAAAATTAAAGCGGTCTCAGACTGGTCTAGGATTTTCAGACCAAACCCCAACACTAATATATACTATAAAGGTATATCGTAGAAAAAAACTTTTTTTCCCTTCTCTTTATCTCCTATTACTATAATCGATTCATCACTTTTAACATTTACCACAACCAAAAAAAAAAAAAAAAAAAAAAAAAAGTTATTTTCTATTTTGATTCAAAAAGGGGAAAATTAGTCATTATTTCCATTAAATCGTAATGATTATTTTTTGAAGTACACTTTTTTCAAGTGCAATATGTGATCATTGTTTGATTTCAGTTACATATGGTAGGTACTGCCAATGTTGAGACTCGGTGCGAGACTGATTATTTTTTTCAGTTAGGTCCTAAGAAATTTTCCCTTGACCGATGGGAACCGATATTTTGGTCGAGACCTATGCCTGAAATGGAAATTTCCTTACCTAAATAAAGGTGATCCATTTAGTAAATTATTTTCTAAAAATAACCACAGTCATTTTCTTGTTCGCAGGACCGACCAAGGTCGATTTTTTTTGTGTGGAGAGAATTTTATTAATATACAAGTCAAAACCGAATTTAAACCTAATATATTTTGTCTTACAAAAATTATAAGGGTCCTCAGACCGGTTGTGGATTTTCAACCCGAACACCGAACTAGTACAAAGGTTGAGAGCCAAATTGTAGTAAATTTAAAGTTACAAAGATTCGTGTTATTATGAATTTTGTGAGTTAAATATTTGAGGTATGACAATTTGTCTCTCACCCCACAAGTAAGAACTATTATCGGGTTCGAGTATTTATCAAACTAAAAAAAAATCCATCAATTTTCTGGAAATTACTCAAAATCGCCCATAATGTTTTTTCTGAAAAATTTAATTTTCTTGGAATCAAATAACTTTCAAAACTCAAAAAATGGATCAATGATTGGTCCAAATTATAACGTAACTCAAAAGCTTATGAAAAAACTACAGACTAGTAAATTATCCCATTTTGGTTGAATTAAATTTTATTTATAATTATACCAATAAATAATAAAATTTATCAGTAAGCACTACTGCTAACCAATGGGGCAGATTGGTTCAAATAATTAAATTGATATCCCAGCTGAAATACCATCAACTATACTATTGGTGATACAAGTTGCATATTCTATTGAACTTTACAAAAAAAAAACATCTCATTATAATTTCTACAAGCTGAGTAACATGAAATATATATATATATCTTTTGGTTGGGTTTTAATTCCATAGATCCATACAAGGGGTTCTCACCTATGAACCCGTTTTCCTAGGATTTCTTGGGTGTTTGCACATAGAAGAAGCTCCTTGAAAGTATTTCTTTTGTAGGGAAATTCCATATTTAGTTATTTAATTACTAGTGGTTGTGCCCGGCATTGCCCAGAGTGACAACTATAAGACAATTTTTTATTATTATTTTTCCTTAAAAAATCGAATTTCACATTTATTTGCTATTAACAAAGAGATCCCTATATTTTCTAGGATATCGTTATTTTTGAATTTCTTTCTGGGATCCCGCTCAAGTCAATTTCCCGGGAAATGAGAAACCATATGTTCGAATAGAAGGGAACGATAATGATACATATGCACATTAGTAAAGGCAAACCATCGTTAATGATTCTTATAATTAATCATCGCTTTTTTCAACATCGTAAATTATAGATTTTATATGAGAGCTATTACAGATTCATGTTCTTTGAGAAGGTAGATGATACGGATAAGAAGTAATGATGATATTGTACCAGTTTTAACAGCTAGAGGATAGTACAAGAATATATACATATTTCGTTTTTGCAAAAATGGATATCCGTAGGCAAAAAATTATTTTCATATTTAAGAATATTCATAATAATGAACTAATAATTTATATACATTTCCACTAATGAAAATCGCGATATCAACATTCAGTTAAATTTATTACGCCAAATTTAATAGTTTAAAAGTTAATAGTAATTAACAGATATCCTAGAAATTAATCAATTATGTGAACCCCTAATTTTAATTACAGTTTGTATTGATATATATAGAATGGGTCGTTCCCCAAGAGTTTGATTCCAATAAAAATAGTCATGGGGTATATTTAATGGTAGGGCTACTAAGAAATGAAACATTGGATCCGTAACTTCATTCAATTATTTCTGAGAACTTAAAGATGAAGAAATTAGCATCTTGAGCATTTTTTTTAACTAGTTATATAATGTAAATTAAAGAAATGATGACTTTTTAATGATCTACTTTACTTGGCCATCAAAGAGTTTAAAAAAGTTTGTGATGGTTTTTGATTTTAAATATTTTAAGTTGGTGATATTTTATTATTTTTTTGAAATTTTAACCATCTTAATTTTTGGGTTTAGTATAGATTCTAAAATCAAATTAACACATATTATGGGATATTATTTATAAAACACTTCTCCCGTGTCATACGTCTTTCTGAACAAATCCAAAATCAAAGCAATTATAGGCAAACATAGTACATCATTGAAAAGCTATCCATTATTTCAAAAACATATAATATCATTAATATTTTTAAATGTTAATATAAAAAAAAGTTACCCATGAACTTAGCTTTTAACCTAAAATATTTTGGTGTTTTTTTTAATTTTTTTATTTGAACTATCTAAAGATGAAACACCTATACATCTTTTAAAAAAAGTGTAGAATGATAGAATAGTGGAATTAGGAATAATTGTCTGATTTATAAAACCATTTATATATATTATTTTTGTACATTTATTCTACTTTGCTGTTCGATGAAACTTTTTTTTCTTATAATAGTATATAAATGAAGTTTACTCCTACTTCCATGACTTTACCATTTACACTTTAATAAAATATTATAAGTACTTTATCAGCAATGTTATCCTTTAGGAGTATTTTAAAAGCGGAACAATCTTTTAACTATCTGATCCCATCACTTGTTAAAAAAGTTTTGCTGGATTTTGTCAGAGTGTAACGGTCCTTTTCAAGGACCACGTTGGCACATTGGGAGTTTTTTAATACCGTATTAAACAAAACTGCAGGTCAAAACTATTATATAGTGAGTCAAATTGAGTCAATGAGAATCAAATCAGTAATTTTTCTAATTAGCTAATCTGATCAACTAGACTACAAGCCTTTCTACCACTTCCACGATTCCTTTTAATGACGTCACTTTTTAGAACATTGTAAACAGTAGACATAGACACCCATTTTTTTTCTAAAAAACCCTGTTGCTGCCTTTCCTACTTCTAAAGCAGTAGGATTTGAATTTGTTGATTAACTTCGAAGGACAGCCTTTCTGTATACAAATGAAATTGTTATTTGAGAAATTGGCTATTTATATATGTGACCTGTTGGTACTTTTGGAAGCTGGAATGATTTCCTCAAAATTGAATGTAAATTAAATTTGTATTCTTCAACAAATTATCGTTCATTTTAATCAACAAATTATTCTTATTTACCCTTTGGAGGCTCCGCAAATTGCACTTAAAGTAACCAAAATTAATCGTCACAGAATGATAACTTGATACTTTTCATTTGAAAGGCAATATCGAGGCCAATATAAGTCTCATATATAAGTAAGGTTTTAAAATACAGCTAAAGTTGTTGAGTATCTTAATTTATAATAATTAAGACACAAATATATATTTATGAAATATTGTGTTTTATTTATTAATGAAGAAAATAAGTAATTTGGGACTTTTTATTTTTGGTCAAGATTGTATTTTATATTGATGTCCCACATAAAATACTTTTCAAACTGAAAAAAATATATATATATAATTTCTAGTAAATCCTAAACCAAATTCTTGCTTGTATATTTCTTAAAATAAATTTGCAACACTCAGTACGAACACATTACTCATTATGACAATTTTCATATATAAATTAATAATGACCAAAAACTAGTTAAAACTTCAATATTAAAATAAGAGGAAAAAAGTTCTATGATATATTTTGTTACTAATACCGATAACAATCATTTGTCATATTTTACAGGAAAAAAACATATTGCAAGTCTCCACAGGAGTTTTTACATCTGTACATAATATGTCAGACAAATTGTCTCAAATTGAGAGAAGGAGAAGACATTTCAAATTAGATATTCACCTTACAGATCGGGTTTATTTTCTTTAGAACAAAAAAATAGAAAAAATAACTCAAAATTAAAATAGCTTGACTTTTAAATATTCAAGTTATGAAAATCCTAATATTACAGCAAGCCATTGTATTATTTTACACAAAATTAAAAATAATAAAAATATTCTCCTTTTTAAACATTAATATTTCAAGAAATAACAGGAGCATGAGATATATTTTCCTCAGTGCATGGAATATAATATTATACGTACATATTTGGTGTATTTTTAACATTAAGTGCAAAATCTGCAGTCAAAGATTCATAAAGCATCATAAAAAAAAGTTCGTTTTCCGATTTGCTTCAGTAGAGAAACATGATGAAAATGGCCAAGAGTGCGTGATTCATCAAAATAATACATTTCCTTGTACACAAAAATATGTACATTAGGGTGATGCGGGTTTCCCTACTTTTTCAAAACAAGATTAACTTTTTAGTACTACGAAGGTGGTCCGAAAAGTGTCTTACCTAACAAAAATAAAATACATTTTTTCCGAAATTTTATAATTATTTTTCAACATAATCTTCTTGTGACACTACAAATCCCATCTCTGTAACCCGTCCAAATGTTTATCGGCGTTTTTTTTCTGACTAATAATTGTTCAGGGCGCACTTGTTGATTAAGGTCATTTACTCCGACTTGAATTGACTTTGACGCGCCAAATTTTAACAAAGAAAGTATTTTGTATGCGTATTATTGTTTGAATCTATTTAAAGGTTGCACTTAAAAAAAAAACTTAATGACAGTTTGATACTTGATTCTTTCTATTTTCACAAAAAAACACCACCTCACATCCACCCATTCAAACAACTATTATCTAAGTCTGGGATAATAATAACTTACTATTTCATCTACAGTTGGAAAGAAAATAATAAAATATTATAAGGATAAGTGCAAGTTCAAAAGATTATTAACTGTGTGAGGTAGTTGTGATATTTTTTTTTTTTTTTTTGGGGGTTAATAATTTTTAATTGACTCATCGAATTTCTCGGCCAACAAGCTGGAATACTTATTATATGTTCTCCGTGCTCTTCTGTTATTTGCAGTCATACTTAATTTTTTTTTCTTCACCTACTAACTGGACATAGGTTATCAACTTTTTATTTGAAGAAATAACAGTTTGCCTTTTCCGGATATTACTGTACAAATAAATAATAATTTTTGAAAAAAACAACAAAAGAAAACTATGTTAATAATTTAGAAAAAAAAAGAATGTTAATAATTTCTGTATATTAAGCTAAAAAATATATTGAGCAAAAAAATGTTAGACACATTCCAAACCCAAAAGAGACATTTTGATATTTTTGGTCTCTTTTTAGAAAATTTCATGGGGTTTGTGCTCTAGTGAAATATGAAAATAATATAATTTAATAAAATTGTGTATATATGTTCATTCAGTGTTTACCCCGTACACAAGTAACAAATAAAAGCGTTATATTTCTTTTTTTTTTTTTTTTTTTTTGTGTTTCGATTACGAATAATATTAATAATTCCAAATTTCCCTAAGCGAACTCACAGTATGACTAAGACCAGTATTTAATACACACCTTGATTATATATCAGAGACACATATTATCTACTTGGTCTATCAAAGTTGTCGAATTTCTTGTACAGTATCCTCACCCTACTGTACACTTATGTGTGTAGGTATGCTATGAATAAGTATATGTATATGACTAAGGGTAATGAATATTTCCTAGTTCTATTACTATGGGTCTACATTTCACTCAACACTCTTACCAATTATGAAGTATTATAAATATTATAACTCCATAAATAATAGCAATCACTATAATATTCATACAAAAATGTATAAATGACTTGCATAGTTTAACACGCCACACAAAGTCTTATTATTTCCCTTGCTTTTTTGAACGGGCAGGCAGTTATACTATCTACATACTTTAGTAGAGTGATCAACCGTCATCTTAATCAGCATTTTGATCGTAATACATACTATTTGAGGTGTTCATAAATTCATCAACTCTCCATTTTTTTAATTGGTAATGTTAATATGGAAATAGAAAAATATCAAAAGTTTTGTTATTATTGAAACCAAGCACAAGAAAAAGTAACAGAAAAAAGGCTTGAAATCATCTGGTAGTAAGACAAATAAGTCATTCATATTTATACCAACCTCTATTTATTTTTTAAGTAATCTCGGACTATCTTCGTCATACATTTTTTTAAATGGATTACATAATATGAAAATCCTAAATAGTATTTTATTCGATAGTGGATTATAATATTGCGTATTAATATTTTATTAATTTAGCGTAGCTATACATTTGTATTTATATGTAATAAATAAAAAATTTCATAGAAATAATAAAATGGCCACTATATTATATCTACGAGGAAGGATGAACAAGAAATTGTATTGGTGTCCTTTTGGAAACGGAGCATATGTTTTGTCAGTGATGTAATTTGTGTGTATTTATACGTTGACCTGTTTTTTTGAATTGGTAATCCGAAGAATGCATTTTCTAATCCTTAGCTGTTGTCATTACTATTTAAAGGCTGATTATTTAACTTTTTTCCTACTACATCTAATTATATTCAAAACCTGATTGAACATTTCTGTGTGCCCATAAATGACAAGGACTGTCTTTGATTATTTGTTTTGGAGCTATAATTGTAAGTCCTTGGTGGATCTAAATTAGATTTGGGATCAACATCGGAGTAATTCTTGCTTATGTCTTTGTTTATTTCCGACTCTCCCTCCTCCCTAGTCACATCTAATTGTAGTTGATCTATTCAAAAGCATTCTAGAAATTTTCAGGGTTATCATGTTTATTTTCGGTTTCTTTTTTAATGACGATTATACACAAAATTTTCATCAATATGTATTATATTATTATTACTTCGTTTATTTATCAAAGAGAATAAATTATGAAATAGCCATGACGTATAATGTCAGACAAGGGAATCCACTGCTGGCAACCAAATACGTAAGGTAATTTTTTATTGGTGAGGTAACACCGTATAAGATAATTCACAATACTTAAAAATTATTAATAGTGTTTCTATATTAATTTCAAAGGATTAATCGCTTGTAAAAACTACACTGATCGAACTCTTTCATTGAAAATAATAAGACTAGGGTTATTCCAAATCTGTAAATCAAGATCAAGTGATGTACAATATACATTAAAGTAGTGGTTCTCAAATGGGGGTACGTATACTCCTTGGGGGTACATGGAGGCGTTGCAGAGTGTACTTGAGATTTGAACAAAATATTTTCAAGTGGTACATTACTTAAAAAAAGTTGAGTATCCCTGTATTAAAGCAACGTAATGATGCATTATCCTAATAAAAGACATCTTGTGAAGAAAAAAGTACCAATAAGAAAAATAATCTACTGAAGATAACAGCCGGAATTTACCCCTTGGTTTATACCTTTGGGACATCCTAATCTACATAGAGAGTCAATCTTATCATTTTAAAAGTCTTTGCAGAATCGCCAATAAGTAATTAAATTATGCATCTTTTTGTAAGAAATAACTATCTCTTCAAAACCTCATAATGAAACATTATTTATAGAGGAACAAAAAAAATCACAAGGGAATTAAAATACCAATAGTTACTTTATTCAACCATGGGGGACATTGCCTAACTGATATGATTTTCAAAACTGTGAGAAACAAAACTTTAGATGCGTGCCATCATTATAAAATACTTTTTTATTAGTTTTTGAAAAAAAACTAGCATGTATAAGTATTTTTATTTACTAAAAATATCTTTAATTCCCATATTAAAGAGCAACTACGATACTAGAGACGAATTTATAGTGGGAATTGCGTATAAATGTTTTTCTTATTACAGAAATAGAGCTCTATATCAGTGTGTTTGGATATATAACCGAACTTTTATAAAAATGATCTGCACTGGAATGTTAATTAAGTCGTTTTAAAATATATTTGATGGCTACAAATATATATACATAAAAAGATAAGCATCTTCATTTCTGAGAGAAAATTGAAATAATTAACTTATAAATTAGATTTAATTATACAAATGTTTTTGTCACAAAATACAAAATTGTATTAAGCGGAGGGATGGCAAGAATGATAATTAAATATTAACCCTCATTCATTGTTCCTTTTGTCATTCCATCACTGGTATATATATATACTGTGTAGCAGTTGTAACTCTTATAAGCAATTTTTACAAGTTGCAACCAACTTGGATGACGAATAGTCATAAAAATCCTATGTATTTTGGTAATGTTGAAAACGAAATCCAAAACGAATATAGTAACTGTGACAACTTAAGAGGAGAGCAGCTTAATTGTCAGAAATTTTCGTAAGATCAACTACAATCAGCTATGACTAGGGAGGAGATAGAGAAGGAAATAAACAAGAACATTGACAAGAATTACTCCGATGCCGATCCTCAATTCTACTCTGAGTCCAACAAGGACTGATAAGTATAACGCTGCAACACATCCTGAGGTTACTCTTTGTCATTTATGAGACAAACAAATGTTCAATCAGGTTTTGAATATAATTGAATCTATTCAGGAAAGGAAGTTCGCTACTCAGGAATTAAATAATAACGACAACAGCTCAGTAAAGGAAAATTAATTCTTCAAATTCCCTATTCCAAAAACAAAAATGGGCCAACTTTAAAATTAACACGATTTACTCCACAAATGATGAAATTGTTGAAATGGATTCGCCGTAGCTAAAGGACAATGCACTCGGGAGAAATTATTCCTTTGAACTCAACGTAGGCTCGCGCCCAGGTGATTCTTAGAGAAAGAAATATACTTTGTGGATATCGACTTCACACAAAATTCCTATTAATTGGACTAATTATTATAATTTAATGTTTACTTTTACTTAATCAGTACAACTCCCCTAACCAATTACAGGAACATTTAAAAATTATATATATATATATTGAATACTAGTTGGGGAGTAAACGGCATTGGGCAAAGTTACTTGATAAACTATAACACAAAGTTTTTCTACGCCTTTATTGTCAACATTCATCGTATCGTTAGTTGGATGTATTTACTTTTTATATATATATGAATAAATATGGGTAACTCCATGTCAAATCAACGAAAATAAATAAAAAAATTACCCGACTAGGGTTTATCGACGCCATTGTGATAACAGTACCAACAAGAGCGAAAAGATGACAGTTTCAAGTCTAAGAAAAGAATGAACAATCTATTTTAAAGTTATGTCCAACTTTATAACCAAGTAATATGCTTTAATCTTCTCATTTTTTTAATTGTTAGTTATAATCAATAAGATGAGTAACTGTAGTTCAGTTTTCGTTTTTCAGTCTATATGAATCATAAAATAAGTTTAAGATATAAAAACGTAAGTAAAATTTACCAAATTTCCGGTGGAAAGAAACCTAACTATGACATTCCACCCTGGGAACTATGATAAATCAACCAACACCATTTTTGGCACAGTGAAACTCCTACTTATGTGAAACATTTTGGCAAAGTTTCATATTCATTAGAGTTTGGCAAATTTTTTTATTGTTAGTGAAGTACTTACTACTGTATTTCCGATTTTTTTGGAAAATCAAAATTGAGATCATAGGGAATTTAAATATTCTAATTCTGACTTCATTTTTTGGAATCCTCACACTTCAAAATAGTTAAGTACCAAATTTCAAGAGGTTAGAGCTCTTTTAAATCAAAAAATATATATAAGAAAAATGGCGTCTGGTAAAAAGACATTAAAGTGACATAGAAATTTTAGGTCTGAGACGAGTAGCTTTGGATATCTCGGAAACGACTCTGAATTTTGTGTTGTAATTTGGCACACTTAATCGACTCATTAATTTAAATTTGTATGCCAAAAATCATGCAAATATGGGAGGGTCAGGTGACTTGCCTTCGTTGATTTGCCATGGAATTACCATTATGCCAATGTATACATTTAAGCGGGGATACTTTGCTGAAATCATTTTACCTCAAAACACATTGCCTATAGAACATTTTTAAAATATACACATTTTGCAAGGAAAAAAATATAAAGTTGATGAAGATTCCTCCTGAAATACTGCGTAATTATGATTTCTATTCATTTTACTCTCATTTTAATTGATAATTCATACATTTCAAATGCCTTTTTAAAACATTTTTTTATATTTCTAATTAGTTTTTTTATTAGGGGTATTACACAGCATTGCCAGGGTAATTAGGCGTTTGCTAAAAGACAAGCATTGGTTTAATAATATAAAAATTACTCCTCAAGAAGTTACCTTTATTATTCCATGTTTGCATGAAAACACTCACACGTAACTACTTAAGATTTATATCCATTCATTTGTGTTCTGTCCTCAAAAATAAAATAATAATAATTTTGGGATGACTGATGAATTGTTTAGTCTTAGAGCACTTAATAACAAAAACAAACGAAATTCACTTAAACATTTATACTTCATTTAAATTAATTGCACATGAACTATGAATTTAGTATATGAATAAAAGAACAGTAACAAAAATAAAAAGAAACAGTGCTCTTGTTATAAGCACAAGCCTGCAATATTTCATTAATAACTACATTATTTTGTTTTTATCAAAAATATTTATATGATTTACATTAGAGAGCACTATATACAGTGCACCTTGTATACATGTTCGATGCTATAAGCACACACTTGCAATATTTCATAAATACGACTAAATTGTTCATTCTTAGATCTAAATATGTTTATGAAATACATCTTGGAGCTTTATATACAGTGCACACAATTACTTTTTGTCATATATTTAAGATATTAATATAGACAAATGAGAAACTTTGCCTTTTTTAATATAGATTGGGGGTTTTCATCATTTTGTTACAACGATTCTAATAACGATTTGAGCCTAACTCTTGAAGCATCCCCTTAACGAAATGAAACATTTATAATTCATTAATGAAAACTTAATTATTGTAATTTGTGGCAAATAATTAAGCATTTTATGTTTTGAAATTGGAGTAAAATGAATGGGAGTAAAACAATTACATAAATAGTATTGAGGCATGAATCATCATCCAATGTATTTATTATGTTTTTTGGCAAAGTGTTCTAGAATTGTAAATATTGAATTATGTATTTAAAAAATATAAATTATTATTATTATAAAGATCTAAAAAAATATTAAAAATAGTTTTCATAGATACAAAAGGACTTCTTTCAAAACAGTACTTTTAATACTTCCGCCTTGTATTAAAATATGTAAACCCTCTTTACGATAAACTCTTAAGCATCCAACGTATAACAGAGCAAAAAAAAAAAAAAAATTAAGCATGACGCACTTATCCTTAGCTACATAATCTTCTTCTTACTTTGTTATTTGTTTGATCTAGTAGTCATCGAAAGTTTAAAGAATTTAAATTCGCCTTTAAAAGTGAGTCCTCAACAAATAAAGGGACACACTTAGTTTTATTTGTATATATTCCATAGATGGTAGATTTATTAATAGTATAACTTTCGACTATTTTATCAAAAATTACTAACTTATCAGCATCCGTATGCATATTCAGCAATAATATAGCTGACTTCTGGCCTGCTTCTCTTTGGTCCTCCTCCAACTTGACCACATCCCAATAGACTTTGACGTTTGGGGCGTCTTGGAGAAAAATGTATGCCGTATCTCACACACAGACTTGTATTCACCCAGAGCTGCCATCATGACAGCATGGTACACCATGGCCTTCATCGCCAATAGCTGTCAATCAGTTCGCCAGCGTGTTGAGGGTAGTATTGCTTTTGAAGGAAGATAAATTGAATAAAATAAATAATACAGCTAAACATAATATTTAGACATATCACAAATTGTTTTGAGCTCTCTTTTCTTTGTTCTATAAAATTCACGCTTTGTTTAATTTTGTTATGATTCTGCAAGTGTTGGGTCCCCACTTTGTAAGTGTACACAGTTCCATTACCTATAAATAGTATATACAAACAGGTAATTTTAGTACTACAGAATGAAATTTTACCATTATTTAATAGATGGGATCAATATAGTGGATGTCCTAATAAAATAAGGCATTATGAGTAAAAAAGCAATTCCTTGGGATTCATCCAATTATCTTAGGATATTGACGTTAAGTAAGGGATTATTTGTATCAAAATGTCGAAATCTGGGGATTTTACACATGCAACAATCGTTTATTAAATATCGTTTAGTTATTTCCAACACATTCGGAACTCGTTCTCGTTTCCTTTAATTTAAACAACAAAACAATACATTACCATTAACTTTGAACTGACAGTCTCCTATTGCCTTAAAGACGGAACTTCATCAGGGGAATATTCATCAACGATTGACTTAAAGTGCATAAGGAAAATGATGCTAGACATGTTGATGAATATAACAGATTCAAAGTGAGTTTGAAACTGTATTGATATTTTGTTTAACTATCATTAATTTCTTGTAATTTATGGGGCAAATCAAGGGATATTAAAAACTCTGAGTGACATTCCTGGTTAAGAGACAAACAAATTGTAACTTGTACAATCTGCTTATACAATTTACAACTTGTACAAAATCCCAATTTGTACACAACACATACATACATAATTGATGTGAGGATGTTATTGAGACTTTTCCAAAAAATAAAATTGGAAGGGAGCAAATTTGCCATGAATAATGTGCTCAGCATTTATTTGGGAAGAAAAGACAGCTGACAACATCATTATCAGATTATAAAGATCCGTTCTGTTTTTTTATGGATCATTCATTTTATGCAAATATACTGTAATAGAAAAGGGAGCTATTTGATTAAAAATAAAAACAAGAGACGTTATTACGAAAAAATATCATATACATTGAGAGGTTCCATCAGTTTTTCTTGAAATAAAAAAATTACATAAATTAGAAGCATTATAAAAGTGAATTTCCCCTTTAATATATTACGTTTGAATTATGTTTTACTACATACATCCAAACATAACACTAATTTAGCAAATAATTAGATATGTGCATTTCATAGAACGCAAGTAGAAGGCGAGAGTGAGACTAATCAAACCTCTAAATCAAGACCTTGTTAACGTCTAGTGTCTGTTATATGATTTTTGAGGGAGACAATCTACAACTACTATTGATATGAGAACGTTTAACATTTAAAATATTATTAGTGTAGAAGAAATATTATATTGAAACTAGAGATGTACCAATACAAACAATGTTAGCCAATTTCGAAACCCTCTTTATACATAATATCGATTTCGATTCCAAATTAATGTTATGTTTTAACAAAATTACATAAACAAATATCAAAATGATTTACTTTTTTTAATGTTTAACTTTCTATTAATCAGTGGTTTACAAGACAATAAATTAATATATCAATCATAATTATAATTATATTTAGTTGTAAATAATTTGAAATCAAAATGATTTAAAAAGTTAGTTCCTTACAGTACTCAAGAGTAAATTTATTCTTGGTTGGTCCCGTACTACTGACTAGACTTTTATTCTCAATGAATGGATCTGAATTTCTGTTATGGAATGTCTATTATTATTGCACTTATTGTTAATTAAAGAAAATATTATTTTATAAGGCCCCTTACAAGTAGTAGCCCTTAGTTTTAAACATATAATATTATATCTTTTCATTGGAAGACCATTTGAAATAATCAAATTATAACTTTTTTAGCTTAATAATGTATATAAATAAGAAAGCACAGGTATTGGTGGAATCGGTACTATTGATCATATTTGGATACAACAAAAAAGATAGATTCTTTCTGATTTGGATGCATTGGTACACCTCTCATTTAAACATATATTGATTCTATTATTATACATTTAAAAAAATTACATTAAGTAAGTGGGATTCATCATTCATTGAGACATGTTAATTTTGTGATGATCAACATGAACAGAAAAGAGCAATAGCACCAATAGTTTTTCTGTACGCAGCCGGTAATCTCTTTAGAGAGTAAATAATTATCACATCTTATTTTAAAAAAATTATCAAGCAGTTATTCTTTTTGGTACTAGGACACTTTACCGAACGTGCACTTGGCTCAATGATCCCTATGTCGAAAGGACACATTGCCAAATGACCACATGGCCTAATGGACATTTTGCTGAATGACCATTTTGACGGAAAAAAATAATAAATATAATTCATGATGATTAATGAGTTCAAAATAATTATTTAGTAGACAATAACAAACCCATCTTGATAATTAAAGACTCAGAGACGACTTAAGGATAGAGGAGTGTCGATCTGAAATTGAATAGGTACATAAAAGCTCTAATAAATTCGTTCCCAATGATTACTCATTTGCATTGTCCATTGGGTCTCAATCATTGATTGATTAACTCCTTCTCTTCTTTCATCATTTTATCTCTTTCTAATTTATTTATAATTGGAATGGTTCTCATGATTTTTGTTTCAATGGTTTTACATTGAAATTCAATAATTAAATTTTTTTATTTTTTTTCAAATTAGTGTATATGAATGGTAATCATAATTACATATTATTGCAGAATCAATTGTAATAAAAAAAAATATTTTTATTCGTTAAAATGTCCGCTCGGCAATGTAGCTTTCAATAATAAGTTTTTCGGGGAAGTGTCCGTGCAGGATTAATAATCTTTCATTGTTGAGGGAGGAACATCTAAGTATTGAGTAGCTACATGTGAGTGTATTCATTAAAAACTGAGAGTAAAACAGAGGAATGGTTGGAGAGTTATCAAGTTTGTCTGTTAGTTGACGTCTAATTTCTCCGGACAATGCATGTTACTATTGCTGGTATTGCATAACCTTGTCATGCAGAGAGTTGTATTATTTTTTTCTCTCGACAGTGTCACTCTCAAATATTTTGTAAATAAACTCATATAAAATATACAACACTCATTACTCATTAAAGTAACATTCAAAAATACTACGACTCAAAAACTTAAGGGTATTATGAAAATCGTGTGTATTTTGTGCATGTAAAAAAAAAAAACTAAAATCTGACATGGTAACCCTGACAACAGAAGAAATGTTCTGTAGGAGAAAAATCTTAAATAGTTTTGGATTTTAGAATTTTTTTTCGAAAAAAAATAATTTGAATTTTTTCTTCAAAATGTTATATAAGAATTTTAATTTTTGAAATTAAAAAAAAATATTAATTTTCAAAAATTTTGCATTTTTTCTGAAAAATTGCAAAAACCAAATCCCCTGCCCCCCCCAAAAAAAAAAAAAATATATATATTTATACATATATAATCTTGAGAACATTCTGCACATGAATGCTCAATTAGAATTAAATATAATTGAATTTTGTCGGAACACAAGTTCACAACTCATGAGTTAAATAATAATGACAACAACTAAGGAAAATATTATCTGTTCATCAGATTACCAATTCCAAATAGTGGGCCCGCTAAAAATTACTAAAGATTTACATCACTAATTATAGGGCCCAGCCCCTCTTCCCCTTATGAGATTACCGCCCTGTACATTGTAGAATAAATAAAAGCATTCAAATCAAATAATAATCATATATGGATTAAGAATAATCATTTATTTGAAAATTGTTGATATTTGCAAATGAAATGGGGGAGGCATTAAATTGAAGTGAGTAAGGCAATACTTACATATATAGGTATGTAACATGTATAACTATATATATAAATGGATGTATATTGTATAGCTATATGCTTAAATGTAATTGCATATACAATATACACACACACACTTATAGAGCGTAAAATTGGATTTTCAACTGTAGAAATCCTTCCTTCACAGTAGTGATTTATGATAACATTTTAACCTTTTGAAAGAAATTAAAATGAATAAAATAAATAGTTATAAGAATAAAATACAAAACACTAAATTGTTTTGTATTTTCTTACTTACTATAATAAATGTAATAATATTAAATAGAAATACATTAGGTTGGAGCTATGTAGGTTCATAAGATAAATCAATTTTCCCATTGTTTCCATCACAACAAAAACCCTTTTGATGATGCTTTCTTCACTGAGTAGTAGTGCATTCACAATATTAAGTACTTTTATATATTTCCATGAGTAGGTTTTGTGATGCTTTAAATTAGATGATCAATTTTACATAGGCAGTGAGAACAAAAGTGAGTTTATTTCCCGTAAATTATGACTGAAACTGACATTTTTTATTTAATATGCCCTCCTCAACCTCAATGACGGCTCTTCTCGAATGCCACATAAACCTTACATATTTAGATTCTCACAAGTCAGCCTATCAACTCTTGGTGATATATTCAAATGATCTCATAGACACGTGAAGCTTGTTGCAGGCAGCTAATTGGCCTAGATGAAATAATCGAAAGGATAAAGATCGGAGGAACTGGGAGGCCACATCTTCTGCGACAATTCCAAAAGAAGCTTGACTACAGACAACCTTTTCTCCTTTGTTGCTGTCGTAATGAGATGTTTCTTTCCCCTTGTTCTTTATTTTGTTCCCAATGCACATACCTTACGGATGTAGTCTTCTGAATAGTCAGCTCTTGCAGCCTTGATGACAGGATCCAAATATCTCACAGACCATTGGGGCTTACTGCGTTGGACCTTTGCCTATATGGAATAATCCAAAGGAGTAAAATTCTGAGAGCTGGGAGGACAAATGTTCTTGGACACATTTAAAGGAAACTTGGCTCTAGACAACCTCTTCTCCTATGTTTCTTTCTCCTTACTCATGATTTTGCTTGGAAGTTATCTTTAATTATCCTTGAGAGCATAACCGCGTTCATTTTTATCTTCTTGGCCATACAGCGAACCATTCTCGCTGGGTTTCCAGCAATGCAGTTTTTGACAGGCATAATCGTGGCCTTTCTTCTTTTTGTTCGTTTTTGACCTTGCCCAGCCTCTCTGGCAAGTTTTCCTTTGGTTCAAATCGCTTTATAACACAATATATGGCCGTCCGGCTGATCCTGAGGTATATTACGAGTAAATAATTGCATTTTAGGTGCACCAACCAAGTTTTTGTTGTCCTTTTTTTATCACTTTATAAAATTTGAGGGGCAATTGATAAGTTTTGCACGTAGTACATCATTAATACTAATAAAAAAAATGGAATATTTATTGTGCATTAACAAAAAAATAATCCAGAACAAAATTTTAAAAAAACGCAATTTATTATTTTTTGTTTATATACACATACAACCTAATGTTACATAGACATATTACAGTCTATTATAAGCATTGTATTCAAATTTTTGGGATGAGTTAAGATACAAAAGGATTTAAGCTATATTTTAAACCTTTACTTGATTTAAAGGACTTATATTCCCCCCAAATATATTCTTTACAATAAAATCTATCGATTGATCATTACTTTTTATGTTGATCAATTTTGACATCTTTAAGTTCAACTTTCATCACATCCCACGTGTTAATCATAATAATTTGTGATAGACTAAAGCAAGAATACAAATGTATTTTTATCTTGATCTAAAGAAAAACATTCTAGCTTAGACAGTCGATAAGAATATTTTGTTGGTAGAAATTGAGCATAATTCATCGAAAATATAAATGCAATCTACACTCAATTTTGTAGGAAATCATTGTCGGCTGTTTTTGTGTTGACGGGCCAGACATATATTTTGAACAATAAATATAATAAATTTTTGAAATTATTAGTCTAGAGCATGTTTTTTACCAATTTTGACCAGCGGATAATTTAAATAATTCCTTATATACGACATACGTACAAGGTTATATTTTATTATTTGCCTAAAAGTTGAAGTAAAACATGATGGTTTCTTATATTTTATTTTTGCCTTTAAGATATGATGTTAAAAAGCTTAGAACATTTCTTTAATAACTGCATATATGTATAATGTTATACTTCAAAGCAGTGTTTTCCAAACAGGCCTCCTTGGAGCTCTTCCACAAGGGATTACATTAATAATTAATTGATACAAAATTTGGTTGAGCATTTTTTTTAAATATTAGATATAGACTTAGGAATAATTTAATTAAATATTAAATAAATTATTCATTTACATCCTAATTTTAACATATATATCTAAATATATCCGATGTTGATATGATATAGTTGCTTTTGGTTCGAGAAAAATTGTAAATCAATCAATTTCAGTCTAAAACACCCACTGGAATGAATAGATATTGAATTGGACATTCATTAAATTTACTGTAAAACAGTTTTGTTTAAAAAAAAATCATTTAAAAAAAATATATAATTATGAATTTATGTAAGGTTACGATCCTGTCAACGGAAAATATTTCAATATTTTATATTAATACTATTTGTTGTTGATAGATTATTTTATATATTGGTAGTTTAAAATTTTAATGTTTTTATTTTTTGTAAAAACTTAAGAATTTAATAATTCTGTTGTATAATTATGGAGACACAATTGACTAAATGTTACTGATCCTATAAACATCTATGTTTTATTGTGTTGGTTGTTTAAACTCCGGCTTCTATAATGTTTTTTGCAGGATGATGAAGAGACACCATCGTTTATTTTAATGTTTTGTTTGACTAACAACAAATATTTTTTTTTGTGACAAGATAAGACGAGAGAAAAAATAAATTAAGAGTGACCGGTAATTTTGCCGTGTATATTTTTGTCGCCAGAGATTAATCTCAACACCTATTAATATTTTATATTATAGGTTCGAACATGACATTTAGTCTTTACTGTTAAAACACAAGTCCCACTCTGTATCAAGCAGGATTTCCTTTTTGATCTTAAATTATGCTCTGAGTCCAAATTGGACTAATACTTATGATTAATGGATGAAAATCGTCTGTAAGTTGGACATATAAATAAAAGAAACCAAGAACACACATGGAAACCCCCATAAATTAAATTTTTTTTGGTGGAGATCAGCTTAGCTGTCTTGACGTTTCTTTAGATTAGCTACAATCAGCTGTGATAAAAGAGGAGAGGGAGAAGGAAAAAAAATGAGGATATAGGCAATAATTAATCCCAATTCTACTCAGAGACCAACAAGGACTTACACTTATAACTTCACGACAGCTTTTCAAAGTTAAAATATGTCATTTCATGAGCATGCACACTCGTAGTTACACTTTGTGAAAGTTAATTTTGCTGAAAACATTTTTGCGCTGGTAATTTTTTCGCAAACACTTTCTCATCTTGGATATGTTGCTGCATGACAAATTTGCCGCCTTTTTATGTTTTTATAATAGGTTCAAACTTTTCCTTTAATCTTTACTCTTGTATCTTAAATATTACATAGCAGAAGAAGAAGAAAATAGGAAAATGTGGATCAAATAAAGAAGGAAATGTGTTTAAAAGGAGTGATGGATCATCAGTCAATTACAAAAGGACTCTTTGATAAGCGACATCTTCAGGGCTTTATGAATATTTTTTTTCTTCTCTACAGTTTGAAAAGTTGTGATTTATGCATGTACGAGAGTTATAAGCAGAAAATCATGGTTGGCCATGTACATTTGTGAAAAGAAAGCCAAAACCAATCATTATATGATAATACAACATGGTCACATGTTAAAAATAAATTAATTTGTATGGGTTGGGACCACCTGTCTGTTCGGACAGGACATATATACACTGTATTAGCCCGTCTCAAAAAATAATTTGTCTGTCCTGGATGGTCTGACAAGTGTTCATATAAAGCGCGCTGACCTTACTCATAGTCATGATCTGGGTTGAGTATTGAAAAATGTAAGAATCTCCATGGATAGAAAGAATGGACTGTTTCAACAGTAAAAACTAGAAAAAAGTTTGAAAATATAATATAAAAGCGTAAATAAGTAGCGAATATATCATATACTGCAGTAGGCAAAAAGTATTTGGGAAAGTTACAAGTGGTGAAAATGATCTAAGCAAAATTACGTTGTACCAAAACTAACACTGATCTCAACATTTAACATAATTTATTATGCTTTAATTTTGTCTCTCTGATGTATGAGGGGAGGGGCAGCGTAGGGTATTAAAATAATATATTACCGCCTTAAAGGAATCTTTTTAGTACATACATCCTCTAAATCTCCATTTGAAAAAAAAATATGCAAGCATTACAATTTGTTTTACGAAGAATTCAAAGATCTTTTGTCCAGCAAAAAGGATTAAATATGTATATAATATATACTTAAAATACAAAACATATGTTCAAATACTTTAATCCAAGTATTTGAAGTATCTTCCCATTCATCATCATTTATTCAATGTAGGTACATTAATCATTGAGTCGTTCTACACTTTCATTTAGGTTATATTTGTGAATATATTGGCCGATTTTCAGAGACAATATTTTTCTCTCCCTATAAAATAAATTTTCTACTGGGTACATTGAAAAAACTAATCTTGGGAAATATTGAGGCGTCTCCAGTCATTTTTGGTGTCGTAGAGGCCATTTTAATTTTTGAAAATGGTACTTTTGAGTCAAAATTGGCCATTTTATATATAATAATATAAGGTAGGCATTTTAAATCCAGAGCAAGCCTAGACCTTAATATCTTGGGAACTATGAAATATATATTTATCAATGTGTTATCATCAAGTTTAGCTGACTAAGTTGTTTGATATTAAATACAATATGCTTGAAATGCTTTCCGAATACTAACGCGTTGAGGCCATTTTTGTTTGCCTCCGTGCAGGTGGCTGCACAAGAATGCCAATAACTCCAAAAATAAGGATACTATAGTGCTTAAATTGATGTTAACAGATTCGATGTCACGATAGATATTTAAATTGGTGCCTTCTGTTCAAATAGGGTCATTTGAACCGGATTTATTGCGTAATAGGTAAGATTTATGATACCTTTATCTTTGAGAAAAGAAAAAGAGATTCCTTGCAATCTGAATCTGAGCCCCTTGGACTACTATGTGTAGTCTTTTAAAACGAGGCAAGGAAAGGTACACATAACACTCTCGATTTCTTGCGTGTTCCCATTCTTGCCAATATGGCCAATAAGTTCCTCGTCAAAGCCTGTATCTTTTTCAGCGGTTGGAGGTTCTGGTTGAAGCTGGAGGAAGTTTGAGTAATTGATTTACCTATAGACTCCTCATGCATTGCTTGGTAAATTTTGGCAAATAAAAAATTATATATACAATATCCTTAAATTTTCCGGATTTAAAATTAAATTTAAATTAAATATACAAAATTGAATTTTTTATACTTTTTAGTATTTGGTTTATGAGTGTAATTTACCTTGTTTTTAATAATACTTTAAGAGATCTATGATGTGATCAATGATTTTGGTATCCATATTTAATCAAAATCTAACTTTAGTAAGTGATTTGTGTTAAACAAAACAATGAATTTTATAATGTTTGATAAGACTAGGAAACTTTAAATAACTATCCACATCTAACACCCATTAAATTATTTAAAAAAATTAAACCAAATACAAAAAAATATGTAAAGTACATTTTTTACTCCTAACTTTCTACATATTTGGGATGGTATTAAAGGCCTAACAACAGCCAACTAACCACTATTTTTTCAAACTCAGACTTTGCAAAAGTCAGTATCTTGATTGTCCACTCAAATAAAATCTTTCTGAAGGTGAAAAAAATATTTGCCCGTAAAAAGGGCACCGTCTCATATATATTGGTGTTATAACCATTATCACAAGGTAGGCGTTGAAATAAGATACAAAAATTGATAAATTTCATAAATCAAAAATTAATAAGGTTGATACACATATATTTATAAATAAAATTGATTGGATTGAGATTGGAACAATTGTTTTTGGAGCATGAAACACTCATGATTAAAAGTATTTTGGTATTCTTCTAAAGACTTCTATCAGAAGGGTCTGATTCTATTATTATTAATTTTTTTCTTTCTAATAATAACTGAATATAAAAAGCTATAAATATCTTAACTCACTTTTATTCGTTTCCTTTATATAGTTAGTTGTTGGTGTTTGTTTTTAACTCAAAATTATGTGGAAAAAATACCTAAACCATTTAGAGATAATTATGTAAAACAATTTCCTGCATAAGTAAGTTAGAATTATGATTCACAAGAAAGACATTGAAAATAGTTTTGTGTGAGTCCTCTTTTAGGAATGAAGACTGCAGTCCTGTCCAGTTCAGTCTGTAGCCCCCCATACCCCCCCAAATCAGTCCAAAAAAACTTATAAAGTTTGGTCCTTGATGACGTCTCTCAATTAAATTTCCTTGTTTTTTTTATCTGTTCTAGTACTGATAGTCCAAAGGACTTACATTCTTAAAGACTGGTCCCGAGGACTGATAGGACAGGTTCTACTACTGTAATAGACCGAATAAATAAGGACTTACACAACAGTATTTGGAAAGCATTTTTGTAGGTGAATACAAATGTTGTAATTTTTTCATACTGCATTGAATTATAAAGAAATTAACTAAAATCAGCTATGAATTAGTGGTGGGTTAGATCATAAAACCAGATACTAATTTTAAAATATGTTCGGTTAAAGATTTTAAAGAAAAGGTCGGTCTAAATTGGTCTAACGAAAAATCCGTTTGAATTGGTCTCATTTAAAATTGAATCTAGACCGATTATATACATATGTCAGCAGTTTCGATACTTTTGTGACCCCTTGATAATTTTTGCCTAGTTTTGTGACCCCAAGGATAAAATTAGGGTTTTTTACCTTCTTCAGTTAATTTTTGAAACTAATTAGTACCAGGCTATATATTAAATTTTTGACTCTGTTCGTGTTCAAACAAGTTATATGTATATAATGACTTCAATACTTTTGATTTTGCATAATTTTGTAACATAAACGAATATAATATGTAATGATTATAGTTAAATGATTTAAATATACAGATATATACAAAATAAATTCGAAAAAATAGAGTAAAAGTTATATCCAGACATCCATGTTTAATTAATAACTTCGATGAACTACATAGATGGAACTCTGTCAGTTTCTCAGGAAGGGATTTGATGAGTCAATGATGAAGTATGTACTCCATACGGTGTACCAAGAACTCATCAGCATTGAAATTTATTTTATTAATATCAGTACATGTTAATAAAACCAAGGACAGTTACATCACTTTTTGCGCCTTTCTCAATTATTTGGAGTGGGTTAGGCGTAGACAAGCTAAAATATAATATAATATACTATTGTATACATCTGTCTATTACCGATTAAACCTATTTTTAAATTATATTAGTCATTAGTTTTTTTGTAGAACTTGCATTTGAATATGATCTGTAAAATTTTGCAAGTATCGCTGTAGACAGGGTGGCTGCAACAGACAAAACAAATGGAGTCATAAATTAAGATAAATAGACTAAAAAAATTTATTTAAGAATAAATAAAATTCTTAATTTTATCACTTATTAATTAAATTGTTTAATAATTTAAAAGTAAGGGTTCTCAAGGTACAACGACATTTTAATTAAGATATAATCAGATAATTATATTACTATTAATTATATGGACTAGATAAGTTATGAATTTGTCTCCTGTCCCTTCTACGTCAATATATGTGGCCCATCAACACGAAAACCAGATAAAATAATTTTTCTCAATTTTGAGTGTAGATTACATTTATATTCTTCGTCAATCGTCAATTTCTATCCACAAATCATTCTTATTAATCATTTGCCTGCACCAATAATTGCACTTAAAATAGCCAAAATTGATTGTCAAAATCAAAGGAATGATAAATTAAAAGATTTTATTAGGAAAACCTTATTAAACAAAGTATCTAAACTCTTTAATATTATTAATCCATCTTACAAATATTAATACAAAATTACTTAGATATGTCTAATAAGTATTGGCATATATGAAGTAAATGTATAAAATTAATAGTAAATTGCACTGAGTATAAATTGAAATTTGTGCAGAATTGTTGGTACATTACTACATTTTGTGTTCAATATAGTTATTCTGTACTTGTGCTGGATACTGTCTCATTACACACATTACTAGTTACTCAATAAGTATTGATATCAATATTTGCAGCGTCAAAATAAACCATCCAATAATGTAAATTTTTTATCTGCAAATATAAAAGGGTCCTTTATAAAACAGCATGATGGGATATTGGCTTTAACCCTGTTATTGAACATCTTTTTCCCAAATAAAGTTAGTGAAATGGGTAAAAAATAAAGTTTAAATGTAAAACGTGTTTGATTACATGATAATACAATGGTACGTTTATAATAATTACATCATATATATTTGTATTATTTTATTTTTACTATTCCATACATTTTGCATACAAAAATATCAATTAAAACGTTATGAATACAAAGAATGATTTAAAATATCCTTATTTTAATCTCAACATTATGAGTTTGGGGTTCTTACAAAATAAAGTTTGTATTCTTATAGTAAAAACATTTAATTTTAATTTTTAGTAAGAATATTTCTAAGAGATATTTATAAGTTTTTAGCAAATTTATGAAATCAAATCAATACCCATTTGTTTTGATACAGTTTTGTGTATTATATTAAATATGAACAACAAATTGACATTTCCTCAAAAATGGTGTGGGCACTGTATAACAAATTTATTTATATAATATGTATTGTAAGTTTATGATTGTTAGTATATATATATGATAAAAATGTCGAAAAATCCAAAAAATTAAACTGAAATTTGAATAAATAAGTATTGATAGGAATATCTAATTTGGGGTATAGATGAGGAGTTAGGCCAAAAATATAGAATGCTCAGAAAATACTAATTTACTTGTACCCAAAAATTAAGGGTAAAATTGAATTTTTACCCCTTCCCTAGTATATATAAACGTCATTAAAAGATAATAAACGAATCAATGACGGCTGCAATCTCTAAGCACAGGTGCAGTTGCTGTAGTTAAATAATAAAAGTAAAGAAAAACACATTATATTACTATTCTTGTAGCCTTGTTTATTCATTTATTAAACCTTTGGTTTTATATAACTATATCTGGAGATTTATTGGAAAGTTCACTGACAATCATGGACTGATGTCCCATTTTCTCGACAATAATAGAAAATAAAATATGGGGTCCTAACTGATCCCAAAAAATAAACATCATTTCTTTAAAATAAATTTTTTAATAACCATCCTCGATTCTAGTAACTAAGAAGCAAAAAAAAAGAAAGCGGCAAAAACAAAAAACGGAGTTAATTATTGATGACATAATGCCATAAGAGATATCATGTGATTAAAGTATTTATTGGTAGTACAAGTGATTTTCTTAGGCAGTATTCCACATCAAGGAATTCAATGTATCTATCCAGATCAATGTTCTTTGCTAATTGGATGTCATAGGGGACATATTCAATAATTATACTCACCTTTCCATTTAGAAAAACCTTGTTTTACAAAATGGGCAAATAAAATAAAAAAAAGTTGGCGTGTTTCGGGGTATAAGAATATTTTTTCCATCATTCTTTTTACACAAAATAATCATTTTAGGAGAAAGCTATTTGTAATATTTTTTATTAATCTAAAATAGTTATTTTGAATCAATTGCTGTCATTTGAGTTATAACCTCTACCAACGAAGTTGAATGGAGGTTACGTTTTTGCTTCTCTTTGTAAGTGTCACCAGGATTACGGCAAAAGTTAGCGATATATTTTGATCAAACTTGGTGCGAAGATTATATATGGTCACGGTAAGTGGCAATTAAATTTTTAGAAGTCATGGTAACACAAAACGTAAAAATGCATAATCTACCAATCTTTCTTATAAATTGATATACATGGCTCAATTTGATTTTAAGTGGAGATTTTGCACTCTACCAATGTCCCATTCTAGTATTGACCATGTTTTATCTAAGAATTTTACATTTTCATATACTTTATATGTCCTTATTTTTTCCAAAAAGTAAAGTTATTGGACCATATCCTTTCAACATTTCGAGAAATAACATTTTAGTATCCAGTCTAATGTAAATACTTGTATTTACTATACAATATTATGTACCAAATTCAATGATAAATATTAGTTTTTTAGATGATGGATTAGACTGTTTTTAAATATTTATTATGAGTGTATCAGTTGTGTTATTATGATTATTATTTATCTACTTCCAAACATACATCTAATGAGCTAAGATCCAAAAATACAACAACAACCAAATATAGATTTGTACGTATAAATGAAGAATAAAGAACCTTCAAATTATCATACTAGAAGAATCATTCTAATAGCATCATTAGAATTCAAATGAGACATGAATGATGAGTACAACCAAAAACTCTGAAATACAAAAATTGAATCAAAATCAAAATTTGACAAAGAACAAATCAATTTTGTTCATCCTTAAATGGACCCATTGCTAGGTAATTCATTGTTTGTTTGTTTTTTGCAAGTCATTAAAATTAATTTTTTTCTAATGGTCTTTGGAAAAAGTATGTAATTTGATTTTCTGATTCTAATGGCAGATAAATTTAGAAATTAAAACATAATTAATGATGTTAAGAAAATATATTATAAAAATTGATTGTTAAAACTTCATAATGAAGTTATTGAGTGGTAATATTATTGGTGCCATCATGATACAAATCCGTTAATACCTTTGGGCATTATTGCAGCAGGGGCAGGGGGGAGGGGTGGTTAAGAGATAAGAAATAAAACTGAAATTAAATATCGATAAATTATATTTTATGATATTCGGTTCGTCAACATAAAAACAATCTTGAATATAAATCAACAAAAAGAAACAATCATACATTAGGTGTAAAAAGAAATTAATTATTTTTCCAATGGAAAGCTTAAGTTTTGTATAAGTGTAATCGCTTTATGGTAAGGAATGTTATTTTTACTATTATAGATTTAATAATTAAATTTCTGGGATTAGTTTAGAGACTTCAAAGTTTTAGCTAAAGTTTAGAGACTATTATTTATAAAAAGTGAAATATTGGCCTCTATTTTTCTCATGAATTAAAATCTACCATTTTATCCTTTTTTTATCGTGACAATTAATTTTGGCTATATAATGTTAAATTTGCAGCATACCCAAAGGGTCAATAAGAATAATTTGTTGATAGAAACGGACGATAACGCGTCAAAGAATACAAATGTAATTCACAATCAATTTTGAGAATAATCATTTTATCTTGCTTGTGTGTTGACAGACCACATATTAACCACTCAAAAATAACCAACCTAGATATTGAGAAACTAGGCATGTTATTACACATTATTAGTATACAAAACTATTCTGTTTATATGTACAAATACTAGGTATGTGCATCAATTTTTATCCTTTCGTTTAAAGGCACACATTAGGAGCAGGCAAGATAGCGAATACATAGAATACAAACACACGCTGTGATTATAATTTTCATGGTTTATTTATTTGATTGAAATAAATTAAATGTTGGGAAATGTATGTTTTTAATGAGAAATTAAATGTAATAAATTAGGAGTTGACGACGTCCTGCAGAGGTAGTTTATTTATAGCGCCACATATGAAGCATACTTACTCCATGAGCTATCCACAAATAGCTGGATACACTTTTTGATTTAATCGATGAGTCTAAATAATATTAATAAGAGATTTAATGGATTATACCGTGTGTTGTTTTAATAACATATAATTATAGCTATGATGAATTGTTTTGATAAAGTGTAATGTACGGGTATTGATTATACATACACATACAAGCGGTAGTACTCAGCCTTGCTCGGAGTAATTGGACGTCGACGAAGAGACAATGTTTTCTTGAATAATATAGATTTGCTTTATTAATATATATTCATTAGTATAGAAGATAAGTCCCCAACAAATCATCAGTGTTACTCTCCCTTTTTCATAAACACACTCACACGTACTTACTCAATACTTCGATGTTTTCTCCTCTAAAATGAAAAAACATCGAAAACAATTTCAGAAAATTTTAAAAAAATTGTTCAAGTTGCCAACGATAGGACAAACTTGTTCGTTAAAAAATAACTTGGATTTAGAGCTTTTATTTCCTTTTTATTTCTATTTTAAAATGATGCACTGAGTTTTAGCTACACAGGCTCGTTGCTGAACCTAATCTAAAGTTAAGTTCATTATTTTTTAAATGTACTTTTTTTTTCTTTTAAGTAAGAGGCTGATCTAAACCTGCACACAATCGTTGTTAAAAATGACAAAATGACTTTCCAGACAGAGAGACAAACTTTGCTTTTTAAACAGAGGTATAACTGATATTTTAGGTACAGAATGTCCAAATAATGGATTTGATTTTGATTTCTCAAATTACTCTACAATAACAAAAGTAGCAATATTCATTTCTATTTGTACTTGGGGAGCTCATCACGGATCTGCAATTAAATTATTTTTATCCAATACGGCTTTCGAGAATTTTTGATTTGGATTTTTTTTTGTACTTTTACCTTTTTTCCCCTCAAATTTTGAGTATGAAAAAAGATTAATCATCTTCGTGAAGTTTGGTTTTCTTTTTGCAAAATTTTATATAGTATCTACCCAACCTACAATATATCGTAGTATATGTTTTGACGCTGTAGACAAATATATACTCAAAATATCATTTTGTCTTTTGACTAGAGATACATATCAACACTGTATTAACTAAACTGGACTAAAAATTTGCTGTTTAGTATTAATCATATCATTTTTCGATATTATTTTGTCGTGTTGCGAATATTCGTAATGGCCTCTAAAGAAAAGTAAAAATAAATACTAAATTTCATCATATTTAGTTTTGCTAAAAAAATTTCCATTATACTCCATTTTATAGCTAAATTATTTTAAACTACTAAATATTGTATGTTGAGTAGAAGAAGAGTACATACCTTTTAGTCTGAATTTTTTCCCCCTTACTGAGATAATTCTGTCTAAATTAGATATCTTATTTTAAAAACATAAGTTGGTCATAAATTGAGTAAACGAACAAATTTATTTTATATATCGTGAAGTTATTAAGGAAAAATGATTTTTTCTTGGTAGAGAGCATAAGAAATATTAGACATTGTAGAGGAAGGAACAGAATAAGGAGATTGAATTTTTATTACTCCTCCTAATAATAATTCTAAATCGGATTGCAATTCAGCGGATGAAGATAGTTGAGATTTAACTGATAGTTTAAGTCGACGTCAGCTTCAAAGTGAAGCTGAAAAATATTGAAAATGATAATGTTAGGGATATAGATCAACAAAGTCCAACGACAATGAAAAACCCAAAGTTGAAACAAAAAAGTTTCAATCTCTAAATTATTATGATGAAAATTATGCCAATTTTAATCAGTCATTGTGCAAAACAAATTAAACACGGAACATCTTGAAATCAATATATCAGAATTAAGGTCTTATGAAAAATTCAATTTTTCCATGGCTGACAATATTATTGAAACAATAGTCTCAGAATCTCTGAGATTTGCAAATCATAGATAGAATGGACCAAAGTAGCAATAATTATAGAATTCACATTCGATCAATGAAGTGTGGTGGCCAATTTTTACATGGATGGTGGATGTAAGCATTCAAAATACCTGGCCTTGCCACCAAAAAATAGATAATATTTCACATCTTGAGTTTAAAGGAGTATTTCTAGAACATTGATCATGCAATCTCCTCTCAGAGATTCTATTGTTTGATGCAAACTGGTAAAGTCGTCCAACATCGAAACAAAATTTGACAAATTAGGTCATTTTGTTATGCTTCTTGTGAAACAAGGATGGAAATATGGACGATAAGACTGCAAATCAGGTCCTTCATAAAATTATTGCAAATGCAATGTCCCATTATTTTACAAATGCTTCAAAAAATACCACAGCAACATTAATTTTAAATATGAAATATTTTTACAGGATAAAAAACTTAAAAGTAATTAAAAATAAAATCCTGTTTTTTTAAATATCTGAATACGTCGTATCTGCCCCACATACTAAACATAGTCGGTGTTTTATCTCTAGTATAAGCATGCCCTATAAAAATATAATCTATTTTTGAATACTTTACATACATATTACATCATTCAAGTACAAAACTTGGTTAAAAAAAATTGAGGATTAAAGGGTTAATATGCAAATATCCAATCATATGTATATGCAATCTATAGATTAAAATACCATTATATTTTAAGGATTTTTGTTTCAAAAGAATACCGCACCGGTTTATCAATTGTTTTTATCAAAATTAATAATAACTTTTATTTAGATTATAGATTTGTTCATACTCTAAAGTAGGTTCAAACCTTTAAAAAGAGTAAAAATACTAAGAATCTCAAATCAAAAATTTTATCAAAAAAATAGATTTAATACAAAAAACAAGGTACTAATTTGTTATCAGCTCGTCAAGTACTAGTAGAGTTGAATATGGAATTAAAAAGAGAATTCATTTTCTTAACTTAGTTTATTGAAGAAAAAATTATGTTTGTTTAATTTAGACATAATTTTTAAGTCTTATTAAATTTACAAAACCTTTTAGTCAGACTTATTTCTACTTTTTTTTGCTGTGTTATCTTAGGTTATCAATAGAATGGTTTATTTATGGGCAAATAGTTATAGGCTAGACCTTATAGTATTAATCATTAATTCATGGTTGTTTTTATAATTTTGAAATTAATTAGTTGTAGGGAAGTGTTAACAATTTCCGAGGGATCAGAAGAAATTAAAAAAGATAAATAAATAACCTCATTTAAGAGACCTACAGTAGAGAAAATAAGTATTTTACTCATTGCTGATCCTGTCAGTTAGTCTACTGACCAAAAAAAAAAGAACAGTCTATAATTTAAATGATAGTTTTTTTTAACAGTAAAGTTATTTCAACAAAAAATGTGTTTAGAAAAATGCAAATACCGAGTATAGCCCCAGGAATACAAACTCTGCTCTCAAGCATAGAGTTGAAACATTATGTTTTTAGGGTGTGCACGAAAAATTCACAGCGCTCAGTTCATACAAGGAAAGTTTTCCTCCTCTTTTCCTCCTAGACAAGGTCATTCCGTATCAAGTTTATTCCAAGAAAAATTCATCCTCAACCTTACATATATTAGGAATATATCTTATTGAAAAAAATAACCTATGATAAAGCATTTTATTTTAGTATTTAAAACATTATACTCATTATCTTAGTAAAAAATCTCCTAATTGATGATGAACAATACACTTATTTAAACCTCAAACAGTGAGTCAACAAATTGTTTATATACCTTTGATATATTTTTATGTAGATATATTACTTTAATTATTACTCCTCGTGAAATTATATACAGCACTCATTTAAACTTCTCGGATAATTATATTATATTACATAAAAATATGTTTTTTCCTCGGGATTAAGTTTTTTCGCGATGAACTTGCTTTGGGATGAATAAGTCTTGGGTTGAACTTGTCCAGAAATCAACTTGCCCTAGGTTGAAAAGAGTGAGGTGAACTTTCTGGGGGTAAAAAGAGTGCAGCGAATTTTACTGTAACCGTCTAGATGGTGTTTTTCTTTTATGGGGGAAGAATGACTTCTCAGCATTGAATGAAAGCTAAACAAAGGCCAAATACGGGGAACTGATGGGGAAAACCTCCTTTCCTTAGAGTAGGTTACAGAAAATTGGGCTTGAATTGTTTTTCTAGCACGACCATTACCCAAAACAAACGGCCAGTGCAACTAAGGGGTGGTATATTTGACCCAAGATATATTTGATTGAACAACTTATATGAACCATATATGAAAATATTATTTTGTAAATCGTTTTGACAATATATTATTTGAAATATTTTATCATTTGATTGGAAATTGATTTGACTTGTTTTTTGTTTTTTTTTCCATTTTTGTATATACATATATATATTGTTAAGATAAGAATCATGTCCAGGTCACATATGTAAAGGTAGGTACTTATGGAATCCTTTAAGTCTACTTGGTCATACTCATATATATATATATATATGTTAATAACATATGTCCACATGGGTACTTATAAAATATTTGATAAAATCTATATTAAATACATTTTTGAAATAAATAAATAAATGGATTTAAAAATATCTTCTTTTTTTTGTTGTGAGTGAAATACTTGGGGTCAAAATCAATCGGATTTTATCAAATGCCTTTTATAATGAAGAAAGGGATTTTATAGATATATTCCCATAGATATTAACTTGTTGGTAATCGTTGATAATAATATTTAGGCAAAATTCCATTATAAAGTTGTTTTAGTTATTTCTTGCAATAATTTCATAGTCCTTTTGCTTATCGCAAGGTCTAATCAAAATAACATGAAAAAAGTCTATATATATAAGCCTAGTTAGGTATAAGCGACCGCTTATTTGTCAAGACAAATAGTTTATGGTTTGATGAGCCTTTTGAAATATATATATATATTTTTTTTTTTTGCATAGTGGATTATTGTTTACCGGGTGTATATTATAAAATTTCTGTAGGCAATTGAAGATTGTAAGGGTGTAAAGACACTTCTTATTTGCTTTTGAAACTTTAACATCTGTGACTTGTCCAGACAGAAGCATGAATGGAAGATTTTTCTCAAAATTGAATGTTGAATTAATTTGTATTCTTTGACGTATATTCGTCAATTTCTATCGACAAATTATTTTTATTAACCTTTTAAGTGTGTTGTAAATTGCAAATTGAATTTGCCACAACAAAAGAATGACAAATTAGAAGTTTTTGGAAAGGGAAATATCAGGGACAATTTAAAGTATAGTTTCTTTAAACGTAGACAATCTTCTAACGGAATAAGTCTTCGACGAATGTCACTCTACCACGTTAGTTGCTCATTATATCTACAGCTGCATACACCTGCCTTCTTTAATCAGGAGCAAAAAGGTTGTGTACTTTTGTAAAATAAAAAATGCAATTTTGGCCAAAGATGTTTGGTGCACTACTCGATGCGTCCAAATATTCAAAAACGTGTCAAGTAGGATGTTTAGGATTCACGAACTATGATTTTTTGGAGGCCTTGTGACCTGAAAACTGCAAAAATCGTCCTAAGTCCCCTTTTATGGAGGAAAATTAACAAAAAAAAAGAAGAGTAGAATCCCAACTAATAGATGAATACAACCGATGGCATCATTAACGTAGAGTCTCGTTCAAGTGTCCATCGTGAAATTAATGAAGACGTACGGTACCCAAAGCTATGCTCGTTTCAAGAGATAGCTTCTTCCCCTCTTTGTTTTATGTTTTTGATCCTGTTTGTTTGTTAGTCACCAGGATTAGAGCAAAAGCTACGAATTGATTTTGATCGAACATGACACAAAGATTTAATATGGTCACAGTAAGAGGCTATTAAATTTTTGAGAGGTTAAAGACCAAGATTGACAGTCAAACAAAACTTAATTAATGCATAATCGACCATAACTTTGGTACAAATTAAGATACATAACTCAATTTGATTTTAGGCAAAAGTTTTTTGCTCTACAGAGTGCCCATTCTAGTTCACGATTGTTTTTATTTTGTTACAACATCTGTTCTTTGTCAGGTTACGATAGTTAAAACCATTGAGTAAGTACATTGAACGGTTGTAATTATATATTTTTCTCCTACAAACAAATAGTACAGGTACTTTAAAATATTTATCAATTATATAGGAGTGATTATTTATTTAAAAATTCAATTACTTTTTTTTGTTGTAGTCTTAAATTACAACCATTCCACGAAAAAAATACTTCCGTAAAGAATGCTTCCTTGTAAAATATTTTTAAAAGGAATTATGATATTATAAGATGTAAATTCCAAAAATCAAATAGTATCATTTTTTTATAGTGGATAAATTTTTGTTTTCCCCTTCAGATTCGTCTTATGTGAGTTCTTCTGTAGATGGAAAATATACTACTTTTCCCTTTTTTTCTATCAATAGAATAGTTTGTGATATAAATCCTGTAAATTTTTTAACCGGATCGTTTTTTCCGCATCCTTAATCTGAAGAATGAATTTTCTTTTCTTAAGCTGTTGCCGTTATTATTTATCTCCTGAGTTGTGAACTTCACTCCCTACTACATTCAATCATATTCCAAATCTGATAGAACATTCGAGTGTGCTCAACAAAGACGGAGAGTAACTTTGAGGATTTGTTGTGGAGTATATGTAATTTTTACTCGATTTTGGACTCGGAGTTGAACCGTTGATTTGCGGTTTGTTTCTTTTTACATGTCCAAAATGTTAAGGATTAATATCATCGCTTATAACTCCCAGTAAATCTTCAGCGTTACTCTCCATTTTTTATGAGGAATCTGACACGTAGCTACACATTACTTAGATATTCTCTCCTCAATAATGAAGGAATAACAATAAAAGCTTGATATATTTTTTAATACGATTTTTGTTGCTGTTGCTGTGCTCTACCTTCACATGTTTGTTGTTAAACATCATCTAAACTCATAATCATTATTTTATTTATATGCTTCCCTCTTTTTTTCTTTTCTTAATGAGCAAAAATGACGGATTACATACTTACATCTTATTTTTAACTCACTAGATGGCTCTTAAGTTGAATCATTATTACTATTTTATACTTTTTCCCAACAATTAGCATTCATTTTTTTTCTTCAAAAGAACAGTTGTTTTTTTAGATTGAATTAATTTGTATCAACTCTAACTGAGTACTCCAATTGTATCTCATGGTCACGAAATGCCCTAACTTTTTTTTATGGAACATCCTTTTAAATTAAAGGAATCAAGAGTTGAGGTTATTATAGACACCCAAAACTTTAGGTACGTACGTGCAACATATAAACTTTGCTCCATTAATGTGGATTTTAATATTAAAATCATGGATCACTCCAAATCAAATGTTAATTTTATAAAAAGATTGTTTAAATTTACTTTGTTTTGCTCTTCAGAATTATTCTACTCTATAGGGTGAGAAATAAGTTTGGGAACATAAATTTTAATTGATAAATACAATATAGATTTATTAATCATCATATATTTTTGTGAAAATGATCAAATTGTAATATAAATTATAATTAAAAGAATTTGTTGGAAATAGCTTCCATTTGACCGGATTACAGGCGGAGACGAAGAGGCACTTAGGAAAAGGCAGCACGGGCAAAGTTGTTCACTGTTAAGGCCATCCACAACGCATAAAAGGACTGCGTTTTAGGCAAGATGATTAACAGCATATACATAGACAGACCAGAAAAAGATGTTTCTCATTTTGAAGATCAACCAATATGTCTAAAATGCCATGTTGGTCGACAAAATCCTTCTCTGGCTTTAGAACACATATGAGGATGCTTCTTTCATCTTCAGCCAAGATGGAGCACCTTCTCACACTGCAAAAAGTGAATAAGGCTGTTAGAAAATTAATTTCAAATGCTTTTGGGAAAACAAAATGTGACTTCCTATAATCCATGACCTGAATCCTATGGACTTTTTTTTTGTGATCCATCCTTTAGGCAGAGTTTGTTCCAATTACCGCCCACCAAAGACACTTTGAAGTGTGTCCTCATCCAGGTATTGACCAATATATCTGTACTACCCCTGCTCAAGTGCTTCTTCGTCTTCACCATGTGATCTGGGCAAAGGGTGGTTCTTTCGTACAAAATTTTATTTTAAATTAATTTATATTAAAATCTGATTATTTTCACAAAAGATTATCATAATTAAATGCATTTATTGAAATTATAAACTAAAACATATCTTCAAAAACTTATTCCTCAACCTGTAAATAAGATTGTCCTTACTCATAATTTGACCAACTAACGGCAATATGGAAGAGAAAAAAAAGTATTCTCTAACTAAAAAAATCAACGGATATTCATACCAAACTAAAATATATACCTGTTTTGAATTACATCAATTAATAGTCATTCTAAGGAATTAATGAGCCAATCAGCCTACACGTTTTCAAATAAAGAAGAGATTTATCGACAATTGTTACCAACAACTACTAAAACGTGCAAATGCCACAACCCCAAGATCTTATTAATTGGTATCTTATCTCAGTGATATTTAATTACAGAGATATATTTTCCAAAAAAACAAAACTACAGGTTCTTAATCACACCTTTTTCAGTTTTTTTAAGTTTTTATTTCTTATTGGGTTATAGACACCTATTCATCAAAAACGTATGTAAACAGGCGCTAGGTACAAGATACATGTTTATTTTTCCGTTGAGAAATGTTAAGCTTCTCAAAAATTAGCTTATCCATATTAACATACCACAACATGTTTTAATTTCATTGATTTTTGAATTAGCTTATTCTTAAGAATGACTTTACAATAAATTATAATTTGCAGTTAATTAAATTAGTGTATTGAAATATTTAAAAATATATATATGAATGATACTGAGATTCATTTAGAACAACTGATTTAAGTATTTTATATACATAATATGTTAAAGTAAAAGAAATAATGCTATGGTTTTTAATCTATTGGACCACCCCCGACAGCAATTATCCTCCTTAACCCTTTTGGAACAGCTTTTATACATACACAAAAACATTCAGTATTCAATTCCTTGAGCAATGTAGTCTTTAATGAATGAATACTTGGATTATTCAAATGATAGGCATTTTCCTTAAAAATATAATATTTCTCTTGAGCAGTCATATTGGCTATAATCATGTTCGCCTATGTTCAAAGACGCATTTAAAATATAATCTATTATTATGGGGATCCCAAGAGTTATTTACATGATTAAAAAAAAAAAACCTATTCCAGATGGACTCGAGAGTCTGGTTTCAATAAGAATGTAGTCATTGCTTGGCTTCTTAAAACATCGAAATACTTTTCAAAGTTTGTAGACAAAGGACTTAATAAGCCTTCTGAATTCGAAAATAAGAAAAATAGACTTTAGTCCCCTCGTTATCTACGCACTTCAATGCACGAATGTCTTCTTCTTTTCTTTGTTTTATACGTAATTCCTTGCTAAATTTATATGGATTCTGCCGAATATTTAAGTATATTGATTTGCTTTATTTTTAAAACGTTTTCATTCGTAAAAATGGATCGTTTTAAAAAATCCGAAGGACTGCTAATATAGCTAGAAGCAGACCATTAAAAAAACATCAAAGTATTATTTATATATTTTTAACACCAACTCTGAATGGATTTTTGATGTATGCTCCATTTTGAGCAAACTTATAGCCTTCATTTTAAAAAATCTCTTGATTCCTGGGCAACAATCTTTCAAATACGACCCTTCTGATATTACTCTTATAGAAAGTGTCGTGTCCGTCTTACTTATTCGATCGTATCCAGTTTTAGAACCAGTCCTATCAGTTCTGGGGACCGTTTCTTAAGATTGTCAGTCCTTCGAACTGTCAGTAGTCTAGAAATGATAAAAAAAAAGTTGATAGACTTAATCAAGGATCGAACATTATAAGTCTTTGGACTTATATGCAGGACTGAACTGTACCTAATTGAGACTGAACTGAATACGACTGCAGTTTTCAGTCCTAAATAAAAACCAACATAACACTAATCTCAACTGACTTTGATTTTACAAAAAAAAAAAAAAAAATTTGAAGTCCCACACATACAGCAACATAAACCATGATTCTTCTTTACTTCCAACTTGGATGATTCGTTTTTCTTTTTCTATTATGGGTATTGAAACAATATTCAATGACTGAAAAAAAATATACCTATCCTAATTCTTAACGTAAATGGTCATCAAAATTTTACATATTAAAAAAAAAAAGGGACCATATAATTCTTTCAAGATTAAATTAAAATTTAAAAAATACAAAAAAAAAAAAAGGTCCAGCACATTTTTCCTTTTCTTTTGTCCTACTCTTAATTAACTTAATAGCATTGACAGAAAAATTAGAGGATAGTTTACTTCTTTATATATGTACAACAGTTTCCACCATGATTCGTATCTACTACTTGTGTTGATAACTAGTTCTGCGCAAGGTTATTGCGCCTCATTTTTCCGATTGGGGAGTACACAATTCCTGATATCTATAAGCATAGCTTGCACTTTTCAACTCTCTTACAATCATGTTTAAAAACAAGTCAAATTTGGTTTGACTTATAAACCTGTTTTTATTATCATTTAATAAGTATCAGTAAGCCATGTTTATATCGTTCTTTACAATTTTACCTCATTATAAGTCTGATACATAACATAAGTTACAACCCTATACAAAGTTTTATTTAAATGAGCTTCCTGTACATTTAATTACTGCACAAAATATCTTCTTAACTGAATAACTAATTTTACGCACTAATTCCTATGGGGTTTTATCTCATGATGCTTCAGCAGCTGCCTTAAGATTGTCTTTGGTAGGTATACTGACAAGAATTGAACTTCATGTGGATCTCCAGCTACATAAAGAAGTCAAATCAGGCAAGGATTTACCAACATGATTCATCTCAGAAGTGCTTAAAAGGGGTTATGACAACAGTCCTGAACAATTTCTGTTATAAATAAGCTAAGTATTCATCCTAGATTCGGATCCCATGGAAAGTATAATTCATACTGGGTAACAATTTTTTCTAGAAGTACTTTAATTAATTGTAATGGTTGATTCTGATTCCATCAGGAATCTTAACAAGAGGGGATATTTTTTTCCATTTGTAGGTAAATAAAGAAATTGGGTTCCATATATGTTCTTCACCACTGAAAAATGTTACAGACATCCATAATATCCATTGATAAAAATAATACTATAATACAAGAGGGTATGGATTTTTGAAGTTGTTATCAGCACACATTTTATTTCATTTTCTTAATCTGTTTGCATTATTTTTTTATTCTTGAGAAGAGAACATATTCGTATAGAATTCAACTACGAATGTTTTTGTTGAAGAATGACCAAGAGAAACACAGATGAGTTATAAGTGTAAGTTCTTGTTGGACTCGGAGTAGAATTAAAGATCAAGATCGGAGTAATTCCAAGTTATATCATTGTTAGGTACAGAGTGGGATTTATATTTATTTCTTTCGTCTCAGAGGCCCTTGTAGCTAATTTAATTAAACAATATTATAGTTAAGCTGTTCTTCTCCAAAAATATTTGGAAATAGTATGGGTGAACATATTAATTTTTGCTTTCTTTCTTTCACACAACGGTAAATATTATTATTTTCATTCTATGATAATATCATATCCTTCAAAAAGCTTTTATTCGGAAAATATCACAATTTCCTTCATCAAACGTATCAATGGGCTAAGTCTGGAAGTGTCTTGTAAATGACCAACCTTCAAAATAATCACATTATTACGTCTCTGAATAGTGTTATTGTAAATATATTGAAGCGATTAAGAGTTTTACCTTAGGTAGTACTACTAATTCAAAACTATTAAATAAATAAGTTTCCTCTACAAATATAATGTCACATTGTATAAAAGTCAATATCTTAGCACCATCACCTTTATCTAAGAATCTAACCTTAAAAAAAAGATTGATGATGTTTTTGGTGTTTTTTTTTGCAAATATGTACATATATATGTACCATTAAAATGGAATTCAAATATTATTAAGCATTTCCTTTTCATTGTCTTCGTGAGAACTTAATTAAAATAGATGCGTATGATATCACTCAAAACATTGTTTCTAATACTGAAAGGCACCAAATTATATAAAATAATTTGAACAATAAACATTTTTTAAGTGTTTTTTATAGCTACAAACAAACTTCAAGTAGTTAATAGCAAAGTGGTTCATCATGAGAGTTTAATAATCTCTAATATTCATTTTAAAATACGAATAATTGAACCACACTAATTTATTATTTATGCAGTATAATCATCGCTCGACCAAGACCTAAAGATCAAGTAACATCCCATCATTTGTAAAACTTCTTTTACGACTCCTAGCTGACCTTTGAGATCTTTAGATTACACATAATTAATGGCTAGAAACAAAACAAAAAATATATAGAATGTAAGTATTTTTTGTTTTGTTAAAAAAATAAAAAAAATTTACTATCCATTGAAAAACAAAATTACAAAAAAAAGCAGTCATAAAAAATCAAGACCTTACATGAAATTTTTGCTTAAAGAAAATATAAACATAATACATTCTAGTGATGGCTCTCAGTCTACATATCTTAGACCGATCTGAGACCGTTATGATTTTTAGGGAGCAAAACTAAGGTCTGTCCGGACCCACAAATACGTCATATAATGTTTTGAGTAAATAATATTTTGTATAAATCAAAAATCAGAAGAAAGTAATGTTTATTTGTATTTTGGAAAATGTAAATCTTAATTTGTGGACGAAGAATAACAAACTTCTGGAAATCATGATAAATGGACTCAATTCCCAACTTAAAATAAGAAGCTCTCAAAGAACTTACTTCAAATTAAGTTTATAAAGAAAAATACGATTAAGCCCATGAGGATGGAAATGGTTACAAAACTTTTTGGAATTTTTTTTTCAAACATCCAAAGCAATTAAAAAAAAAAATTTTTTGGGAAAAAATTTCAAAATTCACGCCTATTAACAATTCTTTTTTAAATTTAACAAGTTTATAGGTGCTTACAAAAAAAGTTTTTGAAAAAAAAATTCAAAAATCTATTGTTGTTTACAAACAAATTAAGTTTAAATTTAAAATGTTTTGAAAAAAGGGAAATTTTTTTAAAAATATTCAAAAAAAATATTTTTTTTTTTATTTATTATATTAAATTTTTTAATAAAAAGCAAAAATTATTAATTTGAGGGTGGTTACAACTTCTACAACCCACTCTCTGTGGACACCCCTGTCGGATATCATGGAATGAATCCTGCTATAGAAAAGAAAATGACAACGGAAAGAGCCATAAAGTAGAAAGTATTTCTAAATTTGCTGCTAAATATATATATACGTATATAATGGGGAGAAAACAACTGCTATGCCATGCCTCGCAACTTTTATAAAAGAAAATTCGGTAATAAGAAATCCCACTAAGAAATAAAACCAAAAAAGCTTACTTCATCGTAAATTCACATATTTATTACAGAGTCTAAAGCATTAGCATCTCAAATCTCTAGTAAAAAAGCTAAATGTATTAAACCTTTTGAAGAAGTATGAACCAATTATAGATTAAGGAAGACTTCATTTTCATTATTGGATGATCCAAAATTGTATTTCTATTTCTGTATCCTGTTTGTCCTTCTTAATAAATGTCCTATTTTTTTCGAAATAAGGGAAAAAAATCAGGGAGAAAATCAATCCATAGATTTAGAGCGAAAAAGAATCGATCCATAGATTTAGACTAAAAAAAATGGTCCACGATTTGAAGACGAATAAACTTTGATCTACAATCCAAGATCGTAGAAAGGAACAAAATATAGGTCAAAATCGATTTAGAAAAAATCAATTAACACCAAAGCGAGCAAAAGTTCGGTGTCGGACCGAGTCTCAACACTAATACATACTTTTATCTTGTAAGAAATATTTTATTTCTTTATATTTGTATTATTCCTTTCTTGGGAAATTGTCGTTGAGCTGGATTTGGATAAACAAATTTGAAAATCAAGCGATCCCGGAAATATGGATACGGCCCGAAAATAAAATTAAACTATTGGTGGATTAAATGTGATTAAATGAAATATAAGTTCTGAAATAATTAAAGGCAGGGAATAACTGGGAAAATAAATATTTCCCAGGAATTTCCTGTTGGTTAAAATCCCGAGAAACCCGGGATTCCGAGAGTGAAGCTTTATATATATTGTATATTCTACTATAAACATTTGAAAAACACACACAAAACAGAAGCATAAAAAACAATGAATAATTTTATGGCTATTTAAAGAGATAGAATCTTAAAACAGACATACGTACGTATATATGTATGTAACTTGAAATTTGCTTTTAAAAAGAATAAAACATTTGCTCGTTCGTAAGTGTTTTAGATACATTTTCTCTTCTAGTAGTAAGGATAAACCATTTATGTAACTAAAGAAAAACAAGCAGCTCTTAGAAGGAAGGCTTTTAGCACTGCTCAAACAGTGCACCTATTTGAAGAAAATATAAATCATTTGAGTCTCTGGAAATTTCTTCATACATATATGGTGGGAGCAAGCAATTTCCCTACCCTTTCTCTATTGTTAAAAATAAACATGAGGCAATTAGAATGTCCACATTAATGATAAAAGTAAACAGAAGTGTATTTATAATATCTATATATGAAAGTGTTATCTTTCCAGACAATGAGTGACCTTCGAGACACAAGAGGGAGTTTTAACTTTTTAATAGGTATTTTGGAAGATCAAAGTAAACATATATACTTATTATAATTATGGATGTGGATATTGTCAAAATTCAAGTGAGCATACATATAAAAAACTATATGTTGGTAATCTGCTTTCAATTATCTTTTTAAGTAGATATGTCGTCTATCAAATTTCCAAAAATATAGACTCACGAGGATTTAGACTATTTAGAGTTATTATTGTAAGTCCTTGTTCGACTCTGAGTAGAAGTGAGTATGGAGATCGGAATAATTGTCCCCTCGTTATAGTAGTTTGTGACTTTTTATTGAAACGTCATGATAGCAAAGGTACTCTCCCCTGAAATATTTCTCGAATTTTCTGGGTTACCATCTTGATTTACAGTTTGTTTGTTTTTTTCCATCCCCAAAATACGCATAATTTACATCACTAATTATAGTGTTAAAATAAAAAATTGACAAACCTGTTGCATAAAACTTACAAAAGGCATCAGCTTTTGTAGATTATTTGTGATAAAAACATATGTAATGTCAACATAAAAACAATCTTAAGAAATATTCCCAATTCATTTTTTTACTTCATATATAAACACAGAGCCCAATGTTTCATAGTCTTTTTTGAGTCAATTATAGGCTTATTATTTAAATTTGTGGGACGAGTTTAGATACTTAAAACTTTTAGTAATATTTTAAAATTTACTAATAATGTAAGGGACTGATATTGGCCACGATATGGCCACTTTTCAAATAAAATAAGTATATTTCACATTCTTTTATTGTGATGATCAATTTTGGCTACTTTCAGTGCAATTTGATACGCCTCCAACTGTGAATAAGAGTCATTTGGTCATAGAAATTGTCCTTTATTTGTCATACACTTTAACATACTTATATCTACAGCTCACAGGTCTTTAAACTTAGCCACTAACCAACAAGGCTAGAGAAAGTTTTTTTTTACACTCCCTGTGAAAATTTTACAAGCCCAGAATACCACAAATATTGGATCATTTTTAAACTAGTACAGGACAATTAAAGAAGTACTTTATTTAAAAAAAGAAATAAATAAGGTAAGTTTTGGTATTAAAAAAGTATCATATTTTCTGCGAACCACAATTTATACTTAATTAAAGGTACAAGTAAAAATTGAAATTTTGATGCAAAAATATTTTTTACTTAAAACCCATGCAATATGTAATGTTTGTTTTCAATGTCTTTTTGAGGTATACGTAAGGTATGACATTACGGCGCCAAACGGGTAGGGTATAGGCCACTCTGCACTACTTTTTTACTAGCCTCGGACTAGCGTGGCTGTCAAGTCCTGCTCATATTCTATACGCATGCCAAAAATGAGAATGGGTTCTCATGGGAGCCACATTCAGTCAGGCCTTTTATTTAAAAAGGTCAAAGTCACTGTATTTCCGTATTTTATCTTAAAAATTATTTAACTCTAATAATAAATCCCAATTTTGTAATACATTAAAGTCAAGAGTACTCAAATCTATCTGAATTATTCACACATATACATAATTATTTTTATTATTCTATCCCGTTTGGTCGGAGGTCTTTCGAAGAGGGCCAAACTTTGACAAACTTCTAAAATCCCTCCCTTCCCTTATGAAACGTCCCAGTTTTTCATTTATTGTCTGTAGGAAGAGGGGCTCATTCCTCACAATTTGAACCCCCCGCTCCTGTGATATCTATAGTTTTAAAAACCCATAGCACCCTGCATCTACAAATGTATTTTAAAATGATTCGATACTTTCATTTTCTATCAGAGCTACCTTCAACATATTTATTGCTTTTGTATGCTATAAGCAAAAAAAAAAAAAATAATAATATACAATATTTTTGCACCCGATGTTCCTGAGTACTTTTATATTAAATATATTTCACAACCAATAAATCAACTTTTTTTCTTTTTACAATCCACACACAAGAAAAAAAAACCAAAATATAAATGTATTTATTTATTTATATATTTTTGTTCGTTTCTATTCCTCGTTCGTCTGTTGAAAGAGCGTAGAAGTTTAAAGCCATAATTCAATTTTTCACTCACTTTCAGATAGGATGAACCACACAACAATAAAAGTAGGAGGGGGGAGCAAACTCGAAGAAAACATTCTTTAACTATTTTTTTACAAGTCTTTCTTCGCCCCCTTCCCAACCTATAGAGTAACATAACTCATTTTATCCTTAGTTTTATTTTCAAAACAACTTACATATGTATGTATATACATACTTATTAGTGATGAGGCTCGGTCCAAGATTGAACTTCTTTTTTGCTTCGGTATTTAACTTTTTGTTTAGACTGATGTTTTGGGCCAGACCCCTATTTCCTACCATAAACTAAAGTTTAATCATTTTTCAAACTCTGGACCAATTTTTAAATTTTAATCTATGAACTAATATTCTCTTCTATACTGATTTTTCAGCTGCACAAATATTATGTTTGCGACTCATTTAAACTAGAGTGTGTTATTGATTGTCAATACTCATAATTTTGAAACACATAGCTGAATTTATCAGCAATTAAGGTATGGAGTCGATTTAGACAGAATATTAAATGATACCAATTTTGTACGGCCAAAATTTTCTTTGAAACGACTCCAGACCGAACTTCTTCAAAGTATTAGTTCGGTCCACTAAAAAAGTATAAACAATTTATCAATAGAATAGATTTAGAGCGAAATTTACATCAAATTATTTTTATAAAATCGATCCATACCGAATTGATCTTTGAGACAGGCTTGGACCAAAATTCTTCAAAGTATATGTTCAATCAACTGCAAAATCAAAAAACCATCAACAATTCATCTATAGAATTGATCTAATCCAGACCGAATTTTTATTTGAGCCGGGTCTAGGGGCAAACATATTTTAAGTATTAGTTCGTTTCACTAAAAATCGTAACGTCATTAACAATTAAACTATACAATCGGTCTAGACTGAATTTTAGTTGAGACCAATTTTTTGTAAGACCGAGCCAGACAAATTTTTTCTTTGAAAGAGATCCAGATCGAACATATTACTTAACGAAAGTATTTTTTTTCGGCCCGCTAAAAAATCATAACGTCATTAACAATTTAGCTATAGGATCGGTATATACCGAATTTTAAACCAATTTCTTGTAAGACAGATCCAGACTGATTTTTTCTTTGAAACGGATTAAAGCTGAACTTTTTGCAAAGTATTATGTCTGTCAACTAAATTATCCTAATGTCATCAATAATTCAACAATAGAATTGATCTAGCAAAAACTTTAAATGGGACCACAACAAATCTGATTTTTTGTAAGACCGATCTATACCGATTTTTTGTTTCAAGATGATCCTGATTGAAGTTACTTAAAGGGACGAATTAGTTCGGTCCTATTAAAATCATAGATGTTTTGGATTTTCCTACCGAAACCTAACACTAATGTGTATCATGTACATACTTTTTGCTCTGTTCTTAGAAGAAGGGTAACTGAAAACACCTTTCCAAATATTATTATTATTGCTCTTGTTCGTTTGTACCATGAATTATGGTTTTGTATGTGAATAACATACTGGCTGTTCATATAATATGTATGAAACTCCTTCCTAAATTTAAGACCCTGGTGGGTTGATGTTTTTACAGATCTGTAAAAGGCCTCAAAATATTTTTTTGAGTGTGATCCCAGGAAATATTAGGATTCTTTTTTTAAATAATAAACACTGTAAAATTCGAATATTTGATTTAATAAAAGAATTAGTAAAAATAACTCCGAATGGCTTTAATATATATTTGAAAATTAAGACTTTATTCCATTATTGCTCATCTCCTTGGAAGCTTACATGACGGTGAGACTCCACGATTTTATATACATTTTCGACAATTGGCATTCCAGAGCGTGCTGTATCTTTGACATCAAAATTATCGGAACGGAATTGACGAAAACAAAATTACACGTAATTTGCAGTTACAGTATTAGGACCATAAACAATAATTACATTAAGCCGTCTGGCTTGTGTTTTACCGTTTGTCGAAGAAAAGCTGGAAAATATGGCGTATTTTCTCTTAATTAATGTCCATATTTGACGCGCACTGAAATAATAATGAGTGAAACAATGACAAAACTCTTTTGAAAGTTTTTTTTAACACGAAATCTTATCTTTCTAACACCATCCAGGCTATACCGTGTTTTTTCTCAATTATTATGTTCCTCATTTTTACTATTATCACTAAATGGATGCATATTGTTTTAGTAGAATCCGTGAGTGAGTGTAACTTTATTAACTTCCGTAATCCGATCCGAACAACAATAAAAAAATTGTGAATTGTCAATGAGGAAGAAGCTATTTTTGAGTAGATTATATATAATTTAATTGATAGATTGCCCGGGAATTTCCTATAAGTGTAAAACCCTCTAAACAGGATCTCAAGAGATAAACCTTAGTATTTACCCTGCAGCAACTTCCAAATGAATCGATTTACAAATAATACATTTTCTATGTAAGCCTATCAAATATTTAATTTAAACAACTCCCAAGATTTAACATTTTTTGTTCATATTACTTTTTTTTTAACTCTCATTTCAATTCCTTTTATTATTATTTTTAAGAATAATTATTATTAAATACTGATGTAAAGGCCAATATAATGGGCGTGCTGCCCAAAAATCATTCCAAGATTTCAATCTTTTTGATTCCTTCCCTCCCCCCTTCATTACCATGCTTACGCCCTTTTTAGGTGGATATTAATGATTTCCTTCTTCTTAACAGATATTTTTTTGTTCCCTTTGCTTGGGACTAGCAATTATGGTTCTAAAGAATCATTAAGAGCTATTATTTCAATGGATGCAGAGGGGAAGAAACCTTTTGAATGGTTTAGAATGAGGAAAGAAAATCTTATTAATTGATTGAATGAAAAATAGGTCTGGTTAAAAAAGTAGACAAAAAATATAATTTTTTACTTTGAATTTTATTTTAATATGTGTTCTGTCAACACAAAAACCAGCTAGAATAGTTTTTCTCAAAATTGAATATGGATTACATTTCTATTCTTTGGCCAATTATGGTCAATTTCTATCAACAAGTTATTATTATTTAATCGAAAAATAGTTGTAAATTCCACTTAAAGTAGCCAAAATTGATCGCCACAATAAATGAATGTGAAAGTAATAGATTTTGTTTGAAAAAAAACATATCGGAGCTTGTATACATGTCTTAAATAAAATAAAGGCTTTAAACTATAATTACAGTTCTTGGGTATGGTAAGTTGTGCCAGAAATTTGAATGCAAAGCCTATAATTGACTCAAATTTATGTACAAAATATTGGGTAGTATATATATATGAAGTAAAAAAATAATTAGGATGTTCTCTTTTTACTGATTATTGTGAGTTATTGTTTTCATGTTGATGTACAACATATTAAAAATTTATATATAAGGTGAAATCAAAGCGGAAAAAAATACGCAAATGTGTGGGCAAATTTATCAGTGGACAGAAAGGGGTATAAAGTGACAGCATATTTGTTTCTGTTTTCACATTAGTATCTGCAATTCCAACCAAGAAAATTATATTCAACTCTGACTGACTCTGATTGTGTAAGAAAAAGTAAACAAATCAAGTTTTTGTTCCTTTAGGTGATGCCAATAAATTTACAATGCCCCAGAGATATAATAAAATAAACTAAATCTTTGACTTACGTGTTTCACTCGTTACTTGACAGTACAGTAGAATTATTCCAAATAATATTTTGCAAGAGTTCGAGTAATATTCAGAAAATTGTTGGATTGATTGAATTCATCACGTTGTTTTTTCGAGTTCGATTAATGGTCGAATCCAACAACACTAACAAGTATAAATTAAAATTACATTTTGTTAAAAAAAATACTTATGAAAATGCCCTTAACTTTTTGATACACAATATAAATATTAAGTAGACGTGTACCGATACATCAGAATCGGTATGAATCGAGCTATTTTGAAGTATCAGTTAATGCCGAGTCCATCAATACCTATGTATAATTATATGTATAGATAAAATGACTTATTGGAGCTCATTTAAGTGGACAAAATTACAATAACAAATCAGTAAAAAGAAAGGTAAACTATGTTCTTCAGACAAAAAAGAGGAAGGGGATTGTGGGGTGGGGGGAAGGGGGGGTTGTATTATACAAATTTACAGGTTTGTACAGGAATTTTAATTGGAAGTAACAATTTATAAATAACCACATTTTTAGAGCCGCATACATTTTAACTATATCATGAGTCATTCAAATAGTCCATAACGGTAGGATTTGTGTTGAACCGTCTACTCTAACACCATTAAGTAACTGCTTCAATAAATATTTCCTTTTTTCCATGTTTGTTGTATAATATTATTCATAACAGAACAAAAGTTAAGTCCTTCTTTTCTATCTGAAGTTCGAGTCATAAGTATTCGTCCCAGTTCCATTAAAAAAGTCCCGACTCGAGCACTGTTTCATACATATTTCAATTCCTAGGACAATCATGTAAAGCTCAGTTGAGAACTGGATATAGTTCAAGACCATTTAATCTCATGTAGGTCGAACCAGTAAAAATAGAATATAGCCTATTTTTCGTGTTGCAAGTTTTTTGTTTTTTATCTATGAGGCAGTTGAAATTAAATCTGAGGTCGAGGGGTGAGGAGCCTGACTTTAAATATTTAACAAAGGACATTTGTATTCTTTGACGAATAGTTGCCAATTTTTGAAAATAAATTGTTTTTATTAACTCTGAGGAAGCGTTGTGAATTCACTGAAATGTATATAACTTCTTGATACACAATATATAAAGTAAAAACAAGGAGCCATAAAAATATTTTTTGTATATGTCAACACAAAAGCAAACTGCAATTATTTTTTTTCAAAATTATGTTCAGATAACATGTGTATTATTCGGCAGATTATTACCTATTTTCATCATTAATTATTCTGATTGACCCTTTGAAGCCCGATTGAAATTGAACTTAAAGTAGTCAAAAACGATATTTACGATAAACACATCAGAAATTGACAAATAATAATTGAAAGGCCACACCCTAGCCACTATTAGTCACTTTAATCAAATCATTGTTTTGAATTATAATTAAAAGTCTAAATACAAAGCCAATAATTGACTCAAATATATCTTTGAAATATTGGGATGGATGTAGTAAAAAAAATAATTGGAATATTTTCCATTTAATGATTTTTGTTTAAAATTGTTTTTATGTTGAGGCTCTCTATATCTACTTCTATTTATAATTATTTTTTTATTACAACAGAATATAAAAGTTTAAAAAACAACTGCATTTAGTCTACATATTAGATGGCTTAATTTATATATGGTTGTTGTAAGAGAATGTATAAATAAAACTATTTACTATATTTTTGGTTTACTAATTCTGCTTTTTTACTATAGTTAATCTCTAGTGAGTTATTATTTCAATGATCAAAAATTTCACTAAGAATCTTTTTACTGGGTATTGCATACTGGTGGTGTGTCAAAATAAAAAAAAATTACATAAATCAAGAAATGGAAAAAATCTCTATGTAATTATTTGTTGACTTCATTTCTATTTATAACAGACAAATATTTCATAGACATATTTGAGTCAATTATAGACCGTGTATTCAAATTTGTGGGATGAGTTTAAATAGACAAAAGATATACATTCTTTTGGTCAAAGATTTACAATGTACTTTTATAGCCTAAAGTTAATTTATTGGTTATCAATCAGTACCTAAGCCAAAATTAGGAAATGTCAAATTGGTGCGTCTTGAATAGTGTTGTGTTGGTCCTTATGCGTCTTGAATAGTGTTGTATTGGTCCTTATGTATTGGGTTCGGTCAAGTCTTTTGACTTATCGGTTAAGAATCGTCGGTCTTTGAAATTTTTCTTGCAAATGTTGATGCTTTATTAAGCCAAATCAGATCTTTGAGATATTTATTAAAAGGACTGCACCTTTCTTTATAAAAATATTCATGTTTTAATTATAATACTCAAATTTTGGATTCCTCATACGAGCTTTCCTACCACATATTTGTCATTGACAACAATATGCTATTTAATATTTCATATGCAAATACGAAAAATAGTATATCTATGTACAATACCCAAGTCATTACTTGTATAATTATAATATACGAATAATTTGTTTGTAAATGTCAAACATAATGACTTTGATTTATTATTCATAAAACGATATTTATGAATGTAATCAAAGTTAATGTTTTGTGCCATTTTACTCACCTCCACACTTTGCAAAAATATTTATGTGTTGTACAAATTCCCTAATATCTTTTTGATGAACCTTTTTTATTCCAGTTACTGGGAGTAATTAGGACAGTAAGTTGATTTTATACTACAGACGCTTATGATTAAATTAACTATTAGAAAACTTTCTGCAAATAAGGAGAGGAAAGTTGTTTTTTTTTTTGCTTTAAATTATATAATTAATTGAATGAGTAAATAAGTTCGAAATTAATTAATTAATTTATAAGTTATATAATAATTTAAGAGCAGTATAAATGTGAAAGCGTAATTATCCAAATAGGTAGATGGACTATATATCTGAATTAATACGAAAGAGCAGTGACGTCATTAGGCACTTTTTTTGGAAGGGGAAACGGGGTTCAAACCCCTCTATAAATTTTATCAGATATCTTACGTGCAACCTCTATTTACCAACCAACACGATTTTTTGACATATTTTCTCCTAAACTAATTCTGCGATTTTAATAAAAAGGACTTTGAAATGAAAGCTTAATAATAAAAAAATAATTCAATATATTTACATTGTGTGTCGATAACGGCCTGGACTCGACCTCGTAAACGGGAGCAGGTTTTGATGACAGTCCCCTTTGGCATATTTCGGAATTCCTACCGAATCCCAGACATCAGGCCAAATTTTTGTGTTGCAGGAGGAATATTGGTTTATTGATCATCTGCACCCCAACAAATAAATTATTGGAGTTGATGTCCTTTGACCTTTCTCTGACTTTGATGCTCCATCAAAGTCAGAGTCAAATGTTCTGATCTCATTTTGTGATCACCACATATTCTGTTTGACTAATAATCACATGTAGACTCTTCCCATTCCTTCTAAACTCTTTAGATAAAGTACCAGTCTAGATTTAAGAAGTTTGCAATCTCAACATCGTCTCGTTTGACGTGGATCGCAACCAGAAATTCTCCTTTTCCACGAAGGTGAAATAATTACTTCGTTGATTGATGACATTTTTAAAATACCGCCAGATTGAACTTATAAACACTTACTTCGGGCTAGCCGCCAAAACAACAAACAACACCTTAACTGTGCATGCACTCAAAGTTTTTTTTTTTTTTAAACGGCCTCACACTCCATATATATATTAAAAAAAGCCCTGGGAAAAAGTGAGGCTAGTGAACTCATGAAGTAAAATGTTTTTCTTTCATGTCCAGTAAGTTTTGCGAGTTGTCCTCCACAGAGACTTTCGACAAATCATCGCCTATCCATACTCTTTAATAATGGCAAGTACATCAAATTTTGAGCTATGACTCATTTTAATGATTTTAAAGCCTCGGAGTAATTTGTTTCATATGTATTTTTTTCCTTTTGAAACTCAAGTATTTGCTTAAACTATTAGGATTTTATGAAAATATAAAAATTTGCAATTAATTTAAGAGTTGAATAAAGTAAATCAGTTAAGTGTTCAGCAATTATTTTTGATTGAACGAAAATTGTCAGCTATAGAGTGTTCCCATTGTTGAATTTACTCAGTCTACAGGTTTGGAACTTTTCACGCCATCATAAATATTTCTAAAAATTTGACGATGAACGTTTGATGTTCATTGTTCCCTACAGGATCCTATACGGATATTTAATCATATACAAAATAAAATTTAGTTCGATCATTTTTGATTAAATAGCACATTTTTGTACATTTCAACGAAGTAGCAGGTCAGAATGATTTTTTTTCTTAAATTGAGTGTGGCTTACTTTTGTATTCTTCACAGAATTATCGTCAAGTTACTCTAAAAGTAATTAAAATAGATTGTAGCAATATTATTGTAACAAATGGAGGTATTTTATTCAAGAAGGCCATATCCGAGTCTTTTATAAGATTCTTTAATAAAATATAGGTTTGAAACTATAACTAAAACTCATGGGTGTATCAGATCATCGCACAAATTTGAATTATAAAATCAAATATCCTCAAATATGTCTACCAAATATCTGTCAGTATGTAGTGTTGTGTGAGTCCTTATTTATTCAATCCAGTAAAGTCGAAGACTAGTCTTGTCAGTCCTTGAGGTCGGTTCAGTCTTTTGGACTGACAGTCTTAAGAACTTGTTAAAGAAGAAAAATTATAGTTGAGTAAAATCATCGAGGACCAAATTTTATAAATTTTAGGACTGATATGCGGAACTTAACTGAATCTTTATTGAGAGTGAACTGGTAAGGACTCCCGTTTTGAGTCCTACATAAAGACTGACAAAAGACTGCTATATAGATGAAATATTTATATATATTGGGATTTTTCTCATTTGCTTGATTTTTGTTCAAGATTATGTTGATGCACTACACTACTTATTAAAAAAAAGTTAAAAAATTGGAAGTTTCATATTTTAGTACCTATTTGCCCGAATTTCATTTTTCATTAAAAACTTTCCAAATCTACATTTATTTTATTTTTGTGGTTTCACCCCTTATAAAATATATAATTGGACTCTTCATAATAGAAAAAGAATAGCCTACTTACATCCATGTCCTCGACTTTCCTTTAATATCCCTTTAATTTATGCATAATGGCATTTGATCCCTTGCCAAAAAAAAAAAAAAAAAAAAAAAAGCAGAAAAAACTATTTTTCAAAGAAACCCATGGCCGATATACATTAAGTTTGTTAATTGACATGTTTCTTTAGTGGTTATATGAGTTTATACCTGTAGACATGGTACATGATAGTATGTATGTACAGGCAAAAAAGTAAGACTGAGTATCTTTATTACTCTTTAAAAACAACAAAAAATAAAAACAGTCAAGATGATGATGAAACTTAAGACGCAACTCCCCCCTCTTCTCCTTGTATATATCTGTATGACATTAATTGTAATTTGATATCCTAAGAGACGATTTTTGTGCCTTTCTTATATATCTATTAGATGGCCTTTTTTGTACGTGTGTATTAGGGTGGGCCTTCAAAATCAATGTTTCACTTTTACTTTTCTCAACCAGGGAATTCTTTAGAGTTCCTTCTTTTTGGTTCCCCTCATAATAAAACTTCCTCGTATGTAGATTGCTATTCTTATTTTTGCCCTAACAATAAAAAGCAAATTTTACTAAAAAAATTGGCTTTATTTCTTTAAAAAATATACTTTACGTAGGTAAAAACACTTTTCCATACTTTTGAACCAGTCTTCGAAGCATTTTTTCCATTTTGATTGAAGTAATTCCAAAACATAAGTTTCGAATAGATCATTGGCCACTTTTGGTGATGAAAACCGCTGATCTAGTAATTTATTTTTGATGTAAAAAAATAGAAAAAAGTCAATTGTGCTAAATCAGGGCTGAACAGGGGGATGACCCATCATTTTGATTTTTTGTCTAGACAAAAGCTCTTTGTTTGAGCCGAAGTCCTCACTCTTGCTTTGTCATAATGAAGAATGATTCGCCTTCTTGCTTTATGTTTTTTTTGTTTAGTTAGAATTCTTAGACCTGGGCCACTTGTGAATGTTGCTCAAATGGTACAATTTTTTGCTTAATGCGAGTGTATGAGAATGTAAATAAAAATATTAATACACAATCAGAGGAAAATAAAATAATGACGTTTATAAAATAATTTACTCTTTACTACATGAATTTATTTTAATTTCTGAAAAAAAAATATTTTTATGGTAAGAATGTTAAATTTATTGCCTGTCTATCCAGGGTTTTATAATAAGAATGAATTTTTTTCCATTTTTAAATTTTTTCGTTTCTACTTTTGGCACACCAGGATTTATAATGAAATGTCTAATTTGTTGAACCCTTTTAGGCTTCTAATAGTCGTTTATACTAAGAATATTGTAAATGTTATTTTTATTTAAATAAAATGTTATTTTTAACTTGATTATCTCACCTAAACCCAATGGGATTGGACGTCAAAATTAATAGCTCACCAAAAATATTATCAAATATTGACAGCTGGAACATTTAAACTCGTTATCATATATTCAAGCTACAAAAATATAGAATAAAACCTAATCAAACAGCCACCTGTTCTAAGTGTATCATACAACTAACAGGTCATATATCTTTTTCAAATGTAGAATTGATAGATATAGGAAACCTGGCTGAAGAGGTCACCTTCATTAAGCGGTCGCACTGTAGTTTCCTTTGTCAAACTGCTTAATACAGGCTTCTAATCTAAATTAATTGTGTACTAAACTTATAGTTATTACAAAAATTTCAATGTAATTAGATTTGTGGTGTGTCAACATAAAAATAATCTTGAGCAAAAATGAAGAAAAAGATAAAAAATCTATTTTTTTACGTCATATGTACATACAGTCCCATATTTCATTGACACATTTAGGTCAAAAATTAGCTAAGTATTCAAATGTTTTCGTACAAGCCAAAATACCCTTGAATTTTAGTTATAGTTTAAAAACTTCAATTGATTTAAGAGACTTATATAGGGTCTGATAAAGCCCCTATCAAATAAAAGCAACCATTTTATCATTTTTTTAAATGACAATCCATTATGGCTACTTTAAGTGCAATTTGTGATTCACCCAAAGGGTAAGTAAGAAAAATTTATTTTTATAAAATTGTGATCATTCGGTGAAAAATACCAATTAAATCATCACTCCATTTTGAGGAAAAGCTTGCTTTAGTCTTGACGGGCCATATGAGTACTAGAACTATAGAGAAAATCTTTTTGCATTATACAAGTTTGGTTCGTAAAAAGTGTAGGTATATATTATTAAGGTATGCATTCGGTACTTTCGGCATAAAAAAGGTTAAAACCATACATTCTTTATGTACATAGAATTAATGTACTTTTTTATTTCATTTCATATTTGAAGACTTTTTATTTATTTATTCAATTCTTTCTTACCTCAATTTTCAAAAAGCTTAACTCCATGACATTACCATGGTAAACTAATCCAATTATTAAATGAATTACTACTTGGTTTTTATGGTTTGTTGGATATTCAATAGAAATGCATATGGAGTATGTTTGTATATTCTATAAAATGTCTTCTTTTTCAATATTTGATTAGATACTGTTTTATGAATATCAAGTAATATATACGAGTACATACAGATAACAGTACCTGTTGAATTTGAAATTGAAAAAGAAGGAGAATAAACAATCAAAAATTGGAGAGCCCCTGGTTTGAGATGAAAGTTTAGAAACTTCTTCAACCCATCAGTAATTAAATTATCATTTATGTTTCAAATGAACTCAAGTGATCAAAATTTTGAGTATAATGGACTTAATAAAAAAATAAAAATTAACATGCTAACTCTGACAATTTGAAAAATAGAATTACTCCAATGTTGATCTTCCATTCTTTTCGGAGTCCAACAAGGATTTGCAATTATAATTCCGTGACAAATCCTCAAGGTTATTTTAAAATGCTCAATAATTCGGGTAAATGATAATTAAAGTCAATAAAAGTCAAGCCCTATTGTTCTTCTATAAAGAGGGATCCCTTCCTTAGTCCATTCACTAACTATCAAAGTAACATACGAGGCAGCTACCAGAGATCCTCATCGTCGTGAGTAGCCATTATTCTAATTACTTTTTTGTTGTTTTTGTTTTGTTTTACCCTGCTTGAAAAAGATAATTTACTGCCAAATTTATTAATGTTTTTTCTCCATCTTTTTTATCTGTGTGTGTTGTTTTTTCTCACTGGATTTTTTTTTGTTGTAAAGGGGGTTTCATTATAATCTAATTAAAATAAAATTACGTAAAAACAAAGGATGTTTTTCATAGAGTAATAATAAAATAATCATAATAGTGTGTAGAGAATAATTAATGAGAAAGGGGTTTCTGTTCCATGTTTGTGTGTATGCATATGATACAAACCACAACACAGACAATTTCTCATATGAACAAAACTCTTTAATTGATTAATGAATTATTATGTCAAGCCCTTACCTTTAATCTATAACACAGAACCTTTACTCATAATCCTAGTCTTACGGTGATAGATGATTACTTAGACTTAGGAATGGACATCTATCGTAATCTGAGATTTAAGAGACACATGGAAGGCCAATCGAAACTTGCAAATCATTAAAAGAAGTATGAAAACATGCAACTCTTTCTTCAAGGTGAAACTTTATAAACTTTATATCATCCCAATCTCAGATCCTTACAGAAACTAGTTGATTAAGTCCCTCGGAAAAGGTGCAAGCTAGGTTTGTGTCTTCCTTTTTTCCTTTATTGGGAGATAACGACAATTATCCATGGAAATTAAAAAGTTGGCCGGCTCATTTTGTATCATAAACCATTAATAATATTATTTCGCAATACCCTATTTTAAACAAAAAGATAAACTTATCTCCCCACCTCTCTGGATACTAAACAAAAGCTACCTTTTCTACGAAAAGAGACACCATCTACCTACCAAAACCAATTAGGACATTTATGGCATAATTATTATTTTAAATGGGCTAGTCTTTAGAATTAAATACCTCTTTGCTTTCGTTTGGGAAGTGAGGATGACTTAAAGCGAATTTTAGTTAATTCAATTTTTGTGTGACTTATTTATATATACTTTGGGATCTTTTTATTTTCACAATTTTTTCTTTTAACTTTTAAATTATTTTTTAAAATTTTAACATTCTTATCTTAAATGTAGTACTTTTACAAACAATAATGTTTTTTATATTTTATAAATACTCACTATAAGTATACATTTGTAGTCTTTGCTTATCACCATTGCGGAAAACAAAAAATTATATTATACCAAACTAGAAAAAAATTGGCCTCAGATCAAGTCTCAAAAGCCATGGAATTCTATTTATCCTGAATAAAGACGACATTTTTCCTTTTGCACTATTAATTCTATTTCTTGAAATCCTTTTCAAATAAAACTCATTAGTTACAAGGAATATCATTGAATGTGTTTGTTTCCAAAGAAATATGAACACAAAGTGTATCTAAATACAAATTATCTGTAAAAATAGTAAGTGTATAATATTTATAAAAGAAATATTATACTCATGTGAAGAAAAAAAAAAATATTTGATGTACCTCCAAGCCTAATTATATTTTCTAAAATATGTACCTAGTTAAATGTATAGATCTAAACAATTTTTGGGATTAATTATTATTCATTCTTGTCTAATTAACAAATAGCTATACCTAATTTGTACTATGTGGATAATTATACTCCTAAGTATGTTTTCCAACTTTGGATGCATCTTGATGGATGTGTCCTAATTATGATTGCTGAGCATACATAAATATATATCTTTAACTTTCTGGACTAAGCATCAATTTAAAAAATGAGCCATACTTACTAAAAAAACAATAATAGAGGTTAATCCTTTTTAATTACCTGCAATGTTATTTCATTATGATGTATTTTGTTTATTTACTTAAAAATTAGAGTTATGTTGTTGTTGATGTTTTTTTTGCAAGGATTTGCAAAAAGTTAGACATAGAAAATATTATGAATTTTTTATATTATGAAACGTTGCATTACTTATCAACCATAATTATGCGTAAAAGTATACGTGGGTAATAATCACCAGTTCCACAAATCACTCTCTAAATAGAATCTTTCATATTCATTAATGTAAATATTTTTAATAACTTTTAATTAAGAGTATTATATTTAATAAAGTATAATGTAAATGGAAATTAATTATTTCTATTAATGGATAAATGCAAACAATGCAGCATCGTGATGTTTACAGTTTTTGGTTTATTTTGTTTTGTCTTTTTTAGGCTAACCTCATGGTGTATTTTTCTGCCTACTTATATCTATATAATAGTGTTGAACCACTGTTCAAAACCGAACTTTTTCGGGCTCAATCTAAAGTGATTTTTCTATACCTATTTGGATTCATATTTTGGTACAGTCCACAATCTCCAACAGTAGATCGAAATTTAATTGTTTTCAAATATCAAAACGATTTATTCAGCCTCACTATATACAACAATTTTTTTTATCTCAGTCAATGGACCGATTTTTTCCCACATCCTGATTCATGTTTTGTAAATATATGACTTATAAAACACATTTGATGTAATATAACGTCATCAAAAATGCATTAAAGGAATCGGTCCAGAGCTAATATTATAAATTTTTTTGTAAGACCAATCGAGACCAAATTTTTTTTTGAAACCGATATAGAACAAACTTTTTTAAAGACTGGCCCAGATTAAGCTTACTAAGTGGACTGAATGATATACAAATGTATTTATTTTTCAACCTATTTTATTGGTACATACCAGTGGGTCAAATTTTATAAAGCTCTACTAATTACAAGAGATTTGAAGGAGGTTCACATCTTCGTGAGTGTAAATAATAAAAAAGTATAAATTGCAAACTTTGATAGACGACATATCTGCTTTCAGAGATCACAATAAAAACTTGAATGCGCCATTTTTGTTAATACGTTTGAATTTTCAAAAGAGAAATATATAACAGAACTTGTATCTTTCAAATTACCAACACAGGTGGAACATCTTTAAAGAACAAGATTAGTACAGTTCACGAACAATATTAGTAAAGTCCACCAAAAATCATGAAAGTCTCAGAACGGTCTAGTATTTTCAAAACAAAACACAACAATACTAATTATTTACAAACACATTTATTTTTTGATCATATTTACTTCTATAGTGACTAAAGTACTTTCGGGCTCATCAGTCGTCATATTATGATTTTTTCTCAAACTTTTATTCTTTCTTTTCCGTGATTGAGCATCTATCATCTATGTTTGTAAGTGTGCTCATGAAAAACAGAGGTTTACACTGATGATTTCTTGGGTAGCTATCTTCTCTATATTTGTTAGGGAAGGTGTGTCTGTTTGACTAGGACTAATAAATCCAAGCAATTCCGAGTATTAATGCTAGTAATTAATGAGTACTAATACCATGCAGGTTACCAACATCTTTAATGACTTTAAACACTTCTTTATAGGACCAAATTAATTCGATCCACTAAAAATCTTTACAGATCCTAGAATCCACAAAAACACAATATATCAGATCTATTGGCAAATTGGTTTATGTTATGATAAATATTGCATACCATAAAATGTAATAAACTTTTCCAACCCCCAAAAACATTTTTTCTCAAAATGTAAGCATACTGAAAGGATAAAGAGTCGAGTGTCCGAAATATTCTATGAAAAATATAGAGTTACATTTAAAGAAAACATTTTTTTTTATCTTTATTTGACTCATCAAGAGGATATTAATTTTATATTAATACAAATACCGTACATGCTTTATATACTTAAAAGTACGAGGACTCCTTTACAATGTGATATTTTAAATTTTGTATATTAGATTTGTGGTATGTATTAAATTAACAATTCCATGATTTAAAAAGAAAAAATTATAAGAGTCTACTCTGAAAAGTTTCCGACCTCAACGTGAAGATGGCAGAAATTGGAAACTAAAACTATTTATATCTATTTAGCATCTGTTAAAAGTTATTCACGGACTTTTTCCGCCATTTTGAATGCACAGCTGTTCTGTAACAGTCGTTTGAGTGAGATGATATGAGTGTTTTTGTGAAGTGTTTGTAAGTATCGTTCTGTTAGTGAAGTTTAGGTGAAATATATCCGATTTTTGTCGAAAATTAATTACTGTATATGGACTGTATTTTTGTTTTGGGCTTAAAATGGAGTATTCAAGTTTCCTCTACAGTAATTAATCGGCTCTCAAACTCAGATTTATTGCAAAGATTTTCTTAAAATTAAAAGGCAATTACCTTCGTGAACAATTGTTTTGCAGAGAAAAATTCCGAGTACTATTTGGACGATTAACAGAGATGTGGCATTGCTGAAAGATGTGTCTTGAGTGACAAGGAGACTATGTTAAAAAATAAGAATGCAGAAAAAATGTTTCGAATCTTTGTTAGTGTAGAAGCTTTTCAGATCACCCTTGTACTGTAGTCTAAGAAGAAAGTTTTATTCAGTATATATAATAAAAGTGGATGTATAATAAAGTTTTCCCTATTTTTTTTACCTAGGTCTCAGACCGGTCTAGGATTTTCGGACCGAAACCCAACCCTAGTATTTAAGTATACTCTGACTTATTGTAATTAGAACCATATATTGTACAAACACAGCCAGAGAAATGAATAAACATGGAAATTAACACCCAAGAACATGACTCAACACAATTGTATTTTTTTTTTTTTGTTCTTTTCCATTCGACAACTCATCGAATAATACATAGAGAATAAAGGGTGGTACCTATGTTACTCTCAGGTACAACCCAGTAATCATAATAACTGTTCAACAATAAAAGGTAGCAGAAGAATACAGAGAGTAATTAACGCCTTTCAACTTCCATTATTCCAATTCCATTTGACAAGTGTAATAAAATGTTTTGCTTACAAATAGGTATATAAAGTATAACTTAACATGAAAATAAATTAATTTAAATTCTACGTAGTTGTATATTATATTAGGATATACGTACAATATTTATGGGTCATGTTTGACATCAATTACCTACCTATGTGCATAAGTTGGAGGTTCAATAACCTTATTTTGATCAATAAAGAGCAGTTAAATTATTATGATATAACCACACCGGATATCTTTTTTTTCTTTAAGAAATTGCAATCCTCTCCCAAAAATTAAACGAGATACAAAAAGATACAGGCAGAGAAAATATTTATTAAAATAAATAATAGTCAAATAAACCCACATCCTTTGCATTAGGAATAAAATATGCTATTATATAGCCCAATCTATGTGCTTATATACTAATACTTGGATGTCCCAGGGCAGATTATTATGTTATGTGGGGTACTAGAATGATGGTAATGAGGAAATTTGTTGTCTGTATTTACTATTTTGGAATTGGTAATAGGAAGAATGAATTTACTTTTCCTTAGCTGTCGTCATTATTATTTAACTCCTGAGTAGTCAGCTTCCTTTTCTACTAGACTCAATTATAATCAAAACCTTATTGAATATTTCTATGTGCACATAAAAGACAGAGGATAGTCTTGAGGATTTGTTGCAGAGTTATAATTGTAAGTATTCGTTTGACACAGAGGAGAATTGAGGTTCGACATCGGAGAAATTCTTACCAATATCATTATTCATTTCCATCTCCCCCTTCTCCCTTGTCACAGCTGATTGAAGTTGATCCAATGAAACGTCATAACATCGAAATTACTCTCTTTCAAAACATTATTTACATTGCCAGGGTTATCTTGTTGATTTTTGGGTTTTTTTAGCATGCACAAAATACAAATGATTTCAATCACTAGATGGGACTCATCCATCTAGTGATCAGTATAAAATGTCAAAAAATTAACTAAAAAAATTCTCTCTGGAATATTGTCATCCGAAAATTGCTATCCATAGAAAACTGTCTGTACTGCCTAAATGTGTAGTAGCTTGTCGATCAATTTTTCCGATTTACCGATGGAATTGACCCATTTAAGAATCCATTGATATTTTTTCCATTTGCAGAAAAACAGTTCATTATAGATAGCCCCCGTCGAAACTGTCACTGTAAAAAAGTATTTGGGAATTGGGAGGTGTCTTTTATGGTTTCTGATGCAGATCTGCTGGGTTTTTTTTCAGTATCGAGGCCCCAAGGTCATAACACAAAACTTGTTGACATGAAGGACATAGGTGATTCTAATGGAAGTATCTTTAATGTGCCGCGGTGGTTAATAACTTGTCTCGAGGTCCAATGGTCTTCCTTTACAAATTATGTGTGCCTGATTTGCAATTTGGGAAATTAGAAGGGTGTACAGATGACAAAACTAATTGTTAGACCTGTGGACGCTGTAGATTGGTAGATAAATCACTACTTCTGTAGTATAATTGCTTGCAATTTTCCGCAGCAAGCGACTTTCCATTGAGGTCAATATTCCTGAGGAAATTTCCATGTGGACAACCCTCCCACATAATCTGTATTTAGAAAAATGATATTAAAAGCAACATATATTTCGAGTAAAATAGTTCAATAAGTTAAAGCAGGTTTTGTCACTGATGGGGTTGCGTGATACTGATGTATTTTGAGGTTTGTTATTATTGTGAAATATTTTTATTTGCATAAACAACAAGGCAAAATCGAAGCAAATAGAAAACTTGTGGTTGAAATGTCCTTTTGCGATAAATTTCCCATTTATTTGAGTAGAGACTTGTCCATCAACAGAACCTTAGTATGAATTATATATAAAATACTTTTTTGATTTTCTGTAAAATAGTTATAATTTTTTAATACATAATTAAATATAAACTTGGGAATAATTATTGAAAGATATAAAATAAGTGAAATTTTTCACTTATTGTATAGTTGCTCACTTTCAAGGACATCGTTATGTGTTATGTGTTAATCAATTCTTATTATGAGCATTTATTATTCCTAGCTAGTTCTGATGTAAGTATCTGGCAGATAAATAGAACGTAGTATCTTAAGGACTCAAATAAGAGTTGAGACTATGGCTAATATTAATTGATGAAAATCGGGTGTATTTTGTAACTCAACTGTTTTTGGGTTAGCAAACAGAAAAATCAATTTTCTTTTCCTAAGCTGTTTCCATTATAATTTAATTCCTGAGTGGTAGTGAACTTCATTTCTTACTACATTCAAAATCTGATGGAACATGCGTATGTGCTCATAAAAGACGGAAAGTAAACATTAAGACCTGTTGAGGAGATATAATTCTAAGTCCTTTGGACTCAGAGTAGAATTGAAGGGTATCGGAATAATTCTTACCACTTTTATTGTTTATCTCCTTCTCCCCTCCTCGTTTGTTACAGCTGAATGAAGCTGATCCAACGAAACTTCATGATAGCTTAGCTGATCTCCTGCAAATCTTTTTTTTTAATTATCAGGCTTAGCGTGTTGATTTTGGATTATTTTTTTTACATTCCCAAATACATATGATTTTTATCACTAAGAAAAATTATCACATGCAATATAAAATTCATTGAAAATAATAACGTAATGAATATCTTAAGGCCTTAAAATAACTGCATTCCTTAACTAGGGGGTAGTACCCTGCAATACCCTAAGTAATTAGGAGTCGACTAAGAAAAAAACTTGGCTTTAATAATATAGAAGCCCCTCTATTGCGAACAAATGAAATAATTCCCTATGTCGTTATGTGTACATATCTAAATTCTAAGCACTTTCGACGTGTAAATAAAAAAAAAAAAAATTAACATTGTAACCCCTATAGTTTGACTTATATTTGATAGGAGAGCAGCTTAGGAACTATGGCGATTTATTAAATTAGCTGTGAAATTAAGGAAATGAACACAAAACTCCACTCCGTATGTAGTAAGGATATAGACAGAAGTGGCTTTGTTTTCGATTCACAATTTTACTCAAAGTCAAGAGGGACTTACACTTATAATTAGAGATGAAAATCAGGTATATTTATTAGCTCGACCGTTTTATTTCAACACAGCTGCATGTAGCATATAATGGAACGTCATGGCCTGTGGCTAAGCTGCTCTCCTCCAAAAAATTCTTCAAATTGTCAGGGTCATCATATAAATTTTAGTTTTTTTATGTATCCCTACCCCTCTAATTATAATTTAAACCCAATAATTGAGGTGGAAAAGTTAATTAAATAATTAGGAAAATAAGATATAGGAAATAAAATAATAAATTGGGAAAGTATCTTTTGTTTTAATTTTGGTTCCAGATTAATTTTGTGTTGACACACCACATATATATGGAGAGAGAAATAAGCATACCAGTCTAATGACATCCATTTCCGACTGGGTTTATCCGTCAATCAGACATCATGATATTTAGGAAATGGTTCTCATTATGTATTTTTATAAAAGAGCCATAGTTCATCCATCCATATTCTTTAATAGCAGCTTAGCTTTTTGCAAAAAAAAATATATTAGTAAAGATAAGATATTGAGTATAATATGTAAATTGTACCGAATCTACATATTTTTCTGTATGCAGGGACTCGTAGACACAATATTAATAAGTGGGTTGACATTTCAATCCATTGCTCTACGTATATTTATGTCCTGTTACAGCCTTCAATGATGAAATTACCTTTATATAGACTACCTATATATTAGCCCAGTTTGTTTTTTAACTTTTTTTTAAACTTTGATTATGTCTCGTCCGAAAAATTGGTGATATGATATGAAAATTCCCAATATGCAAAATTTCACTATCCTCTGAGTTCATCCTTAGGTCACACATCTCGATCTATTTATGAAAAAAGGGGAAACACTCCGCCCATAAGGACCATCATGTTTTTACATTTTCAGAAAGGAAAGATCAAAATTTTCTTTTGGTATTCTTTCTTTTTGCTCCAAAAAGGTAGCTTTCACAAAAAGTTTATATTTGTTTTTATAGTGCCTATCATAATTAATAAGAAGTAAAATAATGATTAAAGGGTTATTTTAATTTTAATTGAGTAAATTAATTATTTTTGTCTCCATTAAAACTTTGAACAAGAGGAGCTACCTAAAGATAACGTGGTAGGGCAATGAAATTTTGCATTGATTATTTTCTAACCATATATATATCACAACTTTTCCGCACTAACCGTAAGTGCGACTCGAAAAAAGTTGAAAAACAAACCGCCATTATAGTTGGATGTTTTTCTGTGACCCTTATAATAACGTTTTAAGGAAGTTCGGTCTGGACTTACTACAAAAAAATTTGATTTTTTAACATCCGGCACGACGATAGAATTGCGACAAAACTTAATAGGATTGTAATCAATAATTATGACCGAAAAAATTATGCAATGTGAAAAATCCAAGCTGGAAGCAAAGTGTATGTTATGCAAAAAAATGATGACGCAAGGAAATTATAATTTATAGAATGAAATTCAACTTCCTCTTAGTTTTTAAAATTTGAGATCCTTTCAAGCTTTGAATGGATAGATGGCGCCCTAATGCCTATTTTTGTACATTAAACAGCCCTATAGATGAACTGTTTATGAAGTTAGTTGTATTTTGTTTTAAAACTTTGTGCATCTACCTACAATGACGTCATGTAAAGTTAAATGTATAGTATAAATCATACCTGTAATGTTCAAAAATCAGACGGATAGGGTAGAAAATCAGTTAATAGACTAAGACACACTTAAATCCATCTATATATAGCAACCGAAAATACACCTGTGCATGATCTAAAAAAAGATAACTGTTTGTATTTTTTTTTAATACAAAAGGTTGAATTTGACCGCATTACTTTTTTCCCCAATAATTTTACGTGGTGTTGAAGAAAAAAAAATATTGGTGGGGAGGGAGCACAGCCCTTATGCCCACTTTCTACGCACGCCTCTGAAATTCATGTAGATAAAGTCGCTCAAGACCGAATCGAAGCAAAAATTGCCTTTGATCAAGTCTCAACACTAAAAACTATAGGCAAAACCAGGATAGTGCGTAATAATTTATGATTATTTAGAGAACAAATTCATACATACACACATTCATAAGTCTTATCTCTTTCGTTTTCGCAATAAGTGTGGAATTTATGCATGATATAATTAACCTTTAGTATTTTAATGAAGTTTTGATTACTTTTTATGAATGAATTAGCATACGGTGATGTTAATAATACGTTTTATGTAATTGTATAGCATGTCAAAAATATAAAAATAAACCTTTTAACTACGAATTTATTTAATTCATAAGTATCATTATAAATTATACTTAATTTTGGAAAAGTAATAATATTATGAATTTGAGCTTTAATTTGTATACAAATTCATTTTTAGTATTTTTTTAATAGAATGGCGGTGTGTCAAGACAAAAGCAAGCTAAAGTTGTCGATGTAAAATCGTCGACTTGACTTTAAATCAATCTGTCTTACATTAGGTTAAATATGTCAAGAAAATTGGTTGCATTATTACTATTCTGATCAATAAAAATTAATAAAAACAGCTTTCAAATATCAACAGTTGTCAACATGGAGGCGAAAAGGCAAAGGGTGTCTGATTTGTGTAGAGGAGATCATTAAGGGTCCTGGAGTCTTGTTTACAAGATTAACAACATAATGGGTTAAGGTCAGAGCCATGAGAAGTCCTATGGAAGCGGTAGACGCCTGAAAATCGGGGTAATGAAGAACAGGGGCACTGTGATCACCATAAGTATAGCTAAGTCGATGAAACAAGATGAAAAGATTCTCAATGTCCGTGATTGGACTGTGAGAAGGTATGTGAAGGATTTGGGGATGGCATCTTATGTACAACGACATGGGCAACTTCTTTCTACAGCAACTAAGACCAACCGGGTCAAGAGAGGCCAGAAATTGTTTGCTACCCTGCTCCTTAGACAGTCACCTTCAACTATAGCGTTTGGTGCGTGTAGTCGATAAGAAGGCATCAGCTACCCCCAACGAAATTTGTATGACATAAAGACCTGTATATATACATAATAGGTGTAATAAAAAGAAATGAATTATTTTTTCAATTGCTTCATGTATGTGATAATTGTATAAGAGAAATTTGTTTATACTAGACGATGTTCAAAGATTTCTTACTTAAAAAACATCTGAGACACTTTTTTGATTGTTTGACTCAGTATTATTTGAGTGCACGTCAAAGATGGACACTATAAAAAAGAAAATACGCCTTATTTTACAAAAAAAAAATCGATAAAGGCGACACTGTAAATTTGAAGAGTGTTTACTTTCCTGATACTGTAACAGCAAACCACACGAAATTTTTATTTAGTTGATTCCGTAATAGGAAATTTTGATGTCAAAGATGCACCACTCCCTGGAGACCAATTGTCGAAAATGTGGATAAAATAACAGAAGATTTTGAGCCCAACCGTCATATAAGCACTATTTTGATTG